>NC_050448.1:100452283-101176331 GCF_903995425.1 Onychomys torridus
TCATAATTGTACTTGATAGACTTGATAAATTTAGTTAATTAGATTTACTATAATCCAGTGACCACTTACTATTCTCACTATTTATTCTCATCCATTAGTGACATGAAATAAATTTGAAACAAATGAGCAATTGTATATGATGCACGTAAATTGAGCCAAAAGAAACTATGACTTATTTACCCATGAAAGAAGTAAAAACATACTGAAATCTACCTGTGCTTGTAGCTTGTAGACTCTATGTGTTTAAACTGAGTCATTTACCTATGATGTGCTCTACTTAGAATTACAGAGGGAGGGAGAGAGTGGGGGAGGGAAAGAGAATAGAAAAAAATCAAGGGAGCTGTAGAAATAAATAACAAGGCTGCTCTAGAGATGGTTCAGCAAATAAGGACACTTGTTGATTTTCCAGAGGAAAATTTGCATCTTTGCTTCAAAAATCAACATTAATATCCTCAGCAAAGAAGAGTAAAAATCATCACATATTTGGAAATATGTTTTGAAATAGCACAACATCAGGCAGCTTACAACCACCTGTAAGTCTTGCTTCAAGTCGTCCAATGTCCTCCATGATTATGTGCCAACACAACACACACACACACATACACACACACAAACTTTTTAAAAAATATCTAAATCAAAATTAAATTAGGACATTAAATGAAAAATTAATTTCAAGCCACAGGTAACTAAAAGTCTTTCAAAACTGAAAACTTAAATCACTGCATGATTGCCTCTGCTTGTCTTGGATGCATTAAAGAGTATGACACATTACTGTGATCACCAGAAAAGTGGTAGAAAGAGTGATAATAGTTTGTAGTATATACAAAGTCTGTGCATTTTTTTTTTTTTTACATGATCTGGGAGTTGTCTAGGAATGCATATGTATACAATATGCATGTTGATACAATGACATGCCAGGTACCTGGGATGTAAACTGGGATATGCTTTGAGCAAAGCAAGGAGGAGCCAGTACAGTCTTTAGAAACTTAGCAACATTTTTAGGTTTTTTGTTTGTTTGTTTGTTTTTTAATACTTTTTGTTGACACTGCCACAATAAACAATCACGAAATGCTGGGAATGGACAAAAGAATTTCATGTTCTTTTATTTCTAAAGGCTAGAGAGTCCTAGATCAAGGGTGTAGCAATGTTCACCTTTTGTTAAGGCCTTAAGTCTGACAGATGGCCATCTCCTCCTTAGTACCTCTGATGGTCTGTGTCCATGCATTCATGTGGGAAGAGAATGTGACCTCTGTTAGAAGACACTTCAGGACCAGCACTAACTAGACTAAAGAAGGGACGCACCCTAGTGATCTTACTTAATTTAATTTTTATTACTTTTATTTATTATGTATGTGTGTGTAGTGGCACTCACAGGTGGTGGTCAGAGGAGAATATGCTGGAGTAGGGTCTCTTCTTCCATCATGTGGGTTCCTGGAACCACTCAGCTCATCAAGCATAGTGGCAGGAATGTTCACATGATTGTCATCTGGCCTTCTCTTACTAAAGGTTAAGTCTTCTTAGAAACTTTCCCTCCTAAAGAAGAAAACTGTGTGATTTGAAGATTCAACATATGAATTTGGGAGACACAAGTAAGACAGCTTGTGTTTTAACTGACTGATGAAAAGCCATTTCTGTTACCACACAAGATAAAGTCACCTGTACAACATTGGCTCATCAAGGATAACATGAGCATTGATATCTTATTTAAGGCTGCCTTGAGGTTTCTCTGATATTAGGTGCAATCTGTACTAGATGATATCCACACTGAGCTGGACTGCAATGAGGCTGTATATCCTATAGAGAAAAATATTACATGACTTTCAAAAAACATTTTAAAATGATCACAGTTACTAGAGGTTTGGTTGGAAAGATATTGTGAGACTGTGAAAATATCCAGTTTCTTAATAATGTATTTGGATTTCTTATACAAATAATGTCTGGCAGAGTGAGATAGATTTTTTTTCCATCTAAGCATTTTACTTCTCTTGAATTTATTGCAATTGCTAAAACTTTTTAAAAATGTTACATAGCAGTGGTGAAAATGGTCCTTTCTGCCCTGTTCTTTGCCCTAGGGAAATAGCATCCTGTTCATCACATTCATCTAAATGGCAATTAAATTTCCTTATAGATGTCTGTTGTTAGGATACAGGACTTTGGATCTTGTCTTCATTTTTTGAGAGTTCTTAATCATGAATTGACCTTACTCTTTACTAATGTGATTTCATTTCACTGATGGTTACTTCATTACCTTTCTCATTTAATCTGTTTATGTTATTTTACCTGTAAAAGTATATCAATTGTCAAGTAGTGGCTCAGCTATGCTGTCTTTAGATAAGTATTTAGCCTTGTCTATAATTTTGTTCAATACAAATTTTTTCACGGTTGCAACAATGTAATGGTCCCAAAACATGACTAAAATGTTACATTTTTATTTCTAGAATGTTTGCAGAGACAAGGAGATTCAGATTGTATTTTTTAAATGTGTTTTGTGTCTTTCCATTTTTAATTCATCCATTTCAGTTTCTTTGCTGAATTTGTGATTATGGAATTATTTTTTTCTTTTTTATTATATTTGTGTTTTAATTTTACATATCAGCCATGGGTTCCCCTGTCCTCCCCCATCCCGCCCCTGCTCCCACCTTCCCCCCAGCTCCTCCCCTCCATTCCCATCTCCTCCAAGGCCAAGACTCCCATGGGGATTCATTTCAACCTGGTGAATTCAGTACAGGCAGGTCCAGTCCTCTCCTTCCAGGCTAAGCAAAGTGTCTCTGTGTAAGCCCAAGGTTCCAAACAATCAGCTCATGCACTAAGGACAGGTCTGTGCCCCACTGCCTGGGTGCCTCCCAAATAGTTCAAGCTATTCAATTGTCTCACTTATCCAGAGGGCCTGATTCAGTTGGGGGCTTCACAGCTTTTGGTTCATAATTCATGTGCTTCCATTAGTTTGGCTATTTGTCCCTGTGCTTTTCCAATCTTGGTCTCAACAATTCACACTCTGCAGTCCCTCCTCTTTCTCGACAATTGGACACCTGGAGCTCCACCTGGGGCCTGGCTGAGGATCTCTGCATCCACTTCCATCAGTTATTGGATGAGAGTTCCAGCATGACAGTTAGGGTGTTTGGCCATCTGGTCACCAGATTAGGTCAGATCAGGCTTTCTCTCGACCATTGCCAGTAGTCTACAGTGGAGGTATCATTGTGGATTTCTGGGGACCTCTCTAGCACTTTGCTTCTTCCTGTTCTCATGTGGTCTTTAATGTACTTATTTATGTTCTTTGCTTTAGAGATCAATAGCAATTTCTCTTTCTCTAATTAGCATATTGTTAATGTGTGTCTTTTTAAAAAATCCTGGTATGGAATTTATCAATTACATTGATATCTTCACATAGAAAGCTTTTGGTTCATTAATTTTTGTTATTCTCTTTCTCCAAAAGTATTGTTTTACAATAATTACCATCTCTTACATTTTAAATACAATTTCCACTGTTTTGATCAACATTCATTAGATTAGATGAGCTAATGGCTTAATATTTCTTTTCAAATATAAGCATATATTATACATATCCATTTTAGCATTACACATTTTTACTAGGAGTCAATTTATTGAGGCAGAATTACATCCTGAACTTGCTTGGAACTCTCTAAGTCACTGATGCTATGTTTGTACAAACCATCTTCCTGTATCCACTTACCAAATGCTGGGACTGCAGGCCAGGCATGAGCTACATAATAGAAACTATACATTTAAACTGATTGTATTTTTATTGGTTTAGTTAAATGTTTAAAAGTTTTTCTTTTGAAACCTTCTATATCTCTTAAATTATGTTTCAAAGCATGTAGGTGATTATTTTTCCTTTTTGTCACTGTTTTGATTTTTGTTTAAAATAAAAATATGCTTTAAAAACTACTAATTTACAGAAGAAGCCACACATTTCAGAAACAGGATTTGGATGACTCTAGATGAAATATACATAGAATATTTCTTCCAAAGACAACTTCTCACAGTTTCCACAGGTGCTAAATAAGCTTCCAAAAGAAAAGTCAATAGTCCTACATAGCTTTTAAGTCTGAGAACCACAGTAGTGACCAGGAAAGTAAGAAGTCATTAGTGGCACAATAGTAGCACTATATCTTGCAAGTAAGCAACACCTGTAAAATTGAATTAAGGCTCACTCAATATGAGGAAATTTGTGCTTTGTGCTATAAACCTAACCAATTAATTATCCACTGATCCTAGAAAAGAACTACTGATACTTTCTCAAACCAATATAATTTCTAACTGCATTCTAAATAATTGTCCTTATATCCAAAGGTAAGTATAGCTCATCAAATACATTTTCTGCAGTGGAGACCATTATTGAAAGCCACAATTGATGAATATGCAAAATAAATATACTGTGAGTTGGCCAAACCTAACTAATAAATCTACAACAAAAATCACTATATCTAATGCTCCTGGAACATCATAGAAGAAGGGAAGGGAAGATTATAAAGATTATAAAAGGAAAAGGACCAGAAAGACTGCTGTGAGATTGTGGCTTTTCTTATGATAAGAAAATTTTACTCATGAAATCTCAACAAAATGGTCCTCTATGCAAGACCTGACCAATGACACAATCAGGTGACATTGTGGATGGGAAAAACCTCAGAAGCCCAAGCTCTACATGAATAACTACTGACAGTTAACAAATACTAAGAGAGAAAGTCAGTCTTCTCAGCCTTTAAAGAAACATATAGCAACACTAAGTGAACTCAGTAGATTACCTATATCTATCTACATTTATGTTTATACCACATGTGTCAATAATCTGTCTATCTAACTATGTACCTATCTATTTACATATGCAATAATAATAATTAGAGACAAAAGGGCCATCAACCTCAGAAGGACTGGGGAAACATAAGGGGAGATGAATTGAGAACAGTGGTCAAAAGCTGTAAATAGAATACTAATGTATAACATTCTCAAAATAAATAACTTTAAGTATATACATATATGACTGAAGACCTATTCATATTCTGTTAGCTTAGTGATCTGTTAAATCATCTGATGCAAAGTGTCAGGTCATCCATATAAATTTAGGTTTTCTCCCATGTGCTCCTGTGTGTGTGCCTGCCTGTATATCCAAACCTTTGTGATATGAAGGTAAATAGAAAGAAAATTCCACAGTTGCAGACTTTAATGAATTAGTTGAATGAAAAGAGATTCAGACTGGGTGGCTGGCTAAATAAGCAAAGTGTTACGTGTGTGTGTGTGTGTGTGTGTGTGTGTGTGTGTGTGTGTATGTGTGTGTGTGCTGGCCAGAAGTGTTTCTTTGTTGTTGTTCAAAATGCTTTGAAACAGGGTCTCTCCCTCAACCTGGTATTAATTGGCTCATCAAGACTCACTGTCCAGTGAGCTCCAGAATGCCTGTCAGTCTTCTCATTGCTGGGATTACAGGTACATACCACCACTTCTGGGATTTACATGGCTACTGAGGTTTCAAACACAGATGCACATGTTTGTGCAAGTAACACTTTGCTTATTCAGCTGACTCCCCAGACTTCATCTCTTTTCATTCAACTAATTCATTGAAGTCTACAACTGTGGAATTTTCTTTCTATTTACCTTCATATCACGAAGGTTTGAGTACACAGTTCCTATGAGGAAAAAGTAAATGTAAAGTTCTTATTTCTTCTTGGAAAATTCTTCCTTTTACTAGTGAGTAGTGCCTTTATTTATTCCTAGCATTGTTCCACAGGGTGAAAATGAAGTCCTGAGTGAATGTGTATCAGTTGACATGGGCATAGCCATGACAAGGACCTATGTGAATAGAATAGAAAAGTCTTCTGTGGGCTAAGGCTCAGAGGAATAACAATGCTTTCCTTTAGTCTGAGTTATAATTAAGGGCCTGTGCTGCCTGACTTTGTTTACTTAAAATGGCTGGCCTTTTCCCCCTGACCTCCAGGTAACCTTTATTTATCAAGAGTAGCAGGGCATGATCAGGCAGAAGGAGGAGACAGGCAGCAAAAGGGGAAATAGCGGTGGTTTTCAATGCTATCTGGTTTCTTACATATCTTATCCCAATAACACAGCTGTTATGTTTCTGACGTGTCTAGTAATTGTATCCCCGCAAATAGGACCAGTCAGGGGAAAAGGTTACTGGGGTTAGGCATGTTTATCTAGTGGCTAGCTCACATCTTCACATACCTGTTTACACTAATGACTTGCTCCATTTTGGGGTACATTGATCTAATCACCTGATTTCCAAATGGAGATCATTTAATTTTTTAAGGCAGGTTACAGCCTTTTAATCTCCCAACACTTCAGTGTGGTAGCAATCTTTCCAGTGAAAACTGATATAATTGGTAGTTAATTGGGGCCCACCTGCTTTGTATGTGGATGTACAATACTGATAGTGTGGATATGGCTCAATGGAGTCAGTCCAACCATAAAAGGAAAAGGCTTATGACCAGTTTGGTTTCTTTTGCTAATCTTTCAAAAAACATCATCGATGAGCTTCAAGACTTTAATTCCTTAAACTTGCTAAAATATTCTTTTTGATTTTGTTGGATGAAGCATTTATCTAATTATTCTTTATCAATAAAATTTGAGAGTCGGGGTAAGAACAAAAAGTATTGGAGAAGCAGGGAGCAGCCACCAGTGCCTTCCTTCCTCTTCCACTCCCTCCTCCAAAAGGGCAGAGATCCTCTCTAAGCCCCGCCTTATTACTTCCTCAGTCCATCCAAACCTCTTTATGGTTAATTTGGGTGAGATAGTGGCTAGCTCCACCCTCTGTTTCAAAACAAACTTTATTTTTATAATGCAATCAAAATATCATACAACAGTTGGGCATGGTGGCTATTATGTTCTTACTTATCATATTTACATTCTGTGTCAACAGTCAACTACCCTAAGGCTAACTGTGAAATACATGCTGAACATCTAAGACATAAGAAAGTAGGGGATGTTGGGAACCAGCTAAGTCCTCAGTGAAGGTGCATGGCCATGGCTAGGACTCCCATGCCTCAACCCTATGGGAGTGGCAAAACCTTCCTTGGGTGGGACTTAGAAGGAAGGCAACACTGTCCCCCAGTCTGAGTTTGTTGACAGTGGATACAGAAAATACGAACCACAGCTTTCTGTCCTCAGATATTTACAGTCTGAAGATTGCTCCTCTAGAGACTGCACCTACACTAGGTAGACCTGCCACTTCCTGACATGTTGTTCTTCAGCTGTATGTTATAAACACACAAATCTTCCAGAGTTCTGTGGCTCCTCTGAGAGCCCAAATCCAATTTTTATTCATGGTATGTGTGTGTGTGTGTGTGTGTGTGTGTGTGTGTGTGTGTGTGTGTGGTGTATGTGTGCTTTTTCTTTAGAACATGTCACTGATCCTTATTTTTAGATTTACACATTACAGATACATGTACATACAAATAAACACACACACACACACACATACACACACACACACACACACACAAGTTCATACTCAGTTCTTTGTCATTTTCTTATTCTGAAAGACAATTGATTCTTACATGAATATCCATTATAATAGGTATATTTTTTTTTACTTAGTATTTAAATTGATAATTGCTGTGATCTAAGTCTGTCTTCTAGCATGACTTACAGTATTTTCAAATTTTCTTTTCGGTTTTCCTTTTATTATGCTGGTTTCATATTCTTTTTCCCAATTCTATAATGAATTAGTATTATACTATAATAATCATCACAATTCTATGACATGACTCTACTCAGATTATATGTTTTCAATTGTGCATTTTAATCCATACCTAGAAATCCCTTTCCCATTTTGTTACTATTGATTTCTTTAGATGACTTAAATAATAAGAAGTGTATTCCACCTTCCCTCATCTCTTATATGGTCTTACTTCTATTACTATGTACTAATACATAGTGCTATTACTTAGTGCAACCACATTCCCACACTCTCTTCTCAACAGGATCATTGTAATACTTGTTATAGAGACCAGAACACCATCTTTGAGGAATGTTGTTCACAATAATCTGGATTAACAGTCTTGTTTTTTCACTAAGCCAATTCTATTCCATCAGATATGCGATGGTTTCTAAATGACAGATTATTGTCATTGTTTTAGTCTTTTGAAAACTATAATTCATATATCGAGAGATCAGTAGACATAAAGCTACAGAGAGGGAGAGAGAGAGAAATTAGTGACAAGTGTATTGCCTTCACAAAAGCTCATACAGGTCTATAATTACTCAGCCCACAGGATATTTTTCATATATTTTTAAACTACTCTTCTTAGGTAAAATCTAATGACCTCTGTCCTAGGTAGATTAAAGTCTCAGTGCCTAGTTTCCGCTCTGGGTCTTTGTTAGTGTTTTTCCCAATAATCTTGTTCCTTTGTTCATTTCATGGAAGGTTTGTATTAATTTTTCCTTGCTTATGGCTTGGCACTGTTTCTAGATTTTCCTTTCTGTAAATTAAAACTGTGTAACACTCTTGAGAATTTTGGTTTTGTTTTGCTCAACCAATACTAATTTCAAATATATTCAAATTACTTTCTTTGTGTTAAAGACAGCATCTGTTAGCAAGATATTTCCTGATTTTATATAGATTAAAGTCTTGATATGTGGAGCTATTCACTCTCAGAGAGTATATCTCCGATTCCCCAGTCAAGAGACCTAACTAGGAAGCTCACATTGTGACTTCCATGTTTATATAATCTTTAAATTAAGTTGCCAAAATGCAATTACTGTTAATACACTTTTTAAATTTTTTGTTTCAGAAATTAATTTAGAAAATCACATAAAAGGTGTATAGAACATATCCTTCTCCTTAGTGAATTCCTGCTCTGAATTGACCACCACCTCTGCTTATTTGCAGATATGTGCAGATAAGCAAAAGTTTCCAGTGGTCCTGAGAACAGATTTTCAGACAAGCTCAAGCAAGGTTTTGTATTACGGTTCCATTCATTGTTTCTCAGTGCTACAGGATGGAACCTGGAGGTTCTTGCTCATGCTTGGAAGGTACTGCAGTGCCACATCTGCCTGACTGATTCAGATATGAACACTGAGGCTATTAGGGTAGACATAGTAGAGAGCAGTGAACTGGAGAACCTTCTGGTCTTCCTGAGCTGTGTAGAATTGAGGGATTTTTGAACCCTTGTCCTGCACTAGCAGGAAGTGGTCTGAGAGAAGTCAGTCACAATTTCTGAGTTTCATATTTGTCTTTCCTAAAATAAGACATGGGGTGGAAGAGATAGTTCTATAATAAAGAGCATTTATTACTCTTCCAGAAGACCCAAACTAGAATTCCAAAACCAATGTCAGGCAACTCACAACCACCTGCGATTCACATTCCAGTAAATAAAATGCCTCTGGCCTCTACAAGTATATTTACTTGTGTTTGAAAATAAATATAGATATAATTACATATAAATAAGTACATAGATGGATCACTCTAAGAGAAATAGTTTGATTTCACTAATTAAGTGTTCACAGAAACTTTTTAGAATACAATTTTATAAATATGATAACACATGGCTACATAGATGTGCCTGGTTGAATTCATTTGGTTTTAAAACAGATAGAGATGTAAAAAAAGAATTGTGGGAAAGAGGGAGAAGAATTGGTGGAGTACCTGTGAGGTGTAGGAAAATAAATAGGGATACTGAGGGGAGGGGACCAATACAGAGGGAAATAACAGGTGATTCAAAGTGATGAGAAGAGGGAAATGGGGAAATGGGAGAGTGAATTTAATTGTGGGGAGTGTTTAATTATAGGGGAGGGAGATAAATACCAGAGAAAGAAGGTAAAATAACAAGGATATCTGACAAAGTCACATGGAATCATAGTACTATCTACCTACCTGAAATAAAAATGAGTACATGTAAGACTGTATAAACTTATATAGTTTAAATTAAATATTCCCATCTAGCCAGAAAGTGCTTCCACAGACAGCCTTATACCACCTAACAAAAATCCCAACACCAATCATGATAAGCCATCATTTTAGTTATTGGTATATCAATGTTATCTGAGAAACTCTTAAAATATTATAGGCTATTTGTCATCATGGTTGGTTGCCTCTTACAGGTAGAAGGTAGCTCACGATTCCTGAAGATAACATGTCCTCCTTACACTGGACCCAAAGGACTCAAACTTAATCAGATTTGAAAGTCTCTTCCTGAAGGCTAACTTTCATGGTACCAGAAGGTTCCATAATAGCTTACAAGGAAAGAATCAGACTATAGTACTACCAGTCTATGAAATCTATGAACCACTGCACTAATCAGCATAGCACAATAACCTAAGTACAGTAGACATACATTAGTGTAACCAACAGCTCTTTATTGGACATAAATCCTGCTCAACAAGATGGAAGCCATGCCTGGTATTAGAAACCTAGCCCTGGGGCTAGTGATGTCTTAGGTCCTAGAGGACTTACAACTGCCACATTACTAAGCTAACATAAATCTTACCTACATACGAATATATAAACTTATATCAACACATATGTATAGTTCTCATACCTCACCAAAATAAACTTCTCTCTGCAACAGAGACCATTACAGAAAACCATAACCTATGAAAGTGAAGAGAACAAGAAATATTGTGATTACCATTCCAAAAACGTACACTCATTTGCAACACAATTCCTACCCTTAATGCTAAGGAATCATTGTTGAAGATCTGTAGAAAGACTGTAAGATCCAGAGGAACAAGGAGTTCGTATATTCCCGGATGCAGAGAGGCAACACTCAGAAATTCTCATTAGTATGGCTTCCTATCAAACCCGAACAAGGATGACAGCCACGAATCGGCTAACATAGGAGGGGAAGGTTCAGAGGACCTCAATCTTAGACAAAGACCTTCAGGCAACTGGAAATGCTGAGAACAGGAGAAACCATCCTCTCCAGGAAGGAACATACCAATTGTTTATCTAATTCCAAGTAGTCAGACTTGAGCTCATATACATAGAGGAAACTTTATACAGAGGAGACTGGTTATATTTATGTATTTAGGTTGTAAAGAAAAAGAGGCCATGAATTTGAGAGAGAGTAAGAGAGGGGATGGGGGAAGAAATTATGTATATTATAACTTCAATAATATGGAAAAGAGGGTTGAGGATTAGTGAAATAATTATGTATTTTATTCATGTAAGAAACTTACAAAGAAAAGTCGGGCGGTGGTGGTGCATGCCTTTAATCCCAGCACTCAGAGGCAAGGCAGGTGGATCTTTGTGAGTTCGAGGTCAGCCTGGTCTACAGAGTGAGATCCAGGAAAGGTGCAAAGCTACACAGAGAAACCCTGTCTGGAAAAATTAAAAAAAAAAAAAGAAACTTACAAAGAAGACATTTAATGGATAGTAATAAAAATAACTGAATGAATGTACCAGCAAAAACAACTATATATAGCTTAAAAGACACATGACAGAATAACACGACTATTTTGATTTTACTATTTTTGAAACAGTGTTTTATGTGAATATGCCAGTCTGGGGCTTGTTGTGTAGACAGTGCTAGCCTTGAACTTAACAGCCTCCAGCCCCAACATGCAAAGTTTGTGGCTCTATGCCTGGTTTAGCACATCTCTTTCAGACAAGACATCCCAGAGTCACTTCACATATGGATTCATATACATATATAAATGTTAAGAAGTGTCAGAAGATGGATAATGAGAAATTTTGTACTAATCATAATTTTTACCTGGAAAGTCCAGACATTTGAATTTAATATGCTAGCCCATTCAGTTGTAGCAAAGTGTTTTAATCAAGGGAATAAGGTGCTGGAAGCAGTGTTTAAAGAGTATTAGTCTAGGAACAGTGTAGATATTTCTTGTATGATAAATGCAAATATAAAAAAGAGAGATCGGAGAATCATTTCACAGCAGGTCAAATAGAAGAAAATGAATCTTAGAGTCATTAACAGAGAAAAATTGAAAACAAAATCTGATATAAGATTAAGAAGTGGTAGAAGTGAAATTAATTCTAACATCATGACCCAATTATGTTGGAAAAAATGTGAAGGATGTCGACAGAATTGTGAATTTAGAAAGCTGAGCAGGCTGAGAGGGCAGATGTGAGGCAAGACATCTGAACAGCTGGTGTTTTTCATTTTAAGTGAAGGCAAAAGAAATACTCTCACAATGCGTCAACACATAGCTGGATTCACTGAGGCATAGATATGGATAGCAGAAAAGCAGCAGCGCAAAAGACCTGTATGCTGCATACTCCAACAAAGATGAATTGCTCCTTCTGAGCAATGACTGAGTTCACAGGGGTTTCCAACCCTGCCAAATTACTGCTGCAAACACTGAAATGTTCAAAAATAAATTCAGACAGCAAAGAAACTTTTGGGTAACATATGGATGTAATGAAAAACACTCTTTTTCTGGTAAACTCACCAGATGATTAGAGTCAATTCATTGTAATGAGGCATCAGTATGTCAGGCAGCCTTTCCTCTGGTCTCTTTGGACATGATTTCCTTCCTTTCTGTGGATAACACATGGGAGATCAAACTTGAGAGGCACCCCTCTTTTCCTCTAAGATGAATAACTAATGGTTGCAATGTAACAACTGCCTACATTTAAATGAAACAAAACAAAACAAACAAACAAAAACCTTTAAAAAAATTGTATTGAATTCTGAATTCTACCCTAGTCAGTGGGCAAGTTTTCCCTTCAAGCTACCATTCCACACAGGCTGTCAACTTTCTTGTCTCTACTGATGCTTTAACAAAAGGGATGAATATGCACATAACTGACTTGTACTCGTAAAGAGCGGAGTCCTTTAATTTAAAAATAAGATGGATGTTTTAGTCCAGTCATTACTCATTAAAAAAAAAAAAATACCATGAATGGAATGGGTCATAAAGAAAATACATTTCTTTCTAGTAGTTCTGATGCTGATAATAGAAGGTATTATTGCAGAAGGGCTAGTTTCTGGTTCAACACCATTTCCTTACTGGTATAATACAGTCACTGTGTCACTGGAGAGAGTATAGAGCAAGGACAATCTTTTGGATATCTCTATAAACCCATGAATGCCATCAGTGTTTTATCAAACACAGATAAAAACTTTCCAAAGACATCATCTTTCAATAATAGAGACTTGTGTGTTAGTATTTCAACACATAAGCTTGGGAGGAACAATCACATGCAAGCCACACCAAATTGAACGTATGCTCAATGTTTATTTATCCAGAATCCACGATACTTTCTCTAAGCTTGATGCTTCTCCCTTACATGAAATCCTTCTCTCATCCCAGTATATCCAAATACTTTCTTCCTTCACCTCAGATAGTTATTATCTCTGCAAACAGATAATCTCATCACTTAGGATTTGGCTTTTTGAAACTTCATCTCTGTTAAAAGCAAAAATGTTAAAAATAATAAACTAAAGGAAATGTTTATTTCAATCATTAAGCCAATTTTTTTTTGTTGTTTTTTGTTTTTTGTTTTTCGAGACAGGGTTTTTCTGTGTAGCTTTGCGCCTTTCCTGGAACTCGTTTTGGAGACCAGGCTGGCCTCGAACTCACAGAGATCCACCTGGCTCTGCCTCCTGAGTGCTGGGAATTTTATATAACTTTTGGCATGTTGAACAAAAATTTGTCTAATAAAAAAATGAATTAATTAAAATATACTCTCAAAAATAAATTCATATATACAAAAAGTAAATAAAAACATGCATCTTTGACATAAGTTATTTAATTTTATTTTTAAGAATTTCATAAATGAGTACTGTATTTACATCCTTTCAGCTACCCCTTCTTTTCTTCTCTTCCTGTGTTCACTCCCAATTTCTTTTCAAATTTTTTCTCTCTTATTCTTTAATTATTACTGTTTAACATATATTTACCTAAATAACACATATACATAAACTTGTGACTAAATTTAAACTTGTGAAGTAAAACCACATGTTACACATAAAGGAAAACCCACACAATAACACTTGACTTTTCAAAGGAATCTTTAAAATTCAGAAGAGCTTAGAGCAATGTACTTCAATATCTTAAAGACCTGCACAGCTAAAAAAAAAAAAAAAAAAAAAAAAAAAAAAAAAAAAAAAAAAAAAAAAAATCAACAGTCTAAGAGGCAGCCCACAGAATGGGAAACAATCATTTCCAGCTGTGTGTCTAACAGAGAATCAGTATACAGAATATATAAAGAGCTCAAAAGAAGTAATACTACTACTGCTAATAATAACAACGAACTAATGACTCATTCAAAGAATGGGTTTGGGACCTGAAAATAGATCTCTCAAAATAAGAAAAAAAAATGTCTAAGACATGTCTCATCATTCCTGGAAATTGGGAAAGTAGAAATCAAAACAACTTTCATCTTACCCTAGGCAGATGGCAAAGATCAACAAAATAGCTAACAACAAATGCAGGAGGGGACATGGGGAACAGGCAACTCTCAGTCACTGTCAGTAGGATTGCAACTTGGTGCAGCCACCATGGAAATTAGGATGGAGAATTATCAAAAAAGCTAAAATAATCTACCTTAATGATCCAGCCACGCCACTCTTTGGCATATATCCAATGGAATCAAAATACTACTTCACAGATATTTATTTGCTCAGTCATGTTCATTGTTGCCCTATTCACAATAGCTAAGGAATGAAAACAACTCTAAGTGTAACATAACCAACAAACGGATAATGAAAATGTGATGCATTAACACTGTAGAATACTATTAAGCTGTAAAAAATCCATGCAGATATGACCAAACCAAACTAGAGGGAACTCATGAAAGTTGGATCAATGGTTGTGGAGCCTACATGGGACTAGACTAGGCCCTTTGAATGGTGAGACAGTTGTGTAGCTTGATCTGCTTGGGTTGCCCCCTGGAAGTAGGATCAGAATCCATCTCTGGTGCATGATCAGGCTTTGTGGTGCCCACTATCTATGATGGGACACCTGATGCAGCCTTAAGGTAGGGGAAGGGCTTGGATTTGCCTCTACTGAATGTGCCTCCACATGGGAGGCCTTGTCTTCTCGTGGGAGGGAGTGGGAGATGGGGGACTGAGTGGGGAGGAGGAGGGAAGGGAGGGATCTGTCTCTCTCTCTCTGTGTGTGTGTGTGTGTGTGTGTGTGTGTGTGTGTGTGTGTGTGTGTGCTGTGTGTAGTTTCAGGGAACTTTTCTCATCAAAACTGGCATTGTTCCCTCCAAGAGCCAAGACCATCTAACAAAAACCCCAACACCAGGCATGAGAAGCCCTCTTTTGAGTTGTTGATCAGGATTGCCCAATAGATTCCCCAAACATATAGGTTGAGACTAGCTTTCATGGTGCCCAAAAGTGCCATGCAAGCTTCCAAAGGAAGAAAGCAACTAACAGTTCTGCTCAGCCTATGAACTACAACAATGATCAGTATAGCATAATAACTCTAAGGATGTAATAGTGGCATGCATACCATGAGAAACCATTAGCTCTCTGACTGGACTTAAAACAACCAGATACAAGGGAAATAATACCTGGTGGCATACACAAAAACTACATACGGCTATCAACGTCATGTATCTTGGAGAAGAACCTACAACTACTCCTTTACTGAACTGGCATAACTCATATCTATATTCTAAATATGTATCCTTATACCCACAGACAACTGTAGTCCTTACCCCACATCAAGCAAATTTTTGAA
This sequence comes from Onychomys torridus, assembly GCF_903995425.1. NCBI lineage: Eukaryota > Metazoa > Chordata > Mammalia > Rodentia > Cricetidae > Onychomys > Onychomys torridus. The sequence goes on from NC_050448.1 coordinate 100,467,902, forward strand.
TAGGCAGAGACCATTATCTAAAACTACAACTAAGAAAAATGCAGAGTTCTGAAGCACATTTCCAACTGAAACATCTGCAGCACAACTCCCTCACCTAAGTCTCTAGGATAGCTGTGGAATAGGAATCAGAAAGACTGGAAGAATACAAGAATTTGCTGTGACTCTGTGTCTCCTAGAAATGTCAGAAGCTGAACCCACGAAGTCTCAATAACACAGTTGCATAAACATGACCAGAGCAAGGATGACACCAATAGACATGCTAATGTGCAAGTACGAAAGCTCAGGGACCCTCAATCTTAGAGCTGGGGAAATAGTCTTCACTAGGAAAGAATACACTAACAGCCTGTCTAATACCAAATGGTCATCCCTAAAAATATACATATAAGTAACATTATATGGACTGAGCAGACTGAACAGGTTATATTTATATATTCAGATATGTGTGTGTGTGTGTGTGTGTGTTTGTGTGTGTGTTTGTGTGTGTGTGTGTGTGTGTGTGTTTATAAAAGAACAGATAAAGCGAAAGAGCTCATTAATTTGAAGGAGAACAGGAATATTAGGGGATATAGAAGGGTCTGGAGAGAAAAAAGCAAAGAAGGAAATTATATTATTCCACCAAGAGAACATTACAATTCCAATCATTTATGCACAAAACACAGGTGCACCAGACTTCAATCAAAAGAAATACTACTAGATCTAAAATTATAGATGAATCCAACACAAAGATTCTCATAGGGGGGACTTCAATACTCTACTCTCACCAATAGAAATATCATCCACCCAAATACTAAATAGAGACACTAAAGATGATCAGAGCTAAATGATATTATAAATCCAATGAACAGAATATCAATTTACGGATCATTCCACCACAATACAGAGGAACATAGTTTCTCTTAAAATCCCAAGAACTTGCTGGGTGGTGGTGGTGGTGGTGGTGGTGGTGGTGGTGGTGGTGGTGGTGCACACCTTTAAACCCAGCACTCAGGAGGCAGTGCCAGGCGTATCTCTGTGAGTTTGAGGCGAGCATGGTCTACATAGCAAGATCTGGGACAGGCACCAAAGCTACACAGATAAACCCTATCTCAAAAAACTAATAATAATAATAATAATATTAATAATAATAATAATAATAAAAACAAAAAACAAAAATCTAAAGAACTTTTCCAAAATTTACCATGTATCAGGATACAAGGCAAGTGTCAAGAAACTTAGGAAAATTGAAAAAAAAAACATCTTTCATACTGACTATGAAGGTATAGAGTTGGACATTAACAATGACAGCAAAACCAAAAAATATCCAGACTCATGGGAGCTAAAAAAGACAGAACTAAGTCTGTATAGGGTCAACAAAGAAATCAAGAAGAAGATGATGATGATGGTGGTGATGCATAATAATGAATGAAATTGAAAACAAACATCACAAATCAATGTGACATGAAGACATCAGGCCCAGGAGTGAAGTTCATAACATTAAGGGCCTACATCAAAGCACTGGAGATACCTTAGGTAAACAACACTGTGTTGCACATAAAGACTCAGAAAAACAGGCACAAACACCACCTAAAGAACAGATGGGAACGGATAATAAATATCAGGCCTGGTACTGATGACATAGAAACACATGAAGAAAACAAAATTAAAGTTACATGAAATTATTAGTTCATTCTTTAAAAAGATTAAAAAATTGAGAAATCTTTATCCTAATTAGCCAAAAGAAATATAGTACCAAAATTAATAAAATTCACAATGAAAGCTTTAAGACAAACATTAAGAAAAGCTAGAAAACCATAGCAACATACTTAAAAATTCTATACTCCATTATACTGGAAAATGGAAAAGAAATGAATGCATTTCTAACTATATGTGACCTACCAAAATTAAACAAAAATGTAGTAAATAATTTAAATGGAACCATAACAGCCAATGAGATAGAAGCAGTTATTAATATTGTACAGTAAAATAACACCCAGCACAGAATTCTAAAACAACTTTGAGAAAGAGCTTACATGAATACTTTTCAAATTATTACATAGAATAGAAAAAGAAGAAACACTTCCAAATTCTTCTGATGCTATCTGTATTACTATGACACCAAAATAAAAGATACAAAACAAACAAAAAATTGCATAAGGCATTCTCCATAATGAAAATAGATGCAAAAGTACTCAATGAAATACTTGCAAACCGAACTCATGAAAATATTTAAAAGATTATCTATCATGATCAAGTCATTCCATCTCAGAAATGCAGGAACTGTTCAACATAGATAAATTAGTAAACTTAATCTACTACATAAATAGACTCAAAGACACAAACTATATGATTTCATTAGAGGTAGAAAAGGCATTCATAAAATTAATCATCCATTCATGATGAAATTTCTGAAGAATCTTGGAATATAGGATGCATATTTCAGCATAATTATGGTAATATACATGAAGCACATAGCCAACATCAAACTCAATCAAGAAAGATTTAAAACATTTCCACTAAAGTGGGAACAAGACAGGATGTCTACTCTCTCCTTTTATGTTCAATATAGTATTCAAAGTCTTATCTATAACTATGAGGCAAGCGAAGAAGATAAAGTGAATGTAACATGGGATGAAGAGTCAAATTATTCTTATTTGCAATAGGTATGATGCTACACACACAAAAAAATCATAAAGACTTCACTGGAACACTGTAGGAGTTTGTACATTGAGCAAATAGTAAAATTTGTACATTCAGCAAATAGCAGAATACAAAATACATACACAGTAATCAGTAGCCTTGCTATGTACAAATGAAATGTAGTAATAAATAAATCAGGAAAATAATACCATTCAAATAACCTTTAAAAACCTTGGAATAAATTTAACTAAGGAAACTTGTATAATAAAACATTATGATATTCATGAAAGAAACTGAAGGAGATACAATAACATGGAAATGCTACAATACTGATGGAATACTGCTAAGATTAATATGGGCACTTTCTGTAAGATGGTGCATCTATGTAACTGACAAGAAGTTTCCCTGGATTTAAGACTTGTTCTTTAAGCAAAAATGACTGATTTTTTTTTTCTCCTACAACAAACAATCCACTTGACAACTGAAATGTAGATGCAAGATGCTAAATGTGACTGAAAGAACTCACTTGGTAAAAGGCCACTCCACAAAATATGCAGTGGTAGTTTGAATGAAAATGGCCCCATACACTCATAGGGACTGACACTATTGAGAGGTGTGGCCTTGTTGGAGTAGGTGTGGCTTTGTTGGAGGAAGCATATCATGGGGGGAGATGCGGGGGCCCGGGCGTGGGGTGGGGTGGGAGGGCTGGGTGGATGTTCAGGTCTCAGAAGCTCAAACCAGTTCTTTTCCTACCTTCTGCAGATCAAGATGTAGAACTCTCAGCTCCTTCTCCAGCACTTATGTCTTCCTGCACGCTGCAGTGCTTCCTGCCATGATGATAATGGACTAAGCCACTGATACTTAGGCCATCTGTAACTGAATATTTCTTTTGTTGTTGTTGTTTATAAGAGTTGCCTTAATCTTATTGTATCTTCACAGCAATAAAACATTAACTAACACATGTGCTTTGCTTCATTCTATGTTCTTCAACAAAGTCCTTATTGTATTTAGATTTTGCATCTTTTCTACAGAAGAGTAAGTTCTATAGATACAATGCTACTAATAGAACTGGATATTTGCTCTCCTTTTGAATGTCTATTGATGTCCTATTCATTGATAATATAATATTAGTAGTCTTTTATTGAATGTCAGTTTGGAGAAAAAGTCAATTAAGTAGATTACCCTTTTGAAAAATGATATTGTTCGTAAAATCAGTGAATATTTTTATGAAGAAATATGCATTTTAGTATAGTGCCTGACTAATTATAATTTTTTAGATCCTTTCATAAACACAATTGGCACAATAATGTAGTTAATTAGTGAATTTAAAAATATAGTATGAAAATTAAACACAACAGAATGAATAAGGAAAAGGAGGATGATTTATTTAATGTCTGCTCCTGAATCATTTTAAAAAGTTTTCACAGGATATAACACATCACCCTAATCCACTGATGTAAGCATCAATCTCCAAACTCCATAACATACGCACCTCATATTGGGCCCCATTTTTCAGTAATGTTTGTTCTGTATCAAATTTACAAGGAGTTGTTGAAAGAACAGCAGCATTTAAACCATAGTATTTTACTGGAGGGGGGAGATTTACAGTTGAATGTGTTTTATGAAACATTCCTATGTATTATGGGTACATCTCTCGTTTGCCATTTGTGTTCTACTTTGTACTGTGATGTTAATTTCCAAGTGATATGTTATATATATTTAGTATCTTTATGAAATCTGTTTAGCTAATGAGCCCTTTGATGATATAAGAAAATTATGTATATATTTTTTAATCTCTTTTCCCAATCTGTGAAAAATAGTTTCCAAAGAGACATAAATGATTGGCCATATCCATTGTTTATTCATTCAGAAAACATTAACCAGCGTCCAGTTTTGAGGGGACTCTTTAATCTAAGCCCTAAGCAGAGAAATGAATAAAATAATATCTACTAATGAACTCTATATTATTTCCTTTTCCTCATAAATAAAAAAAGTATCATAAATACAACATTATGTATAAAAATACTCTGCTATTATCATACAGAGAAATTGAAAACACAAATGAATGTAAAGTCATTAGTCTGGCAGCAGTTTAAACAAACAGAGAAAACTAAATGGAGAAACATGTTTAGCTTCTAAATAAAATGATCACTTTGTTGTTCTTGTCATTAGATATCCTTCTTTCCTATATAATTCACTATATGAAATATTAAAGGTTTATACTATTAAAATGTCAGTAATTTAAAAGTTGAATGCATTCTTATTCATTTAAGTATAAATCTGTGTAGGCAAAAATGACATAATGAGAATTTCTATAAAGTAAAAAATGGTTGAAAATATAGTCACATAATGAACCTTTTGATGAGTATAGCTGCTGCATAGAATTCACACTTTTTAGATTGCAAGGGATGCTTTTAATATTTCATTTTCAAATGCACTATAATATACACTTTAATTATTATAATTACTTTCTCAAGATAAATAACACTTAAAGAAAATAGTTGCACATTCCTAGGAAATGGAGAGAAAATATTGAATATCCTCATTTGTTGCTAGTTAGGAAAAAGCCACCACAGATGAATTTAATTAAGAGCTACTTTTGCCCCATTTGCTACTCAATGGGCTAGAACAGGTTTGGAAGAGCTACAGCAACTTTTCTGATTTATTGTAACATTTAAATTAATAAGGTTCATATACAAGATATGAAACTTCTCAGAAGCCATTTTTTGTGTATGAGAAAATGCAACATAGTATTTGCCTTTGTATCCATCAGAGACATTCATCATTCCATTTACTCTGTGAAGAAACAGGACATGCTGCGCAAACTAAACAGTTCATATGTTCTCAGTTCTAAAGAAGAATAGCATAGAGAATGTAACCATTTCTTTATTTTTATTTTAAATTTATTAGAGGAGAATTTCAAAACTATATAATGAATAGCATCAGATCCAAACCCCCCATATACCTTCTTTGTCTTCCCTGGGATCTACCCCCAAAACATCACCTTTCCAATTTCGTTTCCTTTTATCCTTTTTAATAACTCACTCATTCCAGTTAATGATGTTCATACATGCATAGGTTATATGCCATTCACAGGAAGATAGACAACCTACTGATGGCTATAACAACAAAAAGAATGATCCTCTTTTCCTTACCAGCTATTGACTGCTATTAATGAAAGGCATGAACTTTTTATAAACTCCCTGGCAAGACTTGGGGACCATGGCAGGAGACAATGAAGAACGTAAATTATAGTGTTTTACAAGCAATGGTTTAAAATGTTCTTGAAGTCACAGCAGCTGAACAAGATCTACACAAGATCAAACCAAACAAAATTCCAGTATGTGAAACAATGTCTTAATCTGTGTAAGCACATCTATGTATAACCAGACTATACACAGTATAGCTCTAAAAACACTATTCAAATTTTGCAATTTGCTTTTCATTGTAGGAGACAATTTTATTATAAAATTAAGGTTAGCTAGTAAACTTGGGATTAAGGGAACATTAACAATCCAGACAAAGCAAAATTATTTCCAAGGCAAAAAAAAAAAATGCTTAAATTTATGGTAGCAGCATTTAACCATAGGAAGAATATTATCATGCAAATATGTGAGCTGGCACATTTACTGGCTACCCCTTATGATGTTTCAATGATGATAAATAAGATCATTTTGCTGTCTGTGTGGTTGACACCTCGTCCCCAAGACTCTCCAATGATTACACAAAACATTTAGATGTACAATGGAGATACCTTTGCTGCTTTATTACAACTGTTACAGATGGATCAAAATTTGTATCTGTATACAGTCTTAATAAAATGGCTTAATTATGTTATTATGTGACTTAGAAAACACCAGGCAAAAATATTATTTACTGGTTCTTATTTATTTTTAAGTTTTGTACCTCCATATGTGCCTCTGTATTTTTGTTCATTTTTCAGTTACTCAAAACATGTGAAGCAGCCAAAATGTAGTTAGAAAGCTTAGTAAGTCATATATTTTCTCTCTATCCCACCTTAATATTCATAGCTTTTCCACAGCACCCACATGGTATCTCATAATTAGTTGTAACTTCAGTCCTAAGAGACTCACCAACTTCTTCTTGTCTCTGCAGGTACCAGTCATGTATTGGTATATATACATTCATGCAGAAAAACACACAACTATAAAATTAAAACAAATCTTTAAAATGGCATTTGCTTAGAAGTACATGCTAACCCAATATAATTTTATTTAGCATAATTATTTTCTGTGACTAATCCAATTTGTATTATTACCCTCCTATATAGCCAATATATGACTAATTAATATATTAAATATAGTCTTCTATAGGTTTACTACTGCTATATCCATGTAATATTGAATAAACTATCAAGGGGATCGTCCTGGGCAAAAACTAAATTTCCTTCTCTCTAGAGTCATAATTGCTTTTAGCACTTCTTTCTGGAGTGGGGCCTTATGAGATTTTCCTATCAATGTTGACAGGTCAACTGGTGTTGTCATTATGCAACTCTTTTTCAGGTGACCTTATCATTGATATTTTGTTGGTTCACTTTTCTCACATATAGAAGAAACTATCTCACATCAGATGCCTTGCTTCTTACAGTCATCCTGTCTTCTCTTCTGTAATGTTTCCTGACCCTTAGGTGTAGCTACTGTGTTGTAGATGTATCAGTTGGAGATAGACAATGTATGATCTGTTGTTGTCTGCATTTTGACTTGCTATGGACTTATTTCTGTAATGGCTTCTGTCTGCTGCATAAAGATTGTTCTTTAGTAGAGGGTGAGACCTTCACTTATCTGTAGGTATAAGGAGAAGTATTTAAAATGAATTAGAAGTTACACTGGTATAGAGAAGTGGCAGTAGTAAGATCTTCCTTAGAGTCGATGTTCTCACTAGCCAGAGAGTGGTTGCTTAAGTTTACAGTATCAAGCATGAGTTCCTTTCTATTGAGTGAGCCTTAAGTCCAAGTAGGGAGCAGTTATTTACCCCTGAGATATAAGTGCCATTATTACACCATGGAGAATACCTTGTCATGATGGTCGTTGTTGTGGTTCATAGGCATTTTACAGCAAGGAATATAAGTAGTTGAAAAAATTTCTCTCTTTTTTTTTATATCTTACTATATTTTAAGGATTTTCATTGGCACATATAGGGTTAAAGAGGAGGGATATGCAGAAGTAAAGAAACATTGACAAGTGTCTTTCATCAACCATTCTTCCTACTTATTACCTAAGTATGCTTGTTTTGTGTGGGAGAGCAGCTAATTTTCCTTTTCTTTCATGCTATAGTACCCCTAGTTCACAGAAGTCTAACCTTAACCTGTCTCTGGATACTTTGAGTACTCAGCATCTTCAGTAGGTATCCCTTAATGCAAATCCCAGGATCTGATCGAGGCACTGATGTACAAAATATTTGAATTAAGTGAAAAGAAAGTCTGAAGAACATTTATTAGCAGACCTGTGTTTGCTGATCCATGGAGGATATACATCAGTTCTTGTCTAAATAATGAATGCTATCTACTTTTTGCAACAAAGGCAACCAAAAATAGAAGCAAAGTACATATGTGAGGATGACTTCAATGCTGTGTTATGCACCAGAAATGCTTGCAAGATTAGGAAAACCATGATGAAATGGTACTTGAAGTGATTAGTATAATCCCTATTAACATGGAAGTATGCTTATTTTGGAGTAAAACCGTTATTTTAGCTACTCCATGTCTCATTGTTTTTCCTTAAATAATGTACTTAATATTTTAAAGAAAACATACTAGCCTAAGTAGTAATTTAAATGATCAATTTAAAACTCTCAAATATGATATGAGTGTAAGGTGGCAGGCAAGGAAGGTAAGAAGCAAAATCCTAATGAGGAAGGAATCATTTGTTTTCACAATTGCCTCATTCAGAAGAGTTGTGGTCAGTCCTGAAATCATGTACAAAGAAGCACACCACAGCATCTGAGCAAGTTGTATTTATATATTTATTCATATATATGTAGCAATAACAACAATCAAAGCAAAGGGGGCCATGAATTTGGAAATAAGGAGTGAGATATGGGAGGGTTGAGGGGATAAGACATGACATGGGCTGGAAGAGGAAAAGGGAAGGAGGAAAATGATACCATATTTTAATTAAAATGGAAAATAAAGAAAAAATGGAAAATAAAGAAAAAATTGAAAACAGAAATTTTCCGTATGTGTTATGTAGCTGGAATCCAGGTAGGGCCTAATTTTCCCCTTTTATGAGAGAATACAGACTGATGCACTGTTGAGAGTCGCTTGCATGTAGTCACAGCTGCTCTAATGAAGATGTTAACAGGTGCTATGCTCAGAGGACAGCATTCCACATTTAAACAGAGTCTCTTTGGATGTGTATTAGTTTCATTGCCATCAATGAATGGCTAACTTAGCAGCTGCCCACACTTTTATTTTTTCACGGTTTTAGGTGCAGTATAATGGGACGTGCCTGAGCAGTGAACATTACTAGTTTTTCCAACTTTCCAGTCTTTAGTCGCTTTAACTTGTATGACAGTGCTTGATACAACTGATTAAAAACAAGACAAGCAGGTGATTCTACATGCTTATTGACCATGATGAACAAAATAACATCAAGTGAAATATAAGAAAAATAATTATGTGATCACAACAAATATGATAGATATAACACATGTGGAATAGCATGGAGAAATGACTGCGGTGACCTTTATATAGACAGAATTACTTTACAAAATAATAAAAAGTATAGTATAATTTATACTTTAAACTATGATGTATTAAAATCAGATGTTACATACTGCACAAATTAGAATGGGCAATACTTGTGTCTACATCAGCAGCACCATGGGTTAAGTTTCACTAGTGTTAAAATACACACACACACACACACACACACACACAGAGAGAGAGAGAGAGAGAGAGAGAGAGAGAGAGAGAGAGAGAGAACGAGAGAGAGAGAGAGTTAATGTGTACACCATGATTTTACAGTGACTACAGCAGCTCTATATAAGAAGGATATTTTAGCTGCAGCCACACAATGATGTTATGAGATTCCCATGGCTATATATTGTGCATCATTGATGGAGACGTCCTCATTGTGTTTGTAAACATAATTTTTATATCAGAAAAAATGGCATTTGACAGAAGGTGTAGGAGATAGAAATGTCCTAAAAACATCATATTAGGAGAGGAAGATAGATATAAATTTGCATTTTAGGAACTACAGTTAAATACTCCTTTTACACTTAATGAATTAAATATACAAATCTCCATTAATTGATTGTTGTGGCTAATTAGTGATGCAAACTAGTTCAAACTTAGGAATGTCCAATCATCAAATAAGAATGGCAAATATAGAAACTCAATCTTTTAGGGAAAAGACAATAGAACAATATTAGTACCATGTTATTAAAAATAAAATAAAGCTTCTAGTTTTCTAAGACAAGTCCAGCAAGTGTTAATGAGAAACAAAATTCTTCTAGGCCATGTATTATTGAAACACAATGCAGTCGGCACAGAAAGAAAAGGAAATATCAAAATATAACAAGAGTCTAAATGATTACTGAGGGAGGAACGAAACATGAAATCAGGATGCAAGTATGAAATAATGGTGATTATTCAAAAAAACATTAACATGACAAAGAGAGAGAAGGGCAATATTAATGCCAATATTTTCAGTAAGAAAATTAAGAAAAGAAGTCCATGTTTTTACCCTAATATTAAAGCAAAGGGATATCTGGAATTATATCTAAAATTTCTGCCAATCAATTAAAAGCCAAACTTTATATGTATGTATCAACAACACATTATATGTTCATGTATAAAAATAATCTACATTTACCTGCTTATAACTAAGAATATTTTTCAGAAAGTGAAAGCTTTTATAAACTATGAATAGCAGAGACATAATTTCTTTAAATCTGTAGCATATTTCTAAAATACATGCAAAAATATTTTAAATAAAATGATAACTATTTACAAATTTGAAAAGATGACAAAAAATTGTGAAAATGTGAAAAGATCTTAAGGAAGATGAGGTGGCAGGTAAGAATTGCTTCAATAGTGGGAATGGTACAAAATATGAAAGTTTGGTTTAATTAAGTGGGAGCAGAATCTGATCCTGATGAGCTTTATTTCCAGCATGCTACCTAAAGTATCATTCTGATAGAGCATAAAAGAGTGATGGATCTTTGCATCCTGCTAATTATTTGAAATTCCTCATTTGAATAAAAATCTTTTATATTTCAGCCACATAACATTTATTGTCTGTGCAGACGTCTATGGTACACTTGCACAGTTGTTATACTAATGTGACAAAATAATTCAGAGGTGTAATGAAAATTAGATGTTTATTTCTCTCGTGTAATGATTTCAGTGCCAACTGATTGACTCACAGGACCATGGATGGATGGATATTCAATCCACTGTATTTGGTGCCACCCTCGAGGGTGTTTCATTTGCATGGATGAAATCATTTCACATTTGTTTTTGCATTCTATCTGTGAACAAGCAATTAAGGGAGGGAATTTTAGACTAAGTGCAGTAATGCATGTTGCTCTGTTCCTCTCCTAGCAGAGAAAACTAAAGTGTCTATTCTGAGCTATCATGAGTATTCCTTTCTACCAGGAGTGAACACATCCCAGCTACTGTTGTCACTGGGGAAATAGTGGGGGACAGACTCTGAGACCCTTGAAACCCTCTAACACATCTAGAATAGAAATATACATAGTACCTAAAATTCTCTAATGCTTATGGTGTTTCAAGTGATATGGTTGTTTATTATTATCTTAAAATATGCTAAGCCCATATCTATATTCTGTCTTAGATCAGAAAGTAATATTCTCTGCTGATGATATCACTTAATGTTGGGTAGATAAGGAAATGAACAACATAAAATTCAGAAATAAATCACAGAGGCTTCACAAGAGATTTATGTAATACAATTTTCTAAAGAAAGTAATTCATGAGGGGAACTTTGTTTATCAGACCATAGAAACTGCACAGAACTAGTAAAACAGAAAAGTTCCTGTTTCAAACGATACGCCTCAGAATGTGTATTATCAAAGAATTTGGAGATAATATTAATTTTTGGAAGATTAATGGTAACTTAGCTTCAAAAGTAAAGAAAAAATAAAAACAATGAGAAGGTAGCATAGCATGTCCAGGATAGTCTTTGGGTTTTCATACATTGGGATTCCAGGTGACATTAATTGAATAGACTGATACTCACTGATATGTTATTACATACCAACTTTGTATTTATCTAAATTTCTTTTTTCCAAATTACTAACTAAAGCTCTCTCTGATAAATATGGCCATGTTGTTCTCTAATTATGACTACTTATTTGTATTTTACTTTAAGTATTCCTAAGATTATCAGGTGTAATATATATATTTTTTTCTTCGAGACAGGCTTTGCACCTTTCCTAGAACTCACTTGGTAGCCCAGGCTGGCCTCGAACTCACAGAAATCTGTCTGGTTCTTCCTCCCAGGTGCTGGGATTAAAGGCTTGCACCACCACCGCCCGACCAGGTGTAATATTTATAAGCAGAGTGTTGATATTCCTGATTCAGTAATAATGGTGATTATTTAATTTAATAATGATATTTTGTCATTATCCTATACCTTATGAAGAAACAATTTGCATGTAGATACAATTTTTATTCCAGTAGACTGAAAGTATTTTCTGACATCCATATTGGAATGCCATGCATACCAAGGAGACATATGCAACTCCTCTAGTATACTACTTCCTTAGGCATCCCACTGGCAGGTCAGATTTCCTTTTTGAGCCTGAGACTGTTGTGGAATATTTGTTTAACTATGTAAAGATGTGTTGCATTTGCTTAATTATGTAAAAAAGTGTTGCTGTTTTACCTTGCCTGCCTAATGCACCTGATCTGTCTAATTAAAATGCTGAACTGCCAATATGGAGGGAAGAGGTATACGTGAGACCTCCAGGCAGGGAGAGTAAGTAGGAGGTGAAATTTAGGCTTGTGGAAGAAAGAAAAAGAAATGGCAGGGAGATACCAGGGGCCAGCAACCAGACACAGAGGAAGCAAGAAAACAAGACATACAGAATGAAAGAAAGTTAAAAAGCCCTGAGGAAAAATGTAGATGAATAGAAGCAAATTAAGTTAACTTAAAGGAGCTAATGGGACAAGCCTAAGCTAAGGCCAAGCAATCATAACTAATAATAAATCTCTGTGTCTTTATTTGGGAGCTGGTTGGTGACCCAAGGAAAATTCCAACTACATGAGAGCTTAGGTCATGTGTATTCACTTCCCTAAGAAATACCTTTTTTTTTTTTCTTTCTGCTCTAAAGGTATAAGAAACACAAGTGTTAAGAGCTTAACTAGGGCATCTTGCCAATCTGAAAGTAGCAATGCTAGCAACATTTCCCTACTACAACATTGCAAGCAAGAATCAACAGCCACAAGAGAATGAGAAGCCAGGTTCTACCTCTTTAGCTCTCTCACACAGTGGTACCAGGTAAAGGTGTGCCCTGCACACATATGAGGTATCTTTCCATGACCTGGAGCCTTGTGTGAAGAAACATGCATGCCTTTCCATGGAAACCTAGAGTCACAGAGATGCCCAAGGAAGAATACAGTGAGTCAGAGTAAAGTCAGGCCTGCAGCCCTATTACAGAGACCACTACAACCCTATTACAGAGACCACTGGGAGTTAGGAATTTAGCAGGAACATTATTGACTTATTGCTGAGTCAACACTTGGGTGGCTGTAGGAGACCAGTTCCTATATCAGTCTTCAGTTGTATTATAGCTATCAATGAGTCTGTGTTTATTCAGCTGACTTTTTTTTTTTTTTTTTAAATCTAGAGCTCAGTAGTAACTTGAAGTTTAGGATAGTGTGATGATTCTTCTTGGTTGTCAACCTGATTACATCTGGAAATAAAACCCAAAGCCAGAAGGCACACCTGTGAGGAACTTTTGCCTAGGTTGAATTAGAAAGGTCTACTTTTAATCTGGGTCTTTGGGTTAGGAAGACACATGCTTTTAATCCAGATCTTTTGAACTAGGAACAGACTTTTCTGTTTCCATATAAAATTTAAGAATTTTTCAGTGATTGCACTGTAATTTAATGGTGATTGTGATGGCCAGGCCAGGCCAGTACTGTAATGTTCCATTCCCTTCTGTGGCATTCCATAGCGTACTGTATAGCATAAGGTTCCCTAGCGTCGCTTGACATAGAGTGACATAGCCTAGCGTGATGTAGCATTCATTGCATACTGTGCAGTAACATAGCGTAGTGTAGCGTACAGTAGCATGGTATTCCAGTCTACAGGACTGGAGTTCAAGATCCAGGACAGTCACCATAAATACAAAGACAAACCCTTTCTGGAACCCACCCCCACAAAAAAGAAATGCATTGCTAAGATGTTCTTGTTGATAGGATACTAGTATGGAAAAAGTGATGAGCAGGTCTTAGTACAAAGAGCACTGTGGTGTGGACTTCTCTTTCTCCTGGCTACTGAAGCCTGGTTTTTTTCTGCTCATCACCCAAGCTGTTTTCCCACTTCTCACTATTTCTGAAAGCCACCTCTGAACTGTGAAAGTAAAGTAGAAAGAGAAACTGCCTATCAGGACTGGTTCATTCTCTTTTCCAGGCAATTCCTTGAAGCTGCACATCTAAGTTACAGCAAATAGAATGCTTGACAAAGGCCACACACTTTCCCAGAAACATATTCACTTTTCGTTTGGGGGTAAATGTAGTGTTTAAACTTTTATGATTCTATTCAGATGTGAATTAATGAATCTTTCTTGATGCGTGCATATGGTCTCATTACTTTTCATATCAGTGGAAGTAGAGTACCTGAATGCTTCTTTTACTTCCTGTGACGTTTTCTGAGTTTGTTTCTACAGCAGCAGTTGGTAATGTAAACAGTCCGGACAATATAACAGCAGTCTGGATGTTCTTCAACCAGTAGGACAAAGAATTGCCATATAGTACTATCATTATATGGGTAGATTTGCAAAGAAAACAAAATCAAAACCTGGTAACAAGTGATAGAGTGAGCAGGCAGTCAACAGACAGGAAAAATACGAGGAAGACAGTGCTTGCTTGCTGTAAGTAGAAATTGCTACAGATACTTTGTATTTCTTAGAAGAGCTGTGAGAACAGTAACAATATACTCTCTGAGTGTGCAGTCATGGAAATATTAATTCTAATGTCAAAAGTATTGTTTTAACTTTCAGTTATTTAAAAGCTTCTATGACAGAGCAGTCTTTAATATTAACAGTGTTATTTTCCTCTGTGAATCAATATTTTAGTATTTAGTACTAAAATATGTTCTCAACTCACAATCAACATGACTTTCCTCTTTTGTTATCTTGCAGAATTTTTAGAGATTGCAATTCAGAGATTGAGTAGTTAGGTCAAAGATGCATTTTGAATGGATTCCTGTGGGGAAAAGTCTATCTCTGGTGATTTTTTTTATGCATGCAAATAAATACCCAGGTGTTCCAGCAACTATTACTAAAGGTTTCTTCTTTTATCAGGTGGTAGTGGTGCATGCAGATCTCTGTGAGTTCAAGGCCAGGCTGAGCTTCAGAATGATTCCCAGGAAAGGCACAAAGCTACACAAAGAAACCCTGTCTCGAAAATAAAAAAAAAAAAAAGTATTTTCCTTTCTATACACAAATTACCTTTCTTCATCTAAAAACAATTGATCCACTTCTGATAAATGCATAATATTTGCTTTATATATCTCCTATTCTGTAGTGGCTTATATTATGTTCATGAAGGATGGGAACATATTCTGTGGAGTAACTAGACATCTTCAATCATCAGATTAATGTTGACCTTGAAGCATTAGTCAGAAAATATCCTTGGGTTTTTTTTCTCTGAAAGATGTGAAAGAGAATTTCTCTTTTCTACAATTTGGATGCTGATGGGATCCATCAATGAAAGGCATATTTTTTGTTCGTGTGGTTGGATTTTCTTTTTATTTGGCAAAAGTTGTGTTTGATACTATTTAATAGATAAAAATATATTGAGATTATTTTTCTTTGTGTGTTTTGATTGATTGATTTTTTAAAATTAATCTACCTCATGTGGTTCATCAAATCCTTGATAATAGAATTAGTCCCCATGGTTCCATAGCCTTTGGGTTTCATTTTTCTTAGTTACCTTCAGTATGACATAGACCATCTTATTTTTTTCTGTAGATTTCATCATTCTTAACAACACTAATCTGCTTTTCAAGGTTTATTTTTATTTATGTGTTCATGTGTATGATTGTGTGACACTATGCCACATGTCTAAGTGTATTCATGAAAGCCAGAAAAGGATGTCTGTTTTCCTGGAGATGGAGTTAAAGACAGTTGTGGGCTATCAAGCACAAATGCTGAGAACTGAACTCAGGCCTCTATAAGAGCGGTGTGTGCGAACATTTCCTATTGCTTTACATTGACTTTTGATGAGGTTGTTATTTTAGATAATTTGATTAATGACTCAGCTGGGATATTGAGTGATGTGTGTTTCCCACATTGAGTCTTGTATTTCAAACCATCATTGATTAGCATTGTATGTGCATGTGTTACCACAGAATGCCCGTGGCTCTACAGAAATCTTTTACCTGTTTTCTGATGGCTTTGCTAAGCTATTTGTTCCTGTTTTATTACCCCTGTTAGTTATACTCCACTCAATTGATCCTTCATTATTTTGTTTTTATCACATCATAAGATATTGGCTATATTTATTTTCAATTACACAGATGTTTCATGTCATATTTAATTTTCCCTGGCCCTTTTTGGAAAGTTGAGTGGATTTTCATTTATTTCATTGCTCTGTAGAAAATACTAGCTCTTTCTTAGTGGCCTCCATTACCAGCTCTCCTGCTTCTTCAATAACTCTAGTAAGCATCATCTCACCTAAATCATGTTCTAAGAGACAATTCTTTTGCAAAAAGTATTAATTTGGAAATGCTGAAATTTTTAACTAATTTAACTGAAATCAATAACTATTGATTTTATTGATAATAAAAGTTGCCTTTTATTAATTATAAAATATATATTTTCTACATTGTATACTTCCCCACATTTTGATGCAAAGTAAAAACTCTATGATAATTTATTGATACACTTAAAATATTTTCTAATTAAGTGATCCATATATATGTATATATTTATACACATATATCTACATACATTTATATTTATAAATTTAATGGATATTGTAGAGTCCATGAAACATTGCACGATGTTTCTTATACAGTTTTAACTGTCACCATTGTGGATCACCTTTATTAATTCAGATTACATGTTATTTTGTGGAAATTTCTTCTCAGCTAAACCTTCATCTTGGAGGGTAACTCTTTAAATCACAGAATATTCTAAAGGGAGGTGAAGCATTCCATCCAATGGCAACCTCACTGAACTCAAAAAGTAAACAATGCAAAGGCTTCCGGAAGTAACTGAAACTGACAAGATGTGCCAGGTTCCTTTCTACCCAAACATATATGAGCAGTAAAGACTTCTGAGAAACACTCTTAGGCACAGTGAGCTTCCTTGAAGTATCTAAGACAAGACAAGACATTTAAAATATGCAGAGACCAGTCCAGCTGCCTCTAAGAAGCTTTATTTTCCAACATGTTGTATTGTTGCAGGCTGAACAGTACAGACCAGATTTAGAGCTTTCATAAACTGTCACCCAGGCTGGGTGGGTATTTGGTTGATGCAGTTGTCTTTGGTTAATTTCTGCTCTTGTAAATAATCACCCACTAATACTGTTAATGTAATCTCAACATATTTCAAATGGTTTACTAAGTTGGAATTTGGATGTATCTTTACCTTGGGCTGTTACTAGATCCCTGTCTTGGGTAAGTAGATTAAATCACATATCACCAGAAATACTGTTATTCAACACATTTGTATTTTGATTTATTATCTGTGGCTAGATACAGCTTGAGTTTCAACAGTTCAAGTGCCAGCAATGTGGATGTCTATGTATGAGAATTAGACCGCAGAACCTTTCAAACATGGTCCTATTGGAAAATAATTAAATTGTAAGGGGCCAGACTTGATACAATTTATTCCTCTAAGATTGGTTATGATGAGCATGACCTCTCTCCTGAATGACTCTTCCTGATAATGCTACTGCAAAACACCATTTAGCAAGTGGTTCTCATCCAAGCCATAGGCTAGTGAAATGCCATTGAGTTGCAGACTACCACCCAAGTCAACCTCTTTTCTTTATGATATACTTAATTATGGATATTTTTATGGGAACACAAAACAAATTAAGATATTTTCCTAGTTTTTGTTAATGTCTTTTAACTCTTTTTTAGGGAAGGGATGTATACTTTCAACAGAGATACATAAAATCATAAATCTACCTATTTGCTCATAACATAATAATTTTCATTTTAAATAAACATTTCTCAGTTAGGATTATTGTCATTGGCCAAAATAAAATACTTCAAAATCTTCATCACAAAGTCATGTGCCATATATTTTTATTCCTGTTGCTATCATACAAAACAAAAGAATACAAAGCCTGCAGCAATAAATTTCTCTGGTCCTGCCTGGCCCACTATCTATATGAATCACTCCCACTCATGTTCCCCAGCAGCCTAGTAACAAGTAAACATATAGGACTTATATTATTTATAAACTGTATGGTCTAGGGCATGCTTCTTGCTAGCTAGCTCTTATAACTTAATCCATTTCTTTGTTTTGTTTTGTTTTGTTTTGTTTGTTTGTTTTTTTCAAGACAGGGTTTCTCTGTGTAGCTTTGCGTCTTTCCTGGAACTCACATTGGAGACCAGGCTGGCCTCGAACTCACAGAGATCCATCTGTCTCTTCCTCTGCCTCCCAAGTGCTAGGATTAAAGGCATGTGCCACCAAAGCCCGGCATAACCCATTTCTGTTAATCATTTTTTCTACATGTTCTGTGGCTTACCTGTCTGCTGGCATGTTGTTCTTTGGGTGGCAGGCTGATATCTTTCTCCAGACTCAACCTTTTTCTTTCCTGTCTCTCTCCTTGGATTTTCTGCCTGCCTCTAAGCTGCCTTGCCATAGGCCAAAGTAGTTTATTTATTAACCAATGGGAACAATGTATATTCAAAGCATACAGAAAGACATCCCCCATCAAAAACCCTCACTAAAAGCAACTTAAGTAGAGGAGAAAGGGTTCACTCTTGCTCACAGTTTGAAGTTAAAGTCTTTTATGGTAGGAAATTCACAGTACTAACTACTTGAGGCAGGGGCCATATTTTATTTAGAGTAAAGAAACAGAGTGTTGAATACATGTTTCTTTAAGTTCAGCTTTCTGCTTTATACAGAGAATAGTGCTGCCCATAATTAAGATGAATCTTCATATATTGGTCATCATAGTTAAGAAAATCCCCCTAGATATACCAAGATGCCTTTCTTCCAGATGACTCCAGATCATACCAAATTGTCAATTAACATTAACTATCACAAACAGCCTTCTTATAACTGTAATGTATACTGAATTGAATTTCATATTTATTTTTAAATTTATCGTTTTTTCCAATTTTCTTATTAAAATAATTTCTCTCATAGAATGTATCCTGACTATACTTTTTTTTAATTTATAAATAAATTTGTTGAACTTTTAATGAATTGTTATCAGATACAGGCATGTGGTAGAATATAGTAAATAAATGTTTAATTGTTCACAGTTGTTTGTATGATGTGTAAAATGCCAGCTGTGTTACATGCAAAGGCAACATTTAGTTTGGCCATTCCAATTGCCCTCTATGTGACAAGCAGATTTTGACAATGAGATCTGTTTATGAAAATATTAATTTGATTTACAGTATTTATAAATAGAGCATCTTTACACAATACAAAAGGAAGCTACCCTGTTTTGACCATCTGCTATGTGTTATTTTCAATTCTGGGATGTGCATACACTTTTCTTAAGAAATAAATCTCTGGGAAAATATGAATAGATGTGGAATTACAACTGTCCCTATGCTCATTAGCAATACCATTCATTCACACATGTACATATGAGACCCTCTCATCCTTGCAGGTGAACAGTCTGTGGAGATTGATGTATGTAAAGGTTAGGTTATGTCTGATCATCGCCTTCCACAATGGGATACTTTGTCCTTCGTTTAGTGAAACACAATGAGGTCAAAGGGCTGTAAAATTTCTAATTCATTTTGATTGTTGTTCTCAGAGCATATCTCTATGGGTGACTGATATTCTGCTATACTCAGTTTTCTTTGAGGCTGGAAATTTTAATTAGTCCTCTGTGTTTTAGGTAGTAATCTTCTGGAAACTCATGCCTCTTCCCACCCCTTTTGGCACAAACTTGCTATACTTTCATATTCCTCCATATTGCATTTCATCTTTTGACAATTTTCTGATAATTTCATTAGCATCTTTATTGATTGGATTGTTTAGATGTTTGCCATTTATTTATTGATTGATTGGTTGGTTGGCTTTTTTCAAGACAGGGTTTCTCTGTATAGTTTTGGTGCCTGTCCTGGATCTTGCTTTGTAGACCAGGCTGGCCTCAAACTCACAAAGAACCGCCTGACTTTGCCTCCTGAATGCTGGGATTAAAGGTGTGTGCCCCCACCACCTGGCCTTGCCATTTATTCTCAAGTCCCTGCATAAAACAGACAATAGTCATCCATTGGAATTTTTATCATTCTGTAGAATACTTCTAATTAATTATTCACTTTGATTTGCAGAAGCTTTGTAGTTTCACACAATCACCTGTGTCAGTTCTTGGAGTTGTTACCTGAGCTATTGGGGAAAACAACCTATCAATGTCTTTGCGCAGAGATAGGCTGAAATGCAGGGCACACAGAGATGGCTTTGCAATCATCGGAAGTCATTTTTCTGTTCAGTGCTCATCAGTTCTGTTTTATTACAAGCTATAACAATTCAAGGCTATTTTAGTTCAAAAGGCCGCCTTAGCAACCAAGAGGATAATAGAAAATGGAAACAAAAACTCACCTACTTTAGGAGGTATTAAAATCTTAAGAATAATGCTTATATTTGTGATAGATTTTAAATATAAATAAATGTATAAAAGAAAAATATGAATGAGATAACTACAAGCTTTTAAGCTGATGCTTAATATTGTGATTTTGGCTGCTCAGCTATCCTTTTGCCAAATACTAATTGAATTAATAGGTGAAATAAAAATTCTAAAATTCTTTTTAAAGCCCTTTGAACTTAGTTGCTAGGGAAGCAACTAGGAACAGATGACATTTGTTTGGGTATCCACAGAGTTGTATCTAAAACAGTATTCAGCATTCATTTCTGAAATTGCTTAAAATAAATATTTTATGGAAGATTAATAAACATCTAGTTTTTAGACAAATATTACATGTATGTTTTTGTTGATGAATACACAATTCTTTAATAGTCTTCTGAATATTAGTTGTCTGGTTTCTTATTTGTACAGCATGACAATGGGAATAATGGAAGCAGGAAATATTTAAATGTAAGATACCAATCACAGCTGCTTTTTGTCAAGACAATATCAACTCTAAACTTCTTATTTTTATCACAGTGTGATAAAGTAGTGAGATTTTTTTTCATGGTCAAAGTGTTAAATTGACTTGTTCTAATGCCATCAGCCTAGATAATGAAAAATGTTTCCTAGTCAAGATCTGTGCCAGTATGTTGCAAACAGGCTTCATAAGACTGTGTGGCTCTGATGAAGGTGACAAGCATTGCTTTTCTTACAGATTTTCATGCATCTGGGAAATGCAGAAGTCTCCAATATCTTACAAACATAAAATATGATAATTTTGGCTAATTATACATATTACAAAAGGTAAAATATTATAGAGGTATTATCCTGCTGTGTTTATCTTTATTTAGAAGTTTTAAGATATTTTCATATTTTATTGAGCTTCTGCTATTACATGGCAATTTATGTAGAAAATACATGGTACCATTATTTGTATCACGAGCCAAAGAGTAAATCACACCATTTGGATTATATCTCTCGTACTGTTTTCCTTTAATGTTCAATGTTTGCGTAAGGTAAAGCATTTAAAATACATTCTATTATTCACTGGTCTGTGGATTCTAGGAAAAAATAAAATCACATCTTCCGTTTCAAAGTGTTCTTCCTAATCTTAAGAAAATATATTTTAGTAAAAATAAAATACTCTGGAGCCATGGTGTGCAGAGCATGCAAAATATGATGATGATTTTTCTCTTCTAGGTATGTGACTTGAAATATGATTGGTGGCTGCAGCTTTTCTCCTAAACTTTTTCTAAAACAAATATAGCAGTTTAATTCTGTAATGCCAAGTAATTTCACCATTAAGATTTAAAAAATGAAATATAAAAGCAGAATATAAAAGAGTAGTTATAAAACATGAAAAGCATTGGAGACAGATGACAACTTCATAGTGAATCCATTGTTCAGTTCTTTTCAACATGGGTGCAGTCAAAAGTTACGTCATTAAACATAAGAGATTAATTTAGTGTAACATATAGTCATAAAATCATATGCAAATTAGATCAAAAATAGAGTAAGAGATATTATTGAATTCACTTGAGCAAGAGTGATTACTAGATTTCTAATTTATTCCTCCTGTTGGCATACTGCTCTAAATTTAACAAATGCAGTGCTGTGAGGTTCATCTGATTTTCATGAGGTTTAGAAGGCTTCATTATTATTATTTATTACTGCACAATAATATATTATATATAGCTTGAAACTCCTTATTTAAAAAGGATTTATTTTTATCATTTTTATTTTTGTGTAATTTTGTGTAGCGTATGTGGGTCATATGTGGGCATGTACTTGTGTAGGCCAGAATACCGTATCAGATGCCCTGGAGCTTGAATTACAGATATTTGTGAAATGTTCACTGTGGGTACCAGGAACTGAACTCAGGTCCTCTGGAAGAGTGACAAATGCATTTAACAGTTTGAACCAACTCTGCAGCCTGAGAATTGCTTTCAATTTTATTCAGTTGACTTGTTATTTGAACAACATTTTCTTTTCAACACTAATCCACTAAGTGAGACTTATTTACTGTGTTTTATTTGAGAACTGTGTGAATTTTATGCACATCTGGTCTGTTTTCCTAATCTGTGAAGTAAGAATTAAATCAGCGGCTAAATACTATTCAAAACATAAAGAGTAGCGTAACTATTAGGATAAGGGCTTAAGAAGGAAAATGCTCACTGCACAGGCATGAAGACTTCATGTTGGATATTCAGAAATCATCCAAAAGCTAGTGAAGAGGCACATACCTCTTAATCCAGAACTGGGAAGGCAAACAAAGGCAAATTCCTAGTGACTGCTTGCAGCCATTATAGAGGAATTGATGAGCCTTTGTTCAATAACTGACCTTATCTGACAAAAATAAGATGAATGGTCTGGAGAGACAGTTCAGCAATGAAGATCACTTACTCTTGTTGCACAGGACCCAGGTTCCATTCCCAGCCTCCACAAGATAGCTCTCAACCACTGTGATTCTAGTTTCAGAGGATCTGATTCCCTCTTCTGGCCTCCATGAACATCATCCACAATCATGATGCACAATTCACATACAGGCCAAACATTGACACATATTTAATAGATAAGTTGGAGAATCCATTAAGGGAGATGTCCATAATTTAGCTATGACCTCTATGTATACACACACTTGTGTACTGACACATACATGTGAAAACATATGAACTCTAAGCACAGTTATATACCACAGACAAAAGTAATAAAAGCCGATTCAACACTTGAAACAGTTAAATAGTAAAAACCTAACATTAAGTTCTTAGAACATGTTATTGTTTCAACTATGTTCACAATAGGAAAGTCTTATAATAATTCTCAATAAGCATCTGCTAGCTGCATATTTAATATTGGAGATGGTTGTAATGATAGTTGTTTCAAAGTTATGTTATAAGTGGTAGAGACTTCTAAATGTTTATCTGTAATTGTAATTGTTATTACACATATTGTTAATAATAGAAGTATAATAATTTCACATGATGATTTCAAATGTCAGTCATCTGAAAATTCACTCCTGTGTTGTGGTTTTAAATGACAAAGCAAAAGTTTGTTACATGAGCAGGTATATCCAGTACTAGAAAATCCTTGTTCTTCCCGCTAAAAGTGATCTCCATATGAATCACTTTTTTCTTCCATGACATGAAGACCTCCACATGAAGTGAGAACTGGTCTGATTTACCTTGTATTGCATTTTAAAAAATCAGATTAAGAAGTGATGCTTATTTTGAACTAACCAGCTAAACTTCTTTCTTTGGAAAGGAATTAGTAGCATGCTTTTAACAGTGGTGCACCAACACAGCCCTAACAACAAATGCATCAAGCTAAGACACTGTCCATAGTGACAGTGTTCAGGTCTTTTGCCTACTTCTCCCATTTCCTCTTGTCCCCATCATTCGGCTCGTGCCCATAAATATGAAATTAACTCTCTTTATTTTTTGTTTTCTTTATTTTTAATCATACTTAAATGAGATACAAATACAGCTGCATAGAACAATGTGGTATAATAAAAGTGAACCCCACTCCATTCTAAAGTAAAATATCATTGTAAGCACAGAGCATTCATCTTTTCACTTTAGTTGGTGGTAAAATTTATTTTTCCAGAAAAAAAATGATTGTAATGACATTTTTATTCATTTACATTTATTTATTTATTTACTAAAATAGTAACATGCTCATATGTTAATCATTATTATAGATATCTTAAAATATAGAACATAGTATAAAATTGTGGATAGAGGTGCTATATGATGCATTTTGTGTCATATATATAATATAATACTCATGAGATAAAGATTATGCACACATACATGCATATGGCTCTCAGCAACATCAAGTCTGATTATATCAGCTGTATTCCTAAACATTGAGATAGTGTTCTTTTCGTGTTTCATTGCTCTGTAGAACAAATTCATCAACATTTCATCATCCATGTATAAATGAACCTGTGTTATCTTCCTAGATTCAGTGAATATTATTAGCCTTTTGTATTTTTAATTAATTAGGACCAAAAGGTACAAAACCCTTTTGAGGATAATTCATGTAAGATAGATGATCTGTAATGGTTTTTATATGTTAGCCAACTCTTGATAAAAGAAGACTTTATTTTCTCTCTCTTTATTATTGTACATCTATATTGGTACTTCTGTATAACCTACGTTTCTCCAATAGCGAATGTAGATGAGCAGTTTTCAGAATGTTGGCAGCCAGCATGTAAAGTCTTCAATGTGCCTCATCCTGCTTTTGCTCTGTCTTTCACTTGATGCATTGATTCCTTAAATACTCTAAAAACAACAAAAATATTGAAATAGATTGTTCCCTTGATTCTTGCTTTTCACTTTTTAATGTTGTTTTCATACAAAAGGAAAATTTAACCTTAAAGTTATTAATGAAATTATTCCTTGCTCATAGGACTTCAGCATCATAATTGTGTATCTTTGCTAACACTGGTCATTTTGCAAGGGTACTTGTTCTGATGTTATCATCACAAATACCAAGTGATGTTTCTTATCTCTTATATCTCTTTGGCTTTCTAAATTTTTTCTTCTGAGAAATTAATTTTGGTAGGCTTCTCCTGAAGCTTTGAAATGCTGGCTGTTCTATTGTTATGAGTTGTTGGACTTTCCAAATTAGACTTACTAGTCCACACATTCACTATTAGTCATAGATGTCTATTTAAATGTGGGCTTTTTCTTTGTATTGATCTAACAATATGCTGTCCCTAGTCTTCACTTGTGAGGGTTTGTAATAAAAGACCTTAACTCTTACAGAGATTACCTAAAAACATCATAGTCAATATTATTGCAGGGTTGAAACACATCTTTCCTACTACCAAAAGATTAAAATATTTTAAAAATTAACATGAACGGTTTGGTCACATACAATATCAATTCATGCTGTTGGTTGGGAAATGAATCACAGACCAATAATTAAAATATTAATTTAATAAGAGTATTACATTTTGTCACAAGTGAGTTGATGAATTTTTGTGAAGGCATGTGTCAGAAGTATATAATTTAATCTTTATTAACAGATGGCCATAGTTTTAGCTACTGACGTATATTCCAAATACAAATGAATCTTAATGAGCTCAGAAATTTCATTCTCACCTTATACATTTTTATTTGTATTTTGTAACTAAAGTATATAAAAATAATTATATGGCTTATAACTAATACATAAAATATTGCAAAATTTATTGTGTCCAATTTGTACCATAGTGGCATACTAGGATACAACATCATAATATGTCAATAAAGTCAAAGGAAAAATTTTAAGTAACTTTTGGATTGAAATTAAGGAGAAAAAAGCTATCAAGAAACTTCAAATGGTAAAAAGCATGTTGA
This sequence comes from Onychomys torridus, assembly GCF_903995425.1. Taxonomy (NCBI): domain Eukaryota; kingdom Metazoa; phylum Chordata; class Mammalia; order Rodentia; family Cricetidae; genus Onychomys; species Onychomys torridus. Next base: position 100,493,849 of record NC_050448.1, read on the forward strand.
TTAGGTATAATTGCATATATTTTAGGTATATTTTATGCACCTTAATGAAAGAAAAAAGAATTATGAGTGAAATATGTATGAATTGAGGGCTTTAATAAAAAGCATTATTTATGCATGCAGTGGAATAAAATATTAAAATCAACAAATGAATTATTTCTTACTCTATTTTAAGTTTACAAATTCATAATGATACCTTGATTCATGTACATTAATAATCATATGAAATGCCAAGCAAAGATCAATAAACTGACCTCTCTTTCTCCCCTGACTCTCTTTTTTCCATCTCTTTTTCACAAGTAAATGGAACCAGGTGAAGTGGTACACACATGTAACCCTAGCATGTATGATGAGGCAGAAGAAGATGTCAGAGTTTCAATGTTATCCTTGGCTACACAGTGAGGTCAAAGTAACTTGGGATTCATGAGACCCTATATCAACACAAATAAACAAATACATTTTTCTTTTAAAAAAAATCATATTCTAAACTATCCAAATGTTATTTGCATAATCATTTTTTGTATACATTATGTGGATATGTGCATCTGCAGCCATCCACAATTGTAATCTAAATATAGATTTGAATATATCCCAAACCTATACTGCACAGGTCCGTAATTTGATACATAATTAAAGAGTATCTTTTGATTTGAATAAACACAAAGATGGTTTGTGTATGGAAGTAAGTTAGGTGTGTACATACACATTGGGTTTGGTTGTCAATAATATTTACAGTTTCCTAGAACATAACCATTGTGCAGAGAAATGGTTCCTGCATTGTAGGGTACTGGCTGGGTATGTAATTGTGAAATAAGAAACCCATGGATTGCATAATTGCAGTCAGTGTAATTTCTCAGGGCTAGTCCCCTCTGGGACATTTATAAAATTAAAGACTAGTGTATTTTAAACAGAGAGAAAGGCTTTTAATAACATACGACTAGCTCAGCAGCATTTCAATTCCCATGTTTAATACAAAGGCTGACTTCTCAGCCCTGACAATTCTCCACAGACTGCCAGTCACTTGGGAAGAATTTCCCTTGTTTGCTTCTATTGCATAAAGGCCAAGAGGATTATGAAAATCAAGATTGGAACCCACATATTTTAATGTTGACACCCCTTTTTCCTTAGTCCTTTACTTATTTTGCAAACTTTCTACATTCCCCTTAGAGCATAAACACTCAGAAAACAGACTCAAGAAAACGTTTGGGCTATTCTGCATTCTGGCTACTCTGAGGAAATGAGACATACAGAAGACTGACTTAGTAAATAAAAGAAAGTGCTGTTTTAGGAAGAACAAATATGCTATTAAAATCTCTGAGCAGGGTTTCAGTCTACCATGAATACATCACATCATTTATGGAAGGGAATTATAGTTCTTCCTGGATATTATTACACAGTCACTCAGTACTGCCTTGCTGTGAGTTCTGGAGTTCTGTTAGCACAATCACTGTTGTAAAGTGTACTCTGACAGCAGGGAGGACCTCAAGCACATTTGCATCTAGATTTGTTATCCCGTACAGTGCTAACTTTTTTTCCTCTACTGGAGCTAATTTTATCTAATAAGAGCTAAATTGATAGGAGCACAATTGGATCCTTCCCCTAATCCCATTTCTGCAGTTAGAGGGCCAGAGACTCGTTTTCAATATCTCGCTGAGTTTAATATGTCTGGTTTATTTTGCTATTTTTATTTTAAAAACAGAAGCCTAATTTCTCCTACTCAGGATGCCATCATGACATTTGGAATCTTTTGACTCCAGTGGGATCGTTTAATTATTGTATGTCATGTCCCTGCCAGGACTAATAAAGGTCACTTACCAAAAATCCAATTAAAATTTAAACTTCATGTTAATAATCTGTTACAAAGAAATCCCAACATTTTCAAAGTTACTTTTGTCAAGTCAGGTAGCTGAACATCCAGATAATTAACAAGCAGGAAATACAACTTCAATTAATGAGACTTTCCTTCCCTTTCTGCTCCCTGAGCTCTCCCCCATGACACCTCACTTAATTGTGCCCCATTTGTGAACCAACAGAGACAATGAATTAGAACCAAGAAGGAACTTTTCTAATTCTTTCAAACAATGTGAACAATGCCTTATGGAATTTGAATGTGATTCATGATAGTGCTCTCTTCATCAAAGGATACGTAAGTAGGAAAGAAGTAGATCCAAGAGTGAGTGAATGTAGGGACCTCATTTAACTACCTAAATAAAACACTGGAAACAATACTTTGGGGGATTTTTCTGAAAAGTCAGTATAGATGTTTCTTTAGCAAAATGTATAGTCCTGGGTGTATTAGTAGGTAGAGTTCTCTAGAGTCACAGAACTTAAAGAATGGATCTCTCTCTCTCTCATTCCAAAATATATATTTTATTTGAACAAGTTACAGGTTGAGGTTCAACTAATCTAACAATGGTTAGTAGTGAATGGAAAGTCCAAGAATCTAGTAGCTGCTCAGTCCAACAAGGCTGGATATCTCAGCTGGTCTTCTGTATATGCTGGAGGTCCACAGAAGTAGGCCCCAATGCTAGTGAAGGAGTGGGTGTGCTAGCAAGAAGAGGACAAGCAGGAGAAAAAAGAGTGGACCCTTCCTTCTTCCATTGTCCTCATAAAGGCTTCCAACAGAAGATGTGGCCCAGATTGTGTGCTTTTTTTGCCTCACAATCTGGATTAAAGATGTATGTCATTCTGCCTCAAGATCCTGATCAAAGAAGGTATGTTGTCGTTCCTCCTGCCTAGTTTATCCCAGATATATAGTCGAGTTGACAGCAAAGAAAAACTATCACACTGGACATCTCTGAGGGAAATGTGAAATAAATAATGTTAGCTGAATGAGAACTACAGATAGTGTTCTGTACACTGATAGCTGAAAATGGACATTTTGTTCGTTGTCAGCTTTCAAAGAGTAAATGAAGACCTTTCTTCCATTTCTTAGTTGAGGCTATGACGTAGTTCCCATAGTTCAGAATAAATATTTCTTTTCCATTATTTCTTCACATACAAAGAAACAGGAGTTTTGTCATTTGTTTCACATTTCCCATACATAATCTTGGCTACTGATTGCAGGTCATCTATCTCTCAATGGTAGTCTTCCAAAATTGTTAACTCAGGAAAGAATCTGCATTGCCAAATTAACTGTAAGAAAAGCAATTGCACTTGGTATCAATGCAAACTACAAACTCTTATTTCAAGGAGCAAAGAGGTATTTTATTCTTGACCTAAATGAGTGACCATGGCCAAGAATTATGTCATCCTCAAATTCCATATTCCAATATAGTAACAGTTTTATGAATTTTTATATTAACAGAACAAATGAAGTCATGAATTAATTCATGTTTTAAATATATCATTGGAAACATTAGATAGGCAGGTTAAATCAAGGTAGGAAAATCTCTTTTATTCTATAGGTCTAAGATGTGATCTAATGATATTTTTAACAATCTGGTTTGTGGAAGCTAGTGGTCTGTTAAATTAATATATTCCAAACGGTTTAACCTATTTGTCACAAAAATGATAGGTCAGACACAGAGGTAAGAAAGAAAGAAAGATTAAGAGAGTTGAAGATAGCACAAGATAAATTTAATTATGCTCAGGACTTGTAACATTCCAACCTCAAGTGCTGACCAGTTAATCAGCTTTGCAGATGGTTGAATGGAAAGTGCAGTTCTCTTCAGAAATTTTACTCACTGAAGTTTCTCAGGCAATTATTCCATCTTTAGAGGATGCCTAGTCCTGAAAACTCCCAGCCAATTGACAAAATCACAATGCTCTAGAGAGAGTACACATTTGATTCTCATCAGTGGAGTGGCTAAATCTGTCACAGGAGGCAGATATTGGCATTCTTGCAGAATAGAGGATAAAGTGACAGACATATTGTGTCTAAAAGCAGTGCGGAGACTTGAGTTTGAAGATGATGATGAACATCTGAATCCTAGGTGAGCCTCATCGTCCTCAGTGGAGCATCATGGCTCAGTGGTGATTGTGGACTGCACATGATGGCACTGGTTGATGGTTGCAACAGCTGTGCTGAGTTACTCAAACTGATAAGTAATAGCAATGTTTTTTAAAAATTGGGAAATATTCATCATCATAGTACTTGGTTTCATTAGGATGTTGTATACATCTATTATACACTTTGTACACACACCCCTACCCACTCACTCCTGTTTGCAGACCTTCTCCTACTTATCTTTCTGTGTATGGGAGAAAGTAAGGGATAATATTTGTCTTCTTTTTTTTTAAGCATTTGCTGTATATACTGAACATTCCTTTCACAAAAGATTTTTCCTCAGCAGGTAAGGTTGCTTGGTACTCATTTTATACAAAACAGAATTTCTTTGGAAACTTAAGTCCTTCCTCTCAACATTCTACACTGTATTACCAAACAATTGAAATAGTCAATTTAATTTCTTGCTTTTTAAATAACTTCCACCATTATTTCAAAATCCCCTTTCTTTGACTTCTATCAGGAGCTACTCTTCAGATTGTAAAGATTTATCAGATAGTTAAGGCTCTTTCAGGCTTCAGCTTTCAGTTGTCCATGTTTCCATGCCTGCCCTACTTCCTCTACTAAAATCTTGCACTTTCCAGTATCACAAAGAACCTTATAATGTGAGTCTCGTAATCAACTCTGGTACTATATCAAGTAAAAGCCCAATGTTGAAGGAAATAAAATAATCTAACAACAGAAAGAATAATTTCTTTGGTGACCCTCTTCATAGGTAATAGTTAATTCTGAATAGGGTCTTCAAGATCAGTTTTTGTCAAAATCTATATAAACATATTGGAATAAGCATGTCCAAATCTACAATTCATAGCAGTTGAGTTTGGAAGTAGATGTTCCTAGAGTAAAAGCACAGCCATGTTGAAGATTATACAAAGTCAGTTGATGAGTTAAAAGTCTATGATTGTACTGATAGCTGCTGGGGAAAGGGAAATCAGTTTCCTTCTGTAGAGTGACATTGGGTATATCAACCACTCCAGGACAGGCCTCATGTTCAAAAGTAGTTGACAAACATAAAATGGACCCCACAGGTGTGTGTGTGTGTGTGTTTACAGATTGGTGCTTTTGTTGTTTTGGTGTGGGATTTTTGTTTGTTTGTTTGCTTGCTTGTGTTGTATTAGGTTTTTATTTCTTTTTTGAGAAAGAATTTAAAGTTGGGTAGTGAAGAGGGGGAAAGGATCTGAAAGGGCTCGGAGAAGGAGGAGATTATGATCAAAATATTTTAAATTTGAAAATTGTTTTAAATAATGAAAAATATGGGTTGGGGATTTAGCTTAGTGGTAGAGCACTTGCCTAGCAAGCACAAGGCCCTGGGTTCGATCCTCAGCTCCAAAAAAAAAGGAAATAATAAAAAAATATTATTAAAGAAGTTTGCAATTGTAGAGCATTGTAATGATATGGATACATGTAGTTGGAGTTTTTCTGCCTGGCCCACAGTCAGGACAAATCTCTCTTACCTGCCAGTCCCATAGTCGCTCAGACCCAACCAAGTAAACACACAAAAACTTATATTGCTTACAAACTGTATGGCCGTGGCAGGCTTCTTGTTATCTACTTCTTCTATCTTAAATTAATCCATTTCTGTTAGTCTATACTTTGCCACATGGCTTGTGGCTTACCAGTGTCTTTACATGTTGCTTCTCATGGCAGCAGCTGGCAGTCTCTCTCCCCCAGCCTTCCACTTCCCAGAACTCTCTTCTCTCTTGTCCCGCCTATACTTCCTGCCTCGCCACTGGCCAATCAGAATTTTATTTATACAGAGCGATATCCAGAGCAGATACACTGCTAAAATGATCTTGAGATATCTCTAGTCCCATTAATAGTAATTCAGTGAATCCCATTGTGTCTTGCCTGAGCTAGTATTCTTATGATGACAATATAAAGTATTGAAATACATTCTGAGTAGATTATTCACTTTCCATGGGAGATCCTTGGCCAACATCTCAATTGGATGTAGCCTGGTCCCCCAACTGGAAGACTTACTTGGCTACAAGAACTGGGCAATTGAGACTCTGTATCCCCCATTACTAGGAGTCTTCTTCAGGATCACCTTCATAGACCCAGGGAGTTTCCACTGCACTAGGTTTCCACACCTCCTCCCAAATGTGCCCCCAATTCCAGCAGTCTCTTCTTGCACTTTCTTCCTCCATCCCATTTCCCCTTGACCTTTTCCCTCCTGCTCCTATCCCCCTACTTCATCCATAAAGTCTATTATGTTTCCCTTTCCCAGGGAGATCCACGTGTTCCTCCCACTAGACCCCTCCTCATTTTTGTATTTAATATTTTTTCATTTCACATACCAACCACAGTTCTGCCTCACTCCCCTTCCCTCCCTTGCACCCCCTACTACCACCCACCCTGTTACCCATCCTCTGAGGATGGGTAAGGCCTACCTTGGGGAGTCAACATAGTCCAGCATACCAAGTCACAGCAGGACTAAGCCCCTGCATCAAGGCTGAGCAAGGTATTCAACTTTAACTAAACTTTCTGGTAAGATTGTAGCTTAGTTATCATTTACCTAACAGTTAATATCCATTGTACATTCATATTTTTTAAATTAGGATTTTCCTAGTCAGGCAACAGTACTGCACACCTCAGAACCTGGGAGGAAGAGGCAGGTGGATTTCTAAGTTTGAGGCCATCCTGGTTTGAAGACTGACTTCCAGGACAGCCAAGTCTATACAGAGAAACTCTGCATATATATCTGAAACCTTTCCCAAATCAGTTGTGTTGAAACTGTGTGTTTCTGAATATGCTAAACATTATATATCTTATAACATTTACTTCACTTAAAAAATACTAAAATCATAGAAAGAAGTTGTACTTAAAGATACATGTTAAAACCTATTAACTGTTTTATTGTTTTGTGTCTGTAAGTAGATTAATTTAGCAATTGTTGTAGGTTTTTCTCCAATAAATTTTACAGTAAACTTCCAATGTATCTGGAAATTGACACATTTAACTTCCAATATATCTGGATATTGACAGTATAATGATATAAATGCTTCACACTTAGAATCAAAATACCAAAAATACAAATATTTTTCAAAAGAGGAGATTTTCAGTGCTTTCATGAAATACAGAAGGACTTCAGTTGTTCATTTTAAATATGACTGCATAGTTAAAATTATCATTACTCACTCATATTTACTCATTTGAACTCAACCTCATTTATTAATCAATAGCATTTACACACTTGACCTCATACTTATCTTCACACACAAGTGCTATTCTCTCCTTGTCCCCAACTGCCTTCATTAGTCACCTGGTAGTTATCAGTTGTCCCAACCTCCTTCCTTGTTTCACTGGAGTTGGATATTAACAGTGACTGCTGTGGATTTCGGTCTTGCCATATTTGATACTCATGATGTATTTGTTCACCATCACAGAAATGCAATTCAAAGTCCTCTTTGCCTAAGAATTGTATAGGTATTTGGAAAATTAAAGCAGAGAATCAGTGATCACCATAGAGCCTGAAAATTGGAAAGCTGTTTAATGACTCGGGATAGAAGACTACATGACCTAAGACAGAGTTTGGCGAGAGAGCAATCAGTAAGAAAATCTAAATATTTCATCCAGATGGAAATCAGACTCTGAGATTATACATCACCAGATGTTGGTGCTAAAGAATCAATCACAAAAACAATTAAAGCATTTCACAGATGTTTGCATACTTCACAGATGTGTGCCATTTACATTTGTGCAAAGTGTTTTACAACAAAGTAGGTAAATATTTATCTTCATTAATGAAATAAACCATTTCTCTTTTCTCTGTAGTATAAAATAAGCTGAAATGAACACACAAATACAGAAACATTAAATCCCTTTCATCTCTCTGTCTCCATTATGTGTTAGATGAACATGAAGAATATAGGGGGTTGATAACACTATATTCCTATTTCTTTCATTTTTTTAATCATTGGGGCAATCATATTTTTGTATCTTTCATAATTTTCAGATCCTAATGTGTAACTTTCTTCAATAAGTAGCAATAAAAAAATTTTATATGAAAACCAAAATTCTAAGAATCTAAGTCCTGAAAGGCTTTGTTAACCAATTTGAATGGCTACATAAAAATCTACTTCATATCATAATTATAATAAAATGTAAACATTTATAAAATCAACCACAGTTTTTATTTTTGAAGCAACACAAATTAATTTTGTGTTTTCAGTTTATATTTATGCCTAAGATACCAATACAAATAAATATACAGACATTACCCAAATTCAACCATCTATCATCCACCAACCAATGAATAAATTCTACATATCTAGAACAGTTATGGTACCAAATACTTCAGATTAAAAGCACTCAGCATGTATCACTATCTTTCTTAATGGAATATGACTAAAAAATGCTCAGCTACCAAAATTAATTTTATGAAACTCTTTCAAGAAAACATGGTACAACAATCACATTTTCCAGATGAGATGTTCCAGAATTACTCATGCTTTGAGTCACTTAGTGTAATTATAACTCAGTTTATAGATTTTAAACCTTCCTCTTATGCACTAGTCTTTCACAAGAATGCAGTGCTTAATGGAAGGTAAATGCTAAAAGTTTGTATTAATGTTACAGGAGCTTGATAATACATATTTAAATGGGGAAGTAGAAATCATCCTCCATTTCTAGTGTTTTTACTGTCCTTTCCATGTGGTGCAACCTCAACCACAGAGACTAGAATACATTAGTTTTATATAAAACCATGTCTATTTCCTATTATAAGCAAAAATTGTTCACAATGACCCATTCTCTCTCTCTCTCTCTCTCTCTCTCTCTCTCTCTCTCTCTCTCTCTCTCTCTCACACACACACACACACACACACACACACACACACACACTATTGATCTGTCCATATAACAGTTTTCATATTTGTCTTTCTGTCTGTCTGTGACCTCCTTAAGCAAAATATAGCAGAAATTTGGAGTAGTTCACCCTACCAGGAGACACACACCACTTTTCAATGTCTCCTGGGTTTTGAGAGTAGAACAGGCTTGCAGAGAATGGCAATACTCCCACAGGGGTGAGAATTGCAATTTTCCTCACCTCATGGAGAAACCTGTGGATTAGAGAATTAGGCTTATAATGTGAAAAACTGAAAGAACAGTAGGAAGAAAAGGCATATTTTAAAGATATTTTAGAGTTTGAATATGGGTTTATTTGGTAAAATAAATAAGAATACTATAAAGTTTAAATTATTAAAAAGAACAAGATGCTTCTGACTTTACTATTGTTCATGTTGTAAGAAAGAGCAAAGAAGCTGATTTTCATTTTCTATACATTACATTTTAAGTGTATATGCTTCCCTTTGTACTTGCCATACATTACTAACCAGTTTTGCATTTAGGAATCAGAGAAAAAAGTTTTGAATTGTGGCCTCCAATTTTACTCTATAGTGTGGTGCAGGACAGGCCTATGCTTACCATATTTTCAAATTGCAGACATTGACTGAAAAAATGTAATATATATCCAAACAGCTTTGAGAAACAGAAAAACTATGTGGTATTTTGAGCAACTATATGATGACATTTTAAATGTAGTGTGACCTCCCATCATTAGGTTAGTTTGTATGCATAAATATATACAGATTGTATATTATGTGACTGATCATCATTGAGATATATGCTCTGTCTCTTACACTTTGGAAAAACACATATTCTGAATAAAAAACATGTAATTCTTTTCATTATAGGATGTAACAATATGAAAATACATAATTTATCCACACATCCTCATATTATTTTGCTATATAATTATTTACTATGAGTACTATGTATCCAACATGAGAAATCTATTTTGGCATCACTTCTTTTAAATAAATGCAGTAAATGAATTTAGAGCACACTTTTTTCTAAGTAGCATTAGCAATCATGGTGATACAACATGGCTTATATGGTGACAAAAATGCAACTTATACAATGATTCAGGTAATGTTTTCATAAAACAAATCTCAAAACTCTAGCTCAATGTATATATTTAAAATTTGGAACTGATCAATGAAAGCAAATACTGAAGGAAAATGGTGAAAGGTCCATCCACATCTGAAGTTTGCTCATATGTTACATAGCTAACGTCATTTTCCTGACATTTTATAGATAAACTGGGAAAGGACCAATTTGAACTAAGAAGGAAATTCTTCCCTGACAAGTATGTCTGAGATTCACTGACTTACTCAAACTACTTCTAGTAGATAAAAGGCATACTCTAGCTTAACTATTCTGCCTTTCCTCCTTCAGCCTCAAGAAGTAACCCCTAAGCAGCTTTGTGAATACTTATCTGAGGGTGAATACAGCAGGCTGAATTACTATATGTAAAGACATTTATACAATCATGATGAATAAGAAAGTAATGTATTTTGTATGCCATCAAAAGATCAGTTTTGTGATTTTTCTCCTAATCAACCTACATCAAGGTAGGACCCATATTGAAGTCTGTGGAGCAATTAGGAGTCCATGTTGCTGTGTCTGCACTTCAATGATATGTCATAGGCTGGTGTAGGCAGAAGAAACCACATCATAACTAATCAGTATGGTCAGGTTTTTGTCACCTAAACAGGTATGCTTCAGTTGAATTTATTAACTTTTATAATTAAAAAGTTATTATATGTAATAATTAAAATACTTGTGCTCAGAAGTATCATTTACTATCTCAGGTATATTGGGCAGTTCTGTTTGGTAAACATTGAACACTGAATCATCAAGAAGCAAAGAGCTTATGAAAATTAAGCCAGTATTAGTGATATTACACTTAGACTGTTAGTTTATTTTGAAGAAAGGTTGACAGAGACTCAATTTCTGACTCAGGAAACCTGGGCTGACTATACACTTGGGACCTGGGGACTCAATTATGAAACCTATTTAAAGTTCTTCACATTATTTGTTTTCTATGATCTAACTTCATTCATCACTACTCACTTCAAAATTCTTTGGACATGACCTTAAGAATGAATGTATAGTCTTACCAATCGCCATGCACATGTACTGACTTTTTACACATAGTACGGATGCACTCTGGTCATAATTGTTGATGATAGGATGTACATTTACAGCTTCTGTAAAAACCCTCTGAAACATAGGTATGTCAGAAATTTATTATTTTGACACTTCATCTTTTACAGACTAACTTAATACTTCTTTTACGCTTGAAATTCATTATATTGCAAGCTCTTTAAAATTAAATTTTGCAAGTATGTTATTCACTCTGCGTATTTTTCAATGATAATTGAGTCTCTTCCTTCTTTTCTTTTTTGGGACTTTGATTTATTTTATTTTTGAGACAGAATTTTAGTGTTTAGCACAAGCTGGACTGGAACCTGCTTTGTAGATCAGGCCAGCCTCATATTCAAAGAGACCCACTTGCTTGTGTCTCTCTAGTGCTGGGATTAAAGATGTGCACCACCAAACCATCCTCTGCTCTGCATTTTTTTCAGTTACTGCTTCTTTATATTTAAAAAATTAAATACCATAAATTTATTATATTCTCTCTAATTTTTTATTGGCCAATGCCTAGGAATGGAGCCTGCCATGGAGTATGGTTGATATACCTAGAAACATGTTGTTGGAGGAAACTGATTTTCCCTTTCCTAACAAGTATCATTTGCAAATTGCTTCTCTGTTAGGGTAGAATTTTCTGTCTACTCACCCTTCTGAATACTGAGATTTTGTCTCTTGAACTGATGCAGGTCTTGTGAGTGATATTACAGTTTCTGTAAGCTCATAAGCTCATATGTACATCATGCCTGCTGAGTCTTTTTTTTTTTTGCAATTTAATAACTCTTGTCTCTTGACCCTTTGTAACAAGCTTTTATAGCATTTGATTAAGGCTTAAGACAATTAGAATGTGTCCTTTGTTTAATTATCTATTGCAATTCTTTTAATTGTTATTCTTTTGTTGGTCACATTTGATATTTCAGCAGGCCTTTTTAGACTCTACCCTTTAGTTGCCATGCCAACACAATCTCTCAGTGGTCTTTCACATCTCTGAAGACCCCTTATCAGCCTCCTTCACACACTTCCTGCAGAAATATTACTTCTCAGTACCTCTCCAACTCACTCTAACATTATGACCCAAGTGCTTTCACATCTCCAATCAATTCTCAAGGCTGGGATTATTTTTTTGTCATGTCTTCAACTGTTGACTCTAATTGTTCCCAAATGAACAGAGCAAAAGATAGAAAAGACACAACTTCTAAAAATCGAATCCAAACTTCTCATATATCCTTCAGTCACACTCCACTGCCAGAATCACAGAAAGAAAATATCTCAAAGTGAAGATATTCATAAATAATCACATTTTGTTTTTCTGCCTTTGATAATGAGTGATCATATTTTCCTTAGTAAAGCTATCTGCTTCTTAGAGTTAACAGAATCTCTCCTCTCCAAACTTCCTGTAGTAGAAGTACTTCACTGTCTGTTATCTCTATTCCACTTAATTATTCAGACTACTATCTTCTCTGATTATTGTATTTTCTATTATGATTATCATAGTGAAAATAGCATAATTTGAAGAATGTCAAGTAAGCTGGAATAATCATATTAGAAAGAAGCACTGATATTAATATCAAGCAGGTCCACATGCCTGTGTAGCACACAGTCTATTGCCTAAGATACCTCCCCAGCTCTACATCTTTTCTCTTTGTAGACAGACAGAGAGATAGACACACGTACATGGGAGGGGTGGAGGGGGAACCTGAACAAAAAAGAAAATTTTCAAGAATGAGCCATCACATGGGGAAAAAATCTATTCTGTTAAGTTCTGACAAAATTAGGAAAAATGCTACAGTTGAAATAAGAAAATCAGAAAACTTCCTAAATGATATCAAGGAGCTGGAGCAGTGACTCAGTGGCTGAAAGCACATACCTCCATTCTCGAGGGCCTGGGATCAGTTCCCAACTCCAAATTGGGGGGGTTAGAAAGGCTTGAAACTCTAGCTCCAGGGATACGATGTATCACAACACAGACAAACATGCATATACATAACTGAAAATATACAAATTATTTTTAAAATACAAATAATAAAAATAAAAATATATAAAATACAATCTATATACATAAAATATATAATATAAAATATAATCTAAGAATAGATTTCTTCTGGTAAAAAAAGTTGCACATGTTCTAACATCTTTCCAAGAGAAACAAGCAGCAAGAAGAAAAGAGTTCAAAGCAAAACATCAGCACAATTTTTCAAGAGAAGTTCAGTCTATAAAGTAGAGAACAAAGGACAATGCACTAGTCAGTGTTTCTGCATTTATCCCATGAAAGTTTTAAATGAACAATCAAAATGACAATGATACGAAGGGGAAAAATAAAGCAATAGCATGTTTTTCACAGGGCTTAAAAGCTTTGAAATGTTGCATACTAGATACAATAACTCAAAACATACTGACACACTCTCCACAATTTTGAGATTATATATGTATCAGAAAGTTTTATGGGGAAAGTGTGTGCATGTTCACAGAGTAGCACATGACTGTAGAGCTCATGCATCCTGCCCAGCCCCTTTCCCTTAGGTCTGCAACTTCAAATTGTTGCCTGACAGCCTGTGAAGTGCTTTGCCTGGAAGTCATGCCAGGAATCTAGCGGGACATGCTATGTCTCACAGTGATTATGCTCCCTTTATGGGAAAGTGCTTTGAGAGACACCATATAAAGTGATTCTGTGTGGTTTTCTGTGGCAGGTAGTCTCAGACCCACTGAATTAATATGCCTATTAGCTGGCTCACCTTTTCAGTCTTGCCTCTCTTGCCTGTGAAGTAAAGCATCTACTAGTACATCTTTATTAACAAATCAACTATTGAGAATTAACTTCTATTATCAAAGGCTGCAATGGTAACATCCACATTTTAAAATAAACAGAACTTTCTTAGACTTTTATTGGATTTACCCAAGTTTTAGGAAAAAAATCCTGTTGTCTCTAGAGTTTGTAGGAAATAAATTAACACCTAACATGGTCGATCGAGATGTGGTTAAGACAGAAGATACTGTCAATATCTGGACACAGTGGTGCACACCTTTAATCCTCGCAGCTCTGAGGCAGAGACAGGTGGAGCTCTGTGAGTTTAAGGCCAGGCTGGTCTACACAGTGGGTCTAACTAGGGCCAGCCTAGGTTACATAGTAAGACTTTCATAAGTAACTTGAATAAATAAATGAGTGATTTAATCAGCAATTAATATTGTCAATGTAACATTTTAGTATATTTCAAAAGTGCTAATAAGTGGCTGAAAAGGAGAGTCAAAGTGAAGGAATGAGTAAAGAGGGTTCCAGATATTTGTTAAAAAGATTTAAGTGTAACACATATAACACACTGTAAAAAATAGGAGTTATTTATGAACAAAATGTTTAGTGACTTAGTAAATGAATTATTTTAGCAGTAAGATGATGAACTAAAGTACAATAATATTTGTGGTAAAAATATTGACAAGAAATAAAACATTTTAAGAAAGCAAATTAAAATATCCCTGTTCAGTCATAGAGGAAAAACAAACTCACCCTGTCTTGGAATTCAAGGTGACTGAAATGTGCTTTGTGACAATTGTACTTGTTTCTCTGTGATTATGTCATACTGTTGGCATAGTGGAAATAGCAGTGACAAAAATGGGTAAAAATATATGAGGCTAAGACAGTCTAATAGGGGTTCCTAAAACCACCAGGGACATCAAATGCATTGAAAATGTAAATATCATAGAGGAGCAGCTAAGGCTTTGGAGGAAACAAACAAAAGAAAAAAAATGAGGTAGAGTTTAAAAGATGTAGAAAGTCTTTTTTTAATTTTATATAGTAAGTATGCAATCAGGTGTCTACAACTGAGAAATTAGAGGAATCAAAGTTTAAGTATAGCATTTGGAAGGAAAAGAAACTAATAAATGATACACTTTGAAAGTGAATAAGAGATGCCATACACTTAGGCATGAGATTTTTATAACTGAATTATGTTCTACAGCCTAAAACTGGAAAGTAATTTGTATTGGCTAATAACTTACAAATTAGGAGAATTGCATAGACTGTATCTGTAGGGAGAATTCTGCTTGTGATGTGTTCTCCCTCTGCTTACAATGGTCCTTTCCATAGATTATAATGATGAATATCTGTTAGGGCAGCGGTATATTAAATATTGTAGAAGTGTTCAACATGAATAAGAAATAAGTTGATCCAACAAATCTAACATTAGTTGCTAATGATGCTCAAAAAAAGCACAAAAAAAAATGAGTGGTTTAAACACAGAAATGTGCTAACAAGCACTGAACTCAGAAGCCCAAGACAGGTATCTTGGCAAGACCATCTCTCTCTGCATACTCACTGTTTTTTTTTTTTTTTTTTTTTCTGCTGTTGAATCAGAGGCTGTATCTTTCTTTACACAGTGCTCTCCATGAATGTCTATGTGAATGTCTCCTTCCTGAAGATTCATGGGAACAGGAACCAGAGTTCCTCCCTACCCCTGTATGAACTCAAAGGCTCATGTGTCATCTATTTCCCAATAATATCAGCTTTATAACTGCTGGAGGTTGGTGCTTCTACATATGATTTTGAATGAGACACTAATTAGCTCTTCACATGAGGCAAAAACAGACAATACAGTCTTCCTGGTTGGTATATAATTGTTTGCTATCAAAAAAGGAAAGGACATTCCTACTTTTGTGGGAATGGTAAGGAAGGAGATTTTGATGTTGGTAATATGAACATATCTATGATTTGAAATCTCATTCCTCTGAACATGCATCCCTCTAAAACTAAAATAAATTCTTCAGGTAATCAATTTTAAGCAGACCAATGGGAATTATGATGATTGAGGTACAGACACTATTGATACTGCACATTTTGAGAGTTGAGCAGGATCGGCTCAGTCACTGAAACAGCCTTCTTTTTATTTAATTTAGCAAATCATGAAAATAAATCTAATACTGTAATAATTGATGACTTCCCCCATGGCTTTAAATGTAACTCATGTTTTGTTCTACATTTTGACAAATGTCTTGAAACAAAACCAACTATCTTACTTGGAAATTTGAGGGAAAAGTACATTAGATAAGTTCAATTTATCTGTCAAATATTATATTTATTGGTAAAATAATTCTTTTGAAGTTGCAGCTTGGTATTTTTATCACTTATGCCAATGAAAAATATGTCTCAGAAGTGACATGCTTTCTAGTGATCTTTGAACAATTGGCTTTTCCGGCAGCAACAGCTCCCTGACATTCTATTTATCCAGTTCTCCTCCAATATTTCCTCTACTATTATCCTGATTTTATTTCTATTTTACTTTAGTTTTACATAGCATGAATAACTATTGAAATTAAAGATTCTGCTTTAGTAAATGTCACTTCCTGCCTTCTCCTAAATGTTAACATGAGCAGAGGAAGGAACTAGTATTTTTCTGTCTTTCTTGTTCTGAGTGCTCAGAGCAGTGGTTGGCAGACACAAGACATACTATAAAACTCAACAAAAGAGCTGCTGAATAGATGAAAGTCAAGAAAACAAAAGAAATGTTCTCATGAGAGCTTTGAGGAAACTCAATTTAACTTTCTTATCGCCATTTTAAATTTTAGATGCAAATAAAGATAACTAAGGAGAGCCATTATAAGAAAATAACTATAATGGTTATGGAATATTTAAGTTGTTAGTGATAATTTTAAGCAAAATGAAAATTCCATGTATATATAAGGAAATTTTACTATTCAGCTTATTAAATCAGATAAGATCCCCTTTTATAGATGTATTTACTTATTTATATGCTATATGTATGTCTGTGTTTAGGTGTTATATATTTGTACACTATATGTGCAGGTGCCTGTGGAGCCAGAAGAGGTGACCAGATCTTTGGAAGCTGGAGGTAGTTGTGAGCTAGAATGTGGGAAACTTAACTCAAGGTCCTCTGTAAAGACAGCAAGTGCTGTAATACTCTGAGCCATTTCAACAACGAAGACACTCCCTTTCTACAGGGACATATTGATGTTTATCTCTTGTGAATGTAAGGGTTTTGCATAGATGGGTATACATGTATCATGCTTGTGCCTGGTGCTTACTGAAGAAGAGGGTTCGGAATGGAATTAGAGATGATTGCTAGCTGCCATATGGGGTCTGGGGACCTCCGCAAGAGCAGCTATTACTCTTAACTGCCGAGTCATCTCTCCAACCCTTAGAATTCTTTTAAGCTCATAAATTCATATTAAAAGGATGAACTATCAAACAATTTTGTAGAAAAAAAGCACACATTAGTGTCTTGGTAATGTAAAAGGCATGTGTCCCCACAGGATTCTGCTTCATTTTCCTATAACATACTAACTAGTAGACATCTGATCCAGAAGTCCTACTGTATACAAACAGTTGTTTATGTGCCCATTTAATTGTCTAGACAAGTGGTTCTCAACCTTGAGTCATGACCCCTTTGACAAATTTCTATATCCAAAAATATTAGATTATTGGAAGCAATGTAAATTATTATCTGGAAATTAATAACAATAGCAAAATTGCAGTTATAAAGTAACAATGAAAATTAATTTATGCATGTGGGTCACCACAACATGAACTGTATTAAAGAGTAACAGCATTAGAAAGATTGAGACCAATTGGTCTAGACATTTTTCCATTAATTAATGATTAAATATTTCTTGCTACATTTTCAGTTTATACCCACATAAAAGTCACAGACTTTTATCTTTCTTAAAGCTATACTGTCAAAATTTCTGCTATATATTAAAGAATGTAAGTTGGATTTTGCTTCAATAGAAAAATGACCATTTATTAAGGCATTGCCTATATCAAGAATGAGAACCGTATTGATAGCACTAAGACATTTCTACTCTTGTCCAGGTTGTTCATGTAGATCTCATCCATTTCTCTGTCATTGGGTGATCCCTGTGTCTTTCCTAGGGTCCTGTTTTCTAGGTAGCCTCCCTGGAGTTGCATTGCAGTCTAGTCATCTTTGTTTTACATCTAGTATCCTCCTGTGAGTGAGTACATGCCATGTTTGTCTTTCTGAGTCTGGGTTACCACACTCAGGATGATTATGCCTAGATCCTTCCATTTGCCTGCAAACCTCATGATATCATTGTTTTTCTCTGCTGAGTAGTACTCCATTGTGTATATGTACCATATTTTCTTTATCCATTCTTCAGTTGAAGGGCATCTAGGTTGTTTCCAGATTCTGGCTATTACAAACAATGCTGATATGAACATAGCTGAGCAAATGTCCTTGTGGTATGATTGAGCATTCCTTGGGTATATGCCCAAGAGTGCTACAGCTGGGTTTTGGGGGAGATGGATTCCCAATTTTCTAAGGAAGCACCATATTGATTTCCCAAGTGGCTGTAAAAGCTTGCATTCCCACCAACAGTGGAGGCGAGTTCCCCTTGCTCCACATCCTCTCCAGCATAAGCTGTCTTCTGTGTTTTTGATCTTAGCCACTCTGACAGGTGTAAGGTGGTATCTCAGTGTTGTTTTGATTTGCATTTCCCAGATAATTAGGGATGTTGAGTAATTCCTTAAATGTCTTTCAACCATTTGAACCTCCTCTGTTGAGAATTCTCTGTTTAGTTCTATAGCCCATTTCTTAATTGGACTGTTGGCATTTTGTTGTCTAATTTCTTGAGTTCTTTATATATTCTGGATATCAGTCCTCTGTCAGATGTGGGGTTGATGAAGACCTTTTGCCATTCTGTAGGCTGTTGCTTTGTCTTGTGGAGTCTTCTCTCCACACTGGAGGAATGCACATTATTCTAAATTTTGATTGATTATTTATCCTGTAGCTTCTATTCTTGAGTATTTTGAGCCCATAAAGTTATTTGAATCAACTCTAAAAGAGTGAGCTTAATTATCTCAAGACTGTGAGCAAAGCTTTCTAACAGCACATATATATTTGGGGAGACAAATATATTAATTTTAAGAGAAGATAAAATATTACTTAACTGACAAATGAACATATATGAACTTTCACTGATTGGCATTAATAACATATCATATTGAGAATACAATATGTGCATTTTCTACTAAATAATTCTATTAGGCACACTGCATGTTTTCTATGTTAAAAATATAAACATCTTCTCAGGAACAATGATTAATTCCATACACTTAGAGAGGAGATATAATTTTAAAATGATTATGAGGCAAATCTCTACAAATGAAATAGCTACAGAATTTAATTTAAGAAAGAGAAATTATCTATCAACAGTAAGAATATAGGAAATAAAATTGAGATTAGTTTCTAGAGGGACAAGACACTACAAATATGCAAAGGATGTGTTGTCTTACCTTGGAATTTAAATCATTCATATTTCTATATTGGTTTTGGAAAAGAAAGGAATTATACTGTTGGGCAGATTTTCATATATTTTGTAAAATCCAGCTAGGTAAAAGTTATAAAAATATCTTAGCCAGGAAAGTTTTGAGCTGCATGGCCTTGACGATGATGTATTATTAAGAAGATAAGTATGACTTAAAATCATTAGAAGTAAATCTTATAGAAAAACATTGATAACCCCCACCATTAGCAAGCATAAGAGGAGCAATGCTCAAAAATTATTCCACAGAAGCCTCATTAGACCACTTGCCTCATACCCAAAAGGATGAATTAAAAACATAAATAACACAACATTAAACAAATATTAGTAACAAACAGTTTTTAAAACTTCACTAAAATGGCAGGACAAAGCTTGTGACAGCAATAAATTGTTGCAGTAAATGTACTAGTATTAGAGCTAGGAAAAGGTATAGTTGGAAATTCTCCTGTCCTCATGGTCCTTGCCTCGTCCAGCTAGCTGCTTTCAAATTACCACACAGAGACTTATTATTTATAAATGCTTGCCCAATAGTTCAGACTTGTTACTATCTAACTCTTACACTTAAACTACCTCGTATTTCTATTTATGCTTTGACACATGGCTCATGGTTTGTTACCTCACTTGTAAAAAACACATCCTGTTTGCTTGGTGGCTGGCTGGGTTCTGCCCTGACTCTGCCGCCTTCTTCCCAAAAGAAGTCCTCTGTTTCTGGTTGTCCCACCTATACTTTCTGCCTGGCTACCTACCTTTCAGCTTTTTACTAAGCAATGAGAGTAATACATATTCACAGTGTGTAGAAGGATGATTCTGCTGCAAAAGGTAGTATGATTCTGAGCATATCTGAAGGGACAGGCAATGACCTACTGTCTTAAGTTTTCTATTGCTGTGAAGAGAAACCATGACCTTGACAACTCTTATAAAGGAAAACATTTAACTGGGGCTGGCTTTCAGTTCAGAGGTTTAGTGCTGCTCTTAGCAACAGCCTTCAGCAGCTCAGAAACTGAGGGGGAGCCAGAGTCAGAGAACTAATCACTGAATTTAACTTTACTATCTGAGGGAGTAAAACTTTTTTCTGGGGCTGGTGAAAAAGGGAAACACACACACACACACACACACACACACACACACACACACACACATACACACACACACACACACACCTTTAGGTTCTCTCTATTATCTCTCTCTTATCTCTTTATTTCTTTTCTTACCTCTATCCAGGTGTATCCCTCTGTGCATTCTTAATTTTTTCCCTTACAGCTTATAACCCAGCAAAATCTTTCAAGCAGTATACAAATTACAATGTGGTTATGTTATATTTTTAAGTGAATGATTACAATGAATATAAGTAAAAAAAAAAAATGTTTCTCCCTTTCCTTACAAATTAAACATTTTACAAATTAATCTCTCTTACATGATTAAACATTTTATGTATTACAGGTGAAAAGGTAATTACTCCCAAGAACCCACATGCATTCGTGTCCAAGTAACTTTTAATAGATTAACAGAGTGTATGCAAAGTATGTTTTTCTCCATTAGTTCTTTTACTGTCAGGCTGGATTTTGCTATACAAAGCAAAGGTCGATCAATCACTTTATTATTTATCTCAAAAAGTAATCTTATAATAAAAATTCTTAAAATAATCACTAATTTAAACTTTTTATATTAAAACAATCAGTCAGTTATGCTTTAAGTCCTTAGGTTGCATTCCCATTCATCAACAGTTTTTATATTAGGAAGCTGAGGGCAGAAGTGGGTACAAGGAATTAATCATCACCTTTGATCACCAAACCATCCTAGCAAGAAAGGTACATCAGGCAGCAATAGCCAGGCTGCCATTGTTTTGTTCCCTGAACTCAATAAATCCCTCACTCAACTATTAAAAGTGTGCCTTTCTAAACTTTAAATTTTTCTCCAAGATTTTCTACCATGAGCAAGAAAGCAATTAACCAGAACATCTTAACCTAAATTAAAGTCATTATTTAAAGCTTTATTTTAGCTATGCTGCACACTGAAACCCATGAACACATCTTCCAACACTAAGATTAAAAGAACTTGAGCTAACCTAGCTTCTGGGACTCTGGCTTCCCTAGTGATTAACCTAAGCCATAACTTATTTGTCTCCTTAAGGGAAACTCATAAGTCCTAGCTACATGACACTTCCTTGTTTTTTTTTTCCTATCCTCTGCAGCCTCTACATTATCAGGGGTAGGGGCAACATTGTATCGTGCCTTTACCTATATTAATTTTCCCACTAAACTAACCTCTATCATAATTCCTTACTATATTTATTGAAAACTCTTATCAAAATTCTATTTAAACTAACAACATTAGGGTAGAAATTCATTGCTTCAGTTGAACAGTGCAGCTTAAGAGGAAATCATCTTCATAATAATCCACAGGTACAAAATACTGAATAGAATGAAGTATTTCCATTAGATAATCATGCTGTATTAAAAGCTGTGGGGATCCCACCACACCCACTCACACCATGGCAGATACCAGAGAAAAATGACAGTGGCAAACATGTAAAGGCACAGCAATAGCAAGAGACATTCTTGATCAAAAGCCCTTGATACCTTGCCTATCTGCAATTTACCCATCAGTGCTTTGCATTTTGGTGGGCCAGGCTCCTGAAGCCAATTGTCATCTGCTGCTCCTCTCACATGGCCACTGGCAGTTTAGTCTATTGTCATCATGGCAGGAAGCATAGCTGCATGTAGGTAGACATGGTGCTGGAAAAGAGCCAAGAGTTCTATATCCAGATCAGCAGGGAGCAGGAAGAGAGAATGACTCTGGGCCTGGTTTGAGCTTCCAAGGCATTAGAGCTCACCCCTGATGACAGGCTGCCTCCAACAAAGCCATACCCACTCTCACAAACTCACACCTCCTATGTGCCTATGGGGGCCATTTTCATTCAAACTACCATACCTACTTACTGTTTGTTTTATAGATTAAAACTTAGAAATAGTTTTAAATAGAACATTCTACATAAAAACATAAAAGCTGTAATATATTTTAAAAAATATATGTGCACAAAAAAGATCTATTTTGGACACATTAACCATTCAAATAGAAGAGTTGAGAACAACATTTTCAAAACAAAGTATTCAAGATTGTTAACTGGACTTCATATGATAGAGTTCACATCAAATTTTGTTAGAAGAAAATTGAAATTCATGGGCAATAATCAAACAGCCAGAAAGTAAAGATCCTCACATGATGCTGTAATGATCTATGCTGAAGAAATGGAGTTTATAAATAATATCATCTGTGAAATTCCTATTTTTCAAATGTGCAACTTTTATTGATTTATTTATCATCATTTAATGACTATTTTAATTTATCTTTGTTACTAAATGTCTGTTTTGTTAAAATTAATTTAAAATTAAATGTTTTAAAATCCATATATAATATATAGTCCAAGGTATGTTACTTTATATGAAATAATGGTTTATTACAATCCTGAAATAATCTGTCTTTAAATGTTTCTGCTTTTCTTGATCCTTTCTGCTTAAGCATTCCTAAGATTATTTTATTAAGCTTATGTTCTATTTTCTATGATTGTGATTAATTTCAAAGTTAATTCCATAACCATCATAAAATTATGTCAATATCATGCCATCAGAGAACCAAACATCATATTTTTGATCAATTTGTTTCCTCAATGAATAGGGTTAAAAAACCAATCAATTTTCTTTCAGTTTCTTGAGATCAAAAATTCATTTTAAGTCACCCTAGTTAAAGAATGTTTGAAAGTATGGCATGTTGTTTCCTGTAGGGACAAATGTCATTTATGCTTCCACTCCATATTAATAGATCTCTGATTTGACTTACCATACTTTATATAGTACAGATTTTCCCTTGCTTTATTTAATAAAAAATGCCTTGATTGCAAGCCATTGGATATCTTCCTGATCTACTCTGTATTTTTACTAAGGTTTTAGAAAAATCAGTTTCCATATACTATCTTATTTACTAAGTAAATAAATATTTACCTAGTCAATAAAATACCTTTATTTCCTAAATGTGCACTTCCTCTAATAACAACCTGTGTCTTTCCAAAATACTTGTGAGAAACATATAAATACACATTCACATATATGTCATATCTATATTTATTTACAGATATATTCTCAGAATGGATAATATATGTTAATGTAGACTATCACCTTAATGCATTTTAACTTTTTTTTAGCTTAGTATTACAAAGTACTTTACATTTAATGGCATTTCCTTTTTCCCAAACAGGGATTTTTCCAGTAGATTTATAACTGTAAGAACTTAGGGATAAGCTTTAAAAATATTGATTTAAAATGTGAGATATTATGAATTATATTTGGTAAGTTAACTTCTTGATAGCTATAAGCTTAAATTGGTAGATTATAAACTAAAAATGAAATATCTATAATTAAAATAAGCCTGGCCTTCAGCTACCAGCCTAATGCTTTGAAGTATTTTTTGTACAAAACTTTTAAACCTGTATATCATAAAAGAGATAGATTTGCATTATTGATGGATTCAGAAGATCAAACAAGGAAACCAGAACACATTGGTTATTCCTTTGATTGATAAAGGTCTTGCAAATTTAAAGTTAACAGTGAAGTAAAAATCTCCTTACTCTTTTGCATCAGCACACATCATCTAGCCTCCACTCCTGTGCTTCTTGCTCTGTTCTCATATATGAGTGGCATAAAAAGATTTGGGTTACTAACTCTTTCCTTGATCATACTTTTGTTGCTAGTATTAGACATACTGTAGGAAGAAAGCTATTCTCTGATTAAAATGTATATATAAAGTATACATGCAGGAATCTCTCTATGCATTTAAATAAAACTATTATATATAATTAGTGTACTTGAAAACTATTTAGGCTCCTGAAGTTTTTAAAGTTTAAATATTTTGCATTTCATCAGCAATTTTTAAAATATCAGTTATTTATTTTAAATCTAAAAATACTTTGTTTGCATGAATATATGTGTACATGTGTACCTGGTGTTGCTGTGGGATATTCTGTATGCTGTAAATGTGTTGCTCTGATTGGTTAATAAGTACAGTACTGATTAGCCAGTAACCAGGCAGGAAGTATAGGTGGGACAAAGAGAGAGGAGAATTCTGGGAAGTGAAAGGCTGAGTGAGTCAGGAGACGCTGCCAGCCACTGCCATGAGAAGCAGATGTAAAGTACTGGTAAGCCATGAGCCATGTGGCAAGATATAGATTTATAGAAATGGATTAATTTAAGTTATAAGAACTAATTAGCAAGAAGTCTGCCACAGCCATACAGTTTATAAGTAATATAAGTCTCTGTGTGTTCACTTGGCTGTGTAACTGGCAGGTGATAGAGATTTGTTCTGACCATGGGCCAGGTAGGACCAGGAAAACTTCAGCTACATGGTGTACATAAGGACATTTGCTCCCCTGGAACTGGAGTTACAGATGGTTATAAGCCACCATGTGGTTGTTTGGAACTGAACCTGGGTCCTCTGTAAAAGTAGCAAGTGCTTTTAACCACTATACTACTTCTCCAGTTCCAAGTAATTTTTATTTATATTTCTCTTAGAAGAGTATGAATTGAAAACTTTATTTTTAACACCAATACTGTCATGTTAAAAATTATGTAAGTTATTAAAATAAAATATAAATCATATTTATTAGCAGTGAAATGTTATTAAAATGTAAATTTTTGGTTTTTTAAAAATAAGTTTTCTCTGTTTAATAGCCCTGGTTGTCCTGGAATTCACTATGTAGACTGGGCTTTCCTCAAACTCACAGAGATCCACTTGCCTCTTCCTCCTGAGTGCTGGAATTAAAGGCATGTACCACCATGTCTGGCTGGGTAGTTTTTGTTTGTTTGTTTTTGTTTTTTGTTTTTTTGTTTTTGGCTGGGTGGTTTCATTGTGCAGTTTCATTTAACTATAACAAACTTGGTTCCCCAAACAAATAGCTGTAACCGTCAATGTCCAAAACAGAGATAGAAATTTCAGAAGTAAGTGCTTCTTACTTTTTAAATTACATGTCACTTTGAGTAACTTAATGGAATATCAATCCATTCTTGGCACAGAATGGTTCATTAGTCACATACTTGTTCATGCAACTCAAGATCCCTACCATCACTTTCATCTCTCACTTCATTTTATCTTATCATGAAGCCATTGCACACAGATAAACAGACAGTGTGGACACCACTATTCCCTGGGCTGCACTTTAAACTGTATAAGGCAGGAGAAAACTAGAATGCAATGATTTGAAATAAAATGGTTCCCAGAGATAGTGGCACTACTAGGAGGTATGGTTTTGTTAGAATAGGTGTGGCCTTGTTGGAGGGAGCTTGTCACTGGGGCAGGGGGTACGAGTGAGGCCCTATGCTCAAGCTACTTCCAGTAAGAGGAACCACTTCCTGTTGTCTCCAATTCAAGATTCAACTCAGTCTCCAGCACCATATCTACCTACATGTCACCATGTCGCATCATGATGATAATGGACTAACCCACTGAAAATGTAAGTCACTCCAATTAAATGATTTTCCTTTATAAGAGTTGCTGTGGTCATGGTGTCTCTTCACAGCAATAGAAACTAAGACACACTGTTTCACATTATTCCAAACAGGGTAAATACAAGCAAGAAGATGTACTGATAGGCCTTGTGCTGGTTAGTTTTAACTATCAACGTCACACAACCAAGAATCACCTGGGAGAATTATTGGTGAAATTATTAAGGCCACTCCACATAGTTAAAAGGGAGGTTTATTTTGTGGGGTAACTTACAAATGAAGGGATAGGTTGTAGGGACTGGCAAAGGTATGGCGCAGTCTGGCGGTGTTCTCTGGAGAACTCTGCTCAGTCTACCTCCTGCATCCAGCATCCCCGAAACAAGCACGAGAGCCCTCCTCTCTATCTTGGGTCTTCCGCTTCCTCCTCGACCCCGCCTTGTGGGCGTGACCATTACCAAAGCCTCAATGGGGGTTGGAACTTCCAGGCCAATGCTGGGATGGCTATCCACTACATCTCCCCCTTTTGTCTAAATAAGAAAGTTCTAACCTAATACAAGACTATATACAAAGAAATGGATATCAAATATTGTCCAGGAGTAATGAGGGATAATGGGCTAGATAAGTTGGAATTACAATAAGTGCAAACAATATCAAGCAAAAAACACATAGTGAAATCCAGGGAAGTCTAGAGCATGGGTAGGTGGCATGTTACAAAGATCATTCCAAAAGGTGTTCTATCCTAAAGAACCTGAGTCTAATACTTAATATATTCTATCTAAGATATTATATATGTATATATACTAAGTTGTAACTATAACTGCTAATCTTCAACCTCATCAAAGACGCGAGAAGGAATATAATAATACCTGAGAAATGGGAGGACACAAGCAACTTTTGGGAGTCCTGCAAGAGTAGACAGAGACAGCTGGCAGCCTGGACAGTCACCTAATGTTTCTCAGCATCGTTGGTGCATTCAAATTGGCTACAGGCCTAGAGTATCTGACAGACCATTTTCAGAATCAGGAATTCTGAAAGACCATCTTACCCTGTCTTGGCAAAGTATAGTGGTCACTTTCCTTGTGTCCCGCTTGTCCAGAAAGGACAGCATTTGTACTGTCAGCAGTTGAGGCAAGGGCAGTTCTTTGCCCAGCAGGCCATTTTGTGCCAAGAAGACAAACTTCCAAATGGAAATGTCTTAGAAGCCCAACATTCTCTAGGGATCAAATTGATGCTGCCAGGAGCAATTGTGTCTCATGTCAACAGAATTCTAAAGTTATTTAAATGCCATATTCTCTAGATCCATGAAGGGTTTGAAGATTACCTGTCCATCTGACCTATGTATTTATAAATCTGGATAACCTAACTAACATAATTATAGAGATGACAAGCATAGGTGACAATAACTCTATAAGTCTTTTCTACCTAAATAACCTAAGGACTAAGGCTTCCTATAAATAAGGCAAACAGTCTATAAGCAAATGTACAGTAAAAGGACAATGACTTTAAATTGTGACAATACACAAAATATCTTTAACAGAGGTAGGAATGTATAGTGAAATATGCAATATGATAATAATCCTAAATATATATATATCAGTATACAGAACATCTTAAACAGAAGTAGAACATACATACAGTATGACAGATATAAATTTACATTTGTATCAATATACAAATATTTCAAATAAGAGTAAAAATATGTGTACAATATAACAAACATAGTTCTGTATTTGTATCAACATACAAATTATCTTAGATAGGAATATAAAAAGTTTATATTCATATCAACATATAAGAATTCATAATAGTGCAAATTATCTAAGGCTGCTATTTTATTACATTTGTTTACTAATGTATATGATACTCTACCATAATATCTTATATCTATCCATTCCATTTCTTCTTTTCCCTTTTTTTTGACACATATTTTCTTTCCTTAAGGAGAGTAGTGAGTTTAACAGTTTCTTCCACCCCCAACCCTAGAACCATTATCCATAACCCTGAGAAATATGAAACCTTAGGGAGAAGGGGCGTCATTTTCTTAGAATTGCTTCCTGCTGTTCAGGGGGCAATGGTATCCATGTTGGGTATTGTGAGAAAGCTCAGAGAGTTAAATCTCAGTTAGACTAACTGTAGATTCTGCAGCAACTCTCAGAGTGATGGGTAAGATTGTCTGAAATTCTGGCAAGAAGTGTAGTATGATGATGATTACCATGGCATCATTCTGGATTGGGTAGAGTTGTTGTTGTTGGGGCCCTATCTTCCTTCTGGAGACTTCAGAGATTGCTATTGGAAAAATCTTATTTTGGTTTGGATTTAAAGAAGTTACAGCTTGTAAGAAAGGATTCCAAGAAATCAAGAGTAAGCATGGAGAGAATTAGAATCTTGAAGACAATGTTCCCTTATAATTGGTTTCCTTCTGTCTCACACCAGAGGGCTCTTCTGATACGTGACTGAAGAATCTCTCAACCTTTTCTTTTATCAATATGCTTGGGTTTAGAGAAGGAGTGAGCCAATGCCAAAGCCAGCTTGGTTTATAATTAAATTGGAACCACAACTATTCGAGATTGATAGAGATATAGATGTTAGACAGTGATACCTTATCCTGTGTAGATTGGTACCAATAGACTCTTTCTTTCTGTTGTAAACATCCGGATATCCAAGGCCTTATGATTTCTGGAAGATGGGTATTTCCATTATCCTGGAAAGACAAAAACAGAACCCTACCCCAACCTTTGATTGTTAAATTTTTCTTACAACCTGAAGAGATTTCACATTGGTGGATGATCTTTTCTCCTCATCAAGGGGTTTCTCCTGTTCAAATCGAATTTTTATTAATTTTGTTGGTATCCATAGCTTTGCTTCTCCTGTGGAAACAAAAGCAAAACCCCTTCCCCAACATAGGACATATCCAGGTTTTCATTCTGAGGTTAACACATCTTTGAAATAAACCAGTTGGTTTAGCTTAGGAGTTTTGTCTGTTGTCCAATGTCTCTCCACAGCTGTTATTCCTTTCTCATCAGCATTGAGAAAATTCAAGGTTAATAAAGCACTATGCAATCTATTTCTAGGAGTCATTGTTACCTGTTGCTGTTTATTTAGCATATCCTTTAAAGTTCAATTGGATCTTTCTATGACTGCTTGGACTGTGGGATTGTGTGGTATACCTGTAACATGCTTTATATTGTAATAAGCAAAGAACTGTCTTATTTTATTGGAGACATATGCTGGAGCATTATCTGTCTTAATTTGTACAGGTATTCCCATGATGGCCATAACTTCTAATAGGTGTGTAATCACAGAATCAGCCTTTTCAGAACTCACAGGAGTTGCCCACTGAAATCCTGAATAGGTGTCAATGGTATGGTGTACATACTTTAATCTTCCAAATTCTGCAAAATGAAACACATCCATCTGCCAAATTTCATTTCTTTGTATACCTTTTGGATTGCTCCCTGCAGGCAATGGAGTTTCATTATAGAAGGAACAAGTAGGACATTTGTTTCACAATATCCTTAGCTTGTTGCCAAGTAATCCTTCTTCTAGCACATTACCTATTAGTAACTGATCAATCTCATCATTACCTTGTGCTAGAGGTCCTGGCAGACCCGTATGGGATCTGATATGTGTTATAAATATATATGATGTTCCCTTTTTCTGATGATTTCCTGCAATTGTATGAATAATGAAGTTAATTCTGTATTATCAGGAATAAATTCAGCAGTTTCAATGTGTAAAACAACTCTCTCTGAGTATTGAGAGTCAGTGACTATATTGAGGGATTCTGTGAAGTCCATCAGTACCATAAGAATGGCATACAGTTCTGCCTTTTGTACAGAGCTGTATGGACTTTGTACCACTTTAATTAAGTCTCCTGATTTGTATACTGCTTTCCCTGATTTATTTGCATCAGTGTAGAATGTGAGGACTCCAGAAATTGGCTTGTGTTGTACAATGTGATGAAGGACCCATTCAGTCTTCTTTATGAAGTCTATCCTCTTTCTTTTGGGATAATGGTTGTTAATCTCTCCCAAAAAGTTACTGCAGGCTCTCTGCCAGTATTCATTATCTTTCCATAGTGATGAAATTTCCTCATTAGTTAAAGGTACTACAATTTCTGTTGGGTCCATTCCTGTCAACTGACAAAGTCTTAATTTACCTTTTTGAATCAAATCAGAGATTTTTTCTATATAAGTCTTTAATTTCTTATTTGGTTTACATGGTAGGAATATCCATTCCAATATAATATCTTCCCTCTGCATCAAAATACCTGTGGGGGAATGTCTGGAGGGGAATATGACAAGAATGCATTTAAGTTCTGGATCCACACGATCCACATGTGCTTCTCGAATTGTCTTTTCTTCTAGAGCCAATTCCTTCTCAGCTTCGGCTGATAATTCTCTTGGACTATTTTATTCTTTGTCCCCTTCTAGAGTATTAGCCAAATTTTGTAGTCCGTTTTTTGGTATTCCCATGATACCCAGTAAGTTGGAAATGCTTCCTAACAACTTTTGAAAATCATTAAGAGTCCTTAATCAATCTCTCCTCAGTTGTACCTTTTGGGGTCTAATTTTTTGTAACTCTATCTTATATCCTAAGTAATTAATAGAATCTCTTCTTTGTATTTTTTTCAGGAGCAATTTGCAGTCCCCCGCAAGGCAAAACATTTTTTACCTCTTCAAACATGCTTTCTAATGTGTCTAACTTTGGATCAGCTAATAGGATATCATCCATATAGTGATAAGTTATGGATTGTGGAAACTTTACACGAATTATCTCCAATGGTTTTTGCACAAAGTATTGGCATAAGGTAAGGCTGTTTAACATTCCCTGTGGGAATGATATCCATTGATATCTCTTGACTGGTTGAGAATTGTTATAATTAGGAACTGTGAAGGCAAATTTTTCTCTATCATTTTCTTGTAATGGTATGGTAAAGAAGCAGTCTTTTAAGTCAATAACTATTATAGACCATTCTTTGGGTAGCAGAGAGGGCAAGGGCATCCCAGTCTGTAGGGAGCCCATTGGCTAAATTACTTTATTACTAGCTCTCAGATTTGTCAGCATTCTCCAATTACCAGACTTTTTTTTAATAACAAATACAGGAGAATTCCAAGGGCTGGTAGATTCTTCAATGTGTTGATCATTTAACTGCTCTTGAACCAGCTTTTCTAAAGCTTGTAGCTTCTCTTTTGTCAAAGGCCACTGTCCAACCCAGACAGGTTTATTAATTAGCCATTTTAAAGGTAAGGCAGTTGGTACTTCTGAGAGTTCAACAGCAGTTGTGCTCTGTTTGTGTACAGCCTGAATGGTTGGTGACTGTTTTTTATAGCATGTTATGATAATATTCCTAGAAACATGCATTGGCCTGTATTCCTTTTCTGAGAGTATAGGAATTTTAATCTGGGTATTCTACTGTTGTAACAGATCTTGGCCCCATAGATTTACTGCTACATTTGCTACATATGGCTTCAGCCTTCTCTGTCCTTCTGGCCCTATGCATTCAACCCATCTTGAACTCTGTTTTATCTGAGATAGGGTGCCAATTCCTAAAAGTTGGACATCTACCTCTTGAAGAGGCCAATTTGGATGCCATGATTTGGGTGTAATTACAGTCACATCCGCACCTGTGTCTACCAGGCCCTCCAGAACCAAGCCATTAATTCGAATTCTAAGCTTTGGTCTTTGTTCATTTATGGAAGTCTGCCAAAATATTTGTTTTATTGTGTTTTTTGTAAAGTGTGATTCATCTATCAGAGCTGTTTTATCATCCATTGCAGTATTGGTTTTTACATTAGGCATTGGTTTATTCAGTTGTCCTTGAGAGGAATGTCTTCCACAGTGGCTGGGAATGTTCTTACCACATTTGATTTGGGGGCCTGCAGGAGGCCCCCTGATGCATTTCCCGCCAGTAAAGGGTTGCCTTGTATATCTATTTTTGATCTGCACTCACTGGTCCAATGTCGGCCTTTGCCACATCTTCTACATAATCCAGGAGGTGGTTGGGGTCTCCTTTTTAGGCTATTCCTAGAAGGAGTATTACTTCTAGGATTACCCTATGTACAGTTTTTACTTATATGACTTGGTGTACCACATTTAAAACATTTGATACCACGGGGCCTTCTTTCACCTCTGGGATTTGTCTCTCCTATCCAAGCCTCATTACTGTAGTTAAGAGATTCAACACCATTAGTATACTGAATCCATTCTTCCAAAGGAGCTGATCTGATCTTTAATGGTGTAAGTATTCTTTTGCATTCTGCATTAGCATTGTCAAATGCCAAGGACTCAGGTAATACTTTTCTTTACTCTTTATCTGATACAGCTTTTGTTATAGCTGTGTTCAGCCTTTGTAAAAAATCAGTGAAGGGTTCGTGCAGTCCCTGAAATATCTTTGTGTATACCTCAGTTGCCTTTCCAGGTTCTAGAATTTTTTCCCAAGCATTTAGAGCTGCTGTATGGCATAGGGATATTATATGCTCATCATAAATGGCTTGTACATTCCTGTCAGCGAAACATCCCTCACCAAGTATTTGATCTAGGGAGATCTCAAAACCTCTGAGTTTACCTTGTTGTTCTAAATTTCTTGCCTCTTCTCTCAACCAGCTTTTCCACTGTAACTGCTGGCTATATTCTAGAACAGCTGAAATTAACTGATGCCAGTCATCAGGAATGATTCTTTGTGAGGTAGACCACTAATTTAACATCTGTTTTACGTATGTGGAGTGTATCCCATATGTAACTACTGCTTCCTTTATATTTTTAAAGTCCTTTGTTGAAATTGGTTGTAATGTATATGTTGTATATGGCTCGGGGTATGTGTCATCTTCTGGCTTCTCTTATCTAAAATCATGATAACAGGATAAGCCATTGTATGAGAGCCATTTGGAGATGTTACAACCTGTATGGTCTTGCCCTTCTGCTTATTAGGTCCCTTGTCATGTTTATTGAGAGTGTCCTCCAGGGCTTGTAATCAAGTACCTAGGGTCTGTTGTTTATATTGGTTGGTCTGTGGTTGTATTTATGCCTGGGTATATGTGTGTGGTGGGGGTGTATGTCTTGTTTATTAATTGTTATAGAGATACACAGACAGTGTGGGAACACCATTCTCTGGGCTGTCCTCTGAACTGTATAAGACAGGAGAAAACTGGGTGAATGCAAACTAAACAAGCACACAATCAAGGATAGGTGTGTTTATTCTTTCTTTGTTCTAGACTGGAGATGGGTGTTACTATTTGCTTGAGTTCATGCTGTGGCTTGCCTAGAATGATAGACTATAACTTGAAATTGTAAACCAAATAAATCCTTTCTTTCCTATAATACTCTTTGTCAGGGTATTTGTTGTGACATGAAAATTAAACTACAACAGGCCTTGCCTATTTCAAAGTACTTTGATTATAGTATAGTGCTCTAATTAATTCTTTTGTTAGTATTTACATATGTGAATATCTTTTTTTCCATGCTTATTTTTTATTTATTATATTTGTGTTTTAATTTTACAAATCAGCCATAGGTTCCTCTGTCTACCTCCCTCCCACCCCAGCCCATATCTTGTTCATCTAACTTTTACTTTAAAGTTTATCATGGAAATGGGTGAATAAGAAAAATATTTCCAATGTGCATTTTGCTTTGTGTAGAGTTTTAATATTAACTGTTATTCTGAAGTGCATCTCTCAGAGAGTAAGGGGAGACAATGGAAACTCTAGTTGAACATTTACCTCACCTACATGTACAGCTGGGTAACAAGTAAAAGTGTGTGTGTGTGTGTGTGTGCGTGCATAACTTCAGAACTATGTTTTGGTGAGCACTTTCTCAATTTTGACCTCTAGAAGGCATCTCAGGGATGTCTAGCTGTAGAATGAGTAGTCTGACTGATGAAAACAGTGCAATCTATCCTATAGTAAATGAAACACAACAATAATGTTAAAGAAAGCAAAACAGAACTTATTTCATTCAAATGTCATCATTTTACCTCATATATTTTCTCCATCAGAAACCTTTTAATATAAAAAAATGTAGAAATGGTCCACATAAAATATCTGTACATATGTCACGTCTTCTTATCTTACCAAAGGAAAGAAAGTAAGAGCATTTAGAATGCCAAGAACACTATCTGAAATGGGGAAACAGGCTCTCATATAGGCAAATAAGTGGGGAAACAGGTTCTCACAATAGTATACAGGCAAGTAAGTTCTCCAATAAATGTATATGTAAATAGACTCATTTGTTTTATTTTATGTGCATGAGTGTTCTGCAGAACATACGTATACTCACAGTTTTTATGTCTGATCCCTACAATATTGAAAAGAGGGTACTGGATCCTCTGGAACTGAAGTTATAGATAGGTCTAAGCCACCAAGTGGGTACTAAAAATTGAATCAGGTCCTCTGTAAGAGCAATAAGTACTCTAAACAACTAAGCCACCTCTCCCACCCCAATAAACACAATGATTTTAATAATGAGTATTTTTTTAACTTGTAGAGCTTTATTGAGAGAGAGAGAGAGAGAGAGAGAGAGAGAGAGAGTGAGAGAGAAACAGAGACCACGCACACACAGAGGGAAGAGAGCAGAAAGAGAAAAGGGGAGATGAGTATTCTTTATAAATTAGAAATTATTATGAATGTTTTATTTTAAGAAAATATCCACAAGGAATGCTGAGAAATATTTGGGCCCCTCCATGAAGGACAAATCAGGCTAGAATATGGATCTCCTAAAGGGCTGTTTTTAAGTCCAAGCCAAACTGCAAGAAAGCTTTTGTGCATGCCAGTTGTGATTGCCTGAATAATGACCAGACAAATGGAGAATTCTTAGGCTTATAGTGAAGATTTATGCCATGAAGAGGGGAGGTCACTGGAAAGCTAAAAAGAGTGGAACTGGAGAATAAAAGATAACCTGGGATCAGTGTCCTTAGGTATAGAATATTGTTTTCAACAAGAATTTCTTGAAATTTAATAGCGCTTTCCTGTCTGCTCCTGAAGAAGGAGTCAAAGGGAACTACTAGTGGTCGCCATTTTTTTTAGAAATCACCACTGAACTGCCTGAAGCTCTTCTGTGTTCCTGTCAATATCAGAAAGAACAGGATGGAAGGACCCTTTCAGAAAAAACATCATCTATTTTCTGGTGAGTGCAAAGTCTCGCCAGCAGGAATATTTGTTTTTCTCCATTTATCACAATTCTATTAAAAAAACTGAGCATGACTAAATTATGTTAGCTTGCCCGAATTTTACAGGCCACTCATACTCAGAGGTAGAAATGATGAGATGACTGAAAATGGGCACATTCATCATCTCCAGAGAACCAGGAGTTGGAAACCTGTCCCCTTCCTGTGTCTCATTACCCCACACATCACCTCTGATACAACTGTCAAAAGTTACTTTCACATGGAAAACACATGGAAGTCAAGACCCTGAGGCTAGCCAGGTCATGGACCCAGGGAACATCAAGTACTACTTACTGTTCTGCTAAGAGAACATAGCAATAAAATGACAACTCCTAATGACATTCTGCCAAACTCTGAACAGTGTCTTGCTCAGCCATCATCAGAGAAGCTTCCTCTTGCAGCAAATAAAAACAAATACAGAGACCCACAACTGGATAAAACTCAGAGAGGGGAACACCTTAGAACACTCAGTCCTAAGTGGGATTTCTTCCTCAAATCCTACCTCTAGGGCTCAGGGGCATCTGTGGACTAGGAAGCAGAAAGCGTGTAAATGCCAATGGAGATGAAAAACACCAAGAAAACAAGGCCTTCTAGACACATCAGGACTGATGCACATCTGAACTCAGAGAGTATGATCCCATGCACAGGGCCTGAACAGGTCTAATCCAGATGGGGTCCTTGTTGAGGGGGGAAGTAGACACAGGTCCCCGTCCCTAACCCTGAAGCTACCTCCAAAGGAAAAACTAGTTTCCTCCAGTGGAGTCTCACTGCATATACAAGCCACACTTGATGGCAGGCCCCATGCCCAGCAGTACATGGCCAACACGAAACAGACTCATACTATTTTTGGAGGTTTTCTTTTGCCTCACAATTGGGCTTTTTTTCCCCCGCTTACAGATTTTTTTCTTAAATATTTTGGATTCCTAGTTCACTTTTATGGGATTTTGGTGTGTGCAAATGCATGTGTGTCAGCCTCTGCATCTGTATGGGATTCTTAGGCTTGTTCATTGGCTATTCCTTGTTCTGTTTGTTTTATCCTATTCTGATGTGTTTGTTTTTACTTTATCTTATTTTATTTTATTGTTATTTACATGCCTAAATATTTGTATTCTAGTGAGAGAGAGAAGGAAAGAGGATTTCGTTAGGTAGGGAGGTGAGAAGAACCTGGGAGAAGTTGAGAGAAGGGAAGCCATAATCAGAATGCATTGTATGAAAACCAACAAAGCTATTTTCAAAAGAGAAATGAAAAAAACAACTTGGGTAGGAAAGAATTAGTCTAATCTTACAGCTTAAAATTCACCATGAAGAGATGTCAGGGCTGGAGCGCAAAGCCAGAATCTGGACTCAAGAACTGAAAGAACGGCCATGGAGGAACTCTGCTCATGTGCTTGCTGTCTGTGGCTTGCTCAGACAGCTTTTTCATTGATCCAGGAACACTTGCCTAAGGCTAAGGAAGTTCCCTGTGGCCTCAGCCTGCCTGCACTTGTTACTAGTCTGGACAATGTCCTACAGACTTGCTCACAGGCAATCTGATGACAGAGTTCTTGGTTTTTGTTACACGTGAGTAAGTAAGTGTTGTGTGTACTTTGAGACTTTGACCATCTGTAAAACGAGAGAAGACGTTAGAGCAAAAGTGACATTGGCTAAGTTTCGAATTCTGTGACAAATGGCTTTTCACTGTTTAAGCCCATCACATTTTAGTAGAGAAACTGAGGCAGAACAATAACCTTCTTGATACATATTCCCAATAGCTGTTATACTTTAAAATTGTTTATGTTAAATATTCTGATGTCCCATTAGTGTTTATTCATCCATCCTAAAGGGCTTGTTTAATATACTTTTACAGATCTATTGAGGGAGGAATGGAAGGAGAAAGGACAAAGAGAGGAGATGGAAAGTCGGGAAAGAGTGAGGGGAGAGAAAGAGACTTTCTCTTCTTTTGAGAATTGACTCCATCATGAGGCTTTGTGAACTCCTCTCCTAACAGCCTCTTAAATGTCCTGCTACTACCAGATACTAAATATTCAGCCTGAGATGGGGATATTGAAGCAACACACAAATATTTTGCTCAAGCCACAAGAAAATATAACAATATTGCTGTATGAAAATGATTTAATTTTTCTAGGATTGAAGTTGATGTAGCATAAGCAAATTTCATTTTTTTCACCATTGGAAATATTTCTTTATAACTAAGTAGAAAAGTAAGCCTTTCTTTTTTTATTATGCTAAGAATTCAGACAAAACAGAAGAGAGTATCTTCCATGAGTATGTATATATATATATATATATATATATATATATATATATATATATATATATATATATATATGTGTGTGTGTGTGTGTGTGTGTGTGTGTGTGTGTGTGTGTGCATACATGGATGTTTGTATACATACAATGTAAGATTAATTTACTGATGCATATGTCCTCATTTTTCTTTATATTACCATTTTAAAGTGAAATAAAAAAATAGAACTCAACATAAATCTTCTACCTCTTTATGCCTTCCAGATTATTAAAAATTTGTATG
Source organism: Onychomys torridus (assembly GCF_903995425.1). Lineage (NCBI taxonomy): Eukaryota > Metazoa > Chordata > Mammalia > Rodentia > Cricetidae > Onychomys > Onychomys torridus. The sequence goes on from NC_050448.1 coordinate 100,531,311, forward strand.
ATATTGAAAATTTGTGGCTTTATATACTAGAAATTAAAAGTCATTTAGATGTCAATATAAATCAGGGTAAAGTAGGCCAAAATCAAATCCTAACATGTATTCCCCATTTGAAGAGTTTCATAATACTTACAAAAATCCCCTGCAACAAAATGATACTAGATTTTACATAATAATGCTCAAAAATAGGAAAATATTTGTCAATTATAATGTTGAGTAGTTTACTAGACTTATGTTTTCTTTAAATTCAAATTATTTAAACAGTTTTTTTTCTTTTTTTACATTTTAGTGTATTATTTTTTCTTTTTTATTATTAAGAAATGTTCTATTCATTTTACATACCAACCACAGGTCCCCATCCCTTCCCTCCTCCTATACCACAACCCCCCCCACAACCCACCCTCTCATTCTCACCTCCTCCAAGGCAAGCCCTCTCCTGGGGAGTCAGCAGAGCCTGATACACCCAGATGAGGCAGGTTCATGCTATTCCCCCTACACCAAGGCTGTATAAAGTGTCTCCCAATAGGTAATGGGCTCCAAAAGCCCAGCTGGTGCAGCAGGGTTGGGTCCTGATCCCACTGTTGGGGAGCCCCTTAAGCAGATCAAACTACACAACTGCACTGCCTAGGCAGAGTGCCTAGTCCAGTCCCATGGAGGATCCACAGTTATTTGTCTACAGTTCATAAGTTCCCCCTAGTTTGGTTGGTTGTATTTATGTTTCCCCATCATGATCTCGATGCCCCTTGCTCATAGAATCCCTCTTCTCTCTCTTAGACTTGACTCCTGGAGCTTGTCCTAGTGCTTGGCTGTGCATCTCTGCATCTGCTTCCATCAGTTACTGGATAAAGGTGCTATGGTGACAGGGTATTTATTCACCAGTCTGACTACAGGGTAGGTTACTTCAGACACCTTCTCCACTATTGCTAATAGTCTAAGGTGGGGGTCATCCTTGTGGATTCCTGGGAACTTCCCTAGCACCCAGTTTCTCCCTATCATGGTATTACTTTCCTTGCTCTTCCATTCCATCCCTGTTTCAGCTCGACCCTCCTGTCATTCTCTTATGTTCTCATCTCCCATCCCCTACCTTCCATTGGCCCCTCACCCCCAGTTTACTCATGGAGATCTATTTCCTGTTCCCAGTACAACCCATGAGTCCCTCTTAGAGTTCTTCTTGTTAGCTAGCTTATCTGGAGTGTGGTGATATTTTATTTGTATGCTAATAAATAAAGTTTGCCTGGAGATCAGAGGAAATAGCAAGCCATTAACACAAAAGTCAGGCAATGGTAGCACACGCCCTTAATCTGATCACTTGGTTGGCAGGGTCTCTGTGTGTTCAAGGACATACTGGGGAACAGCCAAGTGTGGTGACCCATACCTTTAATCCCAGTACCAACTATAGAGGCAGTGACAAGGAAGTGAGGTAGCTGGGCTAAGAGACAATGAGAGGGCAGAATAGCAAGTCAATAAAGGCACAGGTAGACAGGAAGTAGCTCTATTTGGAAGCTAAGGTGTGGTGAATACAGGTTAGCTGGTGGCTCTCACTATTTCCCTGATCTCTAAGGGTTTCACCCCTATATTTGGCTCTGTGTTTTTAACTTAATAAGACTGTTTAGAAATTCGGCTACACTGGAACTGTGGGTTGTAGTTTGGTTATCTTTTGCTTTTCATCTAGTATCCACTTATGAGTGAGTACATAACATCTTTGTCCTTCTGAGTCTGGGTTACCTAACTGAGGATCATATTTTCTAGTTCCATCCATTTGCCTGCTAATTTCATCATATCATTGTATTTTATTGCTGAGTAGTATTCCATTGTGTATATGTGCCACATTTTCTTTAACCATTCTTTGATTAAGGGACTTCTAGATTGTTTCCAGGTTCTGGCAATTATGAAAAATGCTTCTATAAACATAGTTGAGCAAGTGTTCTTGTGGTATTATTGAGTATTCCTTGGGTATATGCCCCAGTATGGTATTGCTGGGTCTTTAGGTAGATTAATTCCCAATTTTCTGAGAAACCACTATAATGATTTCCAAAGTGGCTGTACAAGTTTCTACTCTACCAACAGTGGAGGAGTGTTTCCCTTGCTCCACATCCTTTCCAACAAAAGCTGTTATCAGTGTTTTTTATCATGGTTATTCTGACAGGTGTAAGATATCTCTTGTAACTTCAATTTGCATTTTCCTGATGATTAAGGATGTTGAGCAATTCCTTAAATGTATTTCTGCCATTTGAGATTCTTCTGTTGACAATTTTCTGTTTAGCTCTGTAGGCCATGTTTTGATTGGATGTTTCAGTGTGTAGGCTGAAGCATTGAGAGATAGGGGAGAAGTGTGTGGGGAGGAGAGGACAGGATGGAAGGTAAGGAGGAGAAATTTGGTCTTAGATTTGTGGCCTCCCCAGAGGATGGGGTTGGGTAGAATTAGGGGGAAATGAGGGAGGGGTCATTGTCTCTAGCAGTGAATGGACCAGTGCTGTGAGACATTGGCTCCTGTAGGGAGTGTGGGAACACAGAACCCCTCAAAAAACCGTGGACGTAGGGCAGTTCTGTCTAATTATATCAGATAGCCCCAATTTGAATACATTTTGTAAAAGACCCTACAGGGGTGCTTGGAGATCAGGCTTTGAATGGCAAGTGCCATTTCTCATGTCTATGTTGGAGACCCAAAGCCTAGCACAATATGTCCACTGTAGTAAGTCTTGGGTCAAAAACTGGGTGGGGGTTGGGGGTGGGAAATTCCCTTCAACAGAGTGTCTTCTGGAGAAGGGGTCCCATGGAACAAAGGAAGCCCTTTGCTCCAGAAGGGGTTGGGAGGAACAAAGGTGGCCCTGTGGTTGGGAATGGGTTGGGGACCTGGCACAGCCACATCTCTGGCAAGACATCCCCCAAAATGAAGAGGCCCTGACCCTCCTAGACAAGGACTTGGAAAAGGCAACCTACCCAGCCAAGAGCTGAGCTTAGTCTGGTGGAGAGCATGTATGGGGGAGAGGGGTGTTTTCCCACCAAGCAGCCCTGGGCCAGTGTGGAAAAATCAACCCACCCTCTGTGTAACCTCCAGATGATAAGTTTTGGGCCTCCTAAAGGCCTCTCTGCCAACATAGGAAAATTAATCAGACTGAATTGGAAAGCCCAGGTTTAATGGGTAAAGTGCTCCTGGGTGATTTCCCAGACCTGCAGAGAGGAGACAGGGACTCAATACCAGAAGAACCACAAGAATGTTTTCCAGGAATGCCACTTATATACCCTGTGGGAGTGGTCTTGAGCCTTTCTGTGTGGGGAGCTGTGTTTGGAGGGCTTTGAAAGTGTGAGTTTTAGGGAAAGAGATGGGGAGTGGAGTTGAGGTGGATCTTCCACCAGACTCCTTCCAAACATTTTGATGTCTAGTTTCTTGAGTTCTTTATATATTTTGGAGATTATCCCTCTGTCAGATGGGTTAGTAAAGATCTTTTCCCATTCTGTAGGCTAACGTTTTGTCTTATTGACAACTTTGAAACAGCATTAGGAAGGGAACATTGAAGAATTGCTTTTCCCCAATATTTAAAGGTTATCTGTGGATGAGACATCATGATTCCCTAAAGCAGAATTTATTTTATGTAATTAAAAGCTAAACAATTAAGTGAAAATGCAATCTAAAATGATAGATAACTGCTAGTGAAAGGCTCTAGGAGGCCCACACATGACAAATATTGCTCTGGCAGGCCTTACCCTTCCCTAATTCCCTTTTCCTTACTAAAAACAGATTACATGCCTAAAGCCAGCCACCAAGATCTGTTTATTCCCTATCTGGCCACTTCCTCCTCTGAGGCTGACTACCATTGTCCAGCTATCAAAGTATTGAAGTTCAGCAATCAAAAGCCCCCTTTTGACTACCCGAATTAACCTGTCTAATCAAAATTACATACCTCATCCTAACACCCTCTTACCTTTATAAACTATCATTGGCGTTTGGGCCACACTGTCTCCTCTCTATTCAGAGACAAACCTTTATCCCTCAGGCAAATATCCCTTCCTCCTCTCTTTTTTGTTATTCCCCCTCTCCTTCGTCCTTTATCTCCTGTCTTTGTCTCTTATTCCCTGCCCTTTGTCTCTCTGGGGCAAATAAATCCCTTTGTGCTGAGATCTTGGTCTTGGGGTGTCTTATGCCCATACTGGTCCTTTCAGCTACTACTTCTCAGGCATATGGCATATATTAAATATGGACTCAATAAAGTACTTTTTTATTTTCACCAAACATTAGATAAATATGATTCACATTTTGAGGATTGAGAATGCTAAATACAAATATTTAGAGATCTTAATCTAAAAAGACCAAAGCTCACATAGCCAACTAACAAGGCAAGTATAATTTAAATTCACACTTTGCTAAACAGTGTTTTAGGGAACACTTTTTAGTTTATAGAAAATTTTAAAGGTTTCTGTTTACTTTCATATTTCCTTTCCTCAAACATCCTGTCTTAGTGTGTTTATCATGATTCAGTAGCCAGTCCTAATACATTATTACCTGAAAGTTGTCATTCATGGTAAATTTTACTCTCTTTTTTGAACAACCAGTAGGTTTTTTACATGTATAGTGAGGCAAATGTCCACTATGAATTGTTAGCACTCAAATAATATATTCCACATATGCATCCCCACTTCCCTTTCCTAGAACCCTTGGCAACAGTTCATCTTTTCTATACTTTGCTTTGCCTTTCTGGGTATCACACTGATAGAATTCCACAGATGAAATGCCTTATCAAATTACCTTTACCAAAATATATCTCAGGTTATTTTTTGTCTTTTATGTGTGATAGCTCATTTCTCTTTATACCTTCATTGTGGTTCACTATTTCATTGTGTAAATATAATAGTATACTTGGCCATACATTATTGGGAAAATGTCTCTGTATTCTGAGAGACCAGAACTTTTGCTGGATCTCACAGATTGAGTTAATAATGTACCTTGAGGTCACTTAAAACTCAAGACTGAAGTCCTACTCTGTACCTAGCCTGTTTGTTTAACTTGCCTTTAAGACAGCAATGTTGCTTTGCAACTGACCTTACTTGCCATGGATTTCCCATGTCATCAACTTTTACAACCTACTTCAATACATAGTTGCAATCTTAAGTTATGTATTCTTCCATTCCTTTGGCCCACAAAGTAATGTATGTGTGCTATGATAGTCATTTGTTGAAACCAAGAAATACAATGAAAGCAACCTTAGAAAACAAATATCCCACATAAACACTGAAAGCAGCATTCTGATATTGATTAAGAACATTTGTGTGTTTATTATCTTGGTCATTTGGGGTCAATCAGAATCAGTAAAGTGTCATTCCTGGTAAAAATGCTGTTCAGAATTTCTGTAAAATATCTCTTATTCTCACCCCATGCAATCCTTTCTGTGGTGTTCAATAATACAGAGCAAACACCTTTTATTAGGGTCACATAGGCACATGGACGGACAAAACACTGTTTAGACAGGAAGCAAAGATCCCTACAACAAGACAGATTACAGACAAGAGAGATGACCAAAGATACTGGGAAAGAGAAGTAGAGTTCAAATCTGGGCTCCCTTTTGATAAACTACTCCCATTGCTTTTCCTCAGTGTGATATGCACAAATTTTGGGGACTTGGAGGTTATTGCTAATGTGTTTAAGTCAATGCAAATTTATTATTTACAATTTAGATTTTGTATGTGTGTATTTTATTTACGTTTATATCTGCACCAGTTATGTGTCTGGTGTCCCAGAAGCATTGGCTCCCCTATAGCTGAAGCTACAAACGGTTGTAAGCCTCCATGTGGATGTTGTGAGTTGAGTCCTCTGAAAGATCAATCGGTGCTCTTAACTGCTCAGCCCCTTTACAGCCCTGCCATAACAGTTTATTACTCAATAAGGGGCATCTTGGCTCTCTCCAATATTTATAAATTATTGATAAATATGCCATAAAAATGTGTTTACAGTTTTATTTGAGCATACATTTTTTTTTTTTTTTTTAGCCACTCCAACTAGAAACCAAGAACAAGTGATATAGCATGATGAGAGCACAATTGCTTGACAATTCCAGCTCGTCTTCTGGTATCTCCATTACTTACTATTTTCCTCCTGGCCAAAGGCTGAGAATTCCCCACAGTGTGTCCTTACCAACATCTGAAATGTGAGTGTTTCTAATAGGAAGCTAGCTACATATTTTTCCTGTTTAATCTGTAATTCTCCAAACACTCAGTCAGCATCTCTTCATACAATTGCCATGGATAGAGCGTCTTTGTTAACCTGCCTGTTCATATTTCCCCAATTTTCTTAAATGGAGTTGTTTCCTTAAGGTTGAGTTTTCTTGACTGGGTTTATGGTTTGCCTTTCAGTCCTATATCAATTATATTTTGCAATTCCTGCCCTTCCTCCTGCAAAATAGTGGCTTTTCTTAACAAGTTATGTTGCATAGAGGTGTATAATTTTAATCAAATGCAATGTAAAATTTTGTTTCATAGGGGTTTAACTCAGGACCTCAAGAACACTGAGTAAGCACTTTATCTCAGAGCCACAACCTACTTCTGAGTCACATCCTATACTTAGAGTCCACAAACATATGATAGACCTCCACCTTAAAATTTATAGTCATTTTACTGATTTTTTAATAATTACGTTTACTGTCTCTTTTTACGTTTTTGTTTTGTTTTGGTTTTGGTTTTTTTTTGGTTTTTCGAGATAGGGTTTCTCTGTGTAGCTTTGTGCCTTTCCTGGATCTTGCTCTGTAGAACAGGCTCTGCCTCCCGAGTGCTGGGATTAAAGGCATGTGCTACCACAGTCCGACTTACTGTCTCTTTTTAAGTTCATTTTATTCATGAATAGACTAAAGTAATAAAGTTGGATGCATAAAACATTGCAGCTAATGATGTCAGAACACTCAAACTAAATTGTGGGAGCGTTCCTACTGAGTATCTGAGAGAAACAGGTTATGTTCTATGGTTGAAAAGACACAAAAACAGGACTACTTAAAACTGACACCTTAAGATTTAACTGTGTTTCTCTTCTAAAGTCTTTCTTAGAAATTTGCATAAATTTGCATTTTGTTGTGATGATTTGAATAAGAATGACCTCTCCACAAGATCCTAAATTTCCCTGTTTGGTCCCCAGTTGGTGGACTGTTTAGGAAGGATTAGGAGGTGTGGTTTTATTGAAGAGGGTGTGTCACTGGGGCCTGGATTGTGAAGTTTCCAAAGACCATGCCAGGCCCAGTGTCACTCTCTCTGCCTGAAACTTTTGAATTGGAACCAGATGTGAGTGCTCAGCTACTTCTTTTGCACCATGTCTGCCAACTTATTGGCACATGATGCTTATGGACTCACCCTCTGAAACTGTAAGCAAGCCACCAATATAATTATTTCGTTGCCTTGGTTGTGGTGTTTCATCACTGCAATAGAACAGTAACTAAGATATTTGAACACTCAATGTCAAGTCTAGACTGGGGAGAATAGCAACTTGGACCATTTTGCAAGCTGTGTCTTCTCTGGGCTCCCTGTAAGTACACCATTATTTTGTGCTGTTTATTGGAATTTAGAAGTTCCAGAATGTCTGTGGTATCTACTATCTACAGTAAGAAAAATGAATGAACATTCCTCTCAGTCTTGGACCTATTTTTCACACATCACAGATAACCACTTTGTAAAGCATGGATAGCTACCTCTTAGTCAAAACTACATTCAAATAAGCATAAAAAGATGCAGAAATGGAACTGTTCACATACAAAAAAACTGAACTTTTCTCATGACAAGGAGGCATTATTTCATTATCAGTCTTTCTGAACAGGGCAAAACATAGCTGTGTGATAATTACATACTGCATTTTGGCATGGTGTTTTAAAACACCCTCCAGGATTTCCAGTCTTTTTCTCTGTAAGAAGAAGCAGATGTACACAGGACTAAAGTCTAAAACACTCTTTAAATATTACATGCTATTCCTTTAGAATTTATATAACATTTAGAAATTGTACTGAACTGGAAAATAGAGACGTCCTTTTTTTTAAGATTTTTTTTAAACTAATTTGTTTTTTACTCATTTTCCAGTCTAGTAGCAAAATGACTTCTCAGAATGAAAGTCAGTAAAATGCTGTAGCTCTTCATGGCTTTGTAAGGCAAACCAGTAGAAATGATATAGTTGATAAAATGCTTAGAGTTCTGCGGCCAGGGTGTCCTAGTGTCAGAAATGAAGTACTTCTTCTACTCCTTCTGAAAAGCAGCCATAAATATGATCTCTTCATATTCAAAACATAGTGAATGTGTTGCATAAACTGACTGAAGAAGCACAATCTTATGCAAATTTCTCTAAATTAAGTTCATGGTTCAGGGATCTAAGTGCCCCACCAAAAATTAAAATACATTCTCAAGAATTCTGAATCTAATTATGTCTTGGGGTATAACTGCTAGATAAGACCTCGGATAAATCAAATGATCTTTTGAGGATCTAAATTTCTTTATAGCTCAATTTCTTTGCAGCCTCTCCAGTGTTCCAACTTAATGGAACAGAATTTAATAAACATCTTAGCAAGCAATTCTGGGGAGCAGCACATGCTTTACATAACTTCTTCTTCCCTCCCTTGCACCAAGGGTCACCCCAGCACAGCCATCACCCAATCAGAGCTGGAGATTCCTTTCCTAACCCTGACCAATTCCACTCGGTGTGAGAACAATCAGAATCAAAGCTGTGCTCTCAGAGTCCAGTATAGCTGTCCATACTTTTCTGATCACAGCACTCAGGAGGCTGAAGAAGGGAGCTCCTTGATGGAGCTCAAGGACAGCTTATGCCACATACTGTGTTCTAAGTAAGACACTGTCTCAAAACAACAACAAAGCAAAATAAATAAATAAATATGAGCAAAGAGCACTGACACTCTGTATGAAATAATTTTCCTTAAAGAAAGCATTTTTTTTAACCAAAGGCTAAGTTAAATAAGATCACATTCTTTGAAAAATAAAACAACTAGACAAAATATTTAATTTACATTCACAAAACAGTTTACTTTAAACAAAGACCATTGTCAGGGTTAATATTGTCAACAAGATCTAAAATTGCCTTATAGAATAACCTGCAAGCAGACCTGTTATTTAGCTGTGGGCAGGCCTGCGGAGGTTTATTTTGATCCCCATTCCCCAGGAGAGAAGACCTAAGGGCACCATTCCCTGGTATAGATCCTAGACTGCATAGAAAGGAGAATGCTAACAAAATTGTAGCATTCGCCTCTTCTGCTTCCAGACTGCTGATGAAATGCGAACAGCTGCCTCAAGATCCTGTCTAGGACCTCACTTCATGATAGACTGTATCTGTTGTCTGTCAGCTAAGTAAACCTCGTTGGTAAGTTTTTTGTTAGGCTATTTCATCTTACCCACGGAAAAAAGTAAGTCATGTTTTCATGTGGTCTCCAGTCTTCCATCAGTCAGCTAAGAGTAGTACATCATGGATTTTTTGTTTCTGTTTTGTTTTTAAGTTGAAACAGAGTAACTGATGATGATGATGATGACGATGATGATGATGATGATGATGATTTACTGATTTAATTTGGAATCAGGTAATACATATACCTCTAGGCAAATCTTTGAAGCCTTTTCCATTGAGGTTTACCTGAAGATGGAAAACTCACTAAAAGGTGGGCATAATCATCACACTGTTGGAGTCCCATAAGAAGAAGAAAACCAAGAAGAGAATTCACCTTCCTGTGCTGCTGGATCAGTGTTATGGGCCATGCTGTTCAGGTCACCATGCCTTCTCTACCATGATGGACTGCATGGCTCTGGACTGTGGGCTGAAACAAATCATGTCAACATTAAGTTGATTTTGTCTGGACATTTGTTCAAAGCAAAATAGAAAAGGAAGTAATACAGAAAGTTTTGAGGGTGTTTGAGTTTGTATGTTCTAATTTGTTTTCAATTGTTAAGAGCTATGGTTTTTCCAGGATATGTCTTTTTATTCAATAAAATATTAAAATGATTCTAATGTAGAACCATTTGATCATTAACCCAAATGTTAAATATCTATCCCTGGACAATTCCCACAAAAGCAAAAAAGAAAGGCCCATATCCTGAATACAAAGTTAAGTACACTAAGCTTAATTTTTGATTATTATCATCTAATTTAACCTATTCTTTTTACCAAGTGTTAGATTGCTGTGAAGGTAGGTTGTGTATTGACTTTGAACCTCAGAATAGTCTTACTGATAGTGCTTAAACGCTGTTCTTTGAATTAGCTAAGACTCATTAACAAGCACATTTTTTTGCCTATACAGAGCAATTATATATGATACTATTAGCAGTATCAATTAAGATAGATAAAGTAATAGCCTAATTGAATGCACAAGGAGTCTAATGGCTTTGCTTTCTCTGATAATGGATTACACTCTGTTCTTGTACAATAAGCCAGACACGGGATCAATAGTATTTTATGCTTAGAAAAACTACTACCCTGAATAATACCAATACCTAATTCAGGATTTGTTGCTTTGATTTTTAACATCAACAAAGGAAAATACATCATAAATTTAAAACATTATTTTTGGAAGCCCATGCTCATGTCATTCACTCCCAAAACACTGAGATATTTCAAGTTTTAATGTCTGTATATGGCCGGACTGCGCCATACATTTCCCAGACCCTGCCGCCTATCCCTCCATTTGTAAGCTACCCCACAAAATAAACCTCCCTTTTAACTATGGGGAGTGACCTTAATAATTTCACCAATAGAGGAACATCTTTCTTTTTGCAATGTTTGTGCACATGATGGTGTCTCACTTCGTGCATCTCCGTGCCTCCATGCTGTCAAGTATAAAGCAGTCTTGGGAAAGCTTCAGGCTGCTAGCATTCTTGAAAGAAGTAATTTGGGGAGAGCAGCAGCAGTTGCAAATGCAATTCAAGTAAGGTTTCTGTAGGTAATGCACTCACATGAAGCAGGAGCATTTTAAATAAATGTAAAGTGAGTGACTGACTTGATTTAAGCAGGGCACTATAGAACTATGAAGATTTGTCTGTGCTTTTCTTGTTCCAGTCTCTCCACATTCCAGTGAGCAAGCAGCGGTATTCCTGCCTATGTACTGTGAAGTACAGAAAGCAGCATTAGAGTGTGTTTTATTGTAACAGGCATGGACCACAAATCTCAGCACACTCATGCGGAGTCCTCTGGTGTCAAAGCACTGCATTAATTCTCTCACTTAGAAGACAATACTTTAAGTTGAGATATTCAAAGTGTAGTGGCATATGGAGCAATGTGTATGCTCAAAGACAATTAGTAGGAAGTATAAACCGGGATGAACTTTCCATTGAGAACTTTGTTCTATCTACTAAATTGCAAAATGTGTGTTAACTGTCCACACAGCAAGTCTGATATAGATGTGCTATCTTACATAAATGTTGTCACATGTTTCTCAAGTTCTATTATAATGTGTAGCACAAATCCTAATTGGTCTTCATAATAAAAACCTGCAATAAGATATTAGGGAGTGAAAGCTGAAACATCAGAGAAAGAGAAGTCAGCCGCTAGAAAGACTTCTTACCTCTAGAAATTCTCAGACTGAAAGGGCCGGAGCTCCTGTCTCCTCCTGCCTTACATTCCTGTATCCACCCAGCCATATCACTTCTTTTCTCAACCTTCCTAGTGCTGAGATGAAAGGCAGGTGACTCCCAAGTACCGAGTCATCACCTCTTGGCTCTGTTTCTCTTTTAGACTGCATCAATCTCGTGTAGCTCAGAGTAGCCCTGAACTCACAGAGATCTAGCTGTCTCTGCCTCCCGAGTGCTGGGATTAAAGGTGTGCGCTACCACTGCATGGCCTCTGTAGCTAACTAGCTTCTAAGCTCTGCACGCTGATCTCCAGGCAAGCTTTATTTGTTAGATCACAAACAAAATATCACCACAATAATCAACCTTAACTTAAAACAATTTCACTTTGTTTATATCCAAAAAGTATACTAAGTAATTATTAATTTATAGTAAATCACATGATGGTCTACTTCTTTGTATATATTTGATATGCGTATAAAACACCCAATATTAATATCATACTATAAATAAAAGTTAAAAGAAAAACCAAGGAAAATAGAAAGCAATATTTTAATTCTTGTATCATTCAAGAAGTAGCTTTAGGAGTCATTTAAAAAGTGTTACCAGCCAGACAGTGGTGGCTCATGCCTTTAATCCCGGCACTTGGGAGGCAGAGGCAGGAAGAAGTCTGTGAGTTCAAGCACAGCCTGGTCTACAGAGCAAGTTCCAGGACAGACTCTAAAGCTACACAGAGAAACCCTATCTTGAAAAACAAAACAAAACAAAACAAAAAACCAAAAACCAAAAACCAAAAAACCTGTTACCAGCTGGGATGTAAAATAAATGAAAATTTTCAGTTAATTAAAAAAAAGTGTTGTAATTTTGCTCAGGATAGTCTTACTTCATTTGGGCTCACATTTAAACATATATACCTTTTATTTGTAACAATAATCTTAATGCCATATACATGGTAATATACCTAATATTCTTAGGATGTATACATATTTTTAAATAAAAATTAGTGTTTTTCAAAGTCTTTTTAAAAATTATGTATTCATGTATGTGCATCTGTGGAGGTTTTGTGTATGTGGGTATAGTGCCCAAAGACCAGAGAGAATGGCTATCTCACTGTACTTGTAGGTGGTAGTGAGTTGACCATAATGGCTACCGGAACCTAAACGAGTGTTCTGGGAAGAAAGGGAAGAAAGGGCATGCTTTTGTTACTGGGCCATCTTTCCAGCTCCAAAATAGAGGGCCTTTGTGTATAATTGTCATAAGACCCACTAGGATCCAGGATCATTCTCTTATGAATTTATAAATCAAAATTTCATATATTCATTGTGTTTTATTTGGCTACTCTGTTATGAATTATGAAAATATATGTATTAATGTGTATCTTTCCTAAAGGAAATGATTTTATTTTGAGGCATTTGGTCATTCTAACTATGAAAGCATAAATTAAATCCTTACTCATCAAAAGCACTACATTAGCTATCACTTTTTGTTAATTTTAATAAAATCAAATTTTATATTATTTAAAATGTCCTTTGGACCTCTGTTAAATTATAGAACATGTAATACAAAGAAAGTGTCTGAAATACATATACATGTTCTGTGCAGGTTCAAAATTATTTTTAAATTATTAGTAATAATTTTAATGTTCACTCATTGAAAAAACACATTAATCCAGACAATACTGTGACTAAGAAAACTTAGTGGTAAACACATTGTAGCTCTTGGTCAGGCTGAGGGAACAATTTGAAAGTATCCTGTGGGAGTAAATACTGATACCTGATACATTCCTCAAAAGCAAAAGCAAAAGCAAAAGCAAAAAAATAAAGACCAAAAACAAAAACCAAAAGAACAAAAATAAACAGCTCAAGGTTTAGTAAGTCCTTGTAAAATATGGAGACCCTTAAATAATGAGAGTCCTCATGTTTGACAGATCCGTGTCCATTTGCACTATTGCATGCTCATGGAGACTCTTAAGACTTGGGAACAGGCAACATGGAAGACTGGTTGATGCCTGGCTATCTAGTATTTGCGACTCACTCTGACTGGCAGCACATGCATGTAAGAATTTTACACAGTCCATTGGAATGTTGACAAGTGGGACCTTTAGGCAGTCTTAGGTCCCACTTGCTCTAAAAGAAAGAAAAGTCAGTTTGGCTCTGCTCTTCCGTTGGACACTTTTTTCTCCATCAGCCGCCTCTCCTTCCTCCTTCTGTTGCTTCCTCTCCACATTTTTTCTGTTTCTCTACTCAGTAGTCTTCCTCCAACCCACCAACCTTCTACTTCCCAATCTCTCCTGAATCTCCCTCTCCCTCTTCACCCTCCGGTTCTCTCCTTGCCTCACTGTTTCCCTCCCCAATCATCTTCCATTCTCAGATATTGTTACAGAACTCAAAACGGACTCAGTCAAAACCTGAAGCTGCCCATAGTTCCATTCTGTGAAAGCTCGCAGAGCATTCTAGCTGAACACTCATAGAGTCTGCGTCCTGTCTTTAATCTCCTTGATAAGGCTTTACTCGGACGTACTAACTTCTATCGTTTTCATTATTTCTCATATCCTCATATTTTTAAAAATAGATTTATGCAAAACTTCTATTAACATTATTTATTTGCTTTAATTTTTCATATTAATGAGATAAATCCTAAGTAGATATTTTAATTTAATGGAACTTTTAATAGGAAGTTAGTGGAAATTATACTATGATAGAAAAAGTTTTTATGAAGAAAACAGTTTTGTTTGTTTGTTTGCTTTATGAGTTTTTTGTTTTTTTTTGTTTTTTTTTTTTTTTGTAGAAAAACCTACCTGGTATTTTATTGATGCATATATGTGAATGTGCATGTATAACTAAATCATATTTTACAATAAGACAGAAACAAATTTTGTGTGATATACAATTTAACCCTTTATTTACTAGCCTCTGCTGGCTATGTCATAGTTCATACAGTGCTACTAAAAGTATTGAGAAACTACTTCTGTTAACTTACAAATCTTTAATCAAAATACTTCTAACTAATTTGTTATATCTGCAAAGATTAAGTTAACTTCAAGAGAAATTCAAGTCAATAAGTAATGAATTTTCTGTTATAAATTACGTAGTTAAGGAACTGAATCTTCTAAAATACACATATTAATTAATATAAATTTGAGACTTTATATGAAATAAAAATGGGTTTGACAATATAAAAAAGATGGCATCATAAAATAAAAGGAAATGTGACCAATCGCAGGAAACTGTTTATTTCTCAGAATACAGTCTGTTGTTTGAAATAGATGATACAAAGTTAATGCAAACTCACGAGAACTTGGCTTTTGTATTTATTTTTTATCTGAAGGATATGCTATCTACCTTTGCTCTCACAGATACCTGTTCTGTTTGTACACAGTTTTTAGCAACTTGATAATTGCAGGAATTTAAAAGAGTTGCTTCCTTTCTTTAGAACCCACAAAATTGCACAGCATTTTGGTAATAGTGTTAGAGAAAATGATTTAAATACACATTAGAATACTTAATGCTTGGTCATTTTGAATAAACACTCTAAGACAGTCATTTATATTAATACTTAATAGAAATATTTACCCCAATTATAATTCTAATTTTAATATTAGGAAATATAGTATTAACTCAGTGTTCCATGTAATTATTCCTTTCAGTATAGAGTTGAGAGTCAATGCATGGAACAGAGATGCTTGGTTGCTCATAGTGACTCCATCAAATAGGAGCTACATGACTAACAAAAATAAATACTTAACATCCCATAGACATCAGATTACAGTAAAATAAAATATGCTAAGGATGTAATTCATCAGCAGTTAGAGACATCATTGTGCTGTGTATTTACTGAGTATACAACTGACTCCAGTTTTTCAACCCATAGTGTCCCTAGAACTATTGCTGATGGTTACTAAACACTTAAGACAGAGACTAAGTAGTATATGCATTTATTTCAGTTTCATGTTATCTCTAGATTCATATGAATTTGAATTCCTGAAATGGTAAAGCACTACTATAATCGCATAAATGAAAGGAAAGTTAGGAAAAACTAGTGTATTTATTGTGTGTCATACAGTTGTATGTGATACACATATGGTAGTGTATGGTGCCCATGCCCATGATTGTGCATACAGAGGCCAGAAAAGAACTCCAAGTGTTTCACTCTTGCCTTCATCACTTTTTGCCTTGGCATTGAGTTCCCACTGATCTGAATGCTTACTATTATGACGAAATGTAGTCAGTCGGAAGGTTTCTCCAGTCCCACCTGGCCCCATGGTCCTGCAGCCACTTATAAAATAATCACTCAGAGGCTTAATATCATTTACAAACTGTATGATCTATGGCAGGCCTCTTGTTAGCTAGCTCTTATATCTTAAATTAGCCCATTTCTATTAAACTATGTTTTGCCATGTGTTCCATGGCTTACCAGTCTGCTGGCATGTTGTTCCTTGGTTGGCAGGCTGCAGTGTCTCCAAACTTTGTCTTTCTCTTTTCTGGCTCTCTCCTTGGATTTCCCACCTGCCTCTAAGCTGCCTTGCCATAGGCCAAAGCAGCTTATTTATTAACCAATGGGAACAACATATGTTCACACCATGCTGAAAGACATCCCTCAGTAACTAGGATTGCATTTCAGTCCAGTATGTTCTTGGGATCTGCCGGTCTCTGTCCTTCAGTACTGAGTTACAAGTACCTCAAGCCATGCCTTGAGTGTTACATGGATGTCTGGAATTCATAAAGACTTACAGAGAAAACACTCTTAGTGATCCATCTCCAAAACCTCTCTCTTCCAAATTATATATAAAACTGTGTATTCCACTTTGATGACATGAATTTGATATGCTACATGTTTCAAATTATGTAAACATTTACACTGGTTAATAGTTTGATGTGTTTTGTTGTATGTACTGCAGGGCAGAGAAGGTTTGACCTAGGTCTATTTGGTTTACTGGTATATCTGCATTGATCAACAGAGGGCTTGATAAAAAAAATTTTTAGAGAACAATCCATAATTAAGCATCAGTGATATATCTTCATCTTGAATCTCAATTTTCTGTCTTCTGTTTCTATTGCAACTTCCATGGTCATTTTATTCTCCCAAAGCTTATTGAGAATTATTCTAATTTGTTTTCACATTTGAATTTATATGAACAAGATATCTACTATTATTTTTCATAACGTGCTTTGATGTTTTTCCATTGTACTTTTAGATTTCCTGGAACATGACCTGGGACCATTTTTACATTTTAATTGCTATTTCTTATCATATCTTTCATCATTTGTCTGTCAGTGTAGCTTGAATAGCTTAAGTCATAGAGCCCAGATTTCATTGTAAATCACAATGAACACAGGAAAGATGTCTGGTAAAATCACCCTGTGTTCACTACGTCAATTACTTAGAGACTACGTCTCCTTTAATTTGTATTTCTAGGTTCTTCTTCATACTTTATACTTCCTTCAAAGGCTATAGAGGGAACAATCTTAATTCAAATTAGGCTTCTATAAGTTGATATTAAATGAATTAATTTGGGGATTATAGTTTAATGAGAAAAAATATAAGCTGAAATGTCATCATGAACATTTTGGCTGTGTAATTCAATGCATTTGAATTATTTTACTACTGAGCTAATGTATCAGCACCATCCTTTAAGTTCTTTTGAGGTCAAAGTTGAGCCAGTACTCAGTTCTCCCAGGTTACTCATCTTATAATGGGAAATGACATAATATAATGTTGTTATCACTCATTCCAGGATCTGGGACTTCTGGCTGGCCTCATAGAGTCCATTGTCCATCTAACAACTATATTTCAGAAACTTACCTAGAATATTCTAAATATCTGAATCACATTCTTATTACATACAGAGAATAGAAGAGCTCAGAACTATGCGCATACATGAAATTACCATTTACTCAGAAGGTGGTAGAGATGGAGGCATTCCCTGTAAGGCTAGATTTGCTAGACAGCAGAAAGGATTGCTAGCTCACCTTAAAGAAATATTTTTGAATAGAAAGCCTATTTGAGGCCTTCTCTACATTTTGGACCAAATGTTACAAGTGATTTTCTCAAGCTCCTGTAGTAAGTCTTTGTACAAGGTCTGTGTTCTGTTTTCAACTTTGTGGTTCTAACTGACAGTGAACTTCTACAAAGAGTCAGTAAAGGAAGAGACCTGTCAATTTTTGGTGTAGGCACTTGCAAACTTCTACAAAGAGTCAATAGAGGAAGAGACCTGTCAATTTTTGGTGTAGGCACTTGCACACTTTATGAAATTTGAGAACTCCTGGTTCAGTGGCACCACATCACAAAATGTTTCTGTGTTGGTGAGCAATCACTTCTCTGCCATAGCTTGGATTTTCTCATTTACAAAACAAGGGTAACAATAAGAGCCACCAAAAAGTGAACTGGAGCATTAAAAACAAACAAACAAACAAACACAAAGCAAAGGAAATGAATACTAGAAATAATCTTGCGTTTTGACTTTAGTGTTAAACTGTATTATCTCTTATTTTCCACAATACCTTAATATCACCTACAGATTAGAAGTCTTGACCTTGTCCTAGTACCACAGACAGAGAGTACTTAACTATCTCTCAGAACAGTAGGGATAGGGAATGGAAATTAATTAGGTTAAATGAAATTGTGATGGCTGACCCTCTCTGATGAGAGTAGTGGCCATAGAAGAAGAAAGAAGCCAGAGCTTCCACCACCCCATGTGTGAGCACAGAATGATTGGCAGCTATCTGCTCCTGAAAGGGACACTCAGCAGAGCACAGCTGTATTGGTGGTCTGATTTAGCTTCCAAATCTGTAGACATAAAGGTTGCTTAATCCATTCACTTGATGATATTACATATGGCAGCTTGAGCAAGTTGATAATTACCAAACATGTATCACTTTAACCCAGAGAGGATTCCTAACCCCTGAACACAAATGAGCATATCAAGTTGAATTATGTACAGAAAAGACAACAACTGTAACCAGTCTGAAGTGTCAGACTTAGTTACTGGCAACAACATTAGAAAAACAAAACAAAAAACAAAAGAACAGAGCTTCAGATATTCCTTTTTTGGGCATTTGCTTGGCCTGCATGAAAATGTAAATTCAAACTCCAGGGCAACAGTAAATACCCCCACTACCTGGTTTTCAAATAATTTAACCTCCACCCAGGATAGGAGAGTAGATACCTTTTCCATTCACATCAAATCATAGGAGATAAGCTTAAGTGTGATTACTCACAGTTCCTGCTATGAGTCCATCACCAATGAACACATGTAAACTACTGTACTTTAAGGTTGAAATGCAAGCTCTTGCTTGGATGTAATAGAAAAGAGCAGTGCTGTGGTGATTATAGACAGTTCAATGGCAGTGGTGTCAAAAAGACTTTCCATGCACAAAAGATCCCTGGTATGGGATCCATCCCAAGGAAAAAGACCCATGAAGAAAGATCATACTCAGAGAAGATTTGATTCTGTCCTGTTGCCTGGAAAAGGAGTTGTGTGGGGGTGGGATGGGGGAAGGGGAACAGCTTGACCACACAGCTGCCATGACAGGCTTAGAGGCCCAGACACTGCTTCTGGTAGGCAATATCTGGATCCAGGAAAAGGAAATACCTGAATTCCAAGCATTCCCTACAATCCTAGACAAATGTCAGCCAATCAGAGTCCTGAACCCTGGAAATCTCCTGACCCCAACCTCAGCTATGATAAAAACTCCACCCTGCCTGGGCTTGAGGCCCTCTGCTCTCATTGCTGCTTAGGACAGAGAGTCTAAGCTCCAAGCTGGAAAATAAAGGCTCTTTGCTTTTACATATGGGATTCTGTCTCTGTGGTGGTCTTTTGGGGGTCCCGGTGATCTGTACATAACAGATACACTATGACATTACATTTCTTAAATTTTTTTCTTCCTCTGATATTTTTTTCTTCCATCATTTTTTGTTCCTGATTAAATCAGATGTCCTGGAGAATAAGATGTATAGATAGGTGGATATTTACTTTTTTAGGTTCTTTGCTTACCTTTTGTTTCAATTATAGAAAATAGGACAGTTTGTTACAAAGTGGGAATTGTTAGCTTTGTATGAAATCAATATCTCTCAATTCTTAAGTTAAATTTGTATTTTGAACTCATATGGTCATAGAATATACATTTTCATGTGAATGTTTATCTAAGTAAAAAGAAATGGTTTCCTGATGAATAAATAAATGCCAAAGCATAAAAACAAAATACACTTTTTTACCCCAATAAGTCTCTCCACTAATGCAACAATCAAAATCAGACCAAATCAGACTGAATTAGAAAAAGCCCTGGTTTAAGGGGTAAAGCACTTCCGGCTTATTTTCCAGCCCCCTCAGGTGATTTTCCTGCCCCCCAGAGAGGAGTTGTGGAAGAGAGGCCAATATAAACCATGTGTCTGTTTTCTGGGGTGCAGTTTAAATACCCTGCGGGAGTGGTCTTGAGCATCCCTGGTCATGGGCTGTTAAAAAGGCATATTTAGGGTCAGTATAGATGTTAGCTCATTGACCCTTTGTTCCCTGGGACCTCCTTCTTGAGAAGATGTTCTGTTGAAGGGAATTTCCCACACATCCCTTTTTTGACCCAGGGCCTACTATAGTGGACGCAGCATTGTGCTAGGCTTTGGGTCCTGACATAGACTTGTGAAATGTGCACTTGCCATTTGAAGCCAGGTCCACAAACATCCCTGGGGTGTCTTTTACAAAATTTGTTCAAATTGGGACTATTTGATACTGTTGTACCCATATTGAAAAATCCCAGAGATCACCAAGAAGACGATTTCCAATGAAAGCACATAGGGGTCTTTTTATTGTCAGATTCAAACCTGGGTTGCCATCCAGCAGAAGGAGGGGAATATGGTGGCAATAGCAGGCCCAGAAGTAGGAGAAAAAGGAAAAACCACAAGCCAGGAATTGCATGCCTTGGCATATTTGGATTGGGTAGAAGGGATATAGGGCAAGGTGATATTTTGAAACTATTGGTCTAAACTTTCAGCACAAAACCACATTTGAAACTATTGGGTTAGACTTTTGGCGCAGAACCAACACCTGCTGATATCTAGATATCTGCAAGGGCCATAAACCACAGGCAGAATGTTGCAGGAGCACCTGGATCTTGTTAAACTTTACTGCCCTGTTTCTTAACTGACTGCTTCTAGGGTATCTGTTTGAGTTGTCATGGCATATGCCTGAGGTTTTTCCTGGAACTGAGTACAGGCTTCGGTCACTAGGTGGTCTACAATGGTGGCCCTTCCCTAAGATGGAGCCTGTAAAGTCAAGTCTAGGCCTTCATATTGCCTTCAAAATGCTATCTGTCCTGATCCTGATTGCTTGATTTCTCTGAGCACTGAAGCCTAGCCATAGTATGCTCTTGATACCCAGCCAAGGTGGCTTCCAGAGAGAATCTTAGAATTTCCCATCCTCCAATATCTTTCAAATGTTTTGTCCACATGGAGATAACTGGACAGAACTGCCCTGTCCATTCATGGGTTTTGTGTTCCTGCTCTTCCTACAGTAGCCAGTGTCTCACAGCTTCAGTCTTGTTGGCTAGGGTCATGGAGCCTCCAGATTGCTGCCTATCTGAAGATTCCACCCTGACCATGCTACAGGAGACACTGGCTCCTATCCCAACCCCCCCCCAACTCTACCTACCCACCCTGCCTCTTCCTGGGACACCTGTTCCATTTAGTGGCCAACATTCCTCACATTTCTCCCCCATCCATTCCTCTCCTCTTCCTCCTCCTCTAGGAAAAAGGTCAAAGACCAAATTCCCCCTCCTTACCAGCATTCCTGCCCCCACCCCATTGTTTTCACCTATACCCAATGCCTCCACCTATATCCTGGTCCCCTTCTGCATACTTGTCTAACACCCCTAAACCTTCCACAGTTTGTTTTCATTCTCTGTCTTGCCAGACTCCTACCCTCCTCTGCCCTCTCTAAGAAGTAGCTAGAATTGGTAGAACTGTCATAATCCATTCACAGTTCTCTCTTTAGGACCTCTCACAAATAGAAAAGCAATTCAGTTCCTTCTCTGCTAATCCTTCTGTTTATATCAAGGAGTTCTTTTATCTGTCCCAGGCCTCTGATCTGACATGGCATGACCTAGGCCTCCACTTTCTTTCCCAAGGAGCAAACTTGAGTTCAGGCAGCAGCTAGGCAGTATGAAGACCAGACTCACCTAATGGACAATATGGACCCTATGAGTGATGTGTCGATGCTAGCTGTAGAGTCCTACTGGCATTACCAATCAGGTCAAAATGGCCACCAGAGCAGAAACCTCATGTTTTGTTGCCTCCTCCAAGATACAAAAATGGTCTCAGACAAAGATGATAATTTTGATAAGCTCCAAGAGATTACAGAGCTAGCTGATGAACACCCAGCCATTTTTCTAAACTATTTATAAGAGACCATGGTTCAATATACTCACCATGACCCAGCCTCACCAGTAGGAGCCACAGTTCTGCCCACCCATTTCATGTCTCAGTCAGTGCCAGATATTAGAAAGAAATTTATAAAGGCTGAGGAGGATCACCAAACTCCCATATAGGAATTGGTGAAAATGGCTTTTAAAGTTTTTAATGCCAGAGAAGAGATAGTTGAGTCATCCCAAGAGACAAAGCTGTAACAGAAGCCAAGCCCTAGCAGCTGCCCTGAGGCCACCAGAGCCCTCACAAGCAGGACAAGGGAACTTGACCATGAGGCTCCATCCTGCCAGAGATCAGCCCAAGTCAACTCTACCAGGGCCACTGGTGATGGTATTGTCCTGATCTCCAGCTGCCCAGGAGGCCATGCACTGTCTGCTTATAGCCTGGACACTAGGGATCTGAATGCCCCCATGGGGGCTTGTCCTCTATACCACACAATGGAGGTCCAGCCTCATCAACACCAGCAACTGAGACTCTTCTGGCCTTTGAACTCCTAAGCCTGGCAGAAGACTGACTCAGCCTAGACTTGGTGACTCCTGTTCCCTTCTCCAAGCCTAGGGTGACACTATAGGTAGTGGATAAGTCCATTGACTTTCTTTTGGACACGGGAGCTACCTATTTGGTTTTGACATCTCACTCAGGTCCTTGTCAATTTCTGTCATGGGGTGGACAGGACCCCTTCCTTCCCTCTTAAGACCCTGTCACTTCCCTGCATTCTTGCAGGATGATTCTTCTCACAATCTTTTTCTAGTCATACCTGCTTGGTCATGATATTCTCAGCCACTTTGGGGTCATACTCACCTTGGCCACCACACTCTCTCCTGAGTATTTCACAGGTCCATTCATTCTGCCAGACATGTGCCAAGGCCAATCCACAGGGGACCCTCCAGATACATCAGCCTATGTACCAGCTTTGAGGACACCAACTGGTTAAGAATTGTCAGAGAAACAGCAGATTTGGTGGCCTAAGTACTCCTGGAACACATCATCCCTAGATTTGGCCTGCCACAGACCATACAAATGGACAATGAGTTAGCTTTCACTTCTAGGGTCCTGAAGCTCATGTCAGAAGCTCTTAACATTTCCTGGAAGCTCCACATTCCTTATCACCCACAATCCTTGGGAAAGATTGAGAAGGCCAATGGACTCAGCAAACAACAGGTCACCAAGCTCTACATTGAATTCAGGTTAACTTGGCCTTCCCTTCTCCCCATTTCCCTTATCTGCCTCCAGGACACCCCACACTCTCCTTTTCTCCACCTCAACCTCCCGGACTGACTCCCCCATTGGCCTGGTACCACCCCTACCTCTCCCTTCTGAGGTCTCTTCTCTGATCACATGCTGACAGCTATCTCCCTGTCCCCACACCAATGGACCCAACTGCCCCTGAGCCTTCCCAACTATCCCCAGGGGACAGAGTACTCCTCAAATAGCTAGCTCCTATGTTTCTCGAGACCAGATGGACAGGAATTTATACTTCACCACCTCTTCTGCTGCCAAGCTCCTGGGACGTCTATGCTGGTACTATCTCTCCAGGCTCAAGTGGATATATTCAGGATATATGGTCTGTCCAGCAGTTGGGATCCTCCACCCTCCAGTTTTTCAAAATGTCCCAATGAAAGACCTATCTTCTCCCCTGTGCATTGATACTTTTCAGGTGTTAATAGTCTATTTTTCCCTAGCAACTTGCCTTCTCTGCTTCCTCAAAAAACAGATATCTGAGGTCTCCAGGATGGCAGTTAACTGGATGCTCTTCCACTCACACCTCCTGCTGAATGTGAGCCCACTGAATCCTGACTCCCCACTTTCCCTCATTGTCCCATGCATACAGATGGTAGTCAGACTTGAACAGGTGTCCCTACATCCAAAGATTCTGGAATGTTCTGATGAAAGCTCTGCTTCAGCCCCTGGCATCCATGTACCCAAAGAGTTTGGAATGTCCTAGTGGAAGTCCCACCTCTCTGCCCAGACTCTGTCCTTTAGAAAATCCCGCCAAACATGGCATCTACCCCAGAGATGCTCAAGACCACTTCCATGGGATATTTAAACTGTACCTCAGGAAATATAGACACATGGGTTTTCAGTCTCTCTTCTCAATCTGCTCTCTGGGGGACTGGATAATCATCCAGGAGTCCTTTACCCATTAAACTGGGGCTTTTTCTAATTAGATTTGATTTGAATTGCTGCATTGGCAGAGAGGCTTATAAGGATGCAAAAACTTTTCATTATTAATTATTATTATTCTCTTTGAATTCTAATTTTTTGGGGTAGTGTTTATACACTTCAAGTTAATTTCATCATATTCAATGTTTGAAGAAAGTTCAAATCATAAAGTGTTTGATATGAATTGTTTCCTTACTCTATACAAGATGCCAAAATATATTACATGAATTGATTGAAATAAACTCTGAAGTCCAGCACAGCTTAGAAATACATCTTATTATTAGCAATAAAGCAATAGACACAGTAGTATTACAGTTAATTGCTATTTTTTTTATGCCTGATTACTTCAATATGGAACAAAACAGCATTTCCCTACTTGGTGAACATAAACCTTTTTAAAAATTTTCTCATAATGAATTGGAAACATGAATTACAGCAACATATACCCTTGATTTCTAGACTTCACCAAACAAAACAAAATTAAACATGATATAAAAACATGCAAAAGATTGTTTTTAAATACTACATGAAATAATATGAGTAGACACTTTCCATTATAATTATAATATATTCTGAGTTTTGATTTTAATTGTTCCAACTAGTGTTTATAACAAGAGCAACTGCAACTTCAGCACATGCAAGTGTATCAAGAGAATACCATTCCACCTATTTTTTAAGCTGTCTTCCCCATCATTAGTTTCTAAAATGGTTTCATCAAGGGTAGAGGGTGAACTTAATTAAAAACCTTTAATGAGATGTGTAGCTAAATGGCCAGTTCAATATTTAAGTAGAAGGAACTGAAAAGTAGAAGTCTCATCATAACTGAATAATCACATTGTTAAAACAATAGTCTTAACCGTTTTATCTTAGCTCATGAAAACATTTTCAAAATTCTGAATGCTAGGCATGATTATTAAAAATTCTTCCTTATTGTATTATTGATTTCTCTGAATTACAATATTGTTGGAGTAGAATAACACTATTTATAAACTATTAAACCTTCATATCTGACATATATTATAACTAAAACAATAGGTCAAATGATTATGATAATATTCTAAAATGAAAACACAATTGTGATATTTGTCACAATCCATACATGAAGCCATTTTTTTACATGGGTCTTCTTCATATGTGAAAAGATGAATGCCAGAATACATGGCACTGGTTATCGGTGCTTGACATTTAATTTATGAAAGCTAAATATTCTTGAAGATTTCATTCACAAAATATTTAGATGTAGAAATAGAATATGTAATCACTTTTAAGAATTTAAAAAATGTAAAAATGGAAATTAATAAAAAGTAAGTTACATATGCATTTAATGTCATCCTCTTTCCTAGTAAGCTTCAACTTTCAATTTAACACAGCCTAGAGCTATCTGAGGGAATCTTGCTTTGGTGGGGCATTGTCTTATGCAGATAATTTTCTGAGAGGTTTATAATGTTTTATTTTAGTTTTTCACAGACTCTGTGTAACTTCCTCACATGCCCATGCCCTTTTCATCTGCATATTGATTAGGAAAGATTGCTTTTGTCAGATGCAGAAATGAGTTTATTTCATTGAGTTCCATATTTTGCCCAGAAAACTATGGAATATCCTGATCTATTTAATATCTATTTAATTACTTTTTTCTATTGAATTTTAATCTTTTAAATCAATGTTTGCTTGTTATTCTCTAAAATAAGCCCTATGTCATTTGATCACGATAGTATAGCAGGTGCCTTTTTTTCCCAGAGAACCCACATTCATTCCAGTTATGTATATCGTTTGCTTGCTTGGTATGCAACTTAGAAGTATCAGCTTTGTCCTTACTGCATTTAACTAAACATTCTTAGACTCATTCAAATTTTTTCTGATTCTACATAGATATAATTTGTCATTGTTTTCTGTAACAATTTGGTGTACCAGATAAACCTTGATAGTCATTTTTTTCTTAATCTCTTTCATGGCTCAGCATATTTTATGGTTTATATATCATATCTTTGCCTTATTTAATGCAGATCATGGTTTTAATAGTATTTGGGGACATGGAAAAGATTATATACATAACAATGCATTTTCTTCATTACTGAAAATGCTATTCACTTTTTTATTCTATTTTATTATTAGCCATTTTATGACCATGTATTAATTATGTTTAACACTGGATTTTATTCTGCTATGTTCATACATGGATAAAACATATTGATATTGGCCCCCCTGTTTCCTCTGTTCTCCCCCTCCTGCTACAACTGATCATCTTCCCATTTCCAACCAGTTTTCCTTATACTTTAATGCTTTTAAAATGTTTATATTATTTTATCATCATCATCATCATCATTATTATTACTATCATCAATTTATTGATTTAATCCAGCCAGCTAGTCTCAATCTCTTTACTAGTTAAGTTGAGTTATTTATACTTAAGGTTGTTGGTATTTTTTACTTATTTATTTTTTGCTTACTACTATATGCAACCCTTCCCCCAGAATAATAATTTATGATAATAATAATAATAATAATAATAATAATAATAATGTTTTCTAAGTGAGTAAATGCAGTAAACATACTCAGTGATTAGGCATTTCTAATTACTACTGGACTAATGGTCAATGGAATAAAAAAAAAAAAGTCAAACTCCACAGTCACTGTGTCCAAGGAATAATGAATGTCAGATTCTTTGGCAATACAAAATTGTTTCTGCTAACTTAATTCACAGGCAATTGTATTTGCTGATCTACCACAGGGGAAAATATGATAGAAGTGAAACTATTAAAAAGCAGCTTCATTGTTTTCATGACTGGTGTGACTACACAACAACCTTTAATGCTTAATATTACCCTCTCTTGACCTTCTTCCTAAATATTTAAATTTTACTTATGCTATACCTGTTTACATGGACACAGTGTGGGCTAGGATCTACACATGAGACAGAACATATTATTTGTGTTTGCTTTCATTTTGAGCTTGAGTACTTCTCATAGTACTACACTCCCAGGTCCATTCATTTTCCTCCACAGCCTTTGGTTCATAATTCATGTACTTCCATTAGTTTGGCTATTTGTCCCTGTGCTTTTTCCAGTCTTGGTCTCAACAATTCACACTCTTACACTCCCTCCTCTTTCTTGCCAATTGGACACCCGGAGCTCCACCTGGGGCCTGGCTGAGGATCTCTGCATCCACTTCCATCAGTTATTGGATGAGAGTTCTAGCATGATAGTTAGGGTGTTTGGGCATCTGATCACCAGTCACTAGGTCAGCTCGGGCTTTCTCTCGACCATTGCCGGCAGTCTACAGAGGATGTATCAGTGTGGATTTCTGGGGACCTCTCCAGCACTCTGCCTATTCTTTTTCTCATGTGGTATTCATTTATCATGGTCTGTTATTGCTTGTTCTCCCTTTCTGTTCTTGATCCAGCTGGGGTCTCCTGTTCCCCTAAGCTCTCTTTCCCTCAAACCTTGCCCTTCATTACCCCCACTCTCATCCAGGTTGTTCACGTACATCTCATCTAATTCTTTATCATTGGGTGATCCTTGTGTCTTTCTTAGGGTCCTTTTTACTAGGTAGCCTCCCTGGAGTTGTGAGTAGCATTCTAGTCATCTTTGTTTTACATCTAGTATCCTCCTATGAGTGAGTATATACCATGTTTGTCTTTCTGAGTCTGGGTTACCTCACTCAGGATGATGTTTTTCTAGATCTTGCAAAGTTCATAATTGCATTTTTCCTTTAGAGCTTATTAGTATTCTTCAGTGCAAATGTATCACATTTTTATGGCCCATTTCTTTGTTGATGAACATCTACACTGCTTCTATTTCTTTGATATTAAAAGAACAGTAGCAAGTATGAATAGGAACACATCTCTGTGTTGATGCCTGGATTTGGGGAGGGATATGCCCACAATTGATAGAGCTGAGTCACACATATCCACCAATGATAAAGTCTCACAGGAAGACATTAGGACAAGCCTCTCACACATAGTAGCTCAGAAGAAAATTTAAGTATCTGGGCATAGATCTAACCAAAGAGGTGAAACACCTCTACAACGAAGACTTCAAAACACTGAAAAGGAAATCAAAGAATACATTAGATCATGGAAAGACCATCCATGCTCATGGAATAATATAAATAATATCATAAACATGGCTCTAATTCAAAACTTCCTATGCAGATTCAATGCAATACTCACCAAAATTCTGATATCAAAATTACAGATCTAAGGGAAGAAAATCCACAAATTTGTATGGAAACATAAAAGACTAAAAATAGCCAAAGCCACCTTCAGGAGAAATAAAACCACAGATCAGAGTATCACATTATCTGACCTAAACCACAGGGATATAGTGACAAATACAGCTGGTAATGGCTCAAAAACACTCAGTTATGTAGAGTAACTAGAAATCAACCAACAAAGCTATGGTGACCTAATTTTTGAGAAAGCTAGCAAAAAAAAAAATGCAGCAGAAAAAAAAGACATACTATTCCACAAATGCTGAGGGCCATACTGGATATCCACCAGCAGAAAAGTAAAATTAAAGACCCATATTTTTTTTACTTTGTACAAAAACCAACTCAAAGTACATCAAAGCCTTATTTTAAACCCTGATATGTTGAAACTGCTGAAGGGAAATATAGGGAATATTCTTTAGGATTAGAAGAGGCAAAACTTTCTGATCAGAGCTTCATTAGATAAGATACAATCCTCCAAATCAACAAATGGGACTGCATGAAATTTAAAAGGTTTTGCACAGCAAAGAAACGATCAACACAGTAAATAGAGCCCACAGAATGTGAGAAAATCTATACCACTATATTTCAAGAGGGTCTTAAATGTCTAGAATTTAGAAAGAACTACAAAAGTTAAACACCTAGGGAGCAAAACTGCCAATCAAAAATGAGCTAATAAAATGAACATTTCTCAAAAAAGAAACACAAATGGCCAATTACCACATTTCAAAAGGTTCAACACCCCTAGTCATCAGAGTAATGCAAATTAAAACTACTTTGATATATCAGCACACTCCACTCCAAAGAATTTCATGCCTTTTTTATAAATCTTGAATTCAATCTAGTCTTCAAAGTTTATCTACAACTACCATACAACAGTCTTCTGATTAGGAAAACAGAATTAGTTAAGGAAGTTGTCTGTAACTGATGTAGAATAATTTAATTTGTTGGAAGAGCATATTCCATGAGCATTCAGATTTTTAGCCATGTCTTAACCATAATATAATAATCTACAAATGCTGTGGGATGACCTGTATGCTGTAAATATATATATATATATATTGCTATGATTGATTGATAAATAAAATGCTGATTGACCAGTAGCCAGGCAGGAAGGATTGTGTAGGTGGGACAAGGAGAAAGAATTCTGGGAGGTAGAGGGCTGAGAAGGGAGATGCTGCCAGCTGCCAGGAGGAGAAGCATGATGTAAGATACCAGTAAGCCACAAGCCACATGGCAAGGTATAAATTTATAGAAATGGGTTAATTTAAGATATAAGAACAGATAGCAAGCAGCCTGTCATGGCCATACAGTTTATAAGTAACATAAATCTCTGCATGTTTACTTGGGGGACTTGAGTGAGAGAGATTTATCCTGACTGTGGGCCAGGCAGGACCAGGAAAACTTCAGCTATATACAAATGTTTTAAAAATCCATTTTAATTATCAGAAAGTAAGACCCATTCTTGGTATTTCTGATTTTACTTATTTCTTCCTGTAGAGAAATGATTATAACTTTAGTCTTTCACTAGACACACACAAGCCATGCTGGAAATCCATCACTTGCTTTTGGATCCTGTCATATTGTTTTTTGGTCTTTAGATTCAATCATCAG
Source organism: Onychomys torridus (assembly GCF_903995425.1). NCBI lineage: Eukaryota > Metazoa > Chordata > Mammalia > Rodentia > Cricetidae > Onychomys > Onychomys torridus. Next base: position 100,561,227 of record NC_050448.1, read on the forward strand.
GGACAGATCTGTAGAAGCAGGAGTTCTGCCTGACCTCATTATTCTTTAACTTTAAGCAGAACAATGACGCTCATAGACTCAAAAAAAAAACAAAAAAAAAACTTAGTTACTGTTTGTTAAACATACATGAAAATGCTCCTTTAATAGAGTCTCTAAATCAACCAACACACCCCTCTTCCTTTGTGTTGCCTTCCGAGTTGCAGTATTAGTCTCATATGAGACTACCTCTAACTGCATTATGAACTTCTTTATGTCTACAATCTGAATTGCATTGTATGTAGAAACGATAAAATTACAGCACATATTTTATAAACCTAATAAAATTAATAAAAATTCATTTTCAAAAGAATGAGACATTGGGCCTGGAAAGATAGCTCAGTGGGTAAGAGTATGTTGCATCTCCAGAGCACCTGGGTTTGATTCCCAGTACCATCATGGCAGTTCATGATTGTCTGTAACTGCAGATCCAAAGGATCCACTGACATGAACTGACATACTTATAGAAAAAAACCCTACCAATACCCATAAAATAGTAATAAATAAAAATGACACATTGAATACTCAAAAAATACTCTCACAGAGTTAAGCAGAATATCTCATTATTTGTCTTTAAAATAATGACATTTTTTATTCAAATAAAAGTCTTTAGAGAAGAAAAAAATGCAGTGATGGCCAAATAAATATTCTTTCTATTGTCATTCAGTACTAAATTCTTTTGTACTACTAAATTCTTCATCATAAATATGTAACATATAAGTCTTAGATGTATAGCATGCATTGTACATATTTGCCATGCATATATTTATATGTTGCATATGTTTGCCCATCAAAGTATGTTTATCTATCATAGTCCTTCACCGGTTTGATTTATTGTATAATGTTAAAACAATACTCAAAAGTACTGTCTTGATTACGTCCAGATTTCTGTCATAGTAGTGTCTTAATCCAGATTTTTGTGTCTGTGTTAAAAAGAAGGTGATGGACACCTGGGGAGCTTTTCTAAAACTGACATATTATACACTTTCAAGTTCATTGTTCACTGAATTATCCCTTTCAAATAAACATAGGATATTCAATGCACAGGTTGAATCCCTCCCTCAAAAGAACTATTTTTTAATAGCCCTGCATGTCAGGTATGCTTTAGAGGGTATCCTTAATGGAGAACCAAGACAGATTAGTAGAAATCAATTTAAAACTCAACATGAACTGCCAAGTGATACCTGTAAGAATAAGTTTTAAAAGACAGAAAAATAGAATTTCTGTTATTTTATTGTCTTTGTATTAAGGTATAATAATAACTGAAAAATCTATGTCTAGAAGGAATTTTATTCTATTAACAAACATGTGATAAAGGGGGAAAAGGGTTGAGTTGTTGATGTTTGAATAACTGAAGAAGAGGACTGTGAGTTGAAACAGGATGTAAGAATACAACTTTTGGATCACAAAATATGCTCAGCTTGTAGTGTAGCCAACCCTTCTCCTTATAGATTGCCATTTGAGGCTTTGAGTTGTAGTGTTAAACACAGAGAATAAATTACTGATAACACATTTCATTTCTACATAATTATTGTCTTGTGGTTTAATCTAATCCATGTTGTTTCTCAGGTGTAGGAAATAGATACATTCTTTTTTAGTTTTGTTTAGCTGAAAAATGTTTAGAATATACATAATACACACACACACACACACACACACACACACACACACACACATATACACACACACACACACACACACACACACACACACACACACACACACACACACATATATATATATATATATATATATATATATATATATATATATATGTAAAATGAGTTTTTGCAAGCATTATACATATCTCCACTGAACTGCTGATATCTGCTTTACCAGCCCCAGTTTCACTGGTGTTTCAAACATTGTGTTCTTAGTAAACTGCATAACACATTTGTCAGTTTCTTTCAGCTCTCAACTATAGATCCATCAAGTAATATTGAAGGCAGACAAACTAAAGGAGAAAAATAACATAAAAATTACTTGTTTATGATTTCTAAAATATTTATTGAGCATCTCAACTTAGAGCTAATTTTTCAGTATGATCAAATGAATCCCACAGTGAAATATAGCTTTGCTTTTCATGATGTGAAGCTTAGTAAATCAAGTTTTATTATAACCATATAGATTTATGAGATTAATGGTATCTCATTCTCTATTCTTCTTCTTGCCTGTTAAAAGTATGGTAGGAGGATATTCTCATACATTTTTCCTATATTTTCTCACCCAACTCTGTCCATGAAGCAGAAATTGTTGTGAACACTGAAATGCTCTCTCAATTTCATAAAATAAAAAGGGAAAATGTACAACAAGCCACATGACTGACCAGCCAAATTGCCACCTCCTTGATACTTAATAACAGAAATAGTGAGTAAAATTTTGCTGTTGAATGACAATCTAGATCATATTTGTCATCCAGTGTCTAGGTGTTATACAATTGCTGTATCAATTCCATGTTTAATTTTCTTCACGCCCAGTGAAATGAAACATAGCAGTGACGTAGCTTCAGTCACAAGTCCATGATCATGGGTCTACTTGTGTGACTGTCACACTGTAGCCCACATGCCAAGTCCCTCCCATTTTCTCTCATTTCCCTCCACAGTGGATGAGTTGAATATCTAAACAGAATCTCCCATGTCCTGCAAATACGAAAATATTTACATTTATTTCACATCAACTCATGTCATGACAACTCTCATGGTGAGTGGACGGGCTAATTATGGAATATCTTGGGTTTCCAGTGAGCACATATTTGGAGCCACATCTCTGCCAGAGGTGGAACAAGGATAATTACTTTTTTAAGACTGTATTATTGCGTCTCCTAAAGGTTAACCTGTTGATTCTGTAATCTAGGTAAGTTAGAATAGCATATGTGGGTTAATATCAGTAAGAAAGTAATATAAATACTCACTATACCTAATCAGCAGTGTCCCCAGTCTACAGCTTACCTCCTAGTATTATTGGCAATTCTCATTGTTCAACATAAATTCATAAATTATAAAAACTGTTCTACAATTAATAATAATACATTATTAGTTTTTAAATAATAGATGTAGGAAATGCTTCCTTGATATTATAATTTATATGGCAGCAATTTTGCTAACAGGCTTTCATGACAGATCAGCTTTGCGCATTGAGTATGTACCCAAACAGCTGTGAGAATACAATCAATCTTGTACTGCAATACACATGGTTTAGACATCATTCTAAAGACAGTTAATATCTTCCCCCCCCAGAGGATATAAAACTGTTCTAACCAATAAACTATGGTATTATTTCTAAGTTGTTTTAGTAAATCTCTCAAGTCATGGTAACTAGATAGCTAGAGAAGAAGGATTAACAGTGTTCATCATTTAAAGAATGATAAGAGAAAATTTAGAATCTGAGAGAGATTAAAACTAATGATAAAACATGGAGAGCTGGAACTTCCCGTCTTCCATTAAAGTGTTAACATGTTGTATCAAACAGGAATGAATCAGTTCAGGATTCTAAAATTTGCCTGTCTGCCTTTTACATTTTCTGGAAGAGAGGACATGGATACCATACTGCTATCTGAAGTCCCTTAAGGAATTCCTCAAGTTTCACTCTTCCATCAATTGATTTACATAATAAATTATAACAAGATGACTTTACAATACTTATCCCCACAAAATTTAGTAACTGTTGTGGTATTGTCTTCTCTGAAATATTGTGCATGTTAATAAAGTAATCTGGGGTCAGAGAACGGAACAGGCACAATATTAAACATAGAGGATAGGCAGTGGTAGCACACGCCTTCAATCCTTGCATTCCAGAGGCAGAGATCTACCTGGATCTCTGTGTGTTCAAGGATACAGCCAAGCATGGTGACTCACGCCTTTAATCCCAGAAAGTGAGCCTTTAATCCCAGGGAATGATGGCAGAAAGCAGAAAGATATATAAGGTGTGAAGATCAGAAACTAGAAGCTTTTAGCTGGTTAAGCTTTTATGCTTTGAGCAGCAGTTCAGCTGAGACCCATTCAGATGACATCACAGAGGATCCAGTCTGAAGAAATAGGATCAGCTGAGGAACTATTGAGGTGAGGAAGCTGTGGCTTGTTATGCTTCTTGATCTTCCAGCATTCACCCCAATACCCAGCTCCAGGTTTGTTTTTATTAATAATAACTTTTAAGATTCCTGCTGTAAGTAATAGAATGATTTCGATTATTAGAGTCATAATCTGCAAAATAAATTTTAGTTAATAGCAACATAATATGAACATTGAAATTTAGGTCCTTGTACATTGGAGAATAGTTATTTGCAGATAAAAGCATCTAGAGTACTAGGAACGAGAGAAGCTATGAGAAGTAACAGCATATTAGAGAAAGATGTAAAGAGTTCTAATGTGGTGATGATAGAGGAATTCAGCTCACCACAATTGCCTTCTAAGGATTAACTTAGAAAATTAAAAGGAAGACTTAATGGATCAAATAACAAAGAAATTATAGAAGAAATGACCTCGATACCAAAATTTGGTTAATACCATCATAACAATATTTGAAAGCAAGAGAAAAATTAAGATTCTTGATGTCAGTTAGCTACAGCATTTTTTTCCTGCTTACTTTTTGTCTGGGATGACTTGTCTGTTGGTGAAAGTCAAGTATTGGAAGTCTCTCAGTGTTGCTCTGTGATGGTCTCTATGTGATTGACATTGTTTATTTTATCAGCTTGAGTGCCCTTGGTTTGGTGGATAGAAGTTAAGAATTGCAGCGTCCTCTTAGGATATTTTTTCCTTCAATGAATATGTTGTGATCTTTCCTGTCTCTTCTGATTAGCCTTAGTTAGAAGCCTATTTTTGTCAGATATTAAAATGGTTATACTAGTTTACTTCTTAGATCCATTTGCTAGAAACATTTTTCTCCATCCTTTTATCTTGTGGTGATCTCTATCTTTGAGATTAAGTTGTGTTTCTTGGATGCAGCAGAATGATGGGTTCTGAAATGCTTGACTTAATTGACATCATAAACCAAATGGACCTAACATATTTATAGAATATTTAACACAAATACAAAGGAATAATACACTCTTTTTAGCATTTCATGGAACTTTCTCCAAATTGACCACATGCATGGACAGAAAGCAAGTCTTAACTAATACAAGAAAATTGAAGTAACAACTTACATTCTATCTGACCACCACAGACTAAGGTTGGATATAAACAACAGAAAACTTACAAATTCGTAGAAACTAAACAACCCACTAGTGAAAGAAAAATTTGGTCAAGGAAGACATTAAGAAAGAAATTACAAGCTTTTAAGCACTGAATGAAAAGGAAAAGTTATCTCAAAACTTATGGGGCATATGAAGATGGTTATAAGAGGCAAGCTCATGTCATTAAGTTCCTGAAAAGCCTTAGAACAAAAAGAAAAAATAGCACTCAAAGTGAGTATACAGCAAGAAATATCAAATATGGAGATGAAATAAATAACATAAAGGTAAACGACAACAAAAATATACAGAAAATTAATGAGACTCAGAGGTGATTCTTGGACAACAACAGTAAGATTGACAAAGCCTTAGTCAAATTAACTAAAAGGCAGAGAGAGAAGACCCAAGTTAACAAAATTAGAGAAGGGTGGACATAAGAATAAACAATGAAGGAATCTCGAGAAACATAGGATATAATCTAAAATAATCCATAATTTAAAACCTTGTACTGCACCAAGTTGGAAAATCTGAAAGAAATTGATAGTTTTCGCAATACACCTACCAAAATTAGGTCAACATGAGAGAAGCAATTTAAACAGACCTATTGCCTCTAGCAAAATAGGAGCAGTAATTAAAAAAAAAAGTATCCCAACACCAAAACCCCAGAACCATTGCAAACTGAATCCAAGAACACATCAAAGAGATCATCCACCATGATCAAATATATCACTCTGGGATGCTGGGATAGTTCAAGTTTATAATTTAAAAACTATAGTCCACCATATAAACAAAATAAAAGACAAAAACTATATAACCTTTTCATTAGATAAAGAAAGGACTTTGGAAAATCCAGTACTCATCATGATAAAGATCTGGGGAGATTACAATTCCCCTGAGAAAAAAATCTCAACATTGCAAAGACAATTTACAGCAAGCCCAGAGCCAATCGACTTGAATGGAGAGAAAGTCAAAGAATTCACAATGAGCTCAGAACAAGACAAGGGGAACCTTTGGAAGAGGGGGTGAACATGGTGTAAGAGCAAGGGAGGATGGAGGAAACCAAAGAATTAAAGACTTGTAGAGGCAGAACTGGTTCATGTATCACAGCGACTGGGGCAGCATGCACAGTGCTTGCATAGGTCTGTACTAGATGTGGTCCTAGACTTGAAAAGCAGCATGCACAGTGCCTGCACAGGTCAGTACTAGATATGGTCCTAGAGGTGAAAGGAGAACTCCAAAAAGGCCCCCAACCCTAACCCAGAATTTGTATACAACTGATAACCACTTGAATCTGAAAAGTGAGTTTTCTCCAAGGGAGTCATACTAGAGAAATACACAACTCTTAAAGGTAGGCCCCATGTCCATCAGTAGATTGCCAATATAAAATTAACTAAACAACATCTTTAGAGGTTTGTTTTGTAATATTAAGTGAGGGGTGGGTTTTGTTGTTATTGTTTTTCTACCTATTGGTTCTTTACTTATACATTACGGCTTCCAGTTTGGGGTTTTTATGGGACTCCTGGGTATGTGAATGTTTGCCTTTTTTTTTTTTTGTGCTTTTTTTCCCTCTCTTTCATTTGTTTGGATATTTTGTCATAGTCTGGGTTGTTTTTGGTTTATCTTTTTTTATTTTTTCATTATTCCTTAAATGCATGTTTCATCTTTAAGAAGAGATGTATATCCTGAATTGGGGGAAGGGAGAGAATAGGACCTGGGAGGAGTAAGGATCTGAGAGGAAACCAAAATAAATATATATTTGTTTTTAAACAAAATTTAAAAAAGAGGATTCTTGAAAGAAAAAGACAAAATCCCAGAACTGAGAAATTCCCTAAACAAAAAGGGACTTGCAATTTATACTGACTGGAAAATGGAATTTCATTTTTTTTTTCAAATGGAGTATCACTGGATATATTAACTACATTCCTGGGCAGAATCCATGATAAGGAGTAGTTGGTCAACACAAAACCAGCTCTGTGTTTAGTCTATGTATGTTTTGTTTCTTTTTGGTATTACTTTTTGTCATTTATTTATTTATTTATTGGCTTGTGTGTTTCAATTTTCACTTTCAAAAGGGAGAAAAAGAACTTGAGTGAGTAACAAAGTGGGAAGATCTGAAGAAAAGAGAAAGAATATTGCCAAAAGTTGTTTTTGTTTTGTTTTGTTTTTTGAGACAGGGTTTTTCTGTGTAGCTTTGCGATTTTTTCCTGGAACTCACTCTGTAGCCCAGGCTGGCCTCGAACTCACAGAGATCTGCCTGCCTCTGCCTCCCGAGTGCTGGGATTAAAGGCTTGTGCCACCACTGCCTGGCACCAAAAGTTGTTTTAAGACAAAACAAGTAAGAGGGGATAAAAGCACAAAGATAAATTAACAAATTTAAAAGCATTATCTATCTATCTATCTATCTATCTATCTATCTATCTATCTGTCTATCTATCTATCTATCATCTATCGAAATATATAATGTAATATTTTTAACTTTTAAATGTTTTTAATTGAAATAAGATTAGATACTTTTACTCTTTCTGTTCACCCTCTCATCTTCCCTTCCTCCTATTCCTCTCATGCTGCTCTCTTATGTTTATAGCAATTGTTTCTTTGATTACTTTTACACATTAGTGTATATATGTGCATATATAGAGATGGATATATAATTATAACCTGATGACTCCAAATAAAGGTCTTCAACAACCCCACATCTGACAGAGGGCTGATATCCAGAATATATAAAGAACTCAAGAAATTAGACATCAAAATGTCCAACAGTCCAATTAAGAAATGGGCTATAGAACTAAACAGAATTCTCAACAGAGGAAGTTCAAATGGCTGAAAGACATTTAAGGAATTGCTCAACATCTCTAATTATCTGGGAAATGCAAACCAAAATGACTCTGAGATACCACCTTACACTTCTCAGAGTGGTGAAGATCAAAAACACAGAAGGCAGCTTATGCTGGAGAGGATGTGGAGCAAGGGGAACTCTCCTCCACAGCTGATGGGAAAGCAAGCTTGCACAGCCACTTTGGAAATCAATATGGTGCTTCCTTAGAAAATTGGGAATCCATCTCCCCTAAGACCAAGCTGTAGTACTCTTGGGCATATACCCAAGGAATGCTCAATCATACCACAAGGGCATTTGCTCAGCTATGTTCATATCAGCATTGTTTGTAATAGCCAGAACCTGGAAACAACCTAGATGCCCTTCAGCTGAAGAATGGATAAAGAAAATATGGTACATATACACAATGGAGTACTACTCAGTAGAGAAAAACAATGACATCATGAGGTTTGCAGGCAAATGGATGGAGCTAGAAAAAATCATCCTGAGTGAGGTAACCGAGAGTCAGAAGGATGAACATGGTATGTACTCACTCATAGTAGGATACTAGATGTAAAACAAAGATGACTAGACTGCTACACAACTCCAGGGATGCTACCTAGAAAATGGGACCCTAGGAAAGTCACAAGGATCGCCAATGACAGAGAAATGGATGAGATCTACATGAACAACCTGGACAACAGTGGGAGTAATGAAGGGCAAGATTTGAGGGAAAGAAAGCTTAGGGGAGCAGGAGATCCCAGCTGGATAAAGAACAGAAAGGGAGAACGAGGAATAACAGACCATGATAAATGAAGACCACATGAGAACAGGAATAGGCAGAGTGCTGGAGAGGATTTCCCCAGCAATCCACAATGATACATCCTCTGTAGTCTGCTGGAAATGGTCGACAGAAAGCCTGATCTGACCTAGTCTGGTGATCAGATGGCCAAACACCCTAAAGGTCGAGCGGGAACTCTCATCCAATAACTGATGGAAGTGGATGCAGACACCTTTGGCCAGGCCCCAGGTGGAGCTCCAGGACTCCAATTGTGGAGAAAGAGGAGGAGTAAGAGGAGTAAGAAGAGTAAGAATGTGAATTGTTGAGACCAAGATTGGAAAAGCACAGGGACAAATAGCCAAACAAATGGAAGCACATGAATTATGAACCAGAGGCTGTGGAGCCCCCAGCTGGAGTAGGCCCTCTGGATAAGTAAGACAACTGAATAGCTTGAACTGTTTTGGAGGCACCCAGGGAGTCGGACCCGGACCTGTCCTTAGTGCATGAGCTGGCTGTTTGGAACCTTGGGTTTACACAGGGACACTTTGCTCAGCCTGGAAGGAGGGGACAGGACCTGCCTGTACTGAATCCACCAGGTTTAAATTAATCCCCAGGGGAGTGTTGGCCCTGGAGGAGATGGGAATGGAGGGGAGGGGCTGGGGGGAAGGTAGGGATGGGGACAGGAAGGGGGAGGACAGGGGAACCCATGGCTGATATGTAAAATTAAAACTCAAATATAATAAACTTAAAAAAAATCATCCAGGTAACACACATGAGAATAAATTTTAATTTTTAAAGTAAAAATATAATTTATGTAAAATTATAATTCAAGTTTTTGTTATTTCTCAAGTTAAAGATATATAACATAAGCATATACATTATTGGTTTAATGATTGTCTTGTATGCCTTAAAATTTGTAATATCTTATATTTATAACATATATTTAAGTTATCATTTTAAGATACATAGAAAAGTCTTGTTGAAACGGACCTTTGTGTTCCTGCATTAATTAATAGGAAACATCAGTCATTTGGGGAAAAATACACAAAACATAAATGAGAAAATAAAGTATTCTCCTTGTTTTGTTGCTAAGTTGTTTTGAGATGATTATGTGCTTTCCAGTAGAGGTTCGCCTGGAACTCCTGAAAATTCTTCTGTCTCAGCCTCACAAGTGCTCAGATTAGAAGCATGGGCCATCGTTCCAGATTAATCTTCTAATGGTAGTTCTTCTAAGTTTCTCTGGTTAAACTTAAACACTGTTTGTTTCTCAAATGTCATTTGAAAATTAATAATTGAGTGTTTTCCCATATCCTTGAGGAGAACATTAACCATAGTCAATAGCAACATCTATTATTTATTGGGTACATTGGATGTTCCAATTACTTGATAGCCTTCAGGTGCATTTCTAATGGATGAAAGGATCAGTCTTCATTAGTAAATTCAAGTGAAGAAATCAAAAGGCTAACTAGTCTGAAAAAAACACACATTTTTTGTTATAAATTAACATAATACCACTAAAATATAACGTACAAAACCCATTATTTCTGTTTTTTTTTTTCTTGTAGCCACTTTTAACAATGATGTGAGCTTAGAAATTTAATGCCTAGTTACACGTTGAATGTCATTCACTGGGAATGCTGAAAGGTACAGGCCTGCAGGATAAATGTCAAGTGAATGTGTTTGGACCACAGCCATATCTGATTATCAGGGCTGCTTCAGCACAGTCAATGGCCTTAGCATGTGTAATTTGTCCTGGGCTTTGAATCCTAATGGAAGAAAATGAAAATAAGGTAATTTGCATTCTCAAGACAATTAAGAAAGGAGGGTGATGATTGAATTTGAATTAATAAACATTTATTGAATAACTAAAACTGTCATGTAAGTGGGCACTGTTTTATTGATCCATACTGTGTGATTTTCTTCTGAACTGCTTCTACTTCCTATACATTTAAATGTCCAGACATTGATTATGTCTATGATCAGCTTTTTGTTCGATGATACAAATACAAATCACTTACTAATATATGTTTCTCTCCTATCCTGGATGTTCTAAAGGAGAATGCATTTCTAATCAGAATCCTTGCTGTTTCCTTCAATCTAATGCAATGCCAAATTAGCAGTAGATACTTAAATGGCTCTTAAATAAATTAATGAACAAGGTGAGAGACTTCTAATTCTTACTTCAAAATGTGATAGGTCACAGGTACAATAGGTAACCTTGTAATTAAAATACAGAAACTAAGAAATGAGTAGCATTCGGATGAAACAAATTTATTTTTATAAGATTTTGAAAAGACACATGGTAAGATCTACAAAATGGTTTAAGGTCCAAAACTGTTACCAACAATTTTACTAAGGACATTTGTAGACATTAACTACGTTGTAGAAGGCTGACTTAATCTAAGTAATAATGATTGATGAATGCTGGAATTCTAGGATCCAAATACTAAGTGTCTGTACACTACATCAAAGACTTTTCTAAAACATAGTGCCTTTGACCACAACTTAGTGTGGAAAGATGGCTATCACACCAGGAATGTACTTCATGAGAACAATTCTCATACTGTGTGTGAGATTTCTATAACTTTTAATGACACTCTAAATCTTGCTACTACTCTATTGAATGCTACACAATTGTATACTTCTTTCCAACGTAAATTTGTTTTGGGGTGATTTTGCTTAAAAATAGTCACAAAAGGTATATTTACACCATGTAAATATTGTAATAGTGATGTGTTGTGTTACACATCTTTTTCAGTTTTTCTTTGTAAGTAGAGGAGAAAGGAAAGGAAATGGGAGACTGGTTGTTTTCTAGGACTCAATTCTTGAGTGTTCTCCGGTAGACCTGCCCTTACTGTGACACATGAATATATTCATGTTGCTTAACCAGAAAGATTCCCCCATATGGAGCCACAGTTGATTTCTACAATAATCTCATCAACTTAGTTTCAGGAATGTAATTTTTATTTAAAATGTTCTTCTAATTACATCAAATGAAAGATACCTTTGAAAAACCATTCAAATTTTCTATATTATATCTAAAAGTCTATCACTGATTTAGTTCTTAAAATTAACATTGTTCACTCTGGTGTGATCAGTCCTGTATTTATTATCCATCCTTCCTTATTTTACCCAATGACTCTCTGCTCCTCCATCCCCCCTCCCCTTGTTTATTAAGAAAATCACCAGGCAGAGCTCCAGAAGTCCAGTCAAAGGGAGAGAAGAGGGGCCCTCCCTTTTTAAATATTCATTCAGATTCTTTCAAGTTACTTCTCAATTATTTTCCAATAAAAAAAAACATACTTTTTACTCTGTCTTCAGTTCCATTTGTCATTCTAGAAGCTAGTTTTCTAGTGGCAAAGTAAGGCATTTAATCCCTATGTTCAATATGATGCAGCCCTTATCAACCTGTGCAATGAGTACAATTTTATAAATGTATAGGAAAACCAGCAAACTTGATCATTCATTGAAAATTTACAAAGCTGAATACTAGTCCAATGACATAATGAAGTAGAAAAATCCAATTAAACTTCAGAAAGCATATAATATTCCCTTTTCATAACTAATATTTATGATTCACTTTTGCCAAGAATCTAAACTGGAAAAAAAAAACTATACAGTTCTACCTCAGGGACACATGTGTATAGATGTTGGAACATGGCTTTTTAAAAACAGGTCAGCCAAAAAGAATAGGAAAGCAGGTGAAAACAAAATTGTAGTGTTGAATCCACTTACAGAGCTCACAAAAAGTCACATCATGCACCAAACACACAGTCACCTGGTATATGAAAAAGTGCTCATCACTCTTCAGACAAATGCAAATCAGAACCACAATAAGCTGTCAACTCACTTCAGTGAGAATGGTCATCACAAAGATGAAAAAAAGATGTCGCTAATAAAGACACGGGAAAAGAGGAATCTGTCTGTAGTATTGCTAGAAAAGTAAACTTTTCTCAAAAAGTTACATATGAAAATAGTGTATGATCTAGTGATCTCACTAATGAGTATTTATATTAAAAAAATGAAATCAGTTAAGGGGACATCTACAGTCACATTGCTTACTGTAGCTCCAGTAACTATAGATAAGAGACCAAAACCACCTTTACTTCCATCAAAGAGGTAATGAAGTAAATGTCCTTAGAACTTCCAATTTCCAAAATAATAATACTGGGCCATAATAAAGAAAGAAATCATGTTATTTACAGTAATGTAAAATAGTAGATCATTATTTTAAGTGAAATAGAGTCAATACAGAAAGACAAGAAGTGCATGGTCTCATCTGATGTTAGTCATACCTAGATAATAATATCTGTCTCAGAGTTTAAACTAATGGTTCTTACAGCCAATGAGATAAAAATGGGGGAAGGGATACACAATCAGTGCTAAGTTACAGGTAAATGGAGTCAATGAACTCCAAGGGCTGTAGCACAGTAGAATCACTAGTTACGATAGACAGCAATGATATATTTCACAAGTTAAGATGATAGATATTTTAATGATTCATTATTAATAAATGATCAAGGTGTGAGGAACTACATATGTCTAGGCACTTTTTTAATTTCACAAGGTGTACCTAGTGACCTACAAATATATAAAATTATGCTTTATGTATAAGTTAAAATAAAGTTAATTTAAATAAGAAATGGACGCAAACTTAATAATTATTCTACTTTTACCTTCATCATTAGACTTCAAATAAATAATTAAAAAATTAAATTGGCCTAATTTCTTATTTGAAAATTAGATGAAAGAACATTTCAGACTGAAACCTCATCATATTTTTAATGACTACTTTCTTGGATTTTATAATATGCTATAATATAGCTATCCTAAAGTTTTATGAACTCTCTGTAGTTAAATAAATGTTCATCACTCCCTTTCTTCATTTTAATTTTGTTCAACCAAAAAATAATTATGATTTTCCTAAATGTGTTGTAATATAAATGATGTGCAAGGGAGGTTTTCTGAAGTATGCACACCCTAACTTCTAATTGTCCTGCTTTAAGAAATAATATATGCCAGTATATAGTTATTTTTTATTTATGAATTATACACTTACACTATTTTACAAATATGTTACAGGCATATTGCATGTACTAGATAATTGAAAGTAGATTGGCTGTGCAAATTAATATAAAAATGTCCAAATCATTTATTACTATACCCAAATTGAAATCTATCTGGGTTCATATGCATCCAAATGTAGATGTATAGAAGTGTGTGAACTTAGTGATGATTTGTAAGTAAGGAAATGATGTAATTGTAGGACAAATGTGGTTATAAAATAAAACCCTGAATATATTAAGATACTATCATTAGAGGGGCTAGAGAGATGGCTCAGTGACCAAGAGCACTGCTGTTCTTCCAGAGGACCTGGTTTGATTCCCAACACTCACAAATAGCTCAGATCATCAGTATCTACCATTCCAAGGGATCCAATAACTTTTTCTGTATTGTGCAAGTACCAGGCATGCTCATGGTACACAGACACATGTATTAGCAAAACACTCAAATGCATAAAGTAATTTTAAAATTGATGCATAAATTAATTTAATAATTAAAATAATTAAGAAATATTTTAATTAGAAAGAGAAATTATCTTTAGAAAAATCTAAGTATATTCGGGGTATAAAATGGGGATGGAAAAAGTGCAGAGCTGCACGGAGATTTCAAGAAGAGTGTAGAAGGAATTGCCTCTTATTGCAATTTTATAATGCATACATTTCAGAAAATAAACATAAGTTCAGCTTTCCAACACAAAAACTTCTAGGTCAACAGTTTTGAAGTGCAGTTTTGAGAACTTTTCATTGATAAACTTGGCAAACACTTAAAGTATAACTATAATTGATAATTACATCTCTGCCAATAATTCCCTCCTTTCTTCTGCTGTTACCTTGTCTTTGACTTGCTTTTCAAAGGCATTGTGCTTCCTCTGGAACCCTGTCTCAAGTTGCATGTGTATGATCTCTGTACATGTGCCCCAATAATTTTGCAAAGGGTTAATTTTGAAATTATGTGTGGATCTCAAAACTGCCATTGGATAAAATATTTGATTTGACTTTAAAGCACCTTAGAAAGGAAATACACATATTCCATATTCTTTCCACTCTATAAACATAGCAGTCCAATAACTGAAATTAAATCCAGAATTCTGATTTTTAAATTTAATTTTATGACCTAGATGATGAATTTGTTTTTTAACTATGCAAATTTTCACATTTCCTCAACAACAACAAAAGTTATGTGTCAGGGAAAATGCATGAATCCCTGGCTTGAGGTATTTGCTCTATAGTCACCACCTAACTTCGACTCTAAACCTGTCAACAATAAATACTCACTCACAGTTAATTGGTTTAAAAAGAAAAGGAGATAAAAGCCAACCAAAAACAACAACAAAAACCTTTTGCTACTTTCTATTTCCTGTATACTAACAAAAAAAAAAAAAAAAAAAAAAAAAAAAAAAAAAAAAAAAAAAAAAAAAAAAAAAAAGTATTCACAAACAAAATCTTTTTATTTTTTAGTTAAAAGGGAGTTTTTTTAAAATTTTATTTATTTTCTTTCATTTTTCTTTATTAAGGAATTTTCTACTCACTCCACATACTATCCACAGATTCCCCCCTTCTCCCCACCCAGCCCTCTTTCCTAAGCCACCCTGCATGCATCCCCACATTCCCCAAATGGAGGTCTCCCATGGGGAGTCAGCAGGCCCAGGACACTGACCCTAGGCAGGTCCAAGCCCCTTCCCACTGCACAAGGCTGTGCAAGGTGTCACACGAAGCCTGCCCATAGACCAGGGACAGATCCTGATGCCACTGCCTGAGTGCCCCCCAAACAGTTCGAGCCAAACAACCGTCCTCTGTATCCAAAGGGCCTAGTCCAGTCCCACGGGGGCTCCACAGCCACCAGTCCACAAATTAACTTAATTTCACATATCAGCCACTGATTCCACTGTCCTGCACCCTCCCACCCGCCACACCCCCCCCCATCTACCCTTCATTCCCATATCCTCCAAGGCAAGGTCTTCCCTGGGGAGTCAGCCCAGCCTGGTAGACTCAGCCAAGGCAGGTCCATTCCCCTCCTGCCTACACCAAGGCTGAGCAAAGTGTCTCAGCATAGGCCCAAGCCTCCAAAATGTCAGCCCATCCACCAAGGACAGGTCCCCAGCTCCGCTGCCTGGGGGCCTCCCAAACAGTTCAAGCCAATCAACTGTCTCACATATCCAGAGGGCCTGGTCCAAACAAAATCTTAAGTAATCTCTTCTAATTAAAATGAGTTGCTTTGATCATGCCTAAAGAAATACCATCATTTCAGCCACTGTACTTAAGACTTCATTCACCAAATAACAGGAGATACATTTCTGCTTACATTTTATAAGCAGTTTGTACATCAAAACTTGGGTAATTTATAAAAAGAATATTGTATTTCTAAGAAATACAACTCTGTGTGCATGAATTGTAATTTTCTTTTATGTTATTTTGTCACAACTTATTGAAAAGAAAAAGAGATAGGCATAGATAATGATAATAATGTAAAAACAGTCTACTGAGGAGTCGGGAAAAATGCTTTCTGCATCAAGAAGGTGACAGTTTGTCCTCTGGGTGGTAACAATTATCCCAAACTTTTTGTCACACACACACTGATAACAAGAACAATGCAGAAAAGAGTCCTAATACCATATGACCCAAAAATATCCAATCATGCTTACCAAAAAGTTTTACAAGAGAAGTTTGGATCAAAGGGATCTGGTGATATGTTTCCTGCAGTGAGATTAATGTAGACACTTAAGACTTGATGAGACCAAGATTACAAAAGGAGATTAGAGGATTCTTTTTCAAAGCCTGTGTTTATTTAAGTGGTCATTAGTCTTTGTCAATTTGAACACAATCTAGAATCAGCCAGGGGAAAGGAACAGCAACCGAGGCATTGCCTCCATCAAACTGGCCTGTGGGTGTATCTTTGAGGACATTTTCTTGATTTTTGATTATATGGAAGGGCCCAGGCACTGTGGGAAGTGTCACAAATGGCAGGTGGTCCTATGTTATATAAGCAAGGAATCTAAGCAAATTATGAGAAGCAAACCACATAAGCAGCCTTCAGGTATGTTATATGCTTCAGTTCCTTCCTCCAGGCTTAGCCAGAGTTCACACTCTGGCTTCATCTTCCCTCTATGGACTGTAACCTGCAAGTCAAATAGGCCCATTCTTTCCAAAATTGACTTGGATCAGTTTTATTGTGGCAACAGACAGCAAATTAGGACAGTTTATGTGTCTGGATGGATGTGCATGTCTGGGCTAGGATGCCTTTCAGCTACTGTACTCGGGCATCTGAACCCTGTTCATCATGATGTGTAACAGGGTCTATTACTGCTGACCCTTCTTTACTGCTCTGTAAGTGTTCTTATTTGATTTAAATGCCATAAAATATGAGGATTGAAGTTGCATATAATTGACATAGAAGGTATTTCTAACCAGCTGAATTGATCAGGTCCATAATATGTATGTGATTAGGCACAACTAAGACATCAGGAGTGCACTGGCTCACATAAATGCACATACATGCCCTTCAGTGTTATTTTTCAGAAGCCAAATCACTTTCCCAAATGATGAACCTTCAGATGTAAAGGAATATTTGATGTCTCCCAAGATTCTCAGTTGTTGTAGTCCAAGCAAACAGTATCTTGCACAGATATTCCTTCTAGGAATGAGCATATGTTCTTCCACAATTAATCTATTAATTAACCAATTTATTCGTTGAAGTATGTTTTCTAGCATTGAACATGGTAGTTTGTTTGAATGTGTCACACCTATCCAGAAGACAGGGAAATAATCACTATTCTTTTTTTTTTGAGACAAGGTTTCTCTGTGTAGTTTTGGTGCCTGTCCTGGATCTCACTCTGTAGACCAGGCTGGCCTTGAACTCACAGAGATCTGCCTGCCTCTGTCTCCCAAGTGCTGGGATTAAAGGCATGCACCACCACCGTCAGGCATTAATCACTATTTTTGACATGTGCCATGATACTCACAGTTACTATGTAATATTCACTCATCATTTTAGAATTCTCAGAGTGATGAGTGAACAAAGTATTAGTCATCATATATCACTCATTGCTAAGGGGTAAATCCCTGTGTGTGTGTGTGTGCACTTGTTATAATGGTTATGCCTAATAATGAAAGGATAACTCTTTAATCATCTTTACAGATAAGAAAAAGATGGAGAGAAAGATAATGTGCTGTTTTATAATGTGCTATTTTATAGTGTTGACTTTTTGTTGTTTTCTCTCTCTCTTTCTGTCTCTCTCTGTCTCTCTATCTGTCTCTGTCTCTGTCTCTGTGTGTGTGTATGTGTGTGTGTGTGTGTGTGTGTGTGTGTGTGTAAAACTACTCTATCCATGGAGCATATTAATATATTAACCTGCTGTTGTAATAGTGAAAACTGTATGCTGCATTGTTCTTTGAGCAGGTTCAAACTAGTATCTAGCTGGCCCATTTCTGATGCTGATGCTGATGCCCTCTAGTTCTGAAGGAATGGGGGTTGATTCAGCCCTGTGTTTCAGTCTTACCTAGTGAAAGTGGAGAGTGGCTTTGTTTTATCACCTAATAGTATCCCTTATTTTCCCAGTAACATTGGGTAGTCTGTTTAAGAGGATCCTCCAAACCAGAAAGATTAATAAATCAAATATTGCTTGCCTTTAAAATAAGCATAGCCATAATTCTGTCAGTCTCTATAATTAATATCTATCCACATGCAACTGAGTTAATCATATTTCAAATGAACTTGAATTTTTTAATGGACAATCATAAATACTGGTGACTTATCCATAATAGACAATCTGATGTTACAAATATCTTACTTTAAAAATTTCCTTCATTTTGACCATCACTTAAATCTTTATTTCTGATTTCTTAAAAGGAATTTCTTTTAGCAAACTGTACAGTGCATATTTGTATCCTACTTTAAAATGAATTTTTCTTTTCCCATTAAATGAAAAAAAAAACATTTTTGTTATATAAAAGATGTAAGCTACCCAAATTTATAAAACAAATACTTCCCACAGTGTAAGTTTTAAGGCTACAACAGTTAATGAAAGCAATTGATTTCTTCTTAGGCACATAGATTTTGTAAAAGGACCTCATGGTCTCTCCAGGGCATGAAGCATGAATTCCTGAGAGGTGATAGGAAGCACACGCTTGGGGTGGGAGGAGATATCTCCTGATGCTTTACATGGTATTTTCTACCTTGAGTTTCTCTTTGCATATAATAGGTAGTTCATGTTAGCTCTATGAAATTTCAGTAACAACTGTTTGTTTTTCACTCAAGAGCAGAGTAGCAAGAGAGTATGTAGAATGGTGATTGTCCTGCTCCCCTCCCCCTATGCTTTTTTTTTTCTGTATATTTTGCACAAACTTAATCCTGAATTATATTTTTAGAATGACACTCCCTTTAATTGCTTTATCCCTTGGAAGGTGATCTCAAAAACATATTTTCTGTCTATTTAAAGACATTATCATTGCTGTTTTTCCCTCTAAGTCAGCATGCAGCATTTATTCACAGCATTAGTCCTTGGGAAGGAGCCTAAAACCTACTCTGCTAACCTCAGGCTGATGTGCTTTCATTCCACAGTAACCACCACATCTACTTATTACACAAAGTCATGATCGGCCATGGCTGTTGCTTTTTCAATAACAATGTTGTCACAATTATAATGAAATCTTCTCCAGTCTTTGCAGTCAGCTGTCCTTTGCTGCTGGTGTCCATTGGTTCTTCACTGCTTAGCCAGGAAAGTGCTCTCCTGGCCTAATGCCTACTGGTCGGGCTTCTCAAATTTCTCTCTTAGGTTTTGTTTTTCATCTTTCATAACACATCCACTTAAGAAGGACAAGTAAAAAGGGTTTGTCTCTAACTGTGCAGATTATTTTTACAGCTAACCTTGGCTTGAGATTAAAAAAAAAAAAAAAAAAAAACAACCCGCTCATAATAATGTTTGGCCATTAAAAGTCCATTCAGATGCTCACCTGTAAAGATCAGCAAGATTTTTGCCTTCTTTAGTATACTCACATTTTTTGAGTTTCCTGCTAGTGTTACATAAACTAGCATTTTACACAGTGAGATTGGGTGGTAAAAATAGTTCATATGAGAGTATACATGCAAAGATACATGATTTTGTTTCGTTTTCAAAGATTTATTTTATTTTTAAGTATGTGCCTATGTGTGGGTATGAGGGTGTTAGTACAGATGACTGCAAAAGTGGGAGGCATCACATACCCCAGAGGTAGAGTTGCAGGCAATTTGCTTCATCTGTTGTGGATGATAAGAACCAAACTCAGGTCTTTTACAAAGAAAACATGTAATCTTAAACACTGAGTAGTCTCTCTAGCCCAATTTATTTTATTCTTAATGTTTTCAAATGAATATATTAACTAAATAGTTAGGGAAACTTGACCCTCTTAAATAATGTAGTATTAATGAATACAATACATTTCAAATTATTTATTTTATTATTTTACTCATCTCAGCTTACATATGAGGTTTTTACTTTCAGTTTTGAAAAGATATCTTCAAACAGAACTTCTTGGAATATTCCAGTGACATACATTTCTGAGTTTCTATGACATCATGACAAGGTAATTGGCACTGTCAACACAGCCTAATTCTTTAAAATCTCTTGTCTCATCCTTCATAGCAGAAAAACTTTACCACAGACAAACAATGACAATGACTTTGGAGCCTCCCTTCAAACAACTTGTAACTGTTTTCATTTGTTTGTCATAATTCTTCAGGTAATGTTGTCAAAGTTTACCTGCTCTGTGGGAACCATGTTCCCTAGAGAGTCTGCAATTGACTATGTCTCTTGTAGACTAAGACATGCAGTAAAAAATCATGAGGGTCAGCAGGAAACCAAAGCACAGAGGTTATCTACTTCTTTTGATTTCCTAATACATTTGATATTTTTCGTAAGGAGATCAATCGGCATTGTCATTTATATTGACACACATGCCCCACATTGCTGCCCCCAAACAAAGCTGCCCTGGAAACATGAGGTATTTTTATGTCAAAAGCACCAAGTTAGGGAAAAGCCCAAAACCAGAAGACATTTTGATTTTTATCATATCTTGCCTGTGGTCCCACTGCATCCCAGGTTCAAGTCCCGAGACAGGGAAGATGCATAAGAACACAGAAATGAAGTAGTGTCCGACCACCAGATGAGTTTCACACAAGTGGCTGGCCCCAAAGAGCTTGAGCCATCTTTACTTATATTTCAAAAATAAGCATGTTTTTCCATGTGAACAAACATGTTTTCACAACCTTCTAATGTTAACCACTGGCAAAGACAAATATGTCAACCCACCTCCAACTTTTACATCAAAACATCTTTTTATCCAATAACAACGTTTATTATTTTGCTAGCTTGGCCAAATATCAAGCCAGGTACATCCTGCCTTTACAAAGCTAGAAGGTAATAAACATAGGCACATATTGTCAAGAACAGCAATAGCATTCAAAACGTAGCAAAGCATAGTTAAAGAAATAGGGGTGATCTGCCATAAGCTGCCTGTGTACAGTTAGCTTGCTTTTTCAACTGCCGATTAACTTTCATTGCCTCTGATTCTGTCAACACTGAAACAGAACAGGATCTGGAGTGACAGCTGATATTTCCACATAAGAAACTCTAGAAGCATCAGTTCCCAAAGAATTTTATGGGAAATTATTTGAGGGAAAAAATAGGCTTTCCAGAAATGAGTACATCTGTCCCATGCATGACTGACAAAGTCACACCAAAAACTACCAAGAGACTCAACATTCTGAGAGAGAGGAGAGCATACTGGCCCCAGGGTTCTAGCACTGTTCTGTGCTGTCCCAAAGTCTGCTGGTCCTTGATGAGTGAGACGGTTTCCAACAGGCTTTGCCTCATGGAGACCCATTGGACAAGTACGCATAGGCTGATCCAAAATGAGGCCACACTGCTCCCAACAATCTCTAGCAAAAAGAAGCTGTGTTTTGATTATGGATGATTTCATTAACTCCTTTTAGGAACAGACAGACAAAACATACCATTTTCTTCTCCTCATATGAGAGGAAAGCTATCTAATAATACTTCCAACGATGATACACATAACACAGAGCAGAAGTATAGCTGTGAAGTGGAGTATTAATTCTTCTTTATCATTCTCCATGCCCTCAGGAAGTTAGAAGAAATTATCTGCATCTTTTTTTTTCCTAAGAAGCCAATCATTTCTGAGAAAAAATACTGACAAAATAACAATTCTTAAAACAAAAATATATTAATATAAAGGATGGAACTACAAATTGGCATGCTAAATAAACAAGTAATTTAAGTGACTGTTGAAGTTTTAATTAAGGATGCTACAACATCAACCAAATACATCTCATATCTCCATGCAGTGTGACTCTAACTAATTGTTAAAATATCAATCAGAGTTCTTAGGCAAGATACTGAAACACTCTGTTTCCTAACTCAGTGCACTTACCAAAAACATGAAGAACTAGAGACAGATGATCTACAAAGCCATTTGACTTCACTCATGTTTTACTGTCTGCCAGTCTGCCTCTGGGTGCGCCTTCTATAGTTTAGATATCTTCTAGTAGAGAATAAGAATGTCACACATTTTTATTTAATCATAAGCAGAAATGAACCTAGTCTGTCTTTACTGTAAGATGGCTTTTAAGCCCAAGATGTAGGAAGGCTGGTTTACCAGCACATAAATCAGAGACCCACTCATTCACCCAGCCAGGAGTCCCATAAAAATATTAAGCTGAAAGCTACATTTTTACAGAGATGTTCTCTCTACAAGTTCTTCCATGAAATTAGGGTGTGGAGTGTCATGGTAAGTCTTTCTTTGTCAGTCTTTTTCATGCAGATCTATCACTATATACATAGCAATTACTTGCACCTACATTTTCAGTTAAGAAAACTGAGATGCAGAAAGATTACATGACTTCACTTGTTTTTGCAGTGGATTTTCAACACAGTCACTTAACCTCTATGATGGCTGGGTGGTGGTCATAAAGAATAACAGTCTACAAGACTGTCATATGTTTTTATTTAATCATAAATGGGAATGAATCTTGTTTGTCTTTACTATAGGATTGCTTTTAAGCTTAAGATGTAGGCAGGCTGGTTCATCAGCACAAGAATCAGAGACCCACTCATTCACACAGGCAGGAGTCCCATAAAAATACTAAACTGAAAGCTACAGTATATATACAGAGGACCTGGTACAGACCCATGCAGGCCCAATGCTTGTTGGTTCAGTCTCTGTGAACTCAAATGAACCTTGATTAGTTTAGTCAGAGGGCCTTGTTCCTCTGGTGTCCTCCATCTCCTTTGGCTCTACCTCCTCTTCTCGGAATTCCCTGAGCTCTGAGGGGAAAGATTTGATGCAGACATTCCATTTAGAGCTGTATGTTCCAAGGATGCTGTCATCATGTAGTGTGTGGCTGTGGGTCTCTGTATCTCTTTCCATCTGCTGCGGAGGAAGGTTCTCAGATGACAGCTGAATAAGGTGCCGATCTGTTTCCCTGGCCTGCTCAGCTGGTATGTCCCCAGTGAATACCTGCTGTCATTGGAATCTGGAATAGTGGGATAAATTGGGGGAAGGAAGGTTGCGGGGTGGATAAAATCTTCAGGATCCATTGAGAATGGATTCAGAGACAAAAGGGAGACCACAGCAGGTTTTCTGCTACAGAACTGGGAATGAGACTAGGAGGGATTGGAACAATGTGGTCTGCCATCAGCCTACTTGTTCTATCATTCCTTCTTAGAGATGATATTTTAATTTTCTTTATTCAAAAGTTCAAGGTTAAGTTATGACTCTGGCATTAAAGATGAGATTTGATTTTATTGTACAATGTGATTTACATATTTTACAGACTAATTCTCAATTAACTTGGACATGTTAGTTTCTAACCTTTTCATACATTTCATTTTTGCTTTAATGTGCAATAAAAAGATCTCTGCCCTGAATATCTTCTATGTGAAATAAAACTATGAGAATCTGAATATCTAAAAGAAAATATTGATAAAATCCTGGATAAAACAAACTGTAGTGTCAGAGTTCCCCAAAAAGGCAATAAACGCACGCCTTTTAAAATAGGTAAGTGTGTACATGCGTGCCAGTGCCAAACACCAGAAATTAAAAACTTCATAATAAATAAAAGGTAATTTTATAGCTCAAGTAATAAAGGTATACCTTAAACACTAAGTGTCTTACCTCTTTAAAGAAAAGGCATACTTACATGGATCAGAATACCCAAACGAAAAGCCTTCATGGTGGACCATAACTAGTTATGATTTCTCATTATACAAATGTGCCTGGTATTTCCCTATTAAAGGAGAATCATTAAACCCAGTAACTGCTGACCTCCAGGTCAGAAATTAAAACCAACCCGTTCTATAACTCCATTTAAATTATAATACCCCTCTCATTTCCTGGAAAAATCTCATCTTGGAGATCATAATTGCAAATCGGTCATCATATATAGTGCAAGCACTTGGATTTATTTAAATTAAAAATCTTATATGTCCCATCAAGATAGTACAAGGATGTTTATAACACATTTGAAAGAGTTATGTCTGAGCATCTACTTAGATTCTTTATAAAGAATATAAGGTATATATTAATAACATGGATAGCTTCTTGGATGAAAGCACAAAGAAGACAAGAATGTAGCACATGTGATTCACCTTTACTCTCTTTCCATGGATCTTTAACTAAAATATAATAATTTACATCTACTTTCTACAAAATCATATATATATTATCAAAAGTTATAGTAATGTATAGGAATGGACTGCTGATTTTCTGACTGTATTTTTCTTTAGTGACTATATATTTAGACAAATTCTTGCATTTCAGTTTTCCTCTTTGCAGGTAGGAAATGAATATGTTTATTTAGGTTTAAAATGAGGTGGGAGGAAAAGCCATGTTATAAAATTTGCTAATTGCATGCTATACATGTTAGGGGGAGGTTGTCCATTAAGTCAGAGTAATATGTTTCCTCCAGTAACTTTCTTGCCCATTATATAGGGAGATTTAAATAGGGGCATTTATGAAACTGAATTTACAGGGAGTCATGCAAGCCCCTATTTTTTCCATAGGAAATTATATCTCTAGAAAAAATAGAGCCTGAACAATGACATTCCTACTTAGGATACAATAACCTATGAGTAAAAATGAAAGTAAGAAATAACACTGTGTATATAAATTCATAATAGTAGTACATGTTTGTGGTGGTATGGTGTTCCCCAAAATATTGTGCACTCTAATAAACTTATCTGGGGTCAGGAACAGAACAGCCATAATATTAAACATAGAGGTTAGGCAGTGGTAGCACACACCTTTAATCCTAGCATTCCAGAGACAGAGATCCATCTGTTCAAGGATACAGCCAAGCATGGTGAATCACGCCTTTAATCCCAGGAAATGATGACAGAAAGCAGAAAGGTATATAAAGCATAAGGACCAGAAACTAGAAGCTTTTTTCTGGTTAAGCTTTCAGGCTTTTGAGCAGCAGTTCAGCTGAGACCCATTTGGATGAGAACTCAGAGGCTTCCAGACTGAGAAAAATGAGATCAGCTGAGGAATTGGCAAGGTAAAGTTGGCTGTGGCTTGTTCTGCTTCTCTGATCTTCCAGCATTCACCCCAATACCTGGCTCCACATTTGTTTTTATTAATAAGACTCTTTAACATTAGTGCTACACATGTTTCTCATTTTTATTTACTGGTTTAAATAACATAAATTTGGCTTCTGGATAGATAATCATTTTACATAATCTCCTTTTCAATCTCACCAGCCAATGAATTATTAATAGTCATACATAACTGTTCTTCATATAATTCTTAGGTGTAAAATTAATTCAAAAGTTGAAAATCTGAACTATTTTTGGTACTTGTAGGAAGGGACCTAGTACCAAAGAATTGTAGCACATCACTTTCAAAGAATATACTGCCCTTCGTTATATTTCTTATTTAACTCAAAAATCAGGGGAAAGTAATACTGATTTATAATAATAATGTGACTTCAGTTAAAAACCAGACAGACAAACAACAAAACAACAAACCAAACTTTTCCTTAGCCATACCATGGAGCAGTCATGTCAGTGTGTTGGTACTTTCTTTCCTGTGACCCCTCATATACACAAACCAGGCTTCACTTTCACAGCTCTAAGAAATAGACTCTCATAGCATTTGGGAACTTCCTTTATGTGTGATTCCTGGCCCCAGCCTCTCCCAGTAACTTCAGAGGAAGAATTCACAATGCCTTGACTCTCTGGTATCCTTATCTTCTAAAGCAAGTAACATGTGTGCAATACTTTCTAGTTGGCTGCCAGCTTGGGATGGACCTTGGTATCCTTAAGTCAGATCTGCAGCAGCTTTTAAAGTCAGTTATATATATATATATATATATATATATATATATAAAATGTGTTTTAATTTTATACATCAGCCATGGGTTCCCCTGTCCTCCCCCCTCCCGCTCCCACTCCCACCTTCCCCCCAGCCCCTCCTCTCCATTCCCATGTCCTCCAGGACCAAGACACCCCTGGGGACTCATTTAAACCTGGTGGATTCAGTGCAGGCAGGTCCAGTCCCCTCCTTCCAGGCTGAGCATGTGTCTCTGTGTAAGCCCAAGGTTCCAAACAGCCAGCTCATGCACTAAGGACAGGTCCTGGTCCCACAGCCTGGGAGCCTCCCAAAGAGATCAAGCTATTCAATTGTCTCACTTATCCAGACGGCCTGATCCAGCTGGGGGCTCCACAGCCTTTGGTTCATAATTCATGTGTTTCCATTCGATTGGCTATTTGTCCCTGTGCTTTTTGCAATCTTGGATTCAACAATTCACGCTCTTGCTGTCCTCCTCCTTCTCAACAGTTGGACACCTGGAACTCCACTTGGGGCCTGGCCAAGGATCTCTGCTTCTACTTCCATCAGTTATTGGATGAGAGTTCCAAGACGACTGCTAGGGTGTTTAGTCATCTGATCACCAGGCTAGGTCAGATCAGGCCCTCCCTCGACCACTGCCAGTAGTCTATAGAGGATATATCATTGTGGATTTCTGGATACCTCTCGAGCACTCTGCCTATTCCTGTTCTCATGTGATCTTCATTTATCATGGTCTGTTATTCCTCATTCTCCCTTTCTGTTCTTGATCCAGCTGGGATCTCCTGCTTCCCTAAGCTTTCTTTCCCTCAAATCTTGCCCTTCATTACTCCCACTGTCGTCTATGTTGTTCATGTAGATATCATCCATTTCTCTGTCATTGGGTGATCCCTGGGTCTTTCCTAGGGTCCCGTTTTCTAGGTAGCCTCCCTGGAGTTGGATAGCAGTCTAGTCATCTTTGTTTTACATCTAGTATCCTCCTATGAGTGTGTACATACCATGTTTGTCCTTCTGAGTCTCGGTTACCTCACTCAGGATGATTTTTTCTAGCTCTATCCATTTGCCTGCAAACCTCATGATGTCATTGTTTTTCTCTACTGAGTAGTACTCCATTGTGTATATGTACCATATTTTCTTTATCCATTCTTCAGCTGAAGGGCATCTAGGTTGTTTCCAGGTTCTGGCTATTACAAAAATGCTGATATGAACACAGCTGAGCAAATGTCCTTGTGGTATGACTGAGCATTCCTTGGGTATATGCCCAAGAGTGCCACAGCTTGGTCTTAGGGGAGATGGATTCCCAATTTTCTAAGGAAGCACCATATTGATTTCCCAAGTGGCTGTAAAAGCTTGCATTCCCACCAGCAGTGGAGGAGAGTTCCTCTTGCTCCACATCCTCTCCAGCATAAGCTGTCTTCTGTGTTTTTGATCTTAGCCATTCTGACATGTGTAAGGTGGTATCTCAGAGTCATTTTGATTTGCATTTCCCGGATAATTAGGGATGTTGAGCAATTCCTTAAATGTCTTTCAGCCATTTGAACTTCCTCTGTTGAATATTCTCTGTTTAGTTCTATAGCCCATTTCTTATTTGGTCTGTTGGGCATTTTGATGTCTAATTTCTTGAGTTCTTTATATATTCTGGATATCAGTTATATTTTTTTAAAAATTATTAATCATTTAATAAATTTTTACCAGCCTAATCACAATTTCTCCTCTCTTCCTCCTCTCCTCCCAGTCCCTCTTCCCAACCTCCTTCCCTAATCCACCTCCTCTCCCTTCCCTTCAGAAAGGTGTAGGCCTTCCATGTATATCAGCCAGCCATGGAATATCAAGTTGCAGCAAGATTAGGCACCCCTTCTCCTGTTAAGGCTGAATGAGGCAACTCAGTAGAAGAAAAGGGTCCCAAGAACAGGTATCAGAGTCAGGGACAGCCCCTGCTCCCATTATTACGATTTCTAAAACCAAGCCATATAAATACAACACATATGCAGAGGGCCCAGGTCAGTTCCATGCAAGCTGTCTGATTGGCAGTTTAGTCTCTGTGAGCCCCATGAGCCCAGGTCAGTTGTCTCTGTGTGTTTTCCTGTGGTGATCCCCCCAAAACCACTACAGAGACAGAATTCCATATGTAAAAGCAAGTCTTTATTTTCAAGCTTGGAGCTTGGACTCTCTGTCCTAAGCAGCAGTGAGAGCAGAGCACCCAGAGCCCATGCAGGGTAAGGTTTTTATCCTAGCAGAAGTTGGGGTGAGGGGATTTCCAGGGTTCAGGACCCTGATTGGTTGACATTTGTCTAGTGATATAGGGAATGCTTGGAATGTCAGGTATTTCCTCTTAAATGCAGGCCCCACTGGGTGATGTCAGCTTATGGTTTTTCCTGGTTCCAGATGTTGCCTGACAGAAGCTGTGTCTGGGCCTCTAAGCTTGTCATGGCAGCTGTGTGGTCAAGCTGCCCTCCCCCACCCCATACACACATCCTTAGCCTTTCTTGCTCCCATCATCCTCCCTCTCTTCCACAGGATTCCCAGAAGTCCAGAAGTCCACCTAATATCTGGCTGTGGGTCTCTGCATCCATTTCCATCAGTTGCTAGGTGAAGCCTCTCGGATGACAGTTGGACTAGGCAACAATCTGAGTATAGCAGAACATCATCAGGAATCATTTCATTCGTGGGTGTTTTTTTTTTTTTTTCTGTTTTGCCAACTTGCTTGGATCTATCCTAGGTCTCTGGCCTGTCCAGCCTCTGATTCCTGGCCTTTCAGGCATTGACAGGAGTGGGCTCCCTCTCATGGTATGGGTCTCAAGCTGGACCAGTCATTAGTTGGCCACTTGCATAATTTCTGTGCCACTGTTGTCCCAGCATATCTTGTAGACAAGGCAAATCGCAGGTCAGAGGTTATGTGGCTGGGTTGGGGTCCCAATCCCTCCTTTGGAAGTCTTGCCTGGTTAGAGAAGATGGCCACTTCAGGCTCCGTATCTCCTATTGCTAGGATTCTTGGCCAAGGTCACCTCTTAAAAGTGACTTCAGCTCTATTCTCCAAGTTATAAACTCAGCTGATGGAGTCTTGCCTGGAGGGCATCTTTCCCTATGTTCCATAGCAGACTGGACCTTTCTTCAATGGTACTCATCTCCTTAACAAACACATCCTTTCTTCCAGCACATGCTTTGACTGTAACATTAAGCCTCCTAATATTTTTTTCCAAACTGTACATTTTATATTTCTTCCTGCCTCTTTGCTGTTTCTCATTGTATGTCTGTATAAGAATGATCAATAATAATGGTACCACAGACTTAATATTATAGAGTCTTGAAATTTCCCCTGCCCAAGCATTAGTCCACTCAGACAAGTTCTTAGAACAGGGCAGGCTAGAAAAGCCACTTGGTCGTTTGCTAAAATATCACAGAAATGGCCAAGTCCACTTACTAATATCCTTTCTCTTTGAAACCACCTTGCACTAGACCTCCACAGCATACATAGTTCTTAGCAGTTCTCATAGTTCTCTTCCAGGATCCTAGTGGCACGGAGCCTGATGCTCTGCTTACAGTACTAAGCTGCTTTACTAGTTCAAAGCTCCACAGTCTTTCACAGTCCTCCAAAAACCATATTCAGCATCTTCATAGCAACACCTCATCTCTGGATTTAACTTCAGTATCTGTTACTTTTCTATTTTTGTGATAAAATACAGGGAGCAATCCCACATAAGGAAGAAAGAGTTTACTTTTGCTTATGGTAGAGGCATAGCAGCAGATAGCTAGAGCAGGAAGCCAGAGGATTGCATTACCAAACACAATTGCGCAGAATAGAGAGCAAACTGATAACATTGAGGCTGTAAAAGTCTGTCCCAAAGACTTATTTTCTCCAGCAAGAAGTCTTCTAAACCTCCCCAAACAGCACCACCTACTGGTGACCAAGTGTTCAAATACCTGAGCCCTTTAGAACATTTCTCATAGCTTTAGAAAGCCAAGGAACACAACATGTCATCAAGATAACATAAAACAAAGAATGTCAGTGTAATACTTCAGTACAAATCGAGAATATCAAGAATCAGGGACATCTATATCCAAGGGCAGCAGAAAATTGATGCACTGCTCAGACTGGATTCAACTTTTTTCCACAATTTTCTTCTATTCAAGTGTTCAATGATGCTTATTTGTGTGTGTGGTTTTCTTCATTACTCCAACAACTCAAAAGTTCCTGTATTGCAGAAACACACTCAGAAACTCTAAGGAGTTATTTAATAATATGAGTATTTCTTAATCCACTGAAATAGACAAATAAATCATCAGGGTACCTTCTTAGGTCACAAGTCCTCATTCATATGTCACTTGTTCAGTGATTAATTTTCTCTCTCTCTCTCTCTCTCTCTCTCTCTCTCTCTCTCTCTGTGTGTGTGTGTGTGTGTGTGTGTGTGCATGCATGCACATATTTGTCTGTAGACATTATTTCAACATGTATCCCAGAGTATCCTGGATTCATGCACTTTTTGCTTCTGCCTCTCATGTACTAATATTATGGATTTATATCACCATTCTCTAGTCATTGAGTATCTTAAACTGCAAAATCACAGAGTCCGTATCCATTTGCCCTCTATTTTATTTGTGCCTTTCATTATAGCACTTAACTGTGTATTTTTCCTACCTCTGAATTTATTTTCAATATTGATTTTTATACTTTTGTTTTCCCATCTTCCTAGTGAAGACCCTCTCTCCCAGTAGGCATTCAAAGGCATGAGTGGAATACATTACAAACAGATACAAATTTTAGCAAATTAAAACATTTGAGATTAAAAAATAAACAATGTTTTAGGGAAGGATTTAGATACATGTTGAATTGGCAAAGATTTTTTGTTGTTGTTGTTGAGGATCAATGGGGATAAAGTAGCATTCTCAATATAAAGCATAAGAAATAAAAAGCCTTAATCCTTTCACAAAACATACTGCCCTAGAAACAAATGTTTTTTTCTTTTTATATAAAATATCAAAGCAAGAAGCAATGCTACTGGGAAATAAAATGATGCACCAATTAAAAAACAAATAGAGACAAGTTTAAACTTTTAAATCAATCCATAAGGTCCCTAGACAAACATCTACATAAGAAGTAGGTTTATATAACTATAAAAGTACACGCAGAATCCACATAGTAAGTTATATACTACTACTGTGGGTAGTCAAAAGGAATTACATTCAGAAGAAATAATTTCCTATTGGTCCATAAAGCTGTAATGTAATTTTCACAAGCACAAAATTGTGGGACTTCTTTAAATATCATGGCCTTCACCAAGGTGTTGAGGCTTGCTCTATGCTGATAATAAAAAATAAATCTATTGTGCATTAAACTCTTTCCAAGATTTTTAACTGAGATTATCTGTTCCATTTTCTGCATTCTCCATCCCCAAGAGTAAATTAACATGTGAGAACTGGACTGAATGTTGCACAAGGTGGTGGAAGTCTGACACAGACTACATTGGCTTCATTGAAATATAATTCATCAGAAGAGAGAAAAAAAGAGAAAAAAAGAATATGCAATGTTACTAAAGGTATTTTGAAATACACTGTACAGGATAAAAAAAAAGAAATATACTTCATCAGGCAGTTGGCATTTGTCTGTTCTGCCAGTCCCAGACTGTTTTATTCCTGGATCCCCATAGTTACTCTCTAGTATATGAGTTTCAATGATACCTGAAAATACAGCAAAGGGGTCATTAACATCTCAAAACTAAACTGTGTTTTATTTCTAAAATTATCTTCAGGTTTATAATCAGTATGCACATGATGAATTCTGGTCAGATACTATACCTTATTAAGGAATTAATTATTTCACAATAAATAATAAGTATGTTTGTAATCTACACCTGGTATGAGATGACAAAAGACAAGTCATATATCCCAAACAATAACTTAGTAATTTGTAGGGAACAAATGCAGAGCAATATATATTCTCTGTCTACATAAAAACAACCTTAAAAGTAAGAAAAAAAAAGATGAATAGAAAGAGGTTTGCTTTGAAGATTGATAGTTTGGAAAGTAAAAATATATTTCCAACAGCTCAATAAATACCAAATATGGATGGATTTTGTAAGCTAGAGCTCCTCTCCTCTCTAATGCTTTGTGTTGACATAAACTATAAGCATTTGGCCTTAGGTCAGAAGAGTTAACTAGGCACAGATAGCCACAGATACAAATCTTGTGGTATTTAAAAGATACAGAACTCCTGGGAAGAGAAACGGAAGAATTTTGCATGGATTTAATACTATTTATAATTCTTCAGTCACAAAGTCAGGAGACAGTGAGACATCCAGGAATTTGTTCAATTTAGCTAAGTTTATTAGACATTTTTAAATAAATAAAACAGAATGTAATCAGACATAATTTAAGGCTACAATGAAGGTAAAAATTTATTTGAGTTTAGATAATTCTTACCTTACAGAATAGATGGGCATGGGCATGGGTAAGAGACGGTATATAAATATTCAAATCTTATCTGCTAGTAAAAATGAGCAATTTTGTTATTCTAGTAGAAGAAATATATTGAGATTAATAATTTTGTGCAAATCATGTTAGACTTTTCTTCTTGTGTTCTATAAGACATAGGAGTCAGATAATGTTCTCTAATACACTTCTTAATGTGTTTTATAAATTTTAAGAGTGAAAATGTGAGTCTTAAGCATAGAGATAATGATAGTGTTGTTTTATTCAATTCATTAATTAATAAATACTAAGATAATAAAGAACTCAAAGAACAAAAATATACAATATATTTTCAGAGACCTTTAATCAAATGTAACTATGTTAGATTAGTTAGAAACAGCTTAATATTAACAGTACTTGAACTTACCACCTGTACTAAAAAGAAATTTTAAAATTAACATACAAGTTTATAATGACAAGAGCTAATGAAATACCAAGTAAAAGTAAGTTATTTGATATAAATAAGTCATGGTCAACTTGTAAAAACATATTATACTACACTATGTCATTCAAATGTTTCCATATTATATAACAATTCTTAACAAATCATCCATTTTTACCAGAAATAGTTTCAAAAAAACTCAATTTACCAATAAGCATGACTAGAATGTTTTCTTCTAAAGGATAAAGGTGCTGCAGAACTGTGGAAGTCTTCTTCAGTATGTGTGATTAAACAAGATGGTGAAATTAGTTTCTTTGTAGAAAATAACAACACAGAGACACAGGCTGGGATAGTGCACAGTAAGTGATTTGCATTAATGGGTATATCACAAGCTCTCAGACTGAACATTAAACCTTTTTTAAAAATCTCTTTCAGAATTACTATTTTATTAAAGTAGCCTGTCATTTTTATTAAACATTTTTTTTCAAACAATGCATTTGATCAAATTATTTTCCTACCCTCATCTTCTTCTGGACCTTCCCCGCTGTCCTTCACACACCTTCAGGTTCTCCCTTCCCCCTTGAAAAGTGAAAACAAAAATAAAAATAAAACAAACCTGTAAATACACATAAAACAAAACAAACAAATAGCAAGATAAAAAAAATACCCAACCAAGCCAATATTTTTTTTGAAGAGTTTCTCAGATATCTGTGTCACATTGTTTGAGAACTCTCTGTTTGAGTATATATCCCATTTTTAACTTGGTTATTTACTTTCTTAATGTTCTTTTTTCTTTTCGTTTTCTTTTTAGTTCTTTATATAGTCTAGATACTGACCCTTTGTCAAATATATAATAAATGGTAAGGATGAAATTTTCCCATTATGTAGGCTGCTGCTCTGCTAAAATGATGGTGTCCTTTGCTGTACAGAACAAAAATAACCACAAAAACTTGGAGTCTGTTTTGTGTTGATCAACTACCCCTGTGCATGGGTTTTATCCTTGAGCGTGGTCGATAGATGCAGTGTCATTAAATGAGAGAAAACTGATTTTTCTCTTACCACAAGGGAATTAATTATAAATAATTCATTTGTTGGGGTGGGATTTTATGTCCACTTCCCCTTCTCTGTACTTTTGTCTAGTTAACCTATGCAGGCCTCATGCACGCTTTCATAGTCTCTTTGAGTTCATATATGTATCTTGTGTTTGGGAGATATTATTTCCTTGGAGTTACCAACTACTCTGGCTTTTATAGTCTTGCTGCCTCCTCTTCTACATAGATTACTGACCCTTGAAAGGAAGGATTTGATAAAGACACCATCCTATTAATGACTGAGAGCATAAAATCTCACACTCCCTGCAGATTGTGCAGTTGTGGGTCTCTATGTTAATTACAAGAGCTTCCCTGATGAGGTCTAGTGATGCAACTCATAGGTTGGTATAGCAATATGCTATTGAGTCATTTTACTAGTATATTTCCTTAAGAGAAAATAATAGTTGCTTTTACCCTAGGGCCAAGGACTTATCTAGTCTCAGGCTTTTTAACAGTGTGGGGTATGGGTTCCATCTCAGAATGGGCCTTAAACCAAATCAGAGTAGTTGATTACTCATAAAACATGTTTTTGCTAGTGTTGCAAAAGTATATCTAGCAAGCAGGTGGTAAGTGAGATAGGTCACAGAGTTTGTAGCTGGATATTATGAATGATTACTTTTCTCTCATGGTTTTGATGGAATATCTTCTAGCATCATGAATACTAGTCATTTTGGGTGAAATTTCTAGTTAGAAACCACCTCAATTTCTCCATATGCAATGGCATATGCTAGTGGTGTCTTCCGTAATAGGACCTTACTACTATATTGTGGAGAGTAGCACATAGTATTTGTAATAACTTTTGGTTTTGAGGTAGGGGGTGTATGGTACCTATTTGGCTAGTAAATCAACAAAAGGCAACTTATTCCTGGCACTGGGGACTTTACTTGCTGTCATGAGATGTCTAATTGAGTCACTGTCTCCCCATTGCTGTGGATATCTCTCTGTATAAATAAAATGCTGTTTGGCCAGTGGCTAGGCAGGAAGTATAGGCGGGACAAGAGAGAGGAGAATTCTGGGAGGTGGAAGGCTGAGTGGAGACAGAAACTGCCAGCCGCCACCATGACAAGATGTAAGGTACTGGTAAGCCACGAGCCATGTGGCAAAGTATAGATTAATAGAAATGGGTTAATTTAAGATAGAGGAAGTAGATAAGAAGAAGCCTGCCATGGCCATACAGTTTGTGAACAATATAAGTTTCTGTGTGTTTACTTGGTTGGGTCTGAGCATCTATGGGCCTGGTGGGTGAGAGAGATTTTTCCTGACTCTGGGCCAGGCAGGAAAACTCTAACTACTAATGGCGCCCAACATGTTGGCAAGAGTTTCCACCTAAAACCTGAGAAAAAAGATTTTAAAACAGAGCTAAAAACAGCTTCCTAGTTGTCTCTCTCAAGTTAGTGGCAGCGATTTGAGCTGGTTTGAGCTAATATGGCAGGTTCCTGGCATGTGCATCTGACCTGCAGTGCGGTGGGAATGAGGAATCTACAAGTGA
The DNA here is from genome assembly GCF_903995425.1 of Onychomys torridus. Lineage (NCBI taxonomy): Eukaryota > Metazoa > Chordata > Mammalia > Rodentia > Cricetidae > Onychomys > Onychomys torridus. The sequence goes on from NC_050448.1 coordinate 100,596,852, forward strand.
CACTTTACTCTGCTGTGTAGATTTAGCCTTTGCTAGTTTAAAAAAAAAAAAAAAAAAAAGGTTTCTGGGCTATGCACTGCTTTGATAGAACTGCTTCTGACAGTTGATGGTACACATGGCTCAAGACCCAGAGCTGGCGGTAAACTGTACCACCGCCATGTAGGGAAGCTGAGGTGGGCAGAGCCAGCAGCCACAGTGGCATTTCAGTCTTACAAAGATGGATATTACACAGAGAATCTGGTTTGTCTTGTCTTTGGGATTTTTAACTGCAAAAAAGATTTGATCGTAAAAGCTGTTGAGTTAAACAAATATGTAAATTTTAAAGGTACCTTGACTTCAAAATTTGGATATAAGGATATATTGCTTTGGAAAAGAGTCTCTGCATTTGTTTCCACAGAAAGCCAGAGGCTATGGATTTATTCCAGATTAAGATACATCAGGTTTGATCAGCCAAGACCACCTGAAAGGTCTCCGATGACACCATGGCCCAGAAGATCCAACATCCAGAATGGTTTCAAGGCAACTGGCTCAGAGGTTCACCCTAATGGACTACTCCATAATCCTAAAATTTTCTTTGTGTTCCCATAAGATACAGCGCCCCCCTCCAGCAGGAAGTAGTAAGAGAAACTACACCCACATTCCCAAAATTATCAAGCTGGCTTTGGAGATGCAATTGGCTCACTCCTTCTCTAAACCCAAACATATTGCTAAAAGAAAAGGTTAAGAGATTCTTGTGTCCCAAATCAGAAGAGCCCTCTGGTGTGGAACAGAGAAAAGCCAATGATTTTCTTTAAAGCAGGTTGATTATAAATGCGATCTCTTTCTAAAGAATTTGAAAAGGGGATATGATATAGATATAATAGGATGAAAGAGTAGATTAAGGAAGGAACTTACTTCTAAAGAGCAACAACATGTTTAAAATGTTTTACATTGGTATAGATTTTAGTCTATTAATACAAACTTAAAGTTAATTTTGTTATACTATGTATATATTTCTACTCGTGTTTAAGGTATTATGTTTGTATAGCTCATTTAAAATTGTAATGGATAATTAAAAATAGATTAATAATTATCATCTGTGATAATCATACTCATAGCCATGTTAGTTAAGTCTTCTGGGTATACATAGAGATATTTCAAATAGATAGGTAATCTTCAAATACTTCAAAGACCTTCAAAATAGGGCATTTAAAATATTTTTAAAATTTAGACTTTCTGGACAGTGAGACATGTCTGTTCCTGGCAACACCGATTTACTTCAGAGACAAGGATGGGCATTGAAGACACTTCATATCTTATCTTCACCTTGGCAAAAATAGCCATTTGGGCAAGAAACTGTTCTTGCCTGGACTGCTTGATTAACTGGACATGCAGGACCCATAGAAAGGTGACCACTGAACTTTGCTTGACAAAATGGTCGTTCAGGTTCCTGCTTCGCAGAGGAAACTGCCAGACATTCTACAGGACACTGAGAAAAATAACCAAGAGACTCTAGCCCTGTGGGCTAAAGACAAATGCCCCAACTTTACAAAGGAACATTAGGTGACTGTCCAGGCTGCCAGCTGTCTCTGTCTACTCTTGCAAGACTCCTGAAAAATGCTTACATCCTTCTCCTGGTTCTTAGGTAATATTATATCCTTCTGAGGTCTTTGATGTGGTTAAAGACTAGATAGTTATAATTTCTTCAGTTATGATAAAAGATAAGTTAGATATAAAAACCTTAGACAAACAAACATAGGATAGATAGGATATCTTCTTTAATATTGTAACTGTAATTCTTGTTTGATGATTGTTTTGTTATATGTAATTGTACTATGTAAAAGATAAAACCTTCCTTTAAAAAAAAAAAAAAGAAAAGGGGAAGTGCTGTGGATATCGCTCTGTATAAATAAAATGCTGTTTGGCCAGTGGCTAGGCAGGAAGTATAGGCGGGACAAGAGAGAGGAGAATTCTGGGAGGTGGAAGGCTGAGTGGAGACAGAAACTGCCAGCCGCCGCCATGACAAGATGTAAGGTACTGGTAAGCCACGAGCCATGTGGCAAAGTATAGATTAATAGAAATGGGTTAATTTAAGATAGAAGAAGTAGATTAGAAGAAGCCTGCCATGGCCATACAGTTTGTAAACAATGTAAGTTTCTGTGTGTTTACTTGGTTGGTTCTGAGCATCTATGGGCCTGGCGGGTGAGAGAGATTTTTCCTGACTCTGGGCCAGGCAGGAAAATTCCAACTAAACCCCATTATATGAAGACTTCCTTTAAATTACCTATCTATCTATCTATCTATCTATCTATCTATCTATCTATCTATCTATCTGTCTATCTATCCATCCATCCATCTATCTAAAGTTTGTACAGTAGTAGTTTCTTTGTGGCTTTTCAAGGAGATGTTTCTCCCCAAATAGACTTCTTTACCATGCCCTTATTTTGTTTCTCATTTAATCTTTCCATTAGGTTTCCCATGCATACTCTATTTCTTTTTCCATGGAAGATTCCCTCCTTCTGCCTTGTCCTTTACTAGCTCCCTAAACTTTTTGGCCATTATAACTAAAACACACAAATTGAAACTTCAACAGCTAAGAAAAAACATGAAATATTTGTCGATTGGGTCTATTTTACCTTACTCAGGATGATTGTTTCTATGTTCACCCATTTACATAAAATTTTTATAATTTTATTTTTTAATAGCTGAATAATACTCCATTATGAAGTTGTACTATGTTTTCATTATCCACTTATCAGTTGACTCACTTTTGGGTTCTTTCCAGTTTCTGGCTATATTAATAGAGGAGCAATGAACATGGATGAACGAGGATCTCTACAGTAAGTTTTAAAGTCCTTTGGGTATATGCCCAAGAGTAGTAGAGCTGTATCTTCTGGTAGATCAACTTTCAGCTTTTTGAGGAAACCTCCATGACAGTTTCCTTGCACACAAACCAGCCAGTGAACAGCACTCCCCTTTCCTAACATCCTCATCAGCATGTGCTGTCATTTAATTAATATTACTATTAATCCTGCCCATTATAAGAAGGTTAAGCAGAATTTTCAAAATCTTTTCATTGTAAATTTTCCTGTGACTAATGATATTAAACATTTTTGAAGTGTTTGTAAAATATTCATGTTGCACATTTTGAGTACTCTTTGTTTAGATCTATACACCATATTCATTTGAGTTTATTTACTTTCTGTTCAGTTTTTTAGTTTTTCATATATTCTAGATACTGGCCCCCTGTCAGATATAGAATTGGAAAAATGTATTTTCCCATTCTGTAGGCTGCCACTCTGCTCCATGAGCAGGGCTGCAACATTTAGTTAGGAAAAGGGAAGGGAGTTAAACGTGTAAGAAGGAGGGTAAAATAACAGTAATATGTAGCTGGAGTTTTCTCTAGTCCTGCCTAGCCCACAGTCAGGACAAATCTCTCTCACTCGCCAGTCCTGTAGCTGCTCAGACCCAACAGAGTAAACACAGAGAGACTTACATTGCTTACAAACTGTTTGGCCACAGCAGGCTTATTGTTATCTAGTTCTTGTATCTTAAATTAACCCATTTCTATTAGTCTATAAGTTACAATGTGGCTCATGGCTTACAGGTACCTTACATCTTGCTTTCCATGGTGGTGGCTGGCAGCATCTCTCTGCCTCAGCCTTCTACTCTCCAGAATTCTCCTCACTCCTTCTCCTGCCTATACTTCCTGCCTGGCTAACAGCCAATCAGTGTTTCATTTATTAACCAATCAGAGCAACACATTTAACATACAGAACATCACATAGCAGTAATAATGTCTGAATCATACTATTATCTATCTACCTAAAAATACATCTAACTCTGTATACATATATGGTCTAAATGAAATCTTCCCATTTGCAATAATAATGTCCCACCCCTCACCAAGTGCCAGAGAACATCTAACAAATAATCCAATACCAGGTATGAAAAGCCTACTTTTGAGTTGTTGGTCAGGGTTCCAAGAGACTCTGAAAATATAAGGACTATTGATATTGACCTGGGTTCTCTCCCAGAGTTGGAACTTTAGTCTCTATTGCTGAAGACACCATACATGCATTTCAGACATGGGACACAGAAGACCTGAGATAGATTTCACCTTAAAGCCTCCTTCCTGATGACTTATCTTTCATAGTACCAGAAGGGAACATGCATAATTGCAAAGGAAGTACTCAGGTAATAATCTTAGCTAGTTATGATGCCTATGAACCACAACAACCAGAATAACACGATAACCATAAGGATTTCATAGTTGTGTGAATATCTTTGTGGTAATCAATAGCTCTGTTATTGGATATAAGGCCTGCTGAACAGAGGGAAATCATTCCTGGTACTGGAAACCTAACCAAGTACCCACAGCTAGTGAAGTAATGGATCTTGGTGGAGAACATTCAACTATCACTTTACTAAACCAACATAATCCCTAACCACATCCTGGTTATTTGAATTGCAAATCTACATGACAAGAATATCTTTCCAAGTTAAGAGGAGACATCCTTTTGAAATAGTATAACCCAATCTCCTAACCTCTGTGGTAGAGTAAGATTCAAATCTGGAAATTCCTTATAGCTTACAAAGAAAGCTAATAATGTTGAACAAACTGCAACTTTAACACACTCCAGTGATTTTCAGAAGCTCACACTATCATTTTAAAATGCTTCATCTTTCAATTCAAGAGATTTTTGTTCATTTTCTTTCTCCTATTATTGCACTGTGATGCATATTTGCAAAATCTTGAAGAAAATAATTTCTGTCTATCTAGCTCTGTCTGAAAAAATACTACTTTGATAAAATACCCCCAAGAATAGTCAATATTAATTTCATTAAATTTGTTCCTGCTATCATACCAGCATTTAAAAGTTTCAATATATTATGTCAATATTTATTGGCATCTGAGGAGAAATGACTTGGGGAAAGATAAAATAAGACGCAGAATACAGTAATTGTACTTGATGTTTGAAATCATTCAAAAATAACCAAATAAGACAACTTGCCTTTGTATACATTTCTGAGACTCCTGTTCTACCACTAATATATAGTAAGCCTTGTTTTTAACAGTTGTTCCTATTGTTTGATTACGAAATACACACAGTAAGTTCAGGGGTTCTAATGTTTGCTCCTGAGTTTTTGGAGACTGTATAAAACTTTTGGAAACTCCAATCTTGCTAGGAAATGTGAGCTACCATTGCATGTGCCTTGAAAGTTGTAGCCCAGTTCTTAGTTTGAGCCCTAATTTCTTATTCCTGGTAGCATAGTATAAACAGCTATTTTAAGCTCTCCCAGCATAGGCTTGAGCTGTTCTTAACCATAATATATTCCCAAGTAAAAATATTACTTCAAAACATGAGTCAAAGTAAAATAATTAATATACCAGGCTTGTATAAAATTTGGAAGAAATGTTGCAATTGTATATTAAAGGAGGAGCAATACATTTTCAAATTCAATACATTATCTGAGAGACTGAATTGATTTTGTGATAAAGGTGTTTAATGGGGAAAGAGATTGAATTTAACATAAACTAAACACCAATCCATAACAAATTGGAAGCAATATGTACAGTTTGTTTCTTTCTCTTATTCTTCTTTCATACTCATACATTATACCTGACTGCAGTTTATTTTTCCTCCACTCTTCCCAGTGCTCCCTACCTCTGCCTCCTCCTTTTCCCTATAAAAAGAAAGAAAGAAAAAGAAGTAGGCTTTCCATGAATATCAAGGGAGCATGACAAAATGACAGAGATAACTCAGTGCCTGAAGAACTGTCCGGCACGTGATACACTGGCAAGAAGCCCAGAGCCAGCAGACAGGAAGAATGAAGGGTAAAATTTCCAACTTTATATGCAATTTCATTTAAAAAAATGTCTACATTAAAATGTCTCCCACAACTTTCTCAGTTTCAAGAAAATAGAAGTTAACATGCTGTGTAAAATGAAAAATTGAACAAAAAAAGTGTTTCTAGTAAATCAGGCATTGCTATGACATCATTGTAAAATATGTCAGCGAGGGAGAATCCAATCTTAAGTTAGTGGTTACTAAATTTTTTGTATGTTAGATGTATTGTAACTCTCTAAATAAGGTCTTTTTTCTCAAGTTTCTGAATAATGAAAGCAGAAACAGTTCATTGTACTGAGCCGCTAAGCATTGATTAGTGTTCTGCTGAGTAGGGACTGTTTGAGTTTGGCTGTAAAGAGGCAGAGAGTGAAGAGGCTATTAACAGTCATTCTCTGGGGCAAACATCATCCTAGTGAAATTCAATCTAAATCAGAAAAATGTGCAACTACAGGAATAAAACACCAAAATGCACATATCAAAACATAGTGCTCTGCCATTATGAGGAACGGAGAATGAATGAGCCCGCACTGATGTAAACAGCAAAGGAGAAACATCTCACAAGTGTAGCTTTGTGAGGAAGAAGCCAGACTGCAAAGGGAGAATATTGGTCTTCACTGCTATGCAGCCACACATATGGCATAAATATGTACAGGCAAGTTCACAGAAGCACAGTTAAGGCCAATCAAATTCTAGAAACCAATTGAAGATTGACAGTAGGTTGGCTAACATTTTGTTACTCATGTTTCAAAATATTGCAAAATCATAGGAATAAATCAGCCACTGCTAGATTCAACATCATAATATTTAAAGACTTGCCTAATGAAAGACACTATACATGAAAAGGGATATTTACATATTCTTCAAACTGGAAAGAACTGTTCTGTAAGAGAACTTTGCATTGACACTATATAAGCTTTTATCTGTTGATATCACTCTAAGTTCTACTCTGTTACTCCACATTATAAAATAGTGATTTTTTTTTCAAACTGTGCATTGCCCTAAGAGACTCCATTTTATAAGCACCTTTTGTTATGATTTTGAGGGAGAAGGATGACTTCAGTCCTGAGGTATAGCCAGAAACTGCGGTATCTGTTAGGTACCATCCATCCAACACAGCCTGTGAGATGATCTGTTTCTTAGAAGACAAAAGAAGCCATCTCATATATTTACCAGGCTTAACTGATACCTTGAAAGCACATGAATACATTAAAAAGGACTTTCATGAAAACTAGGCTGAAGATAACATGATAGACATTTAACTCTGTGATGGCATGGCCCTGCAACAACCTGACTTCCAATACCTACTCTGTGCATCAAAGATGGAGGACTCTCAGTTCCTCAAACATTGACTCAGAGGGATCTTTACTATTGATGTAGGCTATTCAATTCTCCCTATCTTCCTATTCACCTTTTCATGCATCTGGCCCTGACCCACTCTTTATTGCTCCAGATTCATTTCTTGCTCTACAACACCCCCAACACACATTGTTTGTTTGTTTGTTTTCACCTAGCAGCTAAATTCTGCAGGTTTCCTCTCAAGCCTGATTCTTGAAACTCCAGATATAGCTCCATATATATTTGTGTGTTTACGTGCATATATGTGTGTGTGTGTGTGTGTGTGTGTGTAGGTGTGTAGGTGTGAATGTATACACACACATATTGAACTTGCATTTATTTTTTGTGTATACATATATATGAATATATGTGAATAAAGATACATAGTTATATTTACTGTTTAATGTATGATGTGTCAAATGAGAGTTTGTATTAGTAATTATGTTTGGAATAAACAAAGCTGCATTTTCCTATCATTCTACCTTTAATAACTGAGCAAATTAAATAGGCTAGATCTCCAAGAACATAGTAATCACACCAGAATGAAAAAACATGCAACACTTCACACTGACACAGTAAAAGGTGAATACGTAGCACGGCAATGATGATTGTGCCAAGGAAATGTCACCTGACCAACCTGTGTGTGTCAAGAAAATCCATAGATAAAAAACCCTTGATGTACTAATAACTGCAGCTTGGCTCCATCCCCAAAGCTGACACCACATATTCAGATTTCCATGAGTCTTTTTGCTGATTCTTACACGTAGACTAGGTTCTGCCCTTTGCTTTTTATTGGCCTCCAAACTACCACATATTAATTCTTCAGCCAGAGTCAATCTTTTCATTTCAGTTTTTAAAATATACCAATTAGTTTTAAATTTATATAGTATATTCATAATTTTATATTCATATTTAACTTAATTAGTTCTTTGAAATTTTCATACCATATCTTTTGATCATATTTACCCCTTTCCCCAACTCTACCTCAATTCACTCTGTATTTTCCTACCCAACCAGAATTGCATCTCTTTCTAAAATCTTTTATATTTTTGATTGTGAGCCTAGCCTTTAATGGCTGAACTATCCCTCCAGCCCTTCTTTCTAAAATCTTTAAAGACCAATTTGTGCTGTCCAAATAGTTTTGGATATGCCATCTTATAATGGATGGTGATCAACTGACCGGGGACTACACTTAGGGGAAAATATGTCTACTTCCGGCAGCTAAAATCTGCTAATAGTGTCATGGTTTGGGGTGGAATTATGTGTACTGCTCCTAACTCCTTACTGGGATTTTATGTGGCCTGGCCTTGAACAAGATTTGTATCTGCTGGGGCAACCACTGTGAGTTCATATGTGCAGCTGTCCTACTATGGCCAGAGGATAATATTTTCTTATACTCATCTGCTGACTTGGACTCTTAGATACTTTCTTCCACTTCTTTGCCAGTGATCCTTAGCCTTGAGAGGGGACTATAGTACATATATTTTCTTTAGGAAAGACTATCCTACAGTCTCTTATTCTATGCATATGATCTAATTATGTGTCCCTGTGCTAGCTGCCTTCAGCTGCAATAGTAGAAGCTTCTGAGATAAGGGATGAGATAAGCATTGATCTATGGGCATAATAAGTCAGGAGAAGTCAGTTTAATACTATGTGCATTTAGCAGCATAGTAGTTGTATTTTCTCCCCTAGGCTTATGTTCCTGGCCTGATAATGATATAAGGTATACACATTATCTTGTAGAATGGGTCATAAATTCAATTGAGAAGTCATTGGTTTTCCTGTGATTCTCATACCATCATTACACCAGTGTTCATGTCTTTCCAGGCCAATTATTATTGTAGGTCACAAGATTCATCACTGAGTATGATTGATGATCATTTTTCCCTCCTATAGGTTGCATCACACTTCCAAACACCATTTAAGCGATCCAGTAAGAATGAAACATGCAAGTCTGTAACAGATTGATTTCCTTGTGATCTATGACTTAAGGATGTGATATCTTCAGAAGTAGGCTCTTTCTGCCAAGTTCAGAAGGGTAACCAAGATCAATGGCAACAGCTTGTAAAGTTTGAGAGGATAGAGGCAAGCAAGGGCTTCTAAAAGAGGTTGATGGGGTTAGGATGTAAGTTGGAATTCCATACCCAAAGGTTGTGCAGGAATAAAAGCATGAAGTCAGTAGGGATACATGTTCCTCAGACAGGTCAGAGTGATGGTGGATTTGCTGGTATGATCCTAGTGTCCTTTCCTGGAGATGGTTGGTTCTAGGGTAATGGAGCTGGCAGCATTAGTTTTAACTTGCCTAGAGAAGAGATCAGGTGCACACAGTAGCGATAGATGAGGATGATTGAAGTTGATGTATTGGAATTGGGGGGTTGTTGTCTAGGCTCTTTAGCTATTGGTGGGAACAAGCAAAGGCTCTCATTGAGGGTGGATGAGGTTAGCAACATAAGTTGGGATCTCTTCCTGAAAGGAGTATGTAGGAAGAGGCATGAGTAGGCAAGCAAGATGCCTGTACAATAGGAAACTCATAGTTTTAATTGAGGCTCCACTCAAACATGTTATCATAAGGCTCAACTCTACAAGGACAACCAGTAAAACTCTAACAGGATTAATTATCTGATACTTCACTTCCCTAAAGAGATCCCCTTTGAATTTCTATCAGCTTCCTTTCAGAAAGGTCTCTTTTAACTTCATTGAAGTCTGTTGCAGATGCAGATTCTTTAATGATTTGTAACAATTCTTTCCATACACAGATAAATACATGAGTAAAGTATACATATATATATATTGGTGTACAGTGTGTGAGCATGGACTTAATATAAGCATTTAAGACTAGAATAAAATAATCTGTGTTTTCCTTAGCTTCCATCAGGGTGAGTTGTGACTACTTGACACACTGCTGCCAATGAATGTGATTTGTTAATTTATTCTTATTCAGTGAATTCTACACCATGGATAAACAGAAAATTGTATGTGCCTCTGAAGTAATGCAATCATCACAGTCTTTACATGCCAATGATCAGTAATTAGTAGCAATTAATTTTTACATCACATACCATTTACAATCTCCACAGCCTTAGTAAACCTTTATCATATCACATATAATGTGAAAGGAAGTTTAGTTGGGGAGGGGCATTTAAGGGTTGGGAAGTTGGAAAAAGACATAACTGTAATATGGATGTTTGAAAAAGACATATAGAAACCTACTATTTTGTAAGCTTCATACATATATGTGCATATAAATATAATATATAATATTTAGGTCTTCATTAGGATTTCTATTGCTGTCAAGAGACACCATGTCCACTGTAACTATTATAAAGGAAAACATTTAATTGGGTGGTTTGTATTTTCAGTGTTTTAGTCCATTATCATCACGGTGTGGTGTTGTGTCATGCAGGCATATATGGTGATCGAGAAGGAGCTAAGAGTCCTACATTTTGACCTGCAGTCAACAAGAAGTGGTCTGAGATACTTAGCATACTTGAGCATATGATACTTCAAAGCCCACCTCCACAATAGCATACCTCCAACAAAGCTACATATCCTAATAGTGCCATTCCCAATGAGCTTATGGAGACCAATTATATTCAAATTATGATAGTCTACTCCCTGGCACCCATAAGCTTATAACAACATCATAGTGCAAAATGCTTTTTGTCTAACTTCAAAAGTTCCCATAGTCTATCGCATTCTCAAAAAATTTTAAAAGTCCAAAGTTAAAATTTTTTTCTGATATTCATGTAATATCATAACTGTAATCCCCTATAAATATAAATGAAAATCAAAAATCAGATTACATACTTCTAACATATAATGGCACAGGATATACTTAACTATTCCAAAATATAGGGAATAGAGAATAGTAATGAAATACTGGACCAAAGTAAGACCAAAAACCAGTTGGGTAAACTCTAAACTCTGCAACTTCATGTTTGATATCAAAATGCTCTTTAGATCTCCAACTCCTTACAGCGTTGTTGCCTGTAATACACTTTCTTTCTTGGGCTGTTTCCACTCCCTCTTAGTAGTTTTCCTGAGCAGATATTCCACAGCTCTGGCATCTTCAACATCTTGAGGTTTCCAATGCAATCCAGGCTTCACCTTCACAGCTTTATGCAATGGACTCTCTAAGCCTCAATTCAGGGACACCCCTGACACAAGCCTGGCCTCGGTGGCTTTCCTTAGTCATAGAGGAATATCACATAACTCCTTTCTTCTATTTTTAAAGCAGAACCATGTGCCAAAAGCTGCCAAGTTCTGCTGTTTACTGGAGCTGGACCATGGCACACTTGTTCAATTATAATTTCAACAAATTCCTGTTTTCAATGATTTCCTTCACTACCTAAGTTTGGCTGTCCTGAAACTGGATCTCTAGACAAGGCTGGCCTCAAACTCAGAGATCCACCTGCCTCTGCCTCCTGCATTTTGAGAGTAAAGGCATGCACCACTACACTCAGCTCTAAGCTTTTCTTTAATTCATTTTCAAAAGTTGGAAACTTAGCTGGGTGAGTTCTTGCCCTAAGGTCACCAGTCCATTATTCCTTTTCTTAATCTGTTTATTTCCTTGAACATATACTTAATTCCATTCCACTTCCTAGTACTCATTTTCTCCTAAAATTATACGTTTTGTATTAAAACATCTTCACTAGAGTTATCACGAATAACCACACAACAGAGGCTACACTAGGCTGTTGTGGAATTTCCTCTGCCAATGGAATTAATCCAAATGCCCTCACTTTAGCCTCAGGAAGACTCTGGACCAGGGCAAAGGCAGCCACATTCTTCACCAAAATATCATAACAATGAGTTCTAGGCAACATACTAAAATTCTTCTCTGAAAAATCTTGAGACAGGCCCTCATAGTTTATCTTGTTGCATCACATTCAGCACTATTGTCTTCCATGTTCCTGCTAGTATAGCCCATTAAACAGCACTAGAAGCATTCAACTGATTTTTAAATCTATAGTCCATATTCCTTCAAACAAACACATGGTGAGGCCTATGACAGCTATATCTCAGTCCCTGGTACCAACCTCTGTCTTAGTTAGGGTTTCTGTTACTGTGAAGAGACATCATGACCATGGCAACTCTTAAAAAGGAAAACACCTAAGTGAGTGGCTTACATTTTCAGAGGTTCAGTCCATTATCATCATGGTGTGATATGGTGGCATATAGGCAGACATGGTGCTGGTGAAGGAGCTGAGAGTCCTACATCTTGGTCTGCAGGCAAAGGGAAGAAAACTGTCTCACTGAGTGTAGCTTGAGCATAGGAGACCTCAAAGCCCATATGGCAGTGACACATTTCCTCCAAAAAGGCCACACCTATTCCAACAAAGCCACACCTTCTAATAGTATCATTCCCAATGAGCTTATGGGGGCCACTTGCATATATATATATATATATAATATTTTAGTTGGAGTTAACCTCACAGAGGAATATTCCTTCACGGAGTCGAAGATTTTTATGGTGGCTTAAGTAAGAATACCCCATATAGGTTCAAAATTCTAATGCTTAGTCACCAGGGAATGTCATTAATTTAAATGATTAAGATTGAGAGGTGTGGCCTTGTTAGTGTAGATGTGGCCTTCTTGGGGGAATTATGTCACTGGGGGGGTGGGATTTAGATTTTCAAATGCTAGTACCAGGCCAAAGTTCACTGTTTCTGCCTACTGACCAGGATATAGGTCTCAGCTACTTCTCCAGTACCTGCCTGCACGCTGCCACGTTCCTTGTGATGATGACAATGGACTAAAACTCTGAAACTGTAAGCAAGCCCCCAACTACATACTTACTTTCACAAGAGTTACTTGGTAATGGTGTGTACTAAGGCTGGGCAAGACAACCCAGTATGAGGAATAGGGTTCCAAAAGCCATCAAAAGAGTCAGGGACAGTTCTTGCTTCCACTGTTAGGAGACCCACAAGAAGACCAAGCTACACAACTGCCCCATATATCCAGAGGGTCAGTCCCACACAGGCTCTCTAGTTTTTGGTTCAGTCTCTGTGAGCTCTTATGAACCCAGGTTAGTTGAACAATCAATTTTGTTGGATTTTAGGCTCCCTCCCCATGAAGAAATATGTGTATCACACTATAAATCTGGTCAAGAATCCTTCATTCGGGGATGGTCACAGGCCCAAGGAATGAAACTACTGCTAGTATTTTGCTAAACTAACAGTATCAAGCTGCCTTCTAAATTTTTACTTCTGTGCCCATAGATTAATAAGGCTCTCAGTTCTTGTCAGTGATTGATGGCAGAAGACAGTTAAGCAGAAAGTCACAGCTTATCAAAATGCAGAGAGTAAGTAAAGTGGAGTACTCACCCACAAACAGTACATCTGTACCACCCAATCTCTCAAGCCGACTATCTCAGAAGAGAAATCATGAAGACTGTAAAAGCTTGAGGTCAGAGAGAACCAGAACAAAACAATGTCTTCTGAACATGATAAGACTACTACCCTCATGAACTCACAGTAACTGTGGCTGCCTACATAAGATAAATCCAGTAAATATTCTAGCACACAGAGAGAAGGGACTTGGGTATTCCCATCCCTAAATGAGTTGGTGGCTACACCACACCAAAAAGTGTCTGGACAGCATATATTAGACTCTGGAGATTGTTTTAAAAGGGGGGAGGAATGAATGGTCTAGGAGAAGTGCATATGACCAAAATACATTATTTTTATTTTACAAGAATTAATAAAAACATCATGTTAAAATACAACCTTCTTTTATTGAATGCACTAAGAGATAAATTACAGCTCACTAGCAGTCTTCCGCACCTCAGTATTTTGTCTTCTCTCACTCACTTGGACATGCAGCTGAGAAGTGAAGAAAAAATGAAAATAAAAAGGCATCGGAGTCATTGATGAAAAGTTAGTTACATTTTTGTTAGCCAGGCAGTAGTTACTTCCTTAAAACTAAGTGGGAATTCTTAGTTGCATACTGATAGAAAAAGAAACATAGAAAACTCACAAAATGCTGTGGATATTGCTCTGTATGCTGTGAATTTGTTACTTTGATTTGTTAATAAATAAAGTGCTGATTGGCCAGTAGCCAGGCAGGAAGTACAGGCGAGACAAAGAGAGAGGAGAATTCTGGGAACAGGAGGGCTGTAGCAGGAATCTTAGATGGTCTTATTAATAAGATCAAACCTGAGACCAGGTATTGCAGTGAATGCTGGATGATCAGAGAAACAGAACAAGCCACAGCTACCTTTCCTCGCCAGTTCCTCAGCTGATTCTGTTTTTTCAGACTGGAAGCTTCTGAGTCCTTATCCAAATGATTCTCAGCTGAACTGCTGCTCAAAAGCCTAAAATCTTAACCAGGCAAGTTAACCAGCCAAATGCTTAACCAGCCAAATGCTTCTAGTTTCTGGTTCTCATGCCTTATATACCTTTCTGCTTTCTACCATCACTCCCTGGGATTAAGGGCATGAGTCACCATGCTTGGCTGTATCCTTGAACAGATGGATTCCTGCCTCTGGAATGCTAGGATTAAAGGTGTGTGCTACCACTGCCTATTATCTATGTTTAATATTGTGGCTGTTCTGTCTCTGACCCCAGAGAAGTTTATTAGGGTGCACAATATTTCAGGGAACCCAATACCACCACAGTCAAGAAATGCTGCCAGTTACCACCATGAGAAGCAAGATATGAAGGCAGAACTGAGAAAAGGTATCAAGCCACATGGTGAAACATAAATAAGAATTATGGGTTAATTTAAGTGTAAGAGCAAGATAATAGTTAGCCTGAACTAATGGCTGAACAGTTTTAATTAATATAAGCCTCTGTGTGTTTATTTGGATCTGAGCAGCTGTAGGGCTGGGTGGGATTGGAGAAAACTCCAGCTACAACAAAACATTGAACAATTCTTAAAATTTTAGATTTGCTTAGCTAATGAAACAAGAAAGTCATTGATAATTTCCTGAAATCAGTGTTTAGTGATGTGTCAACTTCATCATTCAAAAGAATCATCTACATACATTGTCTTTGAAAATATGTTAGTCTCAAGAACACTGTGCCAGGTAGTGGTGGCACAAGCCTTTAATCACAGCACTCAGGAGGCAGAGGCAGGTGGACCTCTGTGAGTTTGAGGCCAGCCTGGTCTACAGAGTGAGATCCAACCAATCACCAAAACTACACAGAGAAACCCTGTCTCAACCCCCCCCCCCCCCCCACACACAAAGAACTTTGTATAAAAATAATAAACTAAGCTGAAATTGAATTGCTTATTTTAATGTGAAAATTATCTAAAATCTTCTAAGATACTTTCTGAGCGATAGCAGATGTGCAACAGAACCTTGAGAACTCTGTCTGTCAAAGTCCATCTGCATTTCTGTTTATTTCCTACCTTCCTTCCTCCTTTCCTTCCTGCCTTCCTTCCTTCTTTCTGTATTTATTTTGCTATTGGTTTTGTTTTTGTTAATGTTGATACAGGGTCACACTACACAGCTCTGACTACTCTATGTAGATGAGATTTGTTTCAAAGCCAAAGAGATCTGCCTGCCTCTTCCTCATTGGCATTAAAGGAGTGTACCACCAGCTCAAAGCACACATCGTTTCTACATTTTCAGTATCCTGGACACTTGGGGTACCATGAGCACCAAGGACTCAGTGGCACAGACAATGTCTAAGCTACATGGTAGAAGTTTATGAAAATTTGTCTTGCTGAGTAAGTATTATGAATTCATGAATGTGCACATGGACTACTGATAATGTTTTCCATGTTTAAAATTTCTGTGATTGTATGAAATGAAATAATATTTCCAAGTTTTTTTTCATGAGATGATTTAAGTCATATTGAATCAGAATCTGTGGCTATAAAAAGACATCTAATTAGTTAAGAGTGTGACTATATACATATGAGTTCTTGAGATTAGGTCTCACTCTATAAACCAGGCTATTCCAGAACTCATTAGGATGCCTAGACTTGCTTGAATTCATGGCAGGCATCCTGCCTTTGTTCTTGAGTATTGGGATAATAGCCATGAGCCACCTCACCCAGCTTAACTATGCAGTACTATACACTATATCCTTGAGCTTATTGTCACAAAATATTTAGTCTTACCTTACTGGATTCCAATACTGCTATTTGAAAGTGCATATGGTTATTAGTCCTAGATTTACATTTTCATGTTTCACTAGAAGCATAAAAACAATAAAAACCCCTTCAATACAAAGAATAATCTTCATTTAGTCAGTCAGAAATATTTGTCATGTGTGAGTGATTGTGTTGATTAGAATTAGTAAAGAAAATATTCTGTAAGCAAGTAGGTGAATGACTGTGTCTATAGAGTATTTGAAATATAAGCATGAGAGCATGAGAAGCACACATTTAAAAAGTCAAACACTGACGTGCCTGCCTATAATCAACACTGAAGGGATATGGAAGGAAGATATCTGGAGATTACTGGCCAGGTTGCCTAGTCCAACTGTGAGCTCCAGGTTTAGTTAGATTACCTGTCTCAAAAACTAAGATAAAGCGTGATGGGAGAATACAATTGACATTCTGTTACCATGTCAACATGCACACACACACACACACACACACACACACACACACACACGAACATGTACACACAAATGCAGTATTCACAGACTAAAACAAAATAATAGGAAAGAAAAGTGTTTTGTAGGACACCTGTGAAGTCTTAGTTAACAAAAATTTAAAAGATAAATGTACTCAGAAAAGGACAAATTATCCTTGATATATTGCCTAAAAACAAACAAACAAACAAACAAAAACATTAGGGGCTAGATAGCTGGGAAAGAGCTTAGGAGCACTTGCTCTGGCAGAGGACATGGGTTCATTTCTCAGCACCAACACAGCAACTCAAAGCCATCAGTAACCCCAACCCCACAGAATCGAATTGTCATCTTCTGAGCTCCACTGGCTGCAGGTATACACATGGTGCATACATGCATGTAGGCATATCTCTCATACACATAAAAATAATAATTCTTTTTGAAAAGAAAATTAAAATTTTCTGTTCCTATTATTAGACCATGCATGTCTATATTGTTTATGTGCCCAAAGCACAGTGACATTTAGTGGGGTTCTAAATACATCAATAGCAAATATCAAAATTTGAGACTTTAGAGAACCTCTTTCTCTTTTTCTCCTAAGACTAAATTGTGAAATGCTCATAAACAGCTTCAAAGATTATGCTTTTTTCTAACTAGGTTGAAGACTATCAAGGGACCACAATTAGATGTGAACTGAAAGCAGCCATACCTTTTATTACAAGATCAGTAAAGGATCTTGAATGTTAGCTAACATTTCAAGTCAGTGAAAACAAATTGAAAAGATGATTTATATGTGAGTTTATAATGGCCCCACACTTTGAACAGGAGGCAAAGTGCTCTACTGAAAGACATGAAAGGGAAGGCAGTGTTCCTTCCAGGAAACCAGTCACTGTGCTTGACTGGCAAGCTCAGCTTAGCAAATCCTCATTTTACTTATCTATATAGTAAAATACTTGCAACTTCCAGTATTTAAGAAATGAGTGTAATGTAAGAATATAATTATGATAATTAGTGTAATAACTTTATGGCATTACATTATTGTACATAATAATCACATAGTGAATTTCAGCTACATGTAATAGTACTGTTGATAATCAAGTCATGACACAAACTTAACCTGCAACACTGAAATTCACTTAGGATTAATTTAAGCAGTGATTTTATTTATATTTTTCATAAATGGTATTCTTTCTTATTTTATTTATGTATATATATGTATATATATTTTACTTTTCTAGAGCTTTATTGAGAGAGACTGGGGGAGAGGGAGAGAGAGAGAGAGAGAGAGAGAGAGAGAGAGAGAGAGAGAGAGAGAGAGAAAGAAAGACTGCGTGGAGGAAGGAGAATATGGAAGGAGAGGCGATACAGAAAGAGAGGGCTTTATATTTTTATAAATGGTCTTTCTTATTTGTATTTCTTAGTCACTGGATGTCACATTTCAATTACAAATATAATAATTAAAGTGCAATCTTCATTAAAATACATTTATATTTTATAGCAAACAATATACAGTGAGTGTTTTATTAAATCAGAATTTCAAATATGGAATTTGAATTAAACATAGCATTTCAGTTTCTCTGGTATTTGAAGGTGGTAAGTTATCATAAATCCTCAAAATGGTGACCAGCACCAACAATCATAAATTTATTCGGTGTGAGTCTTCTCCTAGCAATCATAAATTCAGCATCTTCAAGTTTTGAGCAGAAGACACAGACCGTTTATCACATGCCTTGAGAAGAATTATCTTACATCTCTTAAAATGAAACATCAGAATAATCCTCAGGACTCAGTCAATGTATCCCTGCAGACTAATACAAGAACAAGGCAGAAAAGCATTGTCAGTAGACTAGAAAGTTGTTTTCCATTCCTTTAAGCTGATGGGGGTGTACATTTAATATGTATTTTCTTAAGTGATGGAATTATAACTTTTATATTCCTTGAAAGATAACACCTGACACAAATATCTGATCTTTTAAGTTCCTAAATATACTCCATTAATGAACTCATTGGAGAGTATAAGGCCTAGTTTGCATTTTTTATGTCATAATATTGCTGTCTCCATTCCAAAGGACACTTAGCCATCCTCCACATGAATTTCTTTTAAGGCAAAACATCAAGAACGTGTCATAATAAATTTGTCTTATGGAAAGCAACAGGAGACTTCCAGATGTGATATCAGACTTGCCTCTGTGTGCCACAAGCAAGGGCAGAAGCCAAACCAAAGATAAAGAGACTCTCTCCCACAGTGACAGACAGAGCTTTGTGAATTCCCAATAACAGTTAGAAGATATTTGTGAAGGCTGCAGAAAAAAAAAATGGACAATACACCAAAAGAAGCAATTTGCAAATCTACAGAAATACATGGACATAAAAAACACAAAAGGTTATTTGGAACCTTAAATATCCTTAAATAGAAAAATAAGAGAAAAGCATCTCTTTAACATAAACACATGATGTCAAAAACACAAAACAAAGGAACAATAACAAAAGTTGCTGAAAGGTGTTCAGCAGGCTTCTGGGAGATAAAAGACATCAATGGTATTACCTAGCAGCAAATCTTATAAAATATGACACACATCTGTCAGTCAAGATTAAAGCTCATTTAATGGTTAAGATAAGCAGACCAATGAAGAAAATTTTACATACATATTTTATTTGAATTTAGAGAGTGAAATGATGACATATGCAGAAGAAAATGGATAGAATGTGTGATGATGTTAAGTGAAATCAGCTAGAATTACAAAATTATGTCTCAAAAATGGAATGTAATTTAAATTTATATATAAAATACAATATATATGTAAGTATATGTGTAAGTATATTTATTGACACATGAGAGAATATACATAAGTGTGTGGTACACAAAAAGACAGAGGAGACTGAATTGGGGGAAGCTCTAATGGGAGGAAGCAAGGAAGGACAAGAATTGGTGATGTAATTTATATGATGGAAGGAAGGATAGCATGTATAAAAAGTAACTAGGGATGAAGAGATGGCTCAATGCTTAAAAGCATTCAATGCTCTTAGAGAGGATGCAAGTTTGTGTGGTGATATTTTGTTTGTGATCTAACGAGTAAAGCTTGCCTGAAGATCAGAGTGTGGGGCTAAGCCATTAGTTAGCTATAGAGGTCAGATAGTTGTGGCACACCCCTTTAATCCCAGCACTCAAGAGGCAGAGGCAGAAGGATCTCTGAGTTCAAGACCCCACTAGGCTAATCAAGATTGATCCAGTCTAAAAGAAAAACGGCCAGACAGTGGTGGCACACACCTTTGATCCCAGCACTAGGGAGATGGAGACAGGAAGTGATATGGCTGGGCAAAGAAGGAATATAAGACAGGAGGAGACAGGAGCTCTCCCTCTTTCAGACTGAGGATTTGGTGGAGGTAAGATATCTTTCTAGTGGATGACTGCTCTGCTTCTCTGATCTTTCAGCTTTCAACTCCTAATAACTCCAGGTTTTTATTATCAAAACCAATTAATATTCATGCTACAGGTTTGTTTGCTAGCGTCCATGTCAAAGGATCACAACCACCTGTTACTCTAGTTCAGGGAGATCTGACAACTTTAGCTTACTCCAGCATCTGAACACATATGTGTGTAACCATCCATGCCCCTCCCATATACTCATAAATACATTGCTAAAAATAATAAAAATAATCTTTAAAAATAATTTTTAAAGAAAATATCTGTATATCTATCTATCTATCTATCTATCTATCTATCTATCTATCTATCAATCTATCTAGTAAGAAGGAGATACTTAGGGAAGAGGACTGAGTAAGCAAGAAAACAAGAGAAGGATTAAGAGTGCTGATAAGAACAAAGTGTATGGTTTTATGTTTGATTTTATTACAGATTTTGATTGCTTCTTCAGTTGTGTGTGTTCTGAGTACACTAACTATACTGTAAAATACCTGGAGTGTTTCCTAGAGGCACAATATTTTATGAATCATGTTTTCATATAATTAGATAACACATAATCTTTACAAAACAAAGTATAATGTATCATATATGAATATGTATGAAAAATTGCAACAAAATTCATTAATTTGTAAATTAGCTTCACAAAATTAATTTTAAAGAGTGTTCTAAAAAAAGCCAGCAGGCATTCAAAAAAGTCTAGTTGTTCTATTTTTATGAAATATAATCTTTTGCAAATAATATATTACATACTCTTCAATTAAAAATAATGTGGTCATACTGCTATCTTCAGAAAGAATGAGAAGAAATGGCCTGGAAAAACTGAAAAACATATTCCTACAAGGCTTTTAAATTCATATTTTTCACTAAAGTGAATAATTTTAAAGTGACTGAGAACCTTATTTAAGGTGGCAGTTCATAAGTCTTCATTGCATACCCTCGGCCCCATGCAAGCCTCGGCTGCCTTTTTGTTCTTGTCTTTCTTAACTGTGACAGAAGGAAATCTACTTAAATTCCTAGGACTTTTTTGACTCCTAACTGAAAGTGAATTAATATGCATGTGTGAATTCTGTAAGCATTTAATTACATCCCATATGAAAAATCATATTGTGAATGAATGGTAGATGTAACCTACAACTCTATAGTGTTACTTCAGATCATAAATAGCTTAGATGCATTTTAAAAAAATGAAAAAAAAAAAAAAACAGAGGAGTTGCTGCTGGATTCCCATGCTCTCCTGAAAGACCGACTACCAAAATATTAACTTATGTCCATTGTACTTGTTACTAAAAATTGAAAGTGATCATCTGTTTTCATACACACATTCTACAATGTGGACCTGACTGCTTTAGAACTAGTCATTAATACTTACACAGCCAGCAATCTATATATCTAGGACTTGTATAACTGCAACTGAAACACAAGGATTTGATGTTTTTGATATGAGAATTTTAGTTTTCTACCCAAACACTTCCAATCACAAATAAAATAAAATAAAACTCATGTTTATTTATTGATGTTATTTTTATACTATTCTATGAAAACATTAATGTACAAATGATTTAGAAATATACAACAATAAATATGTTACCTGGGGGTCTCAGCAAGAAAAGAAAGCTAACTCTCGAATGATCTAAACTCATCTCAATCAGAATCTATATTGTACCCTGCATTGCAGATCAAACACTTTGAAGAATGTAACTGTAGTAAATAGAAAAATGTATCTGAAGATCATTGAGACTAAAGAAAGGTAATAAAAGATAGCACACTGATTAAACATTAAAAACTACCTAAAGGTAAAAGTAGATACACACATTTAGAGTACAACATATGTGTGTATTCATATATTTATTAAAATAACCAATTTATATTTTCCCTTCAACTGTTTTTATTTATTAATCTGTAGATACTTACTTAATTACTTTAACTTAATCTCTCTTTTCCCTCATGAGAAAAAGAAGGGTCAGGATGGAGGAAAAGCAGTTTTAGATATATTTTATTAGTTCCCTGATAGTCTCAACACATCTTCCAATATCCAACTCCTGTTTCCTCCCTCCCAGATGTGTATATTGTTATTTTTTAAATATTTCAACATTAATTGTATTGACCAGTATCCTTGCATATGTGCTCTCCCACTGGAGTATGGTTGATTTACACAGGGCTACAGTCTTAAAAACAAACAAAACCACTCTCCCTCTCTGGGCAGAAAACTATTGCCAATAGTACCCCCATTTTTTAGTGGAATTATGTACTCAACCTCCTTCTCCTGCTGGAATTTTTTCTTCCTTGACCTTACACAGGTTTTATACATGCTTCCATGACCACTATAAGTCCATATACTCAGCTGTGGTGCTGTGGTCAGAAGATAATATTCCCTAGTAATCATACACCACTTCTGCATCACATACTGTTTCCCTTCCCTCTTCCACAATGATCCCTAAGACTTGGAAGAAGATCATATGCTAAATATGATCCCTTTAGGGCAGAGTCCTCTGCAGTCTCTTATGCTCTGAACATTGTTCAGTTGTGGGTCACTGGGTAAATCATCATCTACAGCAAATAAAACCTTCCTAGATGAGAATTGAAATTGATCTATGTATGGGTAGAAGGATAATTCATTAGGAGTCATTTTAATATTGTCCATTTAACAGAATAATATTAGGATCGCCCCTAGAGCCTATGACTTGCTTAAACACTCACTCTTGGTGTGATAACAGTGCCAGATATGGGTTTCATCTTGTGCAGAGAAATTAGCTTTGAATCTACCATTACATATGTGTCATTTTGAATAAGTATAGATTAGAATCACTAATGGCCATGGAGAGACACTTTCAAAGGAGGGAAAATAGAATGCACTGGCATAATTGCCTGAGAGGGAATAATGATACAAGAAGGGTTAAATATGTGTGGAGGCATGAGAATAGGATGGCGGAGGGAGTATCAGGTGATAAATAATACTGAAGACTTTTCAAAAGAGACATGGTAACTTCTGTAGAAACTTCTCTCTATACGTATTTTCTAACATAATGAAAAGTTACCCTATAAGTGGGTAACAATGCCCTTATTGGATACCACAAGAAAAGAAGTAAAAAGCTCTGTGGTAGGAATTGGTTACTTCTCTTGGTGTTATTGACAAGTAAGGTCCCATAGACTCTTAAACATTATAGACTATTTCCCTTGCTTTTAATTACCTGCCAGAACTTGGCAGTAAGAGCCTACTGCTGGAGACTCCACTCACATGAGTTACAGACCATGACTCAATCTAGATAGTATGGATCTGAGAGCTCCATCCCCACGGGCTAGCTTCCATAGTGCTGGAAAGTGCTAACAGGTTTGCCATTGTGTATTTCTATATTATCTCTACATCATATCTTCACAGGATGATATTCACATGACATCGATAAGCAAATATATCTTCACTCTCATTTGAATTTGGAGGTGATTGGGCAGAAAATAAAAATTTTCCTATCGAAATGATCAGACCCTTGTGTTTCAGTTGGAGTATTACAAATACAATGGAAACAATTTAATATTTTGGTAGTCTATCTTTCAGGAGAGCATGGAAGTCCAACAGCAACTCATTCTAGTTTATTTTTATTTATTCATTTTTGCAAAAAGCACCAAAGCTTTTTATCATATAAAGCATTGTGCATATAAATCAAATTTTTTGGGCTCAGGAGATAGTTCAGTGAATAAAAGTGTCTACTGTGCTATCACTGTCTAACCCTAGTCCCAGGTAGAGCTTGAAGCACTCCCAGAGCTTCTACAACAAGATAGGAGACAGAGACAGGAGAATACCAGGCAGCATAGAGCTAGACATTCTGGGGCATGTTGCATAAAAACTATAAAAATGATCCTGTTTCAAACTGGAAGGTGAGTCTAACACTTGAGGTCAGCCTCTGGTATCCTTATGCATGAAATGACACACACACATAAATTAACACATAAGTGCTCATACACACAGAAGAATGCATACACAAACATATGTACACACACACACACACACACACACACATACACACACACACACACACACACACACACACACACACACGAAAGATGGACAGAGAAAGGGAGAGAGGCAGATGGTGGAGGGGATTTTTAAATATTTTATTTTCAAGTTTCTCTGGATTTACAAATGGTATGGTACTATATCTTTTTGTATTCATACTTTGTACTTGTTCTGGAAACTTCACATTAAAACTTACTCCAGAAAAGACTTCTGTGTCTGGAACATTACTAAAAAGAGGTGGGCTAATTAGACAAGGACCTTAGACAATTATAACCACACTTGGTCAAACTTCATAGATAGAATAACTGTCAAACTTCACACCTTTCTGCAAAACTCAGCAAAGGTGTTTATTGCATGCTGCATAAGGGAGTTAGATGACAGAACTGAGTCCTGGGACTTTATTTTTATTAGGCAGGATAGATACTTCCCTGCCAATGTCAGTAATACTCACAAGGATGATGTTACAAGATAATTCTCCCTTCGAGGTGAAGCTAGTGCCAATGGAAACCTGGTGGAGATTTTAAAGTGTAACCTTCACTCCATCATTTTGAGATTCTATTCTTCTTTGCTAAAATGGAAGCATGAACTGAGTAGGGAATATACAAACCTGATTACAATTAAAATTATTTGTTTCAATGAAGTAAGTTGGCATATTCATATATAATGTTTTCAAGAGTATCTATATGATAGATAAGTCTGCCATCAAAAATTACTTTAATGTGCAGATGGAGGTTTTCTGTTCTGCTTTGTTTTTATTTATTTATTTATAGACAGGGTCTCAGTATATATCCATGGCTGGTCAGGACCTTGCTATGTACAATAAGACCTTGCTATGTATGATAAGCCAGATCTTGAACTCACAGCTACTTACTTGCCTCTTCTTCTTCAGTAATGTGTATTGGGATAAAAACTGTATCACGACAGACACTTGGCTTGCAGATTTAATTTACTGTGAAGTTTCTCCTATCATTTTATTAAAATTAAGCATATCATAAATTTTAAATATGATTTGAAATACTACATTAATCTCTAACATTGCATATAATAATCTACATACCCAGATACTAAGGCTCGTAACCTATTTAAGAAAATAGATAAAGGATGTATTTAAAGTCAGTAAAAACATATATTTTACTACATAACATCTAAAGTTGTTATTGCAAAACATGATTTACACTTTTAAAAATACATAAATGAAATAATTAAATCTTCATACATTTTATGGGAATTACCTGCATTCTGAAATTGCATTTCTATGTATGTTAATACTAAAATGGTAATATAAAATGACAACTATGCATTTGGTGTTTTCCATATACTTAATTATTTTATTATTAACACATTATATTAGAGCTTCATAATTTTTCTGTTTAATTAAACAAATTTGATTTCTAACATCAAATGGTACTTACATTATTTTATTACTTTGAAGACACAGAGTGTTCTCTAGCAAACTGTCTAGTTAAAGTTAATGTTCTGAATACACAAATTATCATCATCTTATATTTAACATATTTTGAAATTTTAAGGGTACTATTTCTTACCTATTAAAATTGTGTTAGGGAAGAATGAGAGAAATGTACTCATCCTGAATCTTGAAAGGGATGTCTTCTCTAGGTGTCCTTTTCAGCGGGGCCTTACAGTCAGCACATTGCAAGGTAAGAAAAGCATGGAGCCATCTGCACAGCCACCCTATATTAATTTTTGGTTGCAGACTTTTCTGTCATATAGATACTCTCAAAAACATTAAATAAGAAGACACCAACTTACTCCATTCAAACAAACGATATTTATTGTCATCAGGTTTGTAAATTCGGCAAAGGAAACCCTTCCTCAAGCTTCAAAGATCAGAATTTGGATTGCAAAATAGGGTATAGCTTTAGATAAATAATTATCATTTTAAAGTTTATCTTCTTACCCATGTACTATCTTATTTAATGAATTAATCACTTAACTTTATGAAAATGTAAGACAATTTCAAAATCATAAAGATAAATAATTTTCAAAATTTCAATAATAGTAATCTTCTCTATAATAGAATGCTTCTCTTGGTTATTACTGAGGTAATGGTTGCAAACTGCTCATGCTCATTGACATTTTCATTGAGCTCCACATCACAGAAGCAAAAGTATGTTATCTCTCATGCAATTCAGCCTCTTCAACTCCTGCCCTTGGTTAGTCCAGAGCTATGATGAAGAAATGACACACAACAATCACCTCATTCTCATCAACTGCATGGATGTGTTTATACCATAAAAAGAGCTGTCTTAGTTTAGTGTTTTGGTCTTAAATTTATCTGAACTATGCACAGATGTATCTCTGTAAATTTGTTCTTAGAAAACACAAAGCTGGGATTGCAAAGATGTGCAATCAATAGCTATGCATGAAAAGTAAAGCAATAGAATTTTTAAATAAATTATAGCTTGAATAAAACACTCAAAATATGGATTGAACAGGAAATTGGGTGCTGCTGAAACACAATGACTCAATTAAATGAAATTTTAAGTAATTTAATAAAAGATGGGCTTCAGAGAGCCAAATTAATATAAGATATAAAAAGCAAACATATACAGAGGCTTAGAAGTTCTAACTAACAAGTGATTCTTCATCATTGTAGAAAAAGACTAGAGAGAGAAAAAGAGTATTTCATAGATAAAGAATAAAATTATCGACAATGTATGAAAGTTATAAATTTACCAGCATAAGAAATTAAATGAATGCCAAAAAGAAGGAGTAAAAGAAATACATAAATTGATAAGTAAAATTACTAAATGAAATGGCGCTTTATACTTGTTTATAGCCTCGTTGAGGAAGAATTAACAAAGGCAGCTAGCCTTTCTTTTCCTAATGAAAGTATTATTTCTTTTTTACTTAGAAATATTTAATTATACTTTTATAACTTTTAAAATTATTTTATTTTATGTGTATGGGTGATTTGCCCGCATGTATATCTGTGAACCACATGTGTGCCTGGTGCCTGTGGAGGCCAGAAGAAAGCATCAAATTCCCTGGGTCTGGAGATACAGATAGTTTTGAGCTGTCATGTGGTTGCCAAGAATTGCACTTTGGTCCACTGGTTTTAACCACTAAGCCATCTCTCCAGCCCAATTATTTTCATGGCTTTTATTGAATCTGTTCTTTGACAAGTTTGTACATGTATAAGCTACATTCTGATTACTACAGACCTGATCCCTCTGTTATTTTCTTATCCCTGGTATATACATCCCCTCTTCCTTACAAGTCTCATTCCCACATTCATGTTATTTATTTTTTAAGACCCACTGACTTTGCCGGACTGTGGTGGCACATGCCTTTAATCCCAGCACTCAGAGGGCAGAGCCAAGCAGATCTCTGTGAGTTCGAGGCCAACCTGGTCTACAGAGTGAGATCCAGGACAGGCATCAAAACTACACAGAGAAACCCTGTCTCTAAATAAATAAATAAATAAGTAAATAAATAAATAAATAAATAAATAACAAAAAACAAAAATACAAAACAAAACCAAAAAAAAAACCCACTGACTTTAATAATCATCTGCAACCATAAGTTTGGAAGTATCCATTGAGCCTAATGGCCTCCTTAGAATCCATCAATATCCCATAGTTCAACAAGAAAGAATAGGTCCTTCCCCATTCATGATAAACTCTTGAATGACTAAGTATTGCAAAGACCCATTATAGATAGCCTCATCTACTAGGAGGTTATGACAACCTTGGCTGTGCCATGCACAGGAAACGACATTCAATAGCCCTTCTCACTGTTGATTCTTGCATCCTACTTCCTCTTCCACAATGTCCCCTGAGTTTTAGAAGAAATGTTAGAATGTCTGGTTTAAAGCTGAGCAATAGTCATTTGCACACTCTGCATTTACAGTCATTCATTGCAAAGAGAATCTTCTTTGATTAAGGACTGAACTAGCAATGGTTGTGGCACACTGAGAATTTAGCTAACTAACATTAGTAATTCATTCAATCCTAGGGTATAAGACCAAAGAGGCAGGGCTTTTTAACTGGGTTTAACCTCCTCTTGTGGAATAAAGCTCAAATTCAATAATAAAATAAATTATCCCACAATAGTCATGCCACTCTTTTACCAGGGAGGTCCATCTTGCATTGCAGATTGTTAATTGTCATTGACAGATATTCAAGTTTTTATTTTGATGCTGTGCTAAAACACTCTGACTGAAAGCAATTTAGTAAAAGAAATGATTTCTTTGGTTTATATTTCTAGATTACAGTTCATAATGAAAAGAAGTCAGAGCAGAATACCAATGAGAAACCTGAAGCATAAACCATGGACAAAATTTGTTTATTTCTTCCCCACCAGCACTTGTTTATTAAACATTACAGGAACATCTATCTAAGGAATGGCACAGGCCACAGAGGGCTGGATCCTCTCACATAAATTATCAATCCAAGATAATCCTTCATTGACATGCTCACATACCAATCCCTGAATGAGGAAAAATTCCTTTTCAGATTGTGCTAGACTGTGGCCAGTTGGCAGTGAATGAAATGAGGACATGATTTCTCCAAGGTATGGTTCAGGAGAAAGTTTCTATTGTAGATATGAGGGAGAGTATAGCCAGAAGCAAATGAAGAGTCCAAGACAGGGGAGAAAATAGTAGACAAACATAACCAGCAGACTGAACCAGGGCATGAGGGGAGAGTGAGAAAAGGGGAGAGCAAGAAAGGAAGAGAAGAGAGGAAGACACAAGAAGACCAAGACAGAGGGACAACAGGGCGGAGTCAAAGGAGTGCATGGCCTAAGTGGCAGGATTATATAGGAATCAGAAACTGGGGGAAGGGGAGCAAAACCCAAGGGCTAGAGAGATTTAGGGTAGGGAACAGTGTAAGAAGAACCAATAACAGAAACAGGTACTGGGTCAGCCTGGAGGCAAGCTTGTGCTTTGGTGTGTTAATAAGCACCACAATTAGCCATTTCTCCTGAGTTTCTTTGGGTCCTAGCAGACAACGTTATGTAGGACAGTAGATTCACAATTGTAAGGACATAGATGCATTTTCCCCTAGAAGAACATAAAACACCTTCCAACATTATGAAAACTAGCCAACTCCATTTTAATACTACTTTCCTATATTGCAAACAAGGTGACTAGAATCTTCTGCAATAAATTCTTAACATGTGGTTCTGGTGGGCACAATAGAATAGTAAGATTCAGGATTGATTTGGCAGCTTCTGGAGCCTACTTTAGTAACAAATATTAATCTATCTCACCCTAGCAGTGAGATTTTCCCTTTAGCAATCCTTCACTTCATCCAAACATGAAGAATATCTTTCTATTAACTCTCATTTTAGTTTAATTAATATATTTTAACTTTATTTTATGAATCTTATATCTATTATGAGTGTTACCAATCATTCCTGTTTGGATTCCAGGCATACTCCACAGAGTAAATGTATACATACCTCATACTCTAAACTCTGTTAAAAACAAGCCATAGCTTACAAAGTAGTAAATTCCCATATGTTTTTTTCATACCTTCTTCATTTTAGTTAACATTCCTCCCCTGTCACACATACCTCACTTCTCTACCCTATCCCTTCCTAAACACTCCATGTCTCAAACTTACTTGATTGTTTCATATCACTAATGTTCAGTCAATTCTTTCCTGCCTCAAAGTACAACAACAACAGCAATGTAGATAGGCAAGTTCTCCCTCTTTTATGGATTCTTTAGCATTCTATATTGAATTCCATTGTCAGAGTCTTATTTGTGTTCCTTATTTCATTTAACTCTTTCTGTTTGCTTGCTTTTCACTCTGGCATTTATTCATTTCCTCTTTCAAATCCTTGAATGTATTTATGATTGTTCTTTTGAATTCATTGTCTTGAGTGTCATTCAAGATGATCTCACTGAGTACCATTGATGTGAGAATATTAACTTTTTGAGAAGACATGTTGGCTTGGTTTTGTTTTTTAATGTTGGCTTTTTTTTTTAATCATGCACCTGGACCCATAGGTAGGTAACTGGTCATGTCTTTTGGTATGGATGTCTGGTCCCCCATTGTTCAGTGGGCATCTGGATTCCTATTTTGTGCTGACCTATTCTTATTTTGTGCATGACAGGTTCTGAAATATCTTAGTGAGATTTGAAGCTCACTGTTGAGGGCCCTCATAGCTCATTTTTAAGTGAGTATCAGAGAGGATTCTAACTTAGCCTAAGAGGAAGTGTGGTTTCTGGCCTTACCAGTAGGCACTTAGAATGAGCAGTCCTTCACTAAGATTCTTCCAGGTTAGAGTCCCAGAGAGAAACAGAGGTGAGAACTAGCTATGGGCACACAGGCACTCCCAGATTCACAGAGGGCAGTGTTAGGCTCCCAGAGGGAGAGGGAGAAGAGAGCTGTGTGAAGAAATGAATAAGTTATTTTGATTTATTTTTAATACTTAAAATATACATAATTTATATATACATGTGTGTGTGTGTGTGTGTGTGTGTGTGTGTGTGTGTGTGTGTGTTTCTTCTGCATGCATGGCATGTCTGTGTACCACATTAGAAGTAGGAATTGGATTCTTTGCAACTGGAGTTACAGATAGTTTTGAGCCACTGTGTGAGTGCTGGAAACTGAAACCTGTTCCTTTGTAAGACAAACAAGTTCTCTTAGCTGAGCCAGGTCTATATACTCTAAATTAGTTTTAATTAGTATATAAAAACATGTCATTTAAATAAAGAGAATATCATGTTATGCTTTACACATATATAATTGTATAATATTCAATTCAAATTAAATATATTTTTATCAAATACTATTATTTCATGGCAAAAAAAATCTGTTAGCTGTTTTAGGAAATGAGAACATTTTTAATGTTGCATAGCTATGGACAGAGCAGATAATTTGTAGGCCAGATGAGACGAATTTATGGTGTTGTAACATATGACACAAATTTCAGTGGCTGAAAACAGCAATTGGTTATCACCTACTGTAGAAGGATTCTTTGTGATTAACTGTGCTTATCAGTTAAAAATTTGCTTTGTTATTCTCCTTTCAAAACTAAAACGTTAAGTAGTATTTGAATCATGTAGTAGTAGTTCTTAAAGAAAATTATTATGCATTGTATTTTGCATGTTTTATTGACCAAGACAAGCCACATGGCAATGACTATTGCTAAAGGAAAGAGAAAATCTGTCTGATCTACATGAATAGAGAATACCAGTCCACATAGAATAATTTTATGAAAAAGACTGTGCTAGGAAATAGACATGGTTCATTTTAAAAATTATTTCCAGGGTAGATAAGAAAATTCTATGTACAACTAATGCAAAGTCAATTTTAAACTGTAATAGAATGGATACTTTTCAACTAATATATGACTTAACAGAGAAGGTTGAGAATGAATTGGAATTTGTGCATTTCCCATCATAATACACCAAATTGTAACATTCATTTCCATTCATTGATCTTCCATAATATATAGCTTTGTGTTTTTTCCCACTCTTTAATCTAGTACTTAACTATGTTCAGATATCTGATTGTTTATACTGGAGCTGTGTCCTTGGACAAATTTTCTTAGAAGCATTTTCTCAAAATGCTCTGAGAATATCCACACAAACATCAAAACTTTAAAAAGAATGAACTTGAGGTGATCAAAATCCATACTTCACTTAATCTATGTAAATCCATACAAATTATACAGGACAGGAGGAGACACAATAGCTGAATAATTGGCAAGCTTCAGAAAAACAGAAGAAGGCAATTTTTCGTCATTTTGAAGAGAGCTAACAGTGTGTTGAAAGTAAAATATTGAACTTCTGTATTACATGATCTGTTTGTACGTGTTTTTTTAAATATTTATTTATTTATTATGTTCACTGAAGAGGGAGCCAGATCTCATTACAGATGCTTGTGATCCGCCATGTGGGTGCTGGGAATTGAACTCAGGACCTTTGGAAGAACAGTTGGCGCTCTTAACCTCTGAGCGATCTCTCCAGCCCCTGCACATGGTTTTTTTAAAGGAACTATTAATGGATATTAGCTGACCTACTAAACATGTTAACTGAAAATAAATAATTTATTTCCAAAGCATGATTTCATTAACTAAAAATTCATTAATTAAAAATATTAATCAAGGTCCCTATGACTTTTGTCTTTACCTATTAAGTGGAGCAAACTCACAATCACCAAGTAATAATTATTTAAAATTACAGGATGCACCACTGTGGATCCCTTTTCCCTTCAGTTTTATGTGGTTGAGATAGAGCTGAGTACAGCTACCCTTCAGGCTACAGGCACTTCAAAGAGGGCACAAAGCCTCATTGTTTGTGTACAGTTGAAAGCCTGGGTGCCAGACGGAACACTGCCTTTCAGTAGCTCACCAACAGTCATGTGGTACTTCAAAACAAACAAACAAAACAAAACAAAAACACAAGAGTTTGGTGCCATTTTTTTTTAAATTTTTCCTACTTTAATTAAAACAAGTTAAACCTTTTTCTTAAGACAAAGATTGTTTCAGTTGATAATTAATATGTCAGAAAACTTATTAAAAAGGAGATGACCAAGTTGTACATTAACAGAAAAAGTATACATTTTCATTTTCCCATGCAATCTACCAAGGAGTGACACATGTATTCTTTTAGGTAAATTGACTGTTTTCACATAAGTAGTCATACTTAGCAGAAAACACACGTGCATTCACAAAAGTGTACACCTCAACAAAGATAAATTATCTTACAGAAATGAGTTTGATAGAAATCTGCACTTAAGAAAATTCATTTGGCTTATGAGGATTTCTTACATTCCATTGTCATCAAATTTCTTAGATCTGCAAAGATGAAAGCAATGATCACTATTTGTTATCTTTCCCATATTTACTTTGTAGAATAAGCAAACACTGCACATTCATTTAGAAATTGTAGCATCTTTTAAAATTGCCAAGAGTTCTGGCCTTGTTTTCTGAAGCCAAGCAGAAAGCTTTCTTTGTTTTTCCCTTTTCATTTCTCTCTATTATAGGACCAACACACACCTGTCATTAATCTGGTACAGCAGAATATTTGGTTCAAATATTTCCTTTTGTTCATATTTATTTTTCTTCAGTGTCTTCCATGAATAAATGAAAGGTATCTAGTAGCAGGGAGTGTGTCTTTCTATTCATTGTATTTAGCACATGAAATAAATATGAAGTAGGAACAGTGAAGATTATGCTAATAATAACTTGAATGTTCTTAGAATAGTCTAATAGAATGCATTACTGGATTACAACATAGTTAATTGAATCTCCATCATTACAGTAGTTGCTTCCTTTGATGCATTGCCTCTGGGCATGATTAAAGATTTAGTAATATTGTTCTTACTGAGATTCAAAAACTGTCTAGTCATTTGTTCAGTAGTATAAGGACTACTTAGGACCAGAATCTCAGAAAGGGATGCCTACATAGAAATTAGGCTGACCAATTTAATTTCCAATCATATTTGCAGATCTCGTTTGTTAAAAACAAAACAAAACAAAAAATAACCCATATTTATCAACAAAGAAATAATGCATGTATGTTTTTTAAAAAACACTGTAATTGTAGGGTTGTAAAGAAATGGAGAATGGCCTAACAAGAGAAAACGTTTTAAGCCTCCGGAGTCCTTCTTCTAGACATAAATTCTCTACTTTGTTGAATAATATTTTAGAAAGTCCTAATATCCACCAGGGTCTCTCTTTCTCTTTTAACAGATGACTTTAAGTTTACTATCAACTCTCTCCTTCTACATCAATTAATTCAACAGAGACGGAATGAATACCAAACCAACACTGAGCTAAATTAATATAGCTTATATGACATATTTCAATACATTTAAAAATATTTTCACTAAAATTGACATCAGCATAATTATTAAATGACACTCAAAATAATGGTACATTTTTAATAGATAAATACTATTATAATTAAAATAGTAATCAATGCATGGTAGTAGAAGCCTGTCATCTAAATACACTGGAAGCATAGGAGGATGGCTCTCTATGAATATGAGGACATCTTGGTCCACATAGTGAGACACTGTCTCAAAAATAAAAGGTACTAAAGAAAAAAAGATCAGCCACTATTGGTTATATTACTGTCATTTCTCAATAATGTGAACAATTGGATTCCCTGAGTAGCTCCTGGATGCTAGTTATTTTTCTTACAAGTTATGTACTTTTCTTATATATTCATATTATATAAATACTTTTATGTATGTTTATAGTAAGTATTTTTCTATACAATGCATGGGGCTTGAGGAAATTTTCCAGGAAAGTGAGAATGATACCGAAAGTCAAATCACATACCAGAGCCACACTTCTACTTCTTAGATGTAATGATGCTACTCTTATGAGTGTGTCTGTGACTCGATGTTCTCTTATATTTTTGGTTGTGAGCCTAGCCTTTAATGGTTGAGCCATCTCTCTAGCCCCCCCCCCCGCCTTTTTAAGTATCAGTCACCATTTTTTAAAAAGATTTATTTATTTATTATGTATACAGTGAGTGTTCAGCCTGTAGACCAGAAGAGGGCACCAGATCTCTCATTGTAGATGGTTGTGAGCCACCATGTGGTTGCTGGTAATTGAACTCAGGACCTCTGAGCCAGTGCTCTTAACCTCTGAGCCGTCTCTCCAGCCTCAACTCAATGTTCTCAAGATACAAAGGTTATACACACATGCCACTAATCAGTCTTAACATCATGTATCAATAAAATATCATTTTTAAATAAATTTTACTCCATAATATCGCCCACCGTACTGTCACCTTCTCAAAGGAATTCTTATACTAACCAACCATTAAGTGTTAATATCCCAAATTGCATACAGTATTTAACTTAGTATTACACATATATTAGATATTATATAAAGAAGTGAGGCTATTTCTCCTTAAGTAAGAATGCATGCATAGGCCTTTATATTTGACTTCTCAGGATTTTAATTTTTAAGGATTTATAGTATCTGTGAATGACTAAGATTTGAGTGCATACAAAATAAAGAATGTAGAATAGAGTGATTGTGTTCCCTTGTGCTTCGGGCTTAGCAGCAAACAAGATGCCAGGACTTGGTTGTGAACTTTGGTAGTAATAAGCAACTCATTCACTAGAGGAAGCTTCCTCATGGAAAGGTATTCCATTCAAATGTTCTCAGGTTAGGGTGATCATTTCTGACTGCTAGCAGATATTTTTATGAATCTACTTAAATGTAAGAGGGTTTCATTTGAAGTTATGAGGTATTACATGAATTCCTAGATTTAACTCTATGAATTCTTGCATTTAAGTATGCCTTGGTGTATGGGCTGGCTGTTTGGAACCTAGGGCCTATGCTGGAACACTTTGCTCAGCCTTGGTGTAGAAAGGAGGGGACTGGACCTTCCTTGGCTGAGTCTACCAGGCTGGGCTGACTCCCCAGGGGAGACCTTGCCTTGGACTAGGTGGAAATAGGGGGTGGGTTGGAGGGGAAGGGCTGGGGGGTGGGAAGAGGGAGGACGGGGGAATCTGTGGCTGATATGTGAAATTAAGTTAATTATAAAATAAAAATATTTAATAAAAAGTATGCCAATATAAAGATCTCACTGTACCTGGCAAGAAAATATTTGTCAAAGTGATGTTTTCATCTTTCAATCAGCGTAATTGGTTTTAAAATATTTATGGTAAATAAAATTTACATGTAATATGGATTTCTCACAGGGCATAGTTTACTACATTGTTTTCCTTCTTTCCCTTTTTCCCTCCCACCTTTCCCATGTATAGCTTCTTTGAAATTCATGGCCTGTATTTTTTCAATTGTTGTTACCTAAAAATGCAAATACAACCTATTGTATTTATACAGTGTTGACGTCAGGGCTGACTATGTATTGAATAGTTAATTAAAGAGCTCTTCTTTGGGGAAGAATATTTCTCCCTCTTTCATCTTTCCGTTGGTGCCTATAATCCTTTATCTATGATTGTGGTCCCATGAAATTTCACCCTTCTGTGTTAGCATGTCTATTTATATATATTTTTTTCTGCTCAGATCTCATTTGGGCAGCTATACAGATGAAATTTCACTATGTAGCGTGTCTGACATTTCTAGACTATGCAATCTTACAGAAAACTTCATGGTCCTCTGGTTCTTACAAATCTCCCTGCTCCCTCTGCCACAATGAACTCTGATCTAGAAGCATAGGAGTTGTGTTGGAAAGGTCTCAGTTGGCGCTAGGGACCAAAAACAGTTTCTTGTTCCTGGTGTTAACCAATAGCTCTGTAGTAGAATAGAAGGTGTACTCAACAAGAGTGAAATCATGTCTTGTAATGGACACTTAGCATATTAGGAGCTAGCCAGAGATAGTGAACTCATGGCTCTTAAAGAGAACCTACAGCCATCATTTTTCTAATAGTAAAATTCCTAGCTACATTCTAAATATTTATCCTTATACCCACACACATATATATGGACCTTGATCCTCATGACTATCAGCTTTAAGAGATTATAAGCTTTGTCATTATAAGATCTTAGGCTCAGTGAAATGAATAGCAATTATAAAACATACTAGTAACAGATAATGACTTATATGGTTGTGTATATGAAATTTATTACACTTCAAAAGAAGTGCTTTCTGATCCTACATTCCATATTTACACTATTGTTAGAGTAAGGTAGAATATTTACACATCATGATATGTGATGTTCTAGACAAGATCACATTGAAAATAATTTTATATGAATTGGTGTTTTCTTTATAGCAAATGGAGACCTTCACTGATAGCCAAAAGTGTACACAATGCAGAGATCAATGAACCATGGGTCTTTATTATAGGTACTGCATCTATAGAACATTGCTGAAAATGGAGTAGACATCATACGAGAGCCAGAATACCAAGAAATCCACTGAGAAACATTATTTCCTAGAAACAGCTACATAAACTATTTGGAACAATTACAAGATCAGTTTACAGGATAATGTAAGAGGGGGAATTTTGTGAGGTCCTGTCCCTGGATAAAGAACTGTAGATGAATATGACTGCTGGGAAGGGAGAATTAAGACCCCCAGGTATGTTCCCCATTATTGACTGTGAAATTGTTGTATAGTGGTTTCCTCAATATTGAAAAATTCTACCCTGCAGGGAAGCTCATTAACACAGAAAGTAAATACTCCAAACAGATTCAGCAAGTCCCTGAAATGAACTTATCACTAGGCTCCTGTCTCCCCAACAGTATATAAACAGGAAAGACCACTGAGAGTCATTTTCAGACATACCAAGCAACAAGAAATCCTCTCAGGCCATGCAAACAGCCTGGAAGAAGCAGAGGCTAGCTATAGACTGAAGTTTTGCCCTATCCTTGCCTGGTTGCCTCCAGGCAGTTGATTTTTTTTTTTTTTAAATAAAATGATCACTCAGAGGCTTAATATAAATTACAAACTGTTTGGTCTATGGCTCAGGCTTATTGCTAGCTAGCTATTACATCTTAAATTAACCCATTTCTACTAATCTATGTATTACCATGTGTCTCATGACTTTACCTGTGTTCTGTTACATCTTGCTCCCCTATTGGCTCTAAGCATCTCCCTGACTCTCTTTCTTTTCCCTGTATCTCTCTTGGATTTCCTGCCTGGCTATATTCTGTGTTGCCATAGGTCAAAACAGCTTCTTTATTAACCACTAGTAGCAGCACACATTCACAGTGTACATAAAGACCATGCCACAGCAGCTAGCTAAGCAGCTTGAAAGAATTAGAGACCAGCAGAACTGCAAAAAAGGAACAAAGTCAAGTCCAACTGTCCAGAAGCTGAGTAACTGAGCCACCCAGAAAGGACTCTCAAACCTATTGTGCTTTCTCCAAGTTGTCAGTATGCTCCAGGTTTCTAGCTTTCATGATCTGTCACCCATGGTGGGGTGGCTCTTTAATAATGCAACTGTCTTTGAGTCATTTCTGTTCTTGTAAGTAACCTGTCTTCCATATTCCTGTTAGTAACCTCAATAAAACTCATTGGTTCATCAAGTTGGACTTTGGTAGTCTCCATACTTTGGTATTTCATGGGATTCCTATCTGAGATAAGCAGAAATGTGTTGTGTGTCTTCCAAGGTAGAGTGGTATATAAAACTGATCATTTAGGGGCCCACACCTGTGTGTAAAAACTCATTGAATGATAGTCTAAATTGACAAAAATCTGGAGATTTGAAAACATCCTATAATATTGTACTCAAATAATTTGGAATACTTGGCAGAGGACAGTAAAATTAATGTCAATAGTCTGATTATATTGTTGGATATTTTGGAAAAGAAACAGAGGAAATGAGCCTGTAAGGAAACCAGGGATGCCAGAATGCCCTAATTAGAAGGGGTTATGGGAGCAAGGGTACTACTCAAGCCAGAGGTCCACAGGACAAATAAGACTGTGTGCTTAGCTTTAGCAACATGAAGCTCATATGAGGCACTGGATGAGCCATGAAGGTTACAGACTTTCACCCACAAAACAAGAAGGTAAAATGTTTTTAACTATGGAACATGGACAAAAAAAATTAAGATATACATTTCAAATTTGAATTTATAAGGTTAAAGAATGAACAGAGAATTAAAATTAACAAATATCTATAAGATAATTCTTAATTACAAGAATGCTCACTGAGAGAGGATCAGTTCCTGCCCTGCACTAAAATCAAAACTAGATCAGTCCAAATGAATGTATTAATGAATTCAAGTATGTTTATATATTAATAATCTTCAAGAGTGATCAGAAAATATATAGATAAGGGTTTGCTACCAGTAGCTATAATAAATTATTTATTTTGTTATCCAGAAAACACAAAATAATAACATCCCTCACCTGGCAGTACAACAACCTCCTTAAAATACATCAAAGTTTCATTCATACATTATATACATGTATAATTATATATATATATAATTTATATATGTACATATAAAATTTATAATAGATTACATAGTAAATGTTTCAACTGATTAAAAAAGAATCAAAAAGCCTCACTTCATTAATATGTGAAAAAATATTTTAACATTGCTCAAGATTTTTAACCAAGTCAAAATTAGAGAAACAATTATTTAGCAAATTAAAATTATTTGCTTAAAATCATGAATATAATTGCTAAATATTGATTCATTATCAGACAAAAGCCAGTTGTTTTCTTGTAAGAAATGAAATGAGTTAGAGTCTAACTAACTGTATTTCTGCAATATTAATTTCTATTGTATGTAATTTACATCTAATTAATAAATAAAAATCATTTAATTCAGCACATGAAAAATTGGAGAATAAAATGTCATGACAAATGTCAGGAGTGTATCATTGGTCTTCATCCCAAATCACAAGCTAGGCTAGAGAATGATAGTAGACACTCAAATTTATATTTAATATCCTATGTTACATAATGTAACAAGTTTTAATACATCCAAAGATGTCACAATACTTAAAAGAGCTTTTGGAAATCTTCTTGGTATTATGAATATATCTATCAATTTGTTGTATATTATTTAAAAAAAAAGTATAATGGTCCCAGCATTTCCCAGCTCCTCCAAATGTCATGGTGTATATCAATAATAAACATTCAAAAAGCTGAGAGACTCCTGGAGCTCCACCTGCGGCCTGGCCGAGGATCTCTGCATCCACTTCCATCAGTTATTGGATGAGAGTTCCAGCACGAGAGTATTTGGCCATCTGATCAACAGACTAGGTCAGATCAGGCTTTCTCTCGACCATTGCCATCTGTCTACAGAGGATGTATCATTGTAGATTTCTGGGGACCTCTCTAGCACTTTGCTTCTTCCTGTTCTCATGAGGTCATCATTTATCATGGTCTGTTATTCCTCATTCTCCCTTTCTGTTCTTGATCCAGCTGGATCTCCTGCTCCCCTAAGCTTTCTTTCCCTCAAACCTTTCCCTTCATTACTCCCACCCTTGTACAGGTTGTTCATGTAGATCTCATCCATTTCTCTGTCATTGGGTGATCCCTGTGTCTTTCCTAGGGTCCTGTTTTCTAGGTAGCCTCCCTGGAGTTGTGTAGCAGTCTAGTCATCTTTGTTTTACAATTTTGGAGAAAGAGGAGGGGCTCTTAGAGTGTGAATTGTTGAGACCAAGATTGGAAAAGCACAGGGACAAATAGCCAAACTAATGGAAACCCATGGATTATGAACCAAAAGCTGTGGAGCCCCCAACTGGATCAGGCCCTCTGGATAAGTGAGACAATTGAATAGCTTGATCTGTTTGGGAGGCACCCAGGCAGTGTGACCCAGACCTAACCTTAGTGCATGAGGCTGTTTGGAACCTTGGGTTTACACAGGGACACTTTGCTCAGCCTGGAAGGAGGGGACTGGACCTGCCTGTACTGAATCTACCAGGTTGGATTGAATCCCCAGGGGAGTCTTGGCCCTGGAGGAGATGGGAATGGAGGGGAGGGGCTAGTGGAAAGGTGGGGACGGGGATAGGAGGGGGGAGGACAGGGGAACCCATGGCTGATGTGTAAAATTAAAACACAAATATAATAATAATAATAATAATAATAATAATAATAATAATAATAATAATAGCTGAGGGAAGAATATTTCAAGTTGGAGGACAGTCTGGGTTACAGAGCATGACACTGACCCTGTACACGAGTGAAGGAGAGAAGTGTAGCATGAATCTTAAGTGTTCTTATTAACGAAACTCAAACCCAAGTCCAGTTATTGGGGTGATTGCTGGAAGATCAGAGACACAGAACAAGCCACAGCTATCTCATCTTGCTAGTTCCTCAGGTGATCCTGTTTCCTCTGGCTGGAAGCTTCTGAATCCTCCTCCACATGAATCTCAGCTGAACTGTGTTGCTCCAAAGCCTGAACGCTTAACCAACCAAATGCTTAAGTAACTACATGCTTTTACTCCTTTAGTTCCTGGTCCTCAAGTCTTATATACCTTTCTCTTTCTGCCCCCACTCCCTGGTATTAAAGGTTGGGTTTCTGGGATTAGAGGCATGAGTCACCATGCTTAGCTGTTTCTAAAGTGGCCTTGAACACACAGAGATCCACCTGGCTCTGCCTCTCAAGTGCTGGGATTAAAGGCTTGCACTACCACCACCCAACTTCTGTTATGGCTTACTCTTCCCACTTTCTAGCCACCATTTTTGGCTTTATTCTAGTGGCTGTCTTTTCTCTGACCCCAGATATGTTTACTTCAGGGAACACAGAATATTTCAGGGAACACAATATCCACCACAGAGAAGGAAGGAAAAATTTCAAAAGCTGTTAATAATAGCAAATATTATTGTAGTAGAGAGGTGCTAAAACCAAATGGTCTGTCTGAAGACCTTCAAGTAGATTCCATGTTTAAAATATAATTTCCAGTGTTATTTCTTATCGGTTCGGTTCATGGTTTTGGACTAGAAAAACTACCAGGTAAAGTGGCATTAAGGGAAGTCTGATTTTAAAATACTTTACTTTGATTGGTATAGTCATATATTTTTATATAGGTTCAATATTCCATTTAATTCAAATCATTGCTTCAATTTGTTAGCACTATATCTAATCTGCATTGTTCATACATTCTTGGATATTTCACGGTTATAAACCAAATCACTTTTTGAATAGTTTATCTGAATTAAGTACCTACCTTGAGGTAAGTAGATATTAACATCTGAAAGGTATGGATTTTAAATATGCATAATAATATTAAATACACTTAGTAGTTGGATAGAAAACAATACATAGTTGAGTTAACATCAGAATTCCACTTTGAGGATTTAATATACAACATATAAACATTCATGTGACCCATTTAAGCCAAGCAATGCCATGCTTCTGTCACAAAATAGTCTAATATAAAATATACAATGGAAAGAATTGCAACTTACTTAGTTTTTCACAACATAACATAATGAATAGCCTGATTGAGAAAAATATTCAAGACACTAATTCAAAAGTAAATCATTACATATTTAACTTCAAGCAATTTTATGCAAAACCATGTATATTATATACCTCAAAAGAAAAGATATCAGGAAAATATGAAAATTGAAAACAATGAGAGAAGGATTTGAATTACATTTCCACTACACTTGATCTTACAGCAAATTAGGTAACCTCTGCAAGCTTTAATATTTATCTCTAACTGAATGAAAAAAGAGTGAAAAGAAAGTTCATTAAAAAGAGTCTCTTTGTAAACAATTATCTAGCATAGAATAAATAATTTACTTAAATGGAATCATAAAGATTATGGAAATATTTTCTTTCTTTCTTTTTCTGAATATAAATGTCTTCCCCTCTCTATCAATGCAACAGTGCCATATTGAGAAAGGCTTAGTGCTGGAAACCTGACTAGGGTGGTGAAGAACTGCAGGACAGACATTGAAGAAATGATTGTCCACAAATATAGAAAAGACAGGGTAAAGTGGTTTGTGCACTGACTATTGGAGTGGCATTAAGCAGCAGTCTGGAACCTCAGCACATTTATTATGTATAGGACATGGTAGAGGAGCTAGCTATTCTTGGAAGGATGTCTCTATAGTCTCAGGCCGTGAATACCAAGGGGAAGGCTACATTTGCTGGGTTTTGCACATACTGACCATCAATTGTAAACACTCATACTTGCATGCACTGTTAATATTCAAACTCAGACCAGAAAAAGACTTTACCATCCCTCCAAACCTTATCCTGAGGGGAAGGCTTTGCTAGTCCCAAAGTGTCTGAGGTACTGGCTCCATGACGTGGTCATACCCATATCAAAAATACACATGTACTTGGGAATTCATCAGCTCTTCACACGGGGTTTCCTCTGCTTCCCACATAATAGAGAGCTTATTTGGTTTTTTTTTTTAATATGGATTTAGGAACAACATCTCTAGACTTTATGAAACTGACAGGAGTTGCTAACCTTTTTATATTTTATAGTGAATTATCTGAAAGCATTAGACATTTTAACAAGTGAGCTGTTGGGCTGTACATCTCATTTACCAGTATATATTATAAAAACTTGGAAGCACTGTTTCATATTCAATCAAATTCCCAAGAAGAACAGAAGGTAAATTGATATAAATTGTATTTCTGTGTTTACAAAACTCAATAAAAGACTAATAAATATACGCCACAGAGATCCACAATATAATAAGTGCTTCAAGTAAAAATACACCCGAAGAGCTAACTAATGTCAGTTTGTTCAATAGTTCAACAACCATGTGTCTAATTCTACTAAATTTAATATCATTAAAATATATTATTTAAACAGAAACCATCTAGATACCATTATCTAATTCCCGATAGTGCCTGAACAGCATTTGTAAGCAATATGCCTCCCTCTATCTTTCAGTCACTCATTTATGATACGAAATGAATATATTTCTTACTATCAGAGAAGAGGAAATTTTGTGCTGAAAAGAGCAGTGGATTGGTGGATCTAGCTATTGAGAGAAGAGAGAAAGTAGTCTTAAGATGTATCTAAGCAGAGGTGAGTGTAAAAGTTTGATTCCTGGGCATCAGACTATAGAAGACAATTATGTGAAAAATTGTGATGTATGCTGGGTTTCAAAATTGAGGTACCTATTTTAACTTTTCTATTCAGCTTGTAATGTAATTGTTTTACCAACATAGATTAAAAGGCTATGTAAAAATTAATGTCAGATGCACCACTTTAGGGAGAGTGCTGTGCATGGGATGTTTTTAGGAGTTCTCAGTGGGGCAGGGATAAACACAAAGAATGAGGATAGGAAGGGAAAGCTCTAATGGTGGCCAGTGAAAACTCTATTTCAATAATGGGTTCAAGGAAAGTTCATAAGTATCTCCTAGGATTATCCACCTGAGGATAATTCATCAGCTCCTATCATTTGACTCACTTAGGTTTCACGAGGGTATTGGCTGACTTTTACTTTTAAATATCTATTCAGCATCTCAAGGTAATTTCTGCTTTCATCTTCTGCTTTGAAGAAGCCCCCAAGCAGATCTATTACTGTTGACCATGGCTATTCACAGTAGGTACACAGACCTATCCATGAAACTCCAGACAGGTATGATACCCGACCCTTCTGTTAGTAACATTCACATCATCTTAATTACTTCTGTCACTGGATTTTCAAAGTGATGATTAACTTCCATTTGTATATTATAGGGACTCTGTGTGTGTGTGTGTGTGTGTGTGTGTGTGTGTGTGTGTGTGTGTACTAATTAAAACAGATTCTACTTTTCACTACTAGACATTAATTCAGCATGCCCAAATTCCTTCCATGATGTATTGGTTCCTCTTTAATCTTAAAATTATGAAACCATCTTACTTTCTGGTCTTAAGTTTTGATCTCTATATTACTGCCTCATTATCACCAAGTAAAGACTTCCCACTCACTACTCTAACCTTCATTCATTTTCACCAGTGTTACTAGATAATCAACCTAGAGAAAAGTTCCTTCAGTGCAGCATATCGCTGAATCATTGTACTGTTTGTCTTTCTCAGGCATTCCTCCACATATATTTGCATTGTATTTAAATGCATACCATTTTCTGCTCAGTAAATCTAACATCTGTGCTGTACTTAAAACAGAGCAACTGTGATATTCTTTAGAATGTTGAGGCGAGCAAGGTACTGAATGTCATATTTTAATAGAGAAAGGAAAATAAAGCTTAACCTTAGTATGTTTGGTTCTTTTTACATAAGGCACATACTTTTATTTTCTTAACTGATGGAGAGTGAATCATCTTATCGATGGAGGCATGCTATGTTTTCAAGACTGTCTTGCTTGTTATCCATGGGTAAGGAAACCTCATTTAGAATTGCAACTGTGATTATGGCTAAGATTTTTTAACAATTGGTGTTCATGCCAGCTTTGCTACAATTCATTCTGTACAGCTGTCACCATGAATTCAGTGCAAATAAAGAATGTGACATTTTGTCACCTTAACTTATGTGATGGTACGTTAATTTC
The DNA here is from genome assembly GCF_903995425.1 of Onychomys torridus. Taxonomy (NCBI): domain Eukaryota; kingdom Metazoa; phylum Chordata; class Mammalia; order Rodentia; family Cricetidae; genus Onychomys; species Onychomys torridus. Next base: position 100,641,818 of record NC_050448.1, read on the forward strand.
TCTCCAGGACTCTGTATTACTTTATTTCATTTTCCCATGTGATAGGTATGGCTCGGTTTCCATGTCTTTCATATTGCTTCCCTTAGCACACAGCTCTTCTATCATATTAGGGAAACAAGAACACAGATTTTGAACAACTGCTAATGTTTAAGTGTCAGCATATCTCTGTAAGAAGTTATTAACCTTAAATTCTAATGTATATATTCTGGTAGATTCATTCTGCATCCAGAACTATAAAAGAAATCTGGGCAAATTCAGAGATGGTATTGCTAATTTAAGAAACACTTTTTGGCACTCAGGATCTCAAGCCAGGTTCTCACCAAGCAGAAATGTTTGTTTTCAGATGAATCACTTGGATTTTCCATCACCAAGTAAGTGGGTTACCAACACAGGAGATTGTGTGGGAGAAACATTGGGTTATTTATTGTTACACCTGCATTACAGAAATGTGACATGGGAAATCTCATTAGTTAAATTTTCTAAAACCTTAAATTGAAATGTCATAGACATAGGTAAAGTACAAAAATATTTGTGCACATTTAAACATTGGCTCTACAAGGGACTGCTACTGGCAGGTAACCCAGAGTGAATGCTCATTTGCCAGTCTTAAAACAATGACTCATTTTTGTTGTCTCATTAGAACTTTGAGGTTAAAGAAACTGTAAGTTTCCAACACAAATGAAAAAAAAAAAATGGTGATGCTATACAATAATTGATGATCAGAAAATAGAGTGTATCTAAAAATAACTAGCCAGTGATTAATAGAAAAGCAACATGAACCAAGGCATCCCATCATTGAATTCATCTTAGTAGCCTTTGGATTGTATAACCATTTTATTTAGCAGTTCTCAACTTCACTAATGCTGTGACCCTTCAATAAAGTTCCTCATGTTGCCCACAACCGTAAAAATCTTTTCATTGCTACTTCATAACTGTAATTTTGCTGCTGTTATAAATTGTACTGTAAATAACTGATACATTGGATATCTGATACGCCACTCCCAAAGTGGGTGAGACCCAAATGCTGAGAAGCACTGCTTTATATGCTCAACCTTGGCATCAAGCAGCACCTTCAAGACCAATGGGGAGAATCGAAATCAGCTTCAATAGCCTTTGCTTCTTCTCATTGTCACTATAATATACTTCAGCACTGCCATAGTGATGGCTTAGAATTTCTAGTAAGGAGAGTATCTCTCAGGTTGGCATATGCATATTCTTTATCGGTGTGAATGCTATTTGATAAAAATACTATAGGAAAGAGTGACACAATTTTCTGGAACTTTCTGGAGCATTGTGGTAAAGATGTCAACTTCCCTTTCATACAGAAATCTAAGAAAGCCAAAAGGCTCAGGGTGTTGAGCAAGAAGCAGCTAGCAGGAAGATCTTTGTAACCTCTCTAGAATTTCTTGATTACTTCTCATCTGGTCTAATTTTTCCCTGATGAGGAGCTGTGCTTGAGAGTAATAAGTGCGGCATGAACTAAATACATCACACTTGACTGTCTGCATAATGGCACTGGAAAGGAATCAAATGGATTTGGGTTTCATCAACCTGCAGCTATCGATTTTTCAACTTTCTTTGGGCAGCAAAATGGAGCTAGCAAAAACCACTTTCTGCGCTCAAAAGAGTGAACAGCAAGGGAATATCAAGCCATACCTGAAAATAATGTACATCTATTTAAACGCCCTGCCTCCTTCTACAGAAATAGCACAACTTTATTTTTAAAAACACACAACACAAAGTAGGGTGGTGTTTTGTTAACCTTTTTGCTACTTGTTGATAAATATTGCCACCTCACTATCCATATATTTCAAATTCATTTGTATATTATTAGATACTTTAAATTTGAATAGGGAAACTTGAAACAATATATTCGTGAAAACCACAATTCTGACTCCTTTCCCCTGCTCATTTGAATGTTTATCTCTTCAGTACTATTAAATATGTAAATTATGAAAACACTGGATGTTTCACACATAGTACTCATTCACCCAATAATATTATATTAAATAATAATTTTAGACATTGTGAATACAATTTCAAAGACATATACAGACTAGTATCAAAATGATTGTAATTTTTATTTTGGTTTATTTTATCTTTTAATATACTTGAGAAGACAAACAATGCGTTGATTTTTGTTTTTTTGTTTTGTTTTGTTTTGTTTTTTGTCCTTTTGTTTGTTTGTTTCTGTTGGCAAAAAAAAAATGGTTGGTAAGCCTAAGTTAAACACATCTTTTGTTGTGAGAAACTCACCTTTGACACTGAGTTGGATGTTTTTCTATCATTCTATTTAAATGATTTTGCACTGGGAAATACACGGCACCATCCATCTATTAGTCCAGGCTTATGATTTGAAATTAAACATCAGCGGGTGTAGTAATTAGAAATCACCTCACCCTGGAAAATGGGATAATGATACAGTCCTTGAAATCAGTGGAGGTTAAAGCTGCATGTTTAGAGCACATTTGTATAAACCTGAGATAAGGTTCTGATTAGAGACATTGTATGAATGGCACTACAATTAAAAGTTATATTAAATCTGGGAGAAAGATTTTTTTTATTTTAAGCACCTGTCACCTTGCAAATGGTTAGTCAAAGTAGGTAAGGCAAATAAGTGAAGATAACATGCAACCCAATGTTGTTTCCTCAATTAAGTTTCCACTTTCATTAATTTTCAAGACAATGTCAAAGTACAGGTACAACATTGGTGTATACTGTATGTGAAACATAAGTACTGCGCATTGATATACAGGATTGGTCATCTGTGAATCATTTACTGTCTATAATATAGTCAAAATAGTCTAAAAAGGACAAAACATAAATGATAGGAATGTAAAGAATTCTCAGTCAATATTATTAAGTTTGGGGCTGAGAGTGTCCTTTTAAAGCAAAACATTGAAGATGGGAATAATAAAGAAATCAACTGACTCAAGTAACGTGATAGAAAGTGTCCTCTTATAAAAATGTATGTGGCATATTCACAGGACACGTGGCATTGATCAACCAAAATGTCTTAGTATGCCAATAGCAAAAAAGAGATTTGATCTGCCATAATGTTACTATATATAAACTTTGTTACAATTTAACATGCAATACTTTTTGTTGATACTTTCAGTATGTACTAACTTCCAAATCCTCTTGATAGATTGGTAATAAGCATGGTAATACTATACTACTACTACTAATAATAATAATAAGCTTGTACAATAGGGTAAAGAAAGAAGACTCTATGGAGTAGACGATTCATGTTTGGGTTTTTTTGTTTGTTTGTTGTTGTTGTTGTTGTTAAGACAAAATCCAGTATGTAGCTTTGTCTGGATAGGAATTCACTGTCTAGATTTTGCTGCTATGGTAGTCATAAAGATTCACCTGCCTCTGACTTCAGAGTGTTAGGATTAAAGGTGTACCTCACCACATCAGTACCTTTGTAAATTTTAGTTCCTATATAAAAATAATATAATGTTCCTGCTATGGTTCCCATCTTTAAGGACCTGAAAATTGAAATATATGTGATAGAAGTTCAAAAATGCATGTGGAACTAGACATAAGAAGAAAATTCCAAAAAACTAAACTTTTATTGATAAAGCCATTCATGAAATAAATTATATAACCCAATCGTGATACCAGAGCATATGTAGATTCTCTAGAGAATTTCATAGATGTTTGTTCTACTCTTCTAATATTAAAATGACTCTCTTAATCATCCATAATTTCTTTCTGCCCCCTTCACAATTAAACAATCTGGAAACCTAAAAATATTCTGTCACTTTTATGTAAATTCCTGGGTACAGATGGACACAGAGGACCCATTAACTTTGTTTTTTTTTTTTTTTTCATCATATCTGATTGGCAGCAGCCTGCAATCTTTAGCCACTTGGAGCAGTTATGCATCTGTATAGGCATGTATATAAATAAAAAAAGGGAATGCTGAGTTCCTTATAATAGAAGAGTCATGCTTTAAATAACCTCAATATTTAGATTAATTAACTTCAATGTTTAGAAATATAAAAAAAGTTTCAAATAAGGAATTATGATGGAGAATAAAATTTTAGTGCATTATATTAAAAAGGGAATAACTGATATTCATTTATAGACTATGTCAAAGAAGAGACACTGAATGTCTTTCTAGACTAAAGCCACAATGAAAATGTAATTAAATTTTCAATAACTATAACTTATTATTACTATTAATTAAGTTATTTATATAACTCACTGAATATTTTTATATCATTTTCTTTCTCATTTATTAATCTCTAACTAGATCACTCATTCAAAGAAGGCAATATTTTCCTTTATCCCCATGCGATGACTTCCTTGATTCAACTTTTTGTACGTTACCATTGGCTTCCTTTTCCCACTCTCCTGTTTTTAACTTTTCTTATCTCATCTCTTATTGGCGACCTACCACAAACAGACGGCAAACTTCCCACAGTCTGGTGTGTTTACAAGAGACCACTGGATCTGGTGGCAACTCTAGGGAGATAATTGGATTGAGGTTTCTACAGCAGGTTGAGCTGTAGTGACTCGTTCTGACCCAAATCCAATCTCTTATTCCTTCCTCAAGACACACTAGATGGCTGCCTGCATTCTCAGAAAGGAAGTAGAGAAGGAAATGGGCTACACTTTCCACTTGATTCTGTTTATAGTCTCAATTTGAAACTATTTTCATCCTCACTTGTAGTTCATCTACTGACTTTTCTAGAACAGATTTCTGGGTCAGGGGTTGAATTGATTATTAAAAAAAAAAAAAAAAAAATGTGAGCCAGGAGGCAAAGGGTAAACACAAACTCACAAAATTTCCTGTTTTCAACTCTCGGTTTTACTTTTGGCTTCTTTAATAATTTACGGTCTTAGGAGCTATGAAACTATTCTCTTTCTTGTCAGCCATGCCCCTTGCAGGCATTTTGTTATAAATCAACAAAGGAAGAATCATCTATTTCCACTGTCTCCAATTTGTTTTGACCTGTGGGGTTTTGTATGCACTGAGTGATGTTTTTAGTGAATTTTTGTAGAGGAACTATGTGGTATAGGTCAGTCAATAGGACTCATGTGTTCCTTTGTCATCAAGCTATTGCAATCTTTAAGAAACATGGCTGTGCAGTTTCCATACACACCATCAGTGTAACATTTGTGAACAGATCTGTAATTTTTATGCATGTAATGCATATAATCATGGGCTTAGTGTCTACTTATTAATGATCCTATAAGGCAAACACTTTTCTTTGCATAAAGATCTAGAATTTGACCCATTCTATATGAAAGTCTGGGAGCAAGGGCCAATAGAATGGCTTAGTAGTTAAAGGCATTTGTTGCACAGGATGATGACCTGAGTTTCATCAGTGGAACTCAGGGTAGAAGGAGGAAACCTACTACAGAAGGTTGTCCTCTGACCTTCAAATATGTACAATGGCATGTGCACACCCACAGTCATCATACATGTGTACTACATCATACACAAATGTGCGACAATAATACAGATTATTTAATTATACATATGAACAAAGTTTGAAAATAATCATATCAGCATGCCTTAAATGGCTTATAGGTTATGTCATATTGTTATTATGAACATTTTTTATTTAGCACTTCCTCCTATAATTGAAAAAAGTAATATTGATTAAATACTCAATTTAGCTGGGTTTCACTTTAAGCTTAAAATTTTTACAACACAGCAAATGATTTAATTTTAAAAATATATTTCAGTTACACATTTCATAGTAAGGAAATGAATAATTACTAATTTTAAAAAAATGACTTTTATTACTCATCTCTATCATATTTTTGCTGAGAACAAATAAGCTTAGACTTTAAAGAATTTCATTTGGAAGTTAAAGGGTCCCTTTAGGAAGTGAAAACCCACAATGCTCTAATGGAATTTAAACATAGAAGAGGTTCCTCTCTCCTATACTATCTTTAACTGACTTTTGTTATGAAGTTAAAAGGCTTCAATAAATTCGCTCAAGGAAGCAAACAAAAGGACAAAGTCGTAGCCTGAGATTGAGAACTTTATTTTCTTATTTGATTTTGTTTAACACTTTCTTCCTGCATTTGACTCTTAGAGCAAAAAAAAAAAAAAAAAAAAAAAATGCCATTTTGAGTTTCAATATGATAAGCAGCATGACATAGTACAAACAGAATAAAAGCCCTGAGTGGATTCACTGACAATCTTCACCTTAGGAAACTTGGGAAATAGATTTGGTGCCTAAAGTAAAATGTAAAACAAACAAACAAAAACAAAACAGTACATAAACAGTACATAGACACAAAAAATCATACTACTCTTCCTTCAACTACAGAGAATCAGTAGTACATTTTAATTTAATTGTCTTTTTTAAGTAACTATAAATTTTATAAGACCATCTCATCAAGAAAAAAAATGAACTATTAAAATATGCTGAAAAATTTCCCAAAGTAGCTTGCATGTTAAAGATTTATCATTATAAATTTTCTAATTTAATGCCTCAAATAGCGTCCTCTAGATGTTCTGTTCCCAGGATTAGTATCTTTAGAGTAGGAAACGATCAGAAAAAAAATTGTTAAGGTATTAATAAAAGACTTTAGAGTAGTAAACATTCAAGCCCAGTTCTGCCAGAAAGAGGCCAACGTCCTGGCCACACTATGACATGGCGTTTCCTATGGTTCTTTATCTGCATTCACCCTCTCTTGAAGCCTCAGGGGTGGAAGGTATATCATGTTCTGACTGTGTTCTCCATCCTGGTATCTAACTCTCCTCTTCAGCAGTCTCTTTACTTATTTCATTCAAGGTGGATCTCAGCTTAGGCTGTAGTAACTGCAATGTTAAGTTTTCATTATGTTAAACACAAAAAGATTCATTTATTGTTCTAAATCTATGAGTCCCATATTAGTCCTTGCTTACTCATCTCTTCAGCAAGTGGGAGAGTCAGCTAGAGTACAGACTATTGCCCTCTGCCAAAAGATGCATCTCTCCTGGTTACATTACAATGGCCCAAACAATCTAACTTGTTAAAGCAAGGATATAAAGGGGTGCATTTTTTGAAAATAGTAACACCAAGTGAGTAGGGGTATATCTGACAAAGTATTATTGTTTCTGTTAATCAGCATTTATTGTTATTTTTATAACTGTCTGTAGAAACAAATAAGTATCTTCAAAATTCTGCGCCTATAATTAGAATCAATATATAATGGTTGGTTACAAAATACTATACTGCCCAACCTCACAAAAGTGGTATTAGAGGCATGCAGAAATTCATAGTGAGATGCAAATACTGTTTTCTACATTGCCTTTACCTCATCAATATGATTAATACTTTAATATTGTTATAATTACCACATAGAGATACATGGAATAATTTGTGTTTCTCCATCCATCCACCACAGGATTCCTTGATCCCTGGGGAAGATAGTTGATGGAGATATCCCATTTAGGATTGAGTGTCTCAAGGTCTCTCACTACCTGCATATCATATAGCTTAGGTGTCTCTCTCTATTTTGTTCTCATCTTCTTCTGGAGGAAGTTTTTCTCATGATGGCTGAGTAATACTCTGATCTGAGTATAACAGAATGTTATATGGTTGGTTACAGAATACCACATGGCCTCAGCCTCACAAAAGTGGGATTAAAATATCATTAGGAGTCATTTTATTGTTATTATGCTCCTTTAGCAAAACAGTAGCAGTTGGTTTTACCCTAAGTCCTTGGCCTATCTAGTCTCGAGTTCAAGGGCCAGCAAACAGCAATAGGTATCAGTTGCCTTTTGTATATAGGAGTGATATTGATTTTTGTGGGTCAATTTTGTATCCTACTATTTACAGTGCTTATGAGCTGTAGATTTTTTTCCCAGTGGAATTTTTAACATCACTTATGCATACTGTCATATCATCTGTAACTAAGGATACTTTGACTATGTCCTTTCCAAATTTTATAAACTTGATTGCCTTCAGTTGAGCTATTTATTCTCCTAAGACTTCAAGTACTGTGTTGAATAAGTGTGGGGATAGTGGACAATCTTGTGCTGGCTGTGGACTTGATGTAAACTGGGAAACTGGTCTGTAATTCTCTTTCCATGTTGATTCCTTATGTAGTTTAGGAATCAAAGTGACTGTGGCCTCATAAAACAAAATATGCAATATTCCTTCTGTTTTAATTTTGTGGAATAATTTGAGAAGTATTGGCATTACCTCTTCTACAATTTGATCCTGGGTTATTATTTATTTATTTATTTTGGGGAGGTAAATTTTAATCACTTCTGTTTCACTAAGGGATTTGGGTCTGTTTACATTGCTTATCTGGTTTTAATTTAATTTTGGTAAGAGGTACATATTGAGACAACTATGCATTTTCTTTAGATTTACCAATTTGGTAGTGTGCAGATTTTTAAAGTAAGTCTTTATGATTCTCTGGATTTCCTCAATGTGTTATGTCTCCCTTTTCATTTCTAATGTTCGTTAATTTGGATTCTCTCTCTCTCTCTCTCTCTCTCTCTCTCTCTCTCTCTCTGCCTTTTGCTTAATTTAGATAATAAGATAAATCTTAATAATTTCTCAAAGAACAAATCCATTTTTCTTGATTCTTTGTGTTTTTTTCTTTGTTTCTATTTATCGATTTCAGCTCTGAGTTTGATGATTTCATGCTATCTACTACTCTTAGATGTGATTTCTTCTATTTGTTCTAGGGAATTGATTCTCAACCTGTAGGCCAAGAACCCTTTGTGGGTTTCAAACAACCCTTTGATGTGGGTCACCTAAGACCATCAGAAAACACAGCTTTTTACATTACAATTCAGTAGCAAAATTACAGTTATTAATTAGAAAAGAAAATAACCTTATGGTTGGGATCACCACAACATGAGGAACAGTATCAAAAGGCAGCAGCATTATGGAGGCTGAGAAACACTCGCTTTCAGATGTGCTGTTAAGTTACTAGTATGAAATCTCTCCAATTTTTTATGTAGTCACTTAGTGCTATGGACTTGCCTTAAGAACCATCTTCATGTGTCCCATAAGTTTTGATATGTCTTTCTCCTTTGATTCAATCCTAGAAAGTTTTCATTTCTTCTTAATGTCTGACTTGACCCATTTTTTTCATTCATTGGTTAGTTGTTCAGTTGGATTTGTAAGTTTTCTGTTGCTTCTATTGTTAATATCCAACCTTAGTCTGTGATGGTCAGACAGGATGTATAGTGTTATTTTAATTTTCTTGTATCTGTTGAGTCTTATTTTGTGTCTGTGTATGTGGTCAGTTTTGGTGAAAGTTCCATGAACTGAGAAAAGGGAATATTCTTTTCGTTTGAGAGAAGTGTTCTGTAAATAGCTGTTAGGTCTATTTGGTTTATAACACTAGTTAGCTCCAGAATTTCTTTAAGTTTTGTCTGGATGACCTGTCTATGGATAAGATTTAGTTACTGCAGTCACTCATTATCAATATATGAGGATCAGTATATGATTTAAGCTGTAGTGATATTTATTTTATGAACATTGTTGCCCTTGTGTCTGTGCATAGATGTTAAGAATTGAAATATCTGCACTGGCTTGCTTTGTAAATTCATTTGCCTGTAATGTCTTTTTCTATCCTTTTAACCTAAGGTAATGTCTACCTTTGAGCCTGAGGCAATGTCTATCTTGATGTTAAGGTGTGCTTCTTGGTTGCAGCAGAAGGATGGGTATTGTTTTCATCTCCATCTGTTTGTATCTTGGGCTTAGAGGGGTGGACTGAGACCACTGATATTTAGAATTTTCAGTGAGCAGTGGTTTTGATTCCTGTTATTTCAATGTTGTGGTGTGTTTTATTTTTCCTCTCTTTTCATTTGCCTACTTGTTATCATTCATTCCTTGTGTTTTGTTGGGTGTGGTTAACCTCTTCGATTTGAAATTTTCCTTCTATTTCCTCATGTAGGTTTGGATTTATAGATAGGTACTGCTTAAATTTGGTTTTATTGCTGAATTTTGTTTTTTGTTTTTTGTTTTTTGTTTTTTTGTCTACATCTATTGTGATTGGAAGTTTGGCTGTGTATAATAGTCTAAACAGGCATCTGTGGCCTCTTAAGGTTTGTCAAACATTAGTCCAGGCCCTTCTGGCTTTAGAGTCTCCATTGAGAAGTCAGGCGCTAGTCTAATAGTGCCTTTATCTATTACTTGGTCTTCTTCCCTGGTAGCTTTTACTATTCTTTGATTATTATATGCTCAGGGTAATTTTTTTCTTGTTCAGTCTACTTGGTGTTCTATATGCTTCTTGTCCTTTCATAGACATCTCCTTCTTAATGGTGGAGAAATTTTCTTCTATGATTTTGTTGAAATTATTTTATTTTTTACCCTGACTTGGATTTCTTCTCCTTCCTCTATTCCTAATTATTTGAATTTGGTCTTTTTATTGTCCAAGATTTCCTAGTAGGTTTGTTACTGAATTTCATTTTTGGATTTAACATTTTATTTGACCAAGGTATCTATTTCTTCTATCTTGTCTCCAATGCCTAGGATTCTTTTTTCCTTATCTGGTATTCTGTTGGTGCAAAGGCTTGCCTTTAGGGTTCCTATTTGAGTTCCTAAATTTTTTAATTCCAGATTTCCTCAGTTTGTGTTTTCTTTATTCTAATTCCTTTTCATGTCTCAAACTGTTTAATCCATTTCCTTCTACTGCTTGTTTGCATTTGCATAGGGATCTTTAAGGGATGTCTTCATTTTCATAAGGTTGTTTTAAGTTCTCTGTCCTGTAGTTTAGCTTTGTCACAGTTCTCAGCACCTACTGTGGTAGTTGCCAGACTCCATTGGAGACAAACTGTACTGGTGATATTGACTGTGTTTTTATATTGCCATCTATGTCTGGTTCTTTAGAAGATTGTAGGTCTAGGGGTAGGTCTTATCTGTGTTGGGTAGATGTTGTGTTCTTTTGATTGTATTTCCCTCTCTATTTCTAAAAAGAATGAGGTGGCTGTGGCTTGCCTGATAGAAAATTGTTCTTAAGCCCTGTGAGCTATGGCCACTGTAGATTCCAGGTAGAGTGTGTTTTTAGGTTTGGGAAACAGATACTTAGGAGTGGAGATGAAATAGAAGGGGTGATACTTAAAAGAGGGAGTAAAGCAAAGTGTTCCACCATGATCTGCCTAATTCTCTGAGAATTGATGCAGAGAATACAGGGAGGCCACAATAGATGTCTGCTGGAGAAGAGGGAAGAGAGGGAAGGGAAGCCATTGCAAGTGGTCTGATACCAAGCAGGGTGATACTGAAGGATTGGATTTGGAGGAGAAGAGGGAAAACTGAAGATTTTAAATTAGCCTATCTGTTTCTCTGGTGGACATGGCCAGGGAAGGTCTGCTGGGGTTTGGGGCAGGGATAAGGTGTTCATTTCCTTATAAAAATGGATTTATTTTTATTCTCTGTAATGAGGATTCCTCTTCATTCTATTTTCTATATCTCTTACTGTGATAATTGTCCTTGATTTAAAGCTACAGCATAATTTTTCTTCTTATGTATCTGATAAGGCCCATCCTTTTATTATTCTTTAGAAAGCTTTTGGTTAATTCTGGTCATAGCCATTTTTATATAATTTTTATAGACAGATGACTGCACTAAATATGAAAAGTAAAATTATGTGAAATAAAGCATATAGACTTTCCTGTAATCATATTCTATCATTATTCTGTTCATAGCATAAAAATGTCAGGCCACTTCATCTTCAAAACAATTATGGTTCTGATTTGTCAGGTTTTTTTTTAATGTCTTAGATTAAGTATTTATGATTTTTTTCCTTAAAAATGTTCTTGCTGGGTTTGGGATTTAGCTCAGCAGTAGAGCACTTGCCTAGCAAGCGCAAGGCCCTGGGTTCAATCCCCAGCTCAAAAATAAAAATAAAAACAAAATGAACAAACAAACAGGGTTGGGGACTTAGCTCAGTGGTAGAGTGCTTGCCTAGCAAATGCAAGGCCCTGGGTTCGATCCCCAGCTCAAAAAAAATAAAAATAAAAATGTTCTTGCTTATCCTCAAGTACTTGATGCTAAACCCTGTTATAGAAGACACCACATACTTGGGCCATAGACATGGAGGAATCAAGCTATACTATGTTTTAAACTTCATTCCTACTGGATATCTTTCCTAGTGTTGTGTTGATGCCAGAGGTAGAAAGTCCTTATCAGTCTTATGCAGGTGTGAACCCTGTGAGCTACATTAACAACTGACCTGACAAGACATGCCCAATGGTGCAATACTGGCACAAATGTCATGAAAAGTGTAACCATCCACTTTCTAGTTAGATTTAAGGGCCAACCTCCATACGAAACTCATAAATATCACCACGTTGGGGGCTAAGATACCATGATTAGACAGATAATAGAACCTAGGAGAGAAATTTATACTATTATCTTGCCAAACATACATTAAACCAACTCTTAATGACTTATCATTATGATTATATATTACAGCTAAACTTTCAGGAGAGGAGTTTCTGTGAGCAGCAATGATTAATAGAGACCCACAATGGACTAAGGTGCAGAGAATAAGGAACTGAAGGATGTTTATCAGAAAAGTAACCTATATACAACACCTCTTCCTCCAAATGCTCAGGAGTCATTGCAGAAGAGGGAGAAAGAAGAGTATTTGAGCCGGAAGAGATGAACAGCAAGGACACTGTCTGTACACATCAGGGAGGCTTGAACATATACACCCTCTACAATTGTTACAGCATGCACACAACATGTATAAGCCCAAGATGCTTGAATCTCAGCACAGATGAGATGGGTATGAAGTACCACCCCTGGCTAAGGAACAGTTGGCAATTCTTAGATTCCGGGAAAGGAAAGGTCACTTTTCTCAATAATGTATACCCTGATTGACTGAAAATTGTCTAGTTGAAAATAGTTTGATACTTATTTATCTCCTAAGATTCTTTTAAAAATGTTTAATTGTTAATTGTATTGTCATAATGTGTGTGTGTGTGGGGGGGTTTGTGTGTGTGTGTGTGGTTTGTGTGTGTGTGTGTGTGTGTGTGGTGTGTGTGTGGTGTGTGTGTGTGTGTGTGTGTGTGTGTGTGTGTGTGTGTGTGTGGTTTGTGTGTGTGTGTGGTGTGTGTGTGGTGTGTGTGGTGTGTGTGTGTGGTGTGTGTGTGTGTGTGTGTGTGTGTGTGTGTGTGTGTGTGTGTATGTGTGTGTGTATGAATATATGAGTGGAGATGATTGCAAAGCAAGATGTAATGGATTTCCAGAACTGGAGTTACAAGAGGTTTTGGGATTCCTGAGAAAAGAATACAGTTCTTCTGAAAGAAAACTATGTGCTTTTGACCACTTATTCATCCCTTCAGTCCTCCAAGGTTTTTTTTTTTAATTTTATTTTTCAATACATAACATTTTTTGTGTCATATAATTTTTATTAATTAATTTCATTTAGATTAAAATGTAATTACAAAATTTCTTCCTTCCCTCTCCTCCTTCCAAACTCTACCACATACTCCTCCCTACTCTCCATCTAATTCATGAACTCCTTTTCACTAGTTGTATCTCGGTACATTTGTTATGTGCCACCCAGCAAAGTATTGAACTAATATTTAACGTTTTTTTTTCATCCACATTTCAGTTCCATTATTCACAGCTCATCCATATCTTTAATCTTAAACTTTCTGAATGTAGAACATTGTGAAAATGAAATGCTTTGCATGTGGCTTTATCTCAAAGACGCCCCTTGAAACCATGTTTGTCAAAGACCTTAGTCAAGTACAATGAACTTGATTATTCTGACTTTAAGTTCACATTCAGCAGAATTTCCAGCTTTGCTTTCCTCTTTCTCAGGGAACTTTCATCCCTTATATTTATAACAAAATATGATTTTCCTTGTGTTTCCTGCAGAGCTTCTCTTGTGGATCTTTCCCAGACAATAAATATCAGTAAGTTTGACTCTTGGGGCTGGAAGGTGATTTTTTTCTCTCTTACAGCTTTCTATGTCAGTTCACATTTTCTGGGGCTTTTATGCAATCCCTGTATCTGATGATTCCCAGAGGTATATCTCATATCTTGACTTCAAGGTCTCAATTGATTCATGTAACAGTAAACTTGACTTATCTATATATAACAACTTTAATTATTAATCACATTTAAATTGGGCTTTACTTTTACACAGTCATTTGTCATTATATTTTTCTTTATGTAAAATAAAGAAATACACATACAGTTAAGCCACAAAGTCAAAAATCTGGAAATGATTCCTAAGTACTTTGCATTTCACCTTGCTAAGGAACACATCTTCAAAATTAGTCCATCAGCAAATACTGTCCAGTCTGCATGAAAGTATTTCTAGATATCTATGTTGCCACAAGCATAGTTTGGGCTTTCAGAGTTTGTTCCATTAAATTATATAAAAGTCTTATGCATATGCCTTTCCTTTACATCGTAATCTCTGCCCCACAGTTGGAGTGGCTATACACTGAGAATTTGATTATCCTCTCCCTGTTCAGCCCCTGCTTATTGATACATGTCAAATAACTTAAACCTCCATCCTAACTATGTATGAAACTTCTTTAAGGATCATATGTAGTTTGAGCCAATTGTACAACGTCCTGTGGTGGAAAATGTCCTCAGCTGAAGTGCTTCAGTGTACAAGTCTGTTGTGGTTCAAAGTCCTTCTTCAATTAGGGAAAGTCCTTTAACCTCCAATGGACCATGTTTCAACAGCAAAACCTCAGAAGGATTGGAATACCACAGCTAGCCACCATATCTTTCATGCAGCTTTCTGCTCTCCTGCATTCTTCTTTGGGAACTGGCTTTCTTTTATTGAAAGTCATTTTAAATTTCATAAAAAGTTTATTTTAATTACTTAATTTCTCAAGCAGGTTTTTGTATGTTTCACTTATATTGTGTCTAATATATAGCCTAATACGTTCTAGAGGTTTTTGTATGTAAAGTAGTGAGTGTGTATGTGTGCTTACAAATATGTATGTTTGTTCACTGGGGTATAATATATACTAATTTAAAACAAAATTAAATGTTTGTTCACATCATCACAATCATAAACAATTGGTTATAAGACAATGAATGCATATTTAAGATCTTTACATGTAACCTACATAATTTTGTTTTAACAAATTTGAATAATTTGTTGCAGAATTGTGTATATACATACATATAGAGACAAGCATATGTATGTATACATTTTCATTTCTTTTTTCCCATTTATTTTTATTTTTGTTTTTATTTTTGAAGAGCCCAAATCTACAATGTAGCCCAGGATGACCTTTAACATCTGAACCTCCTGTTCCCATCTGTCTAGTGATAGTAATCTGGGTTTGTATCACCACTATGCATAGTTTTATGTGTTGCTGAGGATCAAACCCAAGGCTACTGCATGCTAGCCAAGCACTGTACAACTGAAGCACATCCTCATGCACCATTTCCTTACTTCTGAAAGTATACCAAATAAAATTTAATTTTCTTTTCGTAATACTTTTCAATTTTAATTTTGTAAACATTTAGTTTTTAAAAAATCTAACATGCACTGAAGTTGTTAGTACTTTTATACCTTCTGTAAAAAGCTCCAAAATCTTATTTTGTTTTGATTCTTCATTGATGAAATGCTTTTTAGGAATACTATCATCTATATTTTTAGAAAGAAATATTTGGTTTTAATTGTGTATTATTTTGCCCAATTCATTGTATTCTATATACAGCATAACATGAGAAAATCCTGAATTCTATATTTACACAAAATCAACAAAGGTAAACTGTAGCCAGTCTTTCTTTGGACCACTAGCTTCCAAATAATAATATGGAGATTTCTTATTAAGTATGAAGGTTTGACTTTAGCTTAGGTTTGTTCCCAACTAGCTCTTTAAAGTTAAACTAATCCATTTATATTAATCTTTGTTCTGCCACATGGCTCATTGCCTCTGCTCGGTACCTTGTATCCCACTTCCTCCATGTCTGGCTGGTGAATCCTGCCTCTCTTCTTCAAGAGTGCCTCCTTTTCCTGGAAGTCCTGTCTATCCTCTCCTGCTGCTATTCAGCTCTTTATTAAACCAACCAGAAGGTGCTTTGGCAGAGACACATCTTTACAGTGTACAGAAAGATTAACCCACATCAGTAAACAATGAGAAAGTAGTCAATATTCTTTTTGTTTTCCTGGTATACAGTGTTACTACCACAAACCACATGTTCACAAAATGGAATATTAGGAGCACCCCAAAAGCTTTCATTCTACCTGCAATTTATCCATTAATAGGGAGAACCATATAGTGCATTTCCTGTTATATCTTAGCATTGTATGTATGTTATGAATTTGACCCTGTCATTATTTTTTAATTTTTATTTTTTTTAATTGTCAAACTTTAATTGATAGACTAATCTTACAGGATAAACAGTAGTACCAATATGTTGTCATTACTTCATAAACCTTAGTTTTACAGGCAAAAAACCATCCATTCTATAGAAAAATGATCATTTGTGTTGTTTCTTATTATTGATTTCTTATGCATAATATATCTATGAACATCTATGAATATGTTTAATATGCATGTATTTATCTGTTGGGAATATACCAAGGATTAAAACACCTCAGTCAATCATGAAATGCATTCTCTGCAGCAATAACAATCATTGAACAATCTCCAAAACTGTCCTTATTACATATGATTTCATAAACCATTCTCATTAACCCATAAGTATCTCCCTTTTGGAATTAACTTTCTAAGATTGCATTAGGATAATTTCACACTTGTGTGTTTTCTTTTCTTATGTTAGTAACAGTAAGAATCTTTGCTTTTAGGATTTCCTTTCTCTCATCTTGATTAAGTCTTGTGTGGTGCATTTTCTGTAGCTTTTCAGCTTGTCATCTTCTGAAAGTTCTTTCAGGACAGTCTATGCAATTCCTATTAATGATCACAATCTTGTCTTTTCATAAGCCCCTGTTGATGGGTAAATTTTTAATGATTGTTGTTTTTTTGACAATTAAAAATTGTCTGCTCCAAAGTCATGATTATTCTGTTATATTTTTTCCAGAAGATTTATTTTGATATCATATTAAATATCTATTTCAATATGGAATTAATTCTGATTATATTGTGAAATACAAGGCCTGATTGGCTGCTTTCTCAAATTTTTGTTCATATGACCATTATGTGTACATATATAATGTGTCTGTGTGTGTGCATGCATATACATATATTTATAATTTTTTATACGAGAAAGTTTTTTTGGGATTTCAGACTCAGAGGGATAATATTTGATTATGACAGTAAGGCACAGCAAGAGGTATCAGTTATGGAGGCATTAACAGGGAGCTGGATGCTCACATCTGGAGCTGGAAACACAAAGCAGAAAGAGCAAACTGGATATCGGCAAGGGTTTTTATTCTCAAAACCTAACCCTAGTAACATACTTCTAGCAAGGTCACACCTCTTAACACCCTTCTCCCAAATAGTGCTACCACCTAGGGACCAAGGAACCAAATGCCTGAGCCTGTGGGGAAGATTCTCATTCAAATCACTATAATGCCTTAAATTTTCATTTCAATGTGGTATTAGTTACATTTTTATATTGCTGTGAAAAAATACTGAGACAATTTATAAAAGAAAGCATTTAATTTGAGTTATGGTTCCAGAGGGTTAGCGTGCATGCTGGCAGAACAGCTTACATCTCAAAACCCCAAGAAGAAGCAGAGAGCACAGTGGAAATGGCATGTGGCTTTTAAAACCACAAAGTCCACCTCCAATGGCCTCCCCAAACAAGGTCACACCTCCTAATCCTTTCCAAACAGTTTAACCAACTGGGGACCAAGTATTCAAACACATGAGTATGCCTAATTCAAACTACTACAAGTATGTAGAGATCTACATCACTTTTTTTAAAGAGAAAGTGGTATTTGTGAAGCACGTGTTTTACAGTGAAATTTATACCTAGTTTCACAACCCAAAACACTCTGAAAACCTTGGGGACTTTTTACAGCTTGTTTGGCAGTAAAACTTGACCTGATATGAAAGTTTTAAAGATCTTTATTAATCTCTTTAAGTGAATATTGTGTTTTTTCTTTTTTTTTATTTAATTAATTTATTTATTTTACATCCTGACCACAGGTTCCCCTCCCTCCTTTCCTCTCCCTCCCTCCATGCACCTGTCCTCCACCAGCCCGCAACTCATCCCTCCACTATATTCACTCAGAAACGTACAAGTCTCTCATAGGCATCAACAAAACATAGCTTATCAAACAGCCCTAAGATCAGTATCTTTCCCTGTAGTCAGGCTGGGCAAGACAATCCAGCATGAGAGCATAGGTTCCAAGAGCCAGCCAAAGCCCCCTGTTCCCATTGCCAGGAATCTTAGAAATATACCAAGCTACACAAGTGTATTATATGTGCAGAAGGCCTAGGCTGATCCCATGCAAACTCCCTAGTTGTTGGTTCAGACTCTGTGAGCTTCCATGAGCCAGGCTAACTCTTTGGGTTTTCCTACAATGTCCCTGACAACAAAAGGAGATCAAGGAG
This sequence comes from Onychomys torridus, assembly GCF_903995425.1. Taxonomy (NCBI): domain Eukaryota; kingdom Metazoa; phylum Chordata; class Mammalia; order Rodentia; family Cricetidae; genus Onychomys; species Onychomys torridus. The sequence goes on from NC_050448.1 coordinate 100,660,251, forward strand.
ATACAAATCAGAAAAGATGAAGTCAAAGTATTGCTATTTGCACATGGCACAAGTATACATAAGAGACCCCAAAATTTTTACCAAGGAACTCATAGAAGATTAATTAAAAAAATATCAATAGCCCTCTTCTATACAAATGATAAAAGGGTTGAGAAAGAAATCAGGGAGACAGTGTCCTTCACAATACCCACAAACAATATAAAATATCTTGGGGTAACTCTAACCAAGCAAGTGAAAGATCTGTATGACAAGAACTTCAAGTCTTTGGGAAAAAAAAATAGAGAAGACAGCAGAAAATGAAAAGATTTCCCATACCCTTGGATCAATAGGATTAACATAGAACAATGATGATCTTACCAAAAGCAATCTATAGATTCAACTCAATTCCCATCAAAATTCCAACACAATTCTTTACAGACCTTAAAAAAAATACTTAACTTCATATGGAAAATCAAAAACCCCAGGATAGCTAAAACAATCCTGTAATAAAAGCACTGCTGGAGGTGTCAGCATCCCTGATCTTAAGCTCTACTACAGAGATATAGTGTTAAAAGCAACTTGGTATTGGCATAAATACGGACAGGTGGATCAATCTAAACTAATCAAAGACCCAGACCCAGATAAATGTGCACACCTATGGACATTTGATTTTCAACAAAGAAGCCAAAACTATATATTGGAGAAAAGAAATCATTTTCAACAAATAATGCTGACATAATTGATGTCAGCATATAGAAGATTACAAATAGATCCATATCTATCTCTCCTCACAAAACTCAAGTCCAAGTGGATCAAAGACCAAGATAAATCCAGTTACACTGAACCTGATAGAAGAAAAAGTAGGAAGTAGTCTTGATTACATTGGCACAGAGACCACTTCCTGAATAGAACACCATTAGTACAGACAGTAAGACTGACAATTAAGAAATGGGATGTCATGAAACAGCAAAGCTTCTATAAGGCAAAGGACACTGTCAATAGGACAAAACAACAGCCTACAGAATTGGAAAAGATCTTCACCAGCCCCACATCTGACAGAGGTCTGATCTCTAAAATATATAAAGACCTCAATCAGTATTAAAGGTCATTTCCCTTGCTGCGTTTAAAGTATATTACATGGGATCACTATATATTTGTGGGCTGCCATTTTTCATATAATGTTCTATTGGTCAATATTTTATACCTGTGTCAAAACATTTTCTAAATTAGTATAGATTTGTCTTGAATGTGATATAGGGTAAGTATTAACCAGAAGCAATTTAAGTTTGGTTGGCCTTGCAGTTCCAGTGCAGTAGAGTTCGTAATCAGCGCCTGCATAATATGACATGGAGTGAAAGCAGGTGGAAATCTGCAGGGAAACTGGATGAAAATGTCTTCTATGTACAGTATATATAGAGCACTGGGAGGAGATGCAGCTATAAAGACTCAAAGCCCATCCCCCAGTAAAATACGTCCTCTAACAAGATTTTTCATCAACTGAAAGATTCCATAAAACAATAACACCTGCTAGGGACCAACTGTTCAAACACATGAGCCTACAGAGGACATTTCCCATCAAATCTACAAAATGAAGTATTGTCATTATTTTAGTTTGTTTTGTTTAAAATATACTAAAAATATTTTAAGGTACATGTTAGATAGTTTATTGTGTAAAAACATAATTATCATGCTATTTTCACTCTTAAACACTCCAACATCCCAAAGACTTAACCTTTGAAGTTTAAGAACATGAAGAAGACAAATTACAGAAAGCTAGAACAACAGAAGTCCCATGTAGTATATTTAACATTGCTCAGGATCTATTTGAGGCTCAGGAAATGGTTTTTCATTTTTATCAATCCATGACAATAGCATCCTTTTAAAGAGAAACAAAATATTTAAAAATATTGTCAATAAAATTCTAAATACTTATATCAACATTTTAAATTTGTAGAAGCTAAGTATAAAAGATCCCCCTACCACCCAACCCTAACCTCTCACAAAAAAAACAAAGCTCTGAAGCTGAAATCTAAGTTCCAGGAAACCAACTATTTGGAGACTACAGAAGAAGAGAAGCTCGCCCTTAACCTCAGCCAAGAGAGAAAGCAAACCCTGAAGTCTCAGAAAATTGCTTATCTAAGGAAAAGAGTTAACTTCTCGATGCTGTGGATACTGATTGCTCTTTATGCTGTGAATGTGTTGCTCTTATTTGGTTGATAAATAAAATGCTGATTAGCCAGTAGCCAGGCAGGAAGTATAGTATAGGCGTGACAAGTAGAGAGGAGAATTCTGGGGACAGGAAGACTGAGTCAGGAGAGATGCTGCCAGCCGCCACTGCCATGAGAAGTAAGATGTAAAGTACCAGTAAGACACAAGCCAAGTGGCAACTTAAAGATTAATAGAAATGGTTTCATTTAGGACGTAAGAACTAGATAGCAAGAAGCCTGCCACAGCCATATAGTTTATAAGTAATATAGGTCTCTGTGTGTTTACTTGGGTCTGAGTGACCAAGGGTCATCTCTGTTGATGCCCATGAGGGCGAAACCTAGAGCACAGGGTCAGCAGTGATGTAGGCCACTCACCCTATCCATCTTGAAACACAGACCACCCATCTTGAAACACGGGCCAAGGAGTCTAATGTGTGTGTGAGTCAGGGGCTCCTCCAAAAGACGCAATGGCAGAATGAAGGTGAAGGGTCCTGCCTGGGGGCCAGAGGTGGGATCCCAAGGCCTCTCCAGTCTGCCTAGGGCATACCACCAGCCCATCTGGGGCGGACTATCCCAAGTGCACTAAGCATAGTCATAACAGGCCTGGGCAAGACTGGAAATAACTCCAGCAACATCCCTATTCTGCCCCCATTCAACCCTCTATTCCTTTCCTAGCTTTAGTCACAAAATCTGCAGCTTAAAGCATGCTCTCTGCATTCCTCTCTCCACTGGCCTTGTGTTTCTATGTTTGTTCTCCTGATCATGGTGCAGCCAGATCTGATGATGTCACTGCTCTGTCATTAAAGAAAGCTCTTCCAGGGACTGAGGTCATCTAAAATCTGCTCTTTTCCTTTTCCCTACAAACCTAAGTCTTCCATATTCTTAGAAAGTGAGCCAAGGAATTCAGTTTGTGTTAGAGGTTCGGTTTCTTTCTGCACCCTCTCTTTATTTTCTAATGAAGTGAGCCCTGTCTCCTCTTACTGAGAAGATATCTCAAGCTAAAGAATCCTCAATCTTCACTGTCAGGAGTATTTCTCAAGTGAATTCTTGAGGATCCTTTTCAACTGTGTAAAAGAGAGTAAACAATTGCTGGGATTGGAGATTCTCTCTGCACAGTCAAACTGAGGAAAGAGATGTTTGGACCTTGGAGCTACCTGTAAGCTGTATCAGGAGTTCCATGGTTACACTTTTCAGGAGTTGTCACCCATATTCAGGTGAAATTTCTAGTGATGGAGCTGTATTTAAACTATCTCTGCTCCTTGCATATAACCCTCACCTATATTCCTGTTAGTAACACTAATAAAAAATCCATTGGTTGACTAAATTGGACATTGGTGTAGTCATTACTTTGGGCTGTTGAAGACCCCTTCTCTGTGGTTATTGATCATGTATAGGTGTAGGTTTGTGTGTATGTAGGTATTGGGGGTGTAAATGTGGGTATAGATGTTTGTTTCACATCTCACCAGGAAAAGTCTGTCACACGATAAAGTCACAACTGGTCCTCCTTCATCTAGAGTGCTTCAGTCTGATGTAGGTTAGTCTTCTGCAACTGTTTATAGATGAAAGCAAGAATATCCAGTGTTCCTAAATTAATAAGGAATTATACAGGCCAATAGAAGAAACTTAATGATAATAATTGTTCAACTATAACCACAGAATTCATTATTTCCCCCTTGCCAATAAACATCATTATTGTATTTCTACTGAGAAAGAAATGACAATTGAGGACAGAGGTTAAGAAAATCTGAGATAGTATGGATGCGCCACAAAAAATCATCTATGTTTAATGCTCTGAAACACTTTTAGAGCTAATCAGAATCGATTTTTCCAAGTTTGTTTTCCATTAACAGAAAACATGTTTGGAGGAAATAACTATCCAGAGGTCAAAGTTCAAATTAGCATTTCACAGTGTCTTCTTTCTCAGGAAGTTGCTCAGCAGGTAAGTAATTATAATCCCTGCTAAAAGCAGACAGTTTATCTGCAATTAAGGAATGTATGTTTTCCTTTGATCTTAATGTGGGGAAAATTGGAAGAATAATGAATGGGGCATGTCATTGTGGTTAGAAATGAAAGAAAATAAAATTTAAAGAAACATGAATCAAGCAATACACAATTTAAATTTAATATCACCTCTTGATTTAAGGTGCTATTTCTTACATTCATGGAATGTAAATAAATGATGAAAATATACCAAGCAAAAGAGTTGTAGACAAAATAAGGAATGAAATACAATCCATGGAAGATACATTCCAGATGAAGTCCATTAGGAAAAAGAACACTGAAGGCCAAGAACAGAATAATTGATGGATGTTTTATGCACAGAAGTTATTCTTACCCTGGTGATGTTACATCATCATCATTGAATTAAAAACAGCCATGAAGTAATAGTAGTAATCTACCAACTATACAAGAAATGGAAGAAATAAAAATAGTACCCATAGGTTCATTGTATGTTTGAATACTTGGTCCTCAGTTTGTAAAACTGTTCTGGAAGGATTGGGAGGATTTGTTGAGGAGGTGTGTCACTAGGGGAAGGCTTCAAGGTTTTAAAATACTCATGACATTTTAATCTATCCTGTCTCCCTCCCTCTTTCTCTCTCTCTCTCTCTCTCTCTCTCTCTCTCTCTCTCTCTCTCTCTCTCTCTCTCTCCCCAACTTGTGGATTAAGATGTAAGCTATCAACACTTGCATGATACTACCACCTTCAGCTGACTGTTTGGGAGAGAGTCTTGTCCCCTAGACTAACATTTTCATAAGCTTTCTCTTGTTGTTTCTTTTTGGCAGCATTAAATCCCTCAGGCCTGTTTTTTCACAAGTTGGAAGCTTAGCTTTGTTGGATCTTTCATTGAGAGTACCTCCATGCCTTTGATAGACCACCATGGATTCTAACCCACTGAAGCTATAAGCCACAAATTAAACACATTTTAAAAATTATTTATATCTTTCATGATGTTTTATCAACCCAATAGATGAGTAACTAAAGCAGAAGTTGCTGTCAGAGAGTGGGTTATTGCTGTGACATAATTACAGTGATTTTTTTTTTTTAGAAGTACATGGAAACTTTGGGATTTGGGTCTAGGAAACAAGGCTTAATGGGCCATTCTTGTAGAAACTTGGGAGACTCAAGCTGAGTGCCCAGCTCAGCAGGTTTCAGAGGAAAACCATACTAGTTTGGAGACCACTCAAAATATTTTAGCAAAGCATGTGTCTGATTTAGCTGTGTCCCAAAATCTCAGCTGAAGCTAAATTGCAAAAGAATGGGCTTTTCTTTAGCAGAGAGGATTTAACTAAAGCCTAATATTCACTCTGTCTAATTATTATTAGTACTCACTCACGTAGGTCTACAATGAAAAAGAGAAAGTGGATCAAATATAAACACAAAATGTATAACATGAAGCAAATAATGTCACCAGAAATGTTAATGTTAAAGCCAAGGCTTGTGCTGAAAGAGATGAGAAGATTAAATAAATGTCTGTCCCAAAACAGAATAAAGGAAGGGGTACTCTGAGGGCAAGACCCAACACAGATAAGCTTCCAACATGTAAAATATAAAGGCCTGGAGATTTTAATGTTTCCCAAAAGAGACAATGAAGGGAAGCTTATAAAAATGTTATCAGTGTGACCAGGTTCCATCCTAGACAGGTAGTGTCAGCTATATTGTTCTAGAATAGAGTCATAAATGACATGTAAGTCTGGGGGGGGGGGTCTTAGTCTTCATCTTTTTTTAAGGAGAACCACTGAGGCCTAGCATGTTGCAAGAGAGTTGCCTCATGGAGGTGCTGAGAAGCCATTGTGTGAAGCTAGGAAAGCAATGCCTGGATTGCATTGAAGATCTCAGTATGTTGGAAGTGCTAGGGCCATGAGACATCTGCCAAGGAGAACTGCAGATAGTGGTTGGGGGTGGGTAGAACCAGCTTTGGAGAGAAGAGTATGTTGCAGGCATCAAAACTACAAGAGGAAATAAGCCATATAAACCTTCTGAAATCAAACATGAAACTAAAGGACTTAGATATGCCCTGCTAGGTTCCAGATCTCCTTGAATCAGGATATTCTTCCCTCTCTTTTGGGATGCTAATACATATTCTGTGCCACTGAATGTAAGTAGTATTAAATTTCTCTTTTATATTTGATTTTACAGAACATTACAGTTAAAAAGACTGCTTCAAGTCTTAGAAGAAGCTTTGGACTTTTAACAGTGTTGAGTCTGTGAAAGACTATGGGGATATTGAAATTGGACTAAACACATTTTACATTATTTTATGACCACAAACCTAGGGGGAGATGATGAGTAGAATATATTAGTTTGAGTGAGAATTTCCCCTTATAGACACATCTATTTGAGTACTGGGTCCCCAGTTCATGGAACTGTTTGGGAAGGGATAGGAGGGGAGGCTTTTTGAGGAAAGTGAGTCACTGGGGTCAGGCAGTTTCAAAAGCCTTGCTCCACTCCCATTATGTATGTCTCTCTCTTTGCCTCCATCTCACATAGATTAAAATTGATGTAAGCTTTCAGGTGTTCCTGCCATGCCTTCACTCTACCAGCATGAACTCTAACACTTTGAAACTATATGTCCAAAATGAAACACGTTTTTTGACAAGTTGCCTTGACTATGGTATTTTATCACAGCAAAGAAAAGACACACTGCACTGAGCACTGTCACTCCATGTAACACCAACTAATGCTGTCCAAAAACTGCTCAGACTAGACACAATTATATGCAACTATAATTGTATTTATTTCATATATCTATAATATCTATATATAAAATTTTCTGTTTCATATAAACATAATGACTTAATTATAAAAGATAAATTATTATTTTTCTACTATCACTACTCACTATATAAATATCAAATTAATATACCTCTGAATTATTTTGTTCTATAATGTTCATATTTTAAAACTGAATTTTTGAATTTAGTTTCATTAAAATACAAGGATATAATGTGGCTTAAGGTTAAGACAGACTTTCCAACAATTTCTGAAATCCTTTTACTAATTTGTACCATATATCTATGCCAAACAGCTTTCTCAGCATTGACAATTATCAAAATATTGATCAATCCAAAGCTACACTATATATTGTAATATCAAATACTCAACCAAGATGCCAACTTCATTCTTTATGTGAAATAAAATAAACACATCCATCTAATTTATGTATTTATGCTTTCATTTTTAACAAATTGTAAGATCATATGTATCCAAAATAATTCACTTAAATGACTTTCTTTTTTTATTAATAACTGTTTGACTTATACATGTATTTTCTATAGTTGCTTTCCTTACTCTCAAAAACTTACAACAAAGGAGTCTGGAGTTAACTTTATGAAGGCTTCATCTAAAGGCAGTTTAATATGGTAAACCACTTTCACCAAGACTTTGTATTTTATACAAAGTGTATAAAATATTTTATTTAAAACAATAATTGATGATGTAGATTCTCTCTTATATACTCTATTCTAATGCCAAAACTTATATCTTCATTTTATTTTTTCCATTTAGTTCAAAATGTATATTATCTTGATTATTTCATTTTTGAGGGTTTTTTTCATTTCATAATGTCTTAGTCATATCCATCACCCTACTAACTCCCTCTAACTTCCCTCAATATTTGAATCCAAAAATTCATATCTTAAAACAGACAAACAAAAAAGACTACTGAGTCCAACTAGTGCTGCCCACATATGTACCAGTATGGGATCACTCAGCCATAGACAGCCTACCAATTGATGCTCTTTCCTAAAGAAAAGTGGACATTCCTTCTTCGGCAACCATCAGCTACTACAAGCTCCTCAAACAGGGGTAAGACTTAGGATCTCCTCCCTTTGCCCTGCTTAAAATTTTAACCTTCTTAATCTTGGAGCAGTCTTGTGCTGGTGGTCATAGGTGCTTTGAGTTCCTGTGCATAACAGCCGTGGCATCTCCACAGGCAAGACTTCCATAGTGCCCCATGCCATCCTCAGGCTCTTACATTATTTCTGCATATTTTCCATGATATTCCCTGGGATTTAAGAGTGGAAACACATACAGACATAATATGGGTACTTCATCCACTCACAGTCACTTATTCTCAGTATATTGAACAGATTGGACCCTCTGCATTAACCACTACCTTATTCAAAATGAAGTGTCTTTGTCTAGGGTTGAGATCAACACAACTCAATCAATATAAGAATAAGAATTCAGAAGTGGGTTTGACAGCATGACCCTTCCAGAAGACAATATCAATATTTTCTCCCCAGGACCTTTGGATTTGCTAGCTGTATGTCTTGATCACGTTTGCAATGCCAGGGATAAATTTCCTCCTGCAGAGCGGGCCTGAAATCTAATCAAGGGACAGATTGGCTACCCCAATAAATAGCCTTTTCACCAGTGGTCATAAACCCAAACCCAGGTTTTCCTTGTAGCACACCAAACTTTCAGTCTAAAGAAAGACCAATTAGAAGAGGAGAAACTGGCAGCTAGAAATAAAAAAGGGTTGAGGAGAAATTTAGTCATAAACAAATCTGGTAACATTACCAACATCTTGTGTTAGGAATGGAGAGAGTGGGGAATAAATGGTGATAAGGCATAGAAGCAAAAGCCAGAGAGGGAGACATAGTAGAAACCATGGTGGACCACCACTACTACAGAGATAAAATAACTGGAAGAAATAAAATAGAACGCCCATGGGGACAAAAGTACACTATTTGTCATCATGTTGAAAAAAAAAATGTCTATTACTCATTTTAATTTTTCAAGGGAAATGTGTAATGTTACTTTAGATGCTGTGAATTACTTTATGCTCAAGCCATTGCTTTATCACTGTTTATTCTCTACTTTTAGAGCCACAAGCACTCAACAGTAATAGAAGGACTTGGAAGCCCTGTCCTTCAGGGCCACATAGAGTCCTTTATTTTGTCAAATGCAACAGAGATTTTTTGACTGTGCTTGACGTGTGTGATTAATTGCCAGGAGTCTCCTTTCTCTCGGCATCTTCCTCACCATGTAGTTCAGGCTCAGCTCTCCAGCTGCCACACTGCATCTCTCAGAAGAATTGAAATGTGCCTTTATATTTAAATGTAATCCTTGTGATCAGGCTGAACCTGTCACACACCTGCCATCCTCAGCTAATAATAGGCCAGCCTGAGTGAGCACCATGTCTGCCAGCATCTGTTATGCATGCTAGCCATTGTATGAAAATACTGGTGTGAATCCTACAGCGGCATTGACGCATGCATTAATTTTCTCTCATGTCTACTCTCCACTCCATTTGACAGTTTCCATTAAAACCAATGTTAGATTAGTTAGTGTTTGTTTTTGTTTTTTTTATTTTTTGAGGGTGGTGGTGGTGGTGGAAGGTTTCTTTACATATATATTTACTTCAAATACAAAAATCACAAATTTTAATAACAAAAACCTCCAGTTCTCTACTTTCCTGTATCTAAAATTATTCAAACTGAAATGAAAACCAGTCATGTAGAGAGTAGGCAGTAAAGGTGAACATTACTCATCTTATTAATTGAAAATATCATATTTATTGTATTTTGAAAAAAAATCCAGTATTAGCAAATTTCCAGAGGATTCAAAAATAGGATATTGATTAAAAAAAATATGTCTTTTAAATATTTCTAGACACAGAGGCAGTATCTGTCTTTCAAGGCTGACGTTTGTTTCCTTTTGTAACCTTTGGAACGAGGTTTTATGCTGTTGTTCTCTTGTGTGCATCCTTTGTCACATATCCAGAAGCAACTCAGGGAGCCAGTGGCTAACATAAACTGTCCTTCACAGAAGAGGTTTCTCATACATCCCATATCTCTGCTGAGCAGCAAAATTTCACATTATTTTCAGAAAAGAAGAAAAGGGTCACAGTGTTAAATTAATTATATTACATGCACTGAATAGACTCAAGTCAAAGAATTACTGTGAATTAAATATTTAAATATATGAATATGAATAAAACACCTCTACCTAGAAAGGGTACTTACATGCCTTTCTCAAACCTTAGATACATTTTCCTTCATTATTTTAATCAGTTGCCTACTTATTCCTAGTAAATCACTAATGGTTTATACAAAATAGCTAGACTTAGGGACTGGCAGATACTGATGCAAAATAGTAAATGAAGATATTTTCATCTGAATCAATGCAATTCCAAAGCTAGTTGACATTTCAATGTCTCATCACCCCAAATCTACCCTATGAAGATGCTTCAGTTTAAGCAAATTTGATTCTTTAGAATAATAGAATGCTTCCCTATGAAATAGATTAAGAAATAGTATGATAAATGATTGAACATTTAGAAATTCCATTCTAATAATGGATAAAAATTGTTAATGATATTTTGTTTTCTAGTAATTTGTGGAAGTATTTCTTAAACTGTGAATCTTGGGGTACAGTGTGTTATTAAATGTATTGCCTTGACCTTCACATTCCGCCATTCTGTTTGGTGCTATTTTCTTCCCTGAGAAGAAATTCTTAACACACTTCAACTCTTCTGGTTTTCTACATTTTCATTCATCTGAAGACATCATTACAAATCACATCTTTTCCTTCTAACAGAAGTAAAAGCCAAGCACGTAATTTCTATTTTCTATTCTTTGCACAGATTTTTATTCTCCTCCTCTCTCACTTGACCAACACAGCCTGCTCCGGGGTTAAAAAGAGAGAAAATATTAACGAGAAAAGAGGTAAAGAACAAGAGTTTCCTTCCCCAGCCATAACTGATTCTATCTGGGACTGTGTTTTTTTTTTTTTTTTTTTTTCCCTGTATTTTCTATAGTTTCCTCTCTGAGCCAGACTATTCTGACAAGATTCTCCAGGAATTCAGGGCTATTTTATTTTGTATTTGCCTACATGTTCACTCACAATTCCTTTATGAACCATGATTTTCTGAAACCCTGTTTACTTAGTCTTTCAGAATTGGAGTCTCCTTTGAAGCTCCCTTCTCTGTGTTATGCCACAACCCCATATTTGCCTTATATAAGGCTTGCTTATATGCCTCCCAGCTACTTAGAAGTGGCCTTTCATCCCTTGCTCTGAAAAGATGCCAAAGTCAGAATAATTCTAAATTTGTCGTTAGAATTGCCTGCCAAACAAAGGCTCTTATTATGTGTGGACTTGGTAGTGATTTCTGTACTCCTTTTTAAGAAATCACAACAAACCAATGCCATTTTATGAAATCAGTGTTAAAAATAATATAAATTAAAAATATAATTTACTAATATAAACCATTAGTAGATCCAAGACTACGGGTCTTTGGATGAAGAATTTTGAGAAGTTCACACTCCAATTTCAGCTAGAGAATAGGGTAGCTCTCCTATACTCCACTTACAAGTTCCACAAGGAGTCCCTGGCCTCTGGCTCTGTAGCTAGGGACTGGTAATCCTGTAATAGCAACTGATTAAATGTCGGGTTAGAAATCTTTTGAGTCCGTTGATGGAAAAATCTAGACAAGAAGTTTATAAGGCAGGGTTTGACTAGTAGGATAAAGAAAAGGAGGAGAGAGGAGGTAAACAAGGGTAGCATCCAGTTCCACAGTGGACTGTCAAGGAACCATTGGCCTCAAGTTGTTTCTTACAGTTTTGTAGATCCATCTGTAGTTGTCAGATCTTGTCTTTTACTATACCTGACTGGTTGACACACAAACAATGTTCCTCCCCCAAGAAAGAGACAACAGCCATCTCTTTCTGTTGTTAGTAAATCTAATCCTCACCAATTTGTGGCTGATATATTGTACACCCCAATAAACTTATCTGGGGGTCAAAGAACAGAACAGCCACTAGATTAGACATAGAGGTCAGTCAGTGGTGGTACATCTGTCTTTAAAATCCTATCACTCAGGAGGCAGTGACCTGTCTGGATCTCTGTGAGATCAAGGCCACACTGGGAACAGAGCCAGGCATGGTGACACACACCTTTAATCCGAACACTTAAGATCTCATGCCTTTGCTTGGGAAACACTCAAGCCTTTAATCCCAAGAGGTGATGGCAGGAAGCAGAAAGGAATATAATGAATGAGGAACAGGAACTAGAGGCTTTTGAGCAGTTCAGCTGAGATCCATTCAGGTGAAGACTCAGAAGCTTTCAGTCTGAGGAAACAAAATCACCTGAGGGGTTGGCAAAGTGAGGTTGGCTATGGTTTGTTCTGCTTCTCTGATCTTTCAGTGTTCACCCTAATATCTGGCTCTGTTTTTTTTAATTATTAATAAGACCATTGAGCAATTCGTCTTATACCAATTTTGTAGCACGTATGGTAGCCAGTGAGTCTATTTGGCCCTGGAAGATAAGGATGGTCTCAGTCAACCATTAGAGATCCTGGATGAACTGAGAGCAAAACTGCTGGTGAATACCTAGGGAATTAATCAGTCCCACCACTCCATTGACAATGTCAACAGTTATATCCAGGATTTCAAGAAAGAGTGAGACCTGAACTGCCCATTTGTCTTGCCATGCCACTATAAACACTGTGATGGGAATCAGAAATGGCTCTTCACCAGGGACTACTCCCTAGTTTTGGAAAAGCGAACAACAGGGGACAAGTCTCAGACTACCCAGCAGGTAGGTGGAGATAAACGTAAGGGCCACAGAGAATCAATGCTTTGTTAATGTTTGGGTATAGGGCCTGGGTGGTAGTACTAAGGGTTAAGGTATTATTGCAGTCTATGTATTCAGTGTTCCCACAAAACATATTCCTGAGAAGTTAAAGCAGTCTGTGATACTGAAAAGAGAGATGTGGGAGAGATAAGGGGTGGTAGTGATATTTGGCTTAGAGCAAGAAAAAAGTGGCAAGGTAAGAGTCTAATAAGACAATGGGTGAGGCTACAAATTGAGTTTGACTCAGGAGGGACACACAATCAGCATTCTCTAAAGTGGACAGACAGAGCATTATTCAATAGCTGATATTCAGAGGTTAATATCTGAAAAAAGAGATGGTATGACAGGGAGGTGACATGAATACCACCTTAAAAAAGGTGATATTGGGGATGTAAAGACCATTGAGGAGCTTTTACCAATTCTATACATAGAGGTTGAGAGAGTGGAATATGATCCCTTTGTATTATGATTGTGCCTGCTGGGCAGCTGTGGTAAGTGCTATAGTGAAGTTTACTAGTGACCCACATCTCCCATCTAGGTTGCCATGGGTCATTCATTAGAATATACAAGATTGGTCATTTTGCATAAAAGGTAGGATGCCTCCAGAATACCCATCAGGTATTGGTCTCCTACAGGACCAATAAAGGCAGCCTCCATAAGTCTGCCGCTATGTCTACAGCAATCTCTAGTTTGATCATCAAGAAAGCAAGAATGGGGACAGGTGTCTTAGAAGTCAGTTTAGTTGTTATAGGGACAAGTATCTGCTGTGGAATGTCCTTCTGTATGCTGTGAATATGTGTTGCTCTGATTGGCTAATAAATATAGCTGCATTGGCCTATGGCACTGCAGCTTAGAGGCAGGCAGGAAATTCAAGCAGATATATGGAGAGAAGAAAGGAGAGGAGAGGAAGGAGAGATATCAGCTGTTGCTGTGGAAGGAGCAGCAAGATGTCAGCAGACAGGTAATACCACGGCCACGTGGCAACTTATAGATTAATACAAATAGGTTAAGTTGTAAGAGCTAGCTAGCAAGAAGCCAGCCATAGGCCATACAGTTTATAAATAATAATAAGCTTCTGTGTGTTTACTTGAGACCAAGTGGCTGTGGGACATGGGTGTGAGAGATTCATTTCAACCACAAGGCAAGGCAGGATAAGAGAAACTTTTGACTACAAGTATCTCCTTTTGGTAACCTGCTGGTGATCTATCTAGAGATCCCACCATGTGAATGGTCTGGTTGAACCACTGAGTACAGGTCTCCTAAACCTTTGAAATCTCCTTTTGATTAACATAATTTCTTTATTGATTCTTTGGGATGATCTTTGAAGTCTTAATATAAGAAGAACACAGATAAGGAATGAAATCTGAAACATTTTTACATTACCTTGAATCACTTTCTTACACCTTCACAACGTTCTTAAGCTTTCTCATCCTTAGACCTTTAGCCATTTTCTGAGACCCTCAGAACTTTCCAAAGCTTTCACTTATTATAGCCCCTCCTGGGCTCTCTTTAGGAACTTCAGTTCTGCTACACAGTGCCAAGTCTCAGTTTCTCTCCATGTCTTTTAAAATTAATACTACCTAGGTGACTCTTATATTACAAAGTTCTGCTACCACCATGAGGTACATTCTTGTATGAGTACATGGAGGTGCAGCTTTAATGTCTTATTAAATAAGCATATAAAAATCTTATCATAAACCTTGTTCTTATGATTTTTGTTTTCAGGACAGAAATTATACAAAAATAGAGAAAAAGAGCATGAGGTGGTAAGCCCCAGTGAAGGAGAGATGGATAAGTGAGTTATATGGAACTGAACTGGCCATTGACAGCCTGATATAGAGTAACCATCCACTCTATTAGGGTGGGTTATTGGTTAGAGGTGGGGAGGTCTCCATATGTGAGAGCTACCCAGGATAGGTATGGTTAGAAAGAAGTAGAGGAAGAGAGAGCAAGTTTGGCAATTAAAGATTTCCAGGTCGTTTATTTGTATAGTGGCAGAAGTTGTCACCATTGAAAACTGAGCATGCCAATTTAGGCCATTGAAATGTATGGAGGCCAAGCTGTTAGAAATAAGAGTGAAGCTGTAATACAATGCAAGTTAGTGGAGGAAGAGAAGAAGGATAGCAAAATGAACTCCACTGGAGGGAGCTTCTATAAGCAGAAGCTGAGAGACAAAAGATAAGCCCAAGAGGGCATAGTGAAGCTGTGAGACTTCCAGGATGGAGCTTAAGGAAGCCCTTAGCAGGCAACTCCTTTAGTGAGACAAGAAAAAGTGCAACACACAGGCCCAGGAGGGGACTAAGAAAGATAGAATAGGTAACTCAGAGGGAAAGGAGGCAAACAAAGGTCACAGAACCTGGAACATGTAGGTAGCTCCTAGGCGGAGTAAGGAAGTTCAGGGAGAAGCTGCAAGGAGCTATGTGGGAGCAGCGGGGGGAGTAAGTGTCATTGGTAACTAGAGTTTCAATCCAGGGCATCGTCAAAGGGACTGAGAGACTTGTAAGAGAGAAATGTCCAAACCACAGAGGAGAGGTGTCCCTTTCCACTAACGGGGACCCAGTTGGGGCGGGGGGGAGAAGCTTCCTAAAACACTGTGTGGCTTTCATAGTAACAGTAAAATAAAATAAAATAAAATAAAATAGCACAGAGCTCCCTAAAGACGTTTACCCAGTAGAAGGGGAGTAACAAGTGGTTAGAGCAGGTAGAGGGGAAAATGGCTGAAGAGGTACAAGTGTCTTAGCAAGTTGAAGTGCACACATTGCGGGACCCTGAAGGGCATCGCCATGAGTATGCCCACATGGTGGTCAGACCAACGGGAAGGAAGATGCCCATGTGACAGGTGGCCCAAAAAGGGTATAGAAGATTCTTTCTTAAGAGATCAGATATATGAGACTTAAGTCCCCTGAAGCTGTGGATATTGAGCCTGTGTGATGTATTTGGTGAGGTTTGATGAGGCTGGTAAAGCTCACTCTACCCTGACAGTAGGGGAACAAGAAGATGTGGATCTAAAACTCCATCAGGACTTCTGGCCCTAGTGCCCAGAAGGAGGTAGATCACCCTGATACTGTGATGTCTACCCCAAGTTCCCAGTCACAGATTGCAGTAGTTGGGCCAAGGGAACACAGGTTCCCTCAGTCAGCCATGACCAGATCTATGACGTCAGCTGAAGGGCCATCTAGGCTTGATGTCCCCATGCCATGAGAGACATGAGGCAGTCAACAACCCAATATCTTTCTTGATGGTCCTTGGTTGTTATCTGGGTGATTTCTCAGGGTTCAGACAGTCCCAGACCCAGTGACCTTCCTGATTACATTTGAAACAGGACACAGACACAAGGGGTCTCAGGCTTTGGGAGGCCAGGGAGCCTGGTTAATTGCTAAGGCCAGTTGAAAGCCTTTGCTAACATCAATTTTTTTTCCAGGCTTTTTCATCTTGTTCATGGTACATCTTAAAGGCCATTTCTGAGACTTCTGCCTATGGAGCCAGGGGTCCTCTCTCTAGAAGTTTAAGTTTGACCCTAATATCAGGGAAACTTTGGGAGAAGAAGTAGGTTATAAGGAGTTTTTGCCATCTGGAATCTAAGAATTTAGATTGGTATATGTAGAAGGGCCTTTGTGAGACAGTTATGTTTGTCCTGAATGATTTAGACTTTTTCACAATTTACCACATTAAGAGTGGCCTTATGAAGGCAAGACACAAATTGATCCCTAGCAAAGATGCCCCCCTGGGGTATTATAATTTCATTCAGGGTCCTGGTCCTGGACTGCTTCAGCCCTGACTGGGTCAGCAACCAGTCATTGAGAAGGGAGAAAGGGAAAGCAGAGAGGCTAAAGACAAAGAGAAGGGACTGTGTGTGGATTGAGGCTGATAAAGGGAAGTCTTGTTATTATGATTGAAAATAGTGAAAGAATCATCTGGTTTGGGCCTCACAGATAGCAGGAGATTTTTTTCTTAGTTGGCTTATGCTATGTGGTCACTTAATCAAGATGGGAGTGAGATCACATGGCAAAGTACACCCTTTCCAACTCTAGCAAAAATAGCTCTCAGTAATATGACTGCCTGCATTCCAATGCGGGGATAGTAGCTAAGGTGGCATCGAGCCACATGTTTCCTTTGAGATTGCCTATATACAGATTTTTAATTGTCAACACTGGTGTTATGAGCTTTAAATTAAGCCTATGGTTATAGGTTTTCCAGAGTTTTAATCTTACACAATATGTTTACAAATCTTAAGGTACAGAAAGTTTATACAATAGTGTTACAAATCTTGAGATAAAATTCATCCCTTAGTATTGGTGAAATTATTAAGGCCACTCCACATAGTTAAAAGGGAGGTTTATTTTGTGGGGTAACTTACAAATGAAGGGATAGGTTATAGGGTCTGGCAAAGGTATGGCGCAGTCCGCATTCTCTGGAGAACTCTGCTCAGTCTACCTCCTGTGTCCAGCGTCCCAGAACCAAGAGAGACCTCTCCTCTCTATCCTGGGTCTTCAGCTTCCCTCCTCAGCCCCGCCTTGTGGGCGTGACCATTACAGAAGCCTCAGTGGGGGTTGGAACTTCCAGGCCAATGCTGGGATGGCTACCCACTACACCTTAGCAAAAGTTTTAGAGTCAAACCAAACAAGAAGAGCATGGGGTGAGTAGCAACAGTCCCTGTTGGGAATAGCCTGTCCCTTTATTTTGCTTTGCTCTCCTTTCTCTGTCACATCGTCAGGTGGCTCATCTGACATAGAACAGAGATTTTTGAAGAAATCTTGAACAAACACACTTAGGTCTAGAGGAGGGGGAGCCATAGAGGAGAGGGAGCCATATTTTAACTCCAGAGCCAACATCTTTTTTTCTAGTTTTCTCTCAGTTTGGGTTTTCTTCCTTTTTTTAAAAATTCTTTGTGCCTTTCACATCATGCATCTCCCCTCACCTCCCATTCATTTCCCCATCCTTTCTTATCTGCCCTCTGCCCTTGCAACCCCCCCAAAATAAAATAAAATACAATTTAAGAGAAAAAAAAGGAAAAAGCACTCTCATCATGGAGGCTGTAGTGTGGCACATTGAGTCTCGCAGTAAGCCCTTTTATCCATATGTCTACTTGCAAGTGTTCAATGCAATGAGTCATTGGTCTGGTACAAAGCCTCTGGTTTCTGCTACATTATCGATGCTGGGCCCTCATTAGGTCTTATCTTAGATGTCCTGTTGTTGCTTCCTGTTGTGGAGATCCTGCAGCTTTAGGTCTTCAAGACTGGTCCCTTCATACGCTCCAGCAGATCACAGATGGGATGGATGTTGGGTGGGTCAACTGATAATCCTGGTTCTGGGCCTGGGTAGTTGCAGGATTAGTCAGCCTGCGAGCAGGGCCAGCTTTTAATTGAAGTGGGACATAAAATAACAGTCTAATGACACTCAAACCTAAAAGACACCCGAATCCCTGTAAAACTGACTCTAGCAAGCTGAGAACAAAGAAATCCTAGAGCAGAGACTAGTGCCTGGTACCAGGGCTTTCATAGAGGTGAGAAGGCAAGAAGAAAACTGAGCTCTAAGTGTGTGGGATGATCTCATCCACACACTTAGTCTGGTGCAAAGCCAGATAAGTGTTGGGGAATGGGGTCACAAAAGTCTTCAGTGCCTAAAGGATCTGTGGGATTCCAGGCAGCTCTGATGGGAAGGCAAATGCTAGAGCTCTGATCTGGACAAGGTTTCCCTAAAGAAAGCTTAACAACTCTGATCCTCTAGGGGAGGGTTTCCCTAGTGAAAGTGTTACAGTTCTGCTCTGTACAGGCATCTCTAAAGGGAAGATGGGAGAAGAAGGCAGGAAGGGGTATAATAGCCTGGTTGGGTCTAAGGAAACTATAGGATTGCAGCTCCAAAGATGGTAGTTGGGGTCAGGTGAAGAGGACCAGCTGTAGCTTTGTAGGGGTACCTCTGCCTCCAAGAATACCCGAGGAGTGCAGAACACTGAGCTGTCACTTACTCAGATTTGGGACAACATTTACACCTACCAAAGGGGAAACTTACCTAATTGCTGCTCATGGATGGGGTGCTGAGCAATCAGTAAGCTGGAAGGTGAGTCTGTTGCAGATGGGCTGGAGATGTGGGATAGGATCCCAGTGCAGCTTAGGTCCCTGAGGGAAAACACAGGCACTAGAAGAACCTATCCCAGGTTTCAGCACCAAATGTAAGCATTACAGCTCAGATGGAAAGGTATGTTGTCAGTTGGGAGCCAAGGACTATCACAAAGTCACACCAAACAACAAACTTCACACAAGAGATTTATTGGAAGTGGAAAAAATGGGAGGGTGGCTACCTCTGCTCAGGCAAGAAACAGCAGGAAACTGAGCAAAAGGCAGAGCTTATATAGTTTCTTGTAAAGGGAGTGGAACTTTTCAGGGTGTAGCTTTCCATCATGGAGATAGGTGGGATTTCATGAGACTGGGCTTTTTTACTCTGTAGGGTAGGTGACTGGGTCTAGCCTTTGGGGCAGTTAGAGTGTTCTGTGGGTGGAACCTGGCAGTTGGAGGTCCTCGGGGGAGGGTGGCTTGAGGGTCTTACACTCATCCCACTTTGGTGCATCAGGAAAAGTTTATCATGATTTTTATTTCATTAAAAAAATTAATGAGAGGTACTGACAAAATGATTCAGTGAGTAAAGTTATTTACCACCAACATGGTGGAAGCCTGATTGTTTGAGTTTGATCTCTGAAGCCACATAAAAGTAGAAGGGATAACCAACTACCCAAAGTTATGCTCTGACCTACACAGGTATGCTGTGGTATACACATACAATAATAATAATTAAAAATACTAAATGATTTCAAAAATGACAAAAATGTATTAATACTTTTACTGAAGCATATTTTTTGAAAAGAGAATTTTTATGAAGAGTGCCTCTGCATTAACTGGTCTTTTACAAAACTCTATGTTGCAATTATATGATCTATATTTTCATTCAATGATGAAATGATAAAAGTATGGTGACATCTGTACAAACAATTTAATATGATGTAATTCTTTGTAGTATGTACACATTCTCTAAAGTTGTCAAAGACAACCAAGAAAAAAGCAAAACTTAGGGGAATCAGGTTCCCCATGTTGAGCTGCTGCAAAACCCAAACAAATACCAGTTGCAAATATAAGGAAGTACAGGAATCTCATCAATTATGATATTTATATAAATGACAGTTCCAGGACCATGTTTTATAGATGCTTATAAAGTTCATCAGTCATACTGACTTATGTGCCATTCCTAAGACAGAGAAGTCAGTAGGTCTGACTGCACTATCAAGAATACAACAATGCTTTTTCCAATTGTGGTCTCGATATGTCTTGCTCATATAAACCCTCCTCTCTCTCGCCGATTGGACTCCTGGAGCCCCACCTGCCTCAACTGAATCTACCCGATTGGGCTGACTCCCCAGAGGAGACCTTGCCTTGGAGGAGGTGGGAAGTGGGGGAAAGGATTGGGGGGAAGGCTGAGGAGTGGGAGGAGGGAGGACAGGGGAATCTGTGGCTGATATGTAAAATTAAATTAATTATAAAATAAAAATATTTATAAAAAAGAATACAACAACACAATGTGGTTTGAATTTTTAGCCAGCACCTTTCACACCCAAGTATACTCAGTGTGTCTCCAGCCTCTCTCATTCACTGTCTATCTTTGCTTGATAGTTTTTTCCAGACAAATCCAGGAAACCTGGGGATTCTGTCTTATCTAACTTGATGTTCCTTGTTGCCATATCTAACTCCATGTTCCTCTCAAAGCCATTAAATAAAACATAATTTTGATTGTCATTTTTTAATGAAGAGAAGGAAGCAGACTCCATGAATATTGATGACTTTAAAATTATGAGTGAAATTTATCAATGTCAAGAAATGTCAAAAATGGTATGAGCTTTATTTAGGTCTTTGATTGTAAGGAGTTAAGAGCATTTTTCACTGTCAGGCTTTGGGTCCCTAATCAAATTGTAGTTTATATTATTTGTACACATTCACTGAACAACCTACAATTCTTTTGGTGTGCTGGATCTTGTGTAGTTATGTATAGTTTTGGTCTCTGGATACCTCTCTGTGTGTATCACTTTCTTTGTCTCTCTGTCTCTGTCTTTGCTTCTGTCTCTGCTCTCCTTTCATCTGCTTGTCTCTCTGTCTCTGTCTTAATCTCTCTCTGTGTTTGTGAATGCATGTGCATGTGTGTGCATGTGAGTAGAGGGATAGAAAGTCATGAATGGGATGTCATGTGCCCCCACATGCTTACATATTAGAGAGTTCTTTCTTAGCTGATAGACTTTCGATAAGTGATTAAATCCTAAGACCTCTGACTTTGTCAATTAATTGATCATTAGACGGTTTCATAATCTGAGGAATAGGAGAAATGGCCTAACTGGAGGCATTATACCATTTTGGTATGTCATTTGTCACCATGTCATGCCCTGATATGATTTTGGTGTTTTATTGCTGTGATTCTTGGTTGCCATGATATGCACTGCTCAAACTTACAGTGCTGTTTTCTCTACAAGGCACTGACACTTGTGAAACCATGGGCCCAAAAGATTTTCCCCTTCCTTCCATTATTTTCTATGGGTATTTGATCACAGTAATGAAAAAGCTAATTAACACATGAAATTAGATAAAAATAGTGATTGAAAAAAAGGATGGAAGAAAACCTCAAATGAAACAGTCCAAAGGAAATGTCATAAAAGAATTGAAATGAAATAAGAAAAGTAATGAGAAATATATACATGGTATGCTTTTGAAACACCTAGCAACAAATGACTAAACATTTTTCTAAGTGTTTCTAAGTTTTTTTAAAGTTGGCAATTAAACCAAACAGCACAGCCCAGCACTATAAAAACTAACACTGGCTATATTAATAATTTTAAGGGTATTTGAATGGAAATATTGCTATTAAAAATAAATACATACATAAAACTAAAATAAAAGCAAAATCACATTGTATCAAAAACCAGTACGGCATGAGACTGAAAAATAGCCCTTTGTACATGACAAGAAGAAAGTCCTGACAGAACACAGAAGTTACATTTGGGTGCCTCCCTCTTAATGCTCTCCTCTACCCTCCCTCCTTGCCCTCTTTCACATTTGTAGCCTCCCTCTCTTTGTTATTGAATGTGTAAATGCAACCCACTCTGTCTATGTACTATTACTTGTATGTATATGTATTCAGAACTGACCATTTGGTATTAGATAAACAAGTATACACTTCTCCTGGGGGCACTATTTCTCCTGATTTTAGCATTTTTTTTTTTTTTGGTTGCCTGCAATTCTTTCTTTTAGTGTTAAGGACTCATGGAGATTCTAACTATGAATGAAGTAGATACAAATACAGACAAAAGAGGAAAAAAGACAACAAGAACAAAGAGAGAAGGACTTCTGAAAAAGTCAGAAGAAAATTATACTATTATCTATCTAAAAGATCTATTATATATGTGCATCAGTGAACAGACATACACCTGTAGTTTAAATGTATTTTCCCCCTAGGAGCTGACCATGCTCACCCAAGAGCCGTAGACCATCTAAGGAAAACTCCAACATCAGACACAAGAAAGCCTCTTTTGAGTTGTTGTTTCAGGTTGTCCAAAAGACTCCTAGAACGTTATAGGCTATTGCTGTTGCATGTGGGTCCCTCCCAGAGGTGGAAGATAAGTCCCTCTTACTGGAGACATAATATACTTCAGATACAGGGCCCACAGGACCTGAGCTGGCACTTCCCTGAAAGTATCCTATTTAAAACTATTTTTTATAATGCCAGTAATTACCATGAAGCCAAGCGAGAAAAGCAACCAAGAGTCCTACCCAGCTATGATGCCCTTGGACCACAGCAATGAGAAGTATGACATGATAACTCTAAGAGTGTACACACACTTTGGCAGTAGCCAACAGCTCTCTAGTTGGATTTAAGAGTAAGACCCACTCAACAAGAGGGAAATGATGTCTGATAATGGAAACGTAGGCAACTACCTATGCTAGTGAAGTAATAGATCTCAAAGGAGAACCTACTTTGGCCACTTTCCTAAACCAGTATAGTCTCTAAATACATTCTTAATACATTTTTAAGAGAACAAGTCTTTTGAGATCTTGTTTCCAGACAACCTACAATATCTGACTTCTAATGATAAAGTGACTTTTTTTCCATAATTACAATCCAGTCAGTTCTTAAAGAGCACCAGAAATAAACAAAGACTAGAAAACCAGGCTGAGGTTGGCAGTTCTGGGGACTATATGTGTGTGTTTGTCTCTGGAGATTCATTGAGAAACACTGTTATTGTCATTTGAGAAATAACAATGCCTGCAGATACATTTTCTGTGCTACTTTACTAGCATCTATGACAAATTTCCATTAGATTTTTCAGTCCTTGAAACAATTTCTCTATAACCTGATCAACTTCCTTTGACAAGAAGAAACTAGCCATTGGGTCCTGGAGAGATAGTTCATCAGTTAAAAACACTTTTTGCTCTTGCAGAGAACCCAAGTTCAGTTCTCAACACCCACGTCATGGTTCACAATCATCTATAACTTCAGCTATAGAGGATCCAATGTCTCTCCTTGTGTCATTCACCAGGCATGGTCACTCATGTGGTATACATATAAACAGGCAGAGACACACTCTTACAAATAAAATAAAATATAGAAATAAGTTAAAATATGCTAGCGATTATTGTCTAGATACAAGTATATCAACTACAAGATTCTGAGTACATCTATCTACTTAATTGTCTACTAACTATCTATCATCTATTTATCACCTATTGATCTATCTATCTATCAATCTATCTATCTATCTTTCTTATCATCTGTCTGTCTGCAAAGAATAGTTTGGGCTATATACCAAATACTTTACAGCAGAGCACTTCACATGCAAAGTGTTTCTTAATCAAATACTTCCAGAATGATATGAGTATTGAATCCTAGATAATAATAAGTAAGATCGGAGAAATATTTTACCTGACATTTTAAGATAATGAGTTGAGGACTCAGCCTCCCTCTTTGAAGCCCAATGAAATAATGGTTCTCAGAAAGGTATTAGAAACTTCATTCTGAAACAATAGACAATTTCTATCAAGTCACTATGTTTACCTTTTAAGAATATTTTCTAAATATCCTCAATCTTTTAAAATATTTTTTACTGTCTATGATTTACTCTACTTGTGAAGTACAGTGCTTGGTTCAAAATGTGTGAATAATCAAGGTGGAAAAAGATTCTGTTCTCATAAAAAGTAGTGTCACTAAGAAAAAGATAGTAACATCAACATAAAAGAGTTCATATTTCTGTGTAGGTAAATAAATATTGGAAAAGTAGTAGCATGAAAATGACAGAGAAATGTTAGATACAAAAAGGTTAAAGTATGCATATCATATATGATCTGAATGTAAGAGAGGCACAATTGGGGACCTGAGAGAGCAGTGCTCACAAAGCCAGGCACAATTTGTTCAGACAGATAATTTCTGGGTAGAAAAGAGGCATTTGCTTTTCATGTGATTATTAGTCCTCTTTTTTTTTTTTTTCTTTTACATTCTAGTATGTGTGGGTGTTTTTGTCAAAGAGTAAATCCTAGAGATGCATGTTTTTTTAAAATATTTCTTTTAATAAACTCAAGTACAGTCAAACTATTATTTCCGGTGATTTGATGCTCTGGTTCAATTAATGAAGCTGAGATTGCATTAGCCTTTTTAGCAGCTAAATTGCATTATTGATTCATATTAATGAAGCTTCATTTTCTGCATAATTTTTAAAATAATTTTACCAGGTAATTAGTTTCATCAACATAACTCCTTTTCCCTGCACTCTTGGGAATACCTAAAATAAGAAATAGCGACTTTTGCAATAGGGCTATATGAATAGTTGTAATTAACACCGAACAACTTTAATTCAGTCGCTATTAGTTGAGTCTGGAAAATATTTGCCTTTTCATGGGCAACTGAATTCTGGGCTTTTATATTTACTGCTGGCTTACTGCAACTGGGGATGAGGGGAGTTCTTCTGTTAGAGGATATGCATTTCACCTGAATTCTGAGGCAACTCATGTTATATGGATCCATGCCCACTACCTTAGAGTAAGTAGATCCATGCCCACTACCTCAGTGTAAGTAGATCTGCATTGTTAGAGCATGTCTCTTAGTACAAAATGTCACTAATTCTATACCAATGAAAAGAAATGGCTTTTGGTTTTTCTTTAATCATTATCTTTTTAAAAAATAAATTTATGAATCTATTTTACATCCCAGCTGCAGTCTCTCCCCACTATTCCCTTTCCAATCTCTCCCCCCCCAATTCTCTCCTCCTCCATCTCTGTCCACGAAAGGGAAGGTCTACCATGAGTATCCACAAAACATGGCATATCAAGTTGCAATAAGACTTAGCACTTCCCTGTGTACTGGGCAAGATGACCCATTAATTGGGAGCCAAAAGCCAATAAAAGAGTCAGAGACAGCCCTTGTTCATCTGTTAAGAGTTCCACAAGAGGACCAAGCTACACAACTGTAACATATATGCAAAGAGCCTAGGCTGGTCCCTTGCAGGTTCCCTGGTTATCTGTTCAGTCTCTGTGACTCCTTATGTTCATGTGTTAGTTAATTCTGTGAACCTTCCCAGGTTATCCTTGACCCCTGTGGATGCTACACTCCTTTCACCCCCTTTTCAGGATTCCCTGAACTCTGCCCAGTATTTGGCTGTGAGTCTGCATCTGCCTCCATCAATTGAGGGATGATGCCTCTCTTATGACAATGGGTCAGGCACCAATCTGGTCACAGGAGATGGCCAGTTCAGGCTACAAATCTACTATTGCTGGGAGACACCCCTTGGACAGGCTTCCACTAGACTCCAAAATGTTCCCCCTCCAATAGTCCCCTTTAGTACTCTCCCCCTCCTCCCCAATGTGATTGATCATGTTCCTATCCCTACCCGCCCCCACTCCACTCATGAAGTCTCTTCTATTTCCCCTTCCCAGGAAGATCTATGTCTCTCCCCATGAACCTTTCTTGTTACCTAGTCTCCCTGGTCTATAGATTATAGCATAGTTATCCGTTATTTTACAGCTAATGTTCACTTATGAATAAGTATATACCATGTTTGTCTTTCTCAGTCTTGGCTACCTGACTCAGGATGATATTTTTCTAGTTCCACCCATTTGTCTTCAAATTTCCTGGAGCCCTGGTTTTTAATAGCTGACTAATACTCCAATTGTGAAAATGTAGTACATTTTCTTTTTTTATTCCCCAGTTGAGAGACATTTAGGTTGTTTCAAGCTTCTGGCTACTACAAATAAAGCTGCCATAAACATAGTTGAGCAAGTGTTCTTGTGATATGATTGAGCATCCTTTTGGTATATGCCC
Organism: Onychomys torridus; assembly: GCF_903995425.1. Taxonomy (NCBI): domain Eukaryota; kingdom Metazoa; phylum Chordata; class Mammalia; order Rodentia; family Cricetidae; genus Onychomys; species Onychomys torridus. Next base: position 100,686,354 of record NC_050448.1, read on the forward strand.
AAGAGCAGTATAGTTGGGTCTTGCATGCAATTGATTCCCAGTTTTCTGAGAAACTTCCACACTGACTTCCAAAGCAGCTGTACAATTTGTACTCTCATTAGCAATGGAGGAGTGTTCCTCTAGCTCCACAACCTCTCCAGCATGAGCTGTTTCTTGTGTTTTTTGATCTTAGCCATTCCAACAGGTGTCAGATGGAACCTCAGATTTGTTTTGATTTGCATTTCCCTGATAGCTAAGGATATTGAACATCTTAAGTGTTTCTTGCCCATTTGAGATGCTTCTGTTGATAATTATCTGTTTAGATCTTATATCTCATGTTTTAATTGGATTACTTGGGTTTTGTGTCTCATTTCTTGAGTCCTTTATATATTTTGGAAATCAGCCCTTTGTCAGATGTGCGGTTGTTGAAGATCTTTTCCCATTCTGTAGACTGCAATTTTGTCCTATTGATGGTGTCTTTTGCCTTATAGAAACTTTTCAGTTTCATGAGGTCCCATTTATTAATTGTCAGTCTTAGTGCCTGTGCTATTGGTGTTATGTTCAGGAAATTGTCTTCTGTGCCAATACATTTGAGATTATTCCCCACTTTCTCTTCTGTCAGGTTCAGTGTACCTGATATATGGTGAGGTCTTTGATACACATAGACTTAGTTATATGCAGGGTGATAGACCTGGATTAACTTGCATTCTTCTACATGCCAATATCCAGTTAGACTAGCATGATTTGTTGAAGATGCTTTCTTTTTTCTATTGTATAATTTTGGTTTCTTTGTCAAAAATCAGGTGTCAATAGGTATGTGGATTTATGCCTGGGTTTTGATTCAATTCCATTGCTCCACCTGCTATTTTATGACAATACCATATAGGTTTTATTACTATATCTCTGCTTGAAATCAGGGATGGTGATACCTCTGGGAGTTCTTTTAAATAGACTGCTAACCTCTAAGGAAATAGAAAGAGTCATTAAATGTCTTCCAACCAAAAAAAAAAAAAAAATGTAGAGCCAGAAGGTTTCAATGCAGAATTCTATGGTACTTTCAAAGAGGATCTAATATCAATACTCTTCAAATTATTCCACCAGATAGAAGCAGAAAGGACAGTGACAAATTCTTTCTATGAGGCTACAGTCACCCTGATACCCAAACCACACAAAGACTCAACAAAGAAAGAGAATTATAACCAATTTCATTCTTGAACATTGCTTAAAAATACTCAATAAATACTGGCAAACTGAATCCAAGAACACATCAAAAAGATTATCTACCATGACCAAGTAGGCTTCAGAGCAGAGATGCAGGGATAGTTCATCATATAAAAATCTGTCAATGTAATCTACCATATAAACAAACTAAAAAATAAAATATGATCATCTTCTTAGATGCTGAAAAAGCTTTTGAGAAAATCCAACCTTTCTTCATGATAGTTTTAGTGAGTTCAGGGATACAAGGGACATACCTAAACATAATAAACACAATATTCAGCAAGCCAATTGCCAACATCAAATTAAGTGGAGAGAAACTCAAAACAATTCCACTAAAATCAAGAACAAGACAATGTTTTCCATTCTCTCCATACCTATTCAATATAGTACTTGAGGTTCTAGCTATAGCAATATGATAACAAAAGGAGATAAAAGGATACAAGAATCAAAGGAATAAATCAAAGTATCATTATTCACAGATGAAATGATAGTCTACATAAAGGACCCCAAAAAACTCTACCAGGGAACTCTTACAACTGATAAACACCTTTAGTCATGTGACTGGATACAAGATTAACTTAAAAAAAAATCAGTATACCTGTTGGAGCCCAATAGGTTTCCTAGTGGCTGTATCCAGCATGACTACATAAGAGGTTGATTGGACCATGAGCCTGGGTACCATGTGTGTTTGTAAGGGTCTAACTAGCAACGGGGAGGTCTTTTGCTTCACCCCTTGGCATTGTTATAAATAGACCTTTGGAATAAAGTTCTAGGCCTGTGGATAATGATCCAGGTCCATCTGAGTCTATCCTGTGCTTTCTGTGTTCTCTCTCCTCACCATTTCTATGTCTTTTATCCCTCAATCCTCAAGAGTTCTGGGGGCAAATAAGTGTGGGGGCTAGTCTCCCACATATACCCTCCTATATACAAATGATAAATGGGCTAAAAAAAAGAAACCCACAGAATCAACACTCTTTACAATAGCCTCAAATAACATAAAATATCTTAGTGTACTTGTAACCAAGCAAGTAAAAGACGTGTTATGCCAAGAACTTCAAGTCTTTGAAGAAATAAACTGGAGAACATATCAGAAGATGGAAAGATCTCTTACACTCATGGATTTATAGGATTAACAAAGTAAAAATAGCCATCTTACCAAAAACAAAACACAAATTTACTGAAATCTCCATTAAAATCACAACACAACTCTTTTCAGACTTTGAAAGATCAATACTGAACTTCACATGGAAAAACAAAATAATCTAGGATGAATAAAACAATCCTGTACAATCATTATCTTTTTATCTTCTTTGCAATCCCAGGATCTTCAGCTTGATAATTTTATAATCACAAAGGGGGTGGTTTATGATTCTTATGGTCATATTACCGCCTCAATCTTCTTTGTGTTCACCATTTGCCAGTTTATGGGTGTTTTATGAATAATTTCCTGTAAACGAGCTATCTTAGAATTGTTCAACATGGCTGACACTAGCAAATATTTGCCTCAAGAATCATCTCCAGAATAATATGAATCCTACAACATTGTCACTTTCGTAAGTTTCTTCTTTGAATGCTAGTCCATGCACTTCACCTTTCTTCTTGATCACATATTCACTCAAGAAAGTGCTGAGACTTGCATGAGTTCAGTTCAGACTTCTTATAGAACTGTTGGGAACAAAGCCCACATATCATTTATTTTACTTGGATATCCCTCAGATTTTGAAGATGAACATGAACCTATATTCAAAGTATTATCTGGTCTCCCAGATATTGTACTTAACACTCTTCTGTCCTCTTGATTATGAACTGAGCTAGGAGTGGACTTAGATTCCACTTCCTATGCCTTAATGTTTCATGGTCCTCAGGCCATGAACAAAGAAATTCATTTTTTTCCTTTGGGAAAAATTTAAATAAAAGAAGAGGAATAAGAAAAGTACAAATAATTCACACTATTCTCTAAGTTCTTTTCGATAACAACCAATTTCATCTCTTTATTTCTTCCTTTCCTTCCTAACACTTACATATTTTATCATGTTAGTGTTGACCTTCATTGTGTATTTTAGGTTGACTAGTGTTTTTGAACACAAATCAACAGTTATGACACTAATTTAAAATACAAATTTCTTTAACTGGGTAGAGTATTTGTTAGAAAAGTATGAAGACTTGAATTTGAATTTCTAAAACCTGCATAAACCTGGGAGCAGCATTTCAACACCTGTAATTCTAGTGATTCTGCTATGAAGATGGAAGGGGATACAGAATTCCCTGAATCTTACAGGTTAGATAACTTTGCATATACAGCATGAACAAGATACCCTGCCTCAGGATGGGATGTGAGGATCGGTTCTCATTGTCTCCTGGCCTCCATGTACATGCCATTAAAGGCATTCACCACATTCTTATATACAAATGTATACAGAGAGAGAGAGAGAGAGGGGAGAGAAACATACATATACACATCATACAAATATAAACCAAAATATTTTGAGTTACTTATTTCTAATTGACTTATTAAAATATCAAATTTGTGCATATCTGTGGACTCATGTGATATTTCCATATGTGAATACATTGTGGAATATTAAAATGGAGTTAAACTTGAGCTAATTATAGTCATATGAATGCACGTACAATGTGCTGCTTAGGTGACAATTAAAGGCAAAAAAAGGATGAAAGAAGAAAGGGTAGATGGTAGACAGCAGACAAGGAAGAGAGATTAAAAGCAGAATAAAGGAACAAAGAGAAGGGGAAAAGGAGAGAGGGAGTGAAAGGAAAGACATAAAATAGAATGAAGACAGGAGGAAAAAAGAAAGGATGGAGGAAGGAGAAAATAAATTAGGCAGCAGAATATTTCATGCATTGTTTAAAAATAACTTTAATGCAGATAGTGAAAAAGAGAAGATGTAAGAACATTCACTGGACTGTATATTGAAGATGAAAGTCTTAGTCTTCCTTGGGACCACTGGAACATTTATTTACTTAATAGTAAACTCTTCCTTTCTATCATATCTTTCATTGAAATAGAATTCCATGTAAAAAAGTGAAAAGGATTATTTCAGTAATCTGGTGTAGTCTTACAGTTGTTAGCATAACACAGTTAAACATGTAGTCCTGAAATATAAGAGCTATAGAAAGATCTGAATTTTTATTTTGCTTATTTAGACTTAAAATACTTCTGAGATATATTTCTCCAAATAAGTAAAACTTTATTTGTGAACAATATGTTAAATGGTAAGTCATAAAATTCTGGAATATTAAAATCTTAATAGTTTCTACTGAAAATCTTTTTGCTTTCTTCATCATCAATGCATATTTGAAGAAAAATATACAAAAGAGAATCTTGGAGATGCAAAAGATCTTCTAGCTATTAACTCTAGCCACCATTTGAACAAGTCTAGTTCTGTCCTGTTAATATTTAATTTGACATTTCCATGGAGATGTGCTGAGCTTTGTTGTGTATTTAGGGAAGGAGCCAGCAAACCTCAGACAGATGTCTATGTCATATTTCATAGAAGTTACTTTCAGTTCAATTATACCAAAAGAGATCACATAGTTAAAAAGCCATGTTAAATTTTCCTTTGTCTTTGAAAATCTCTTTATTTTATACACAATAACATAGTTACATTATTTCTTCCTTCCATTTCCTACTTCATATACTCCTTTTTTCTCTTTTTAAAATCCATGGCATCTTTATTTCATGTTAAGAACAATGCAGAGTTTCCTTAAATATAAGGCATTGATCAACCTCTTTATTTCATTAAGTGCTGCTACATACACATGTGCATATATACACACACATATATATATATATGAATAGATATTGATAATTATTTATGCATATATATGAAAATATGTATTCTTAAAATTATTTTATTGTATGGGTATCTTACCTACATTTAACTATGTGTACTGTGTGTTTGCCTGGTGCCAACTAAAGCCAGAAAAAGATATCACTTTCCCTGGAATTGATTTATAGATGGTTTTCAGATACCATATAGGTACTGGCTATAAAACCTGGGTCTTCTGGTAGAACAATTAGTTCTCTTGACTGTAGAGGCACCTCTCAACCCCATTTTTTAAAATTTTCTTGACATTTCAAAAGAGGTGTTTATCCTCCTATGAGTGAGTACATACCATGTTTGTCTTTCTGAGTCTGGGTTACCTCACTCAGGATGATTTTTTTCTCGATACATCCATTTGCCTGCAAACCTCATGATGTCATTGTTTTTCTCTGCTGTGTAGTACTCCATTGTGTATATGTACCACATTTTCTTTATCCGTTCTTAAAACAAAGATGACTAGACTGCTACTCACAACTCCAGGGAGGATAACTAGAAAACAGGACCCTAAGAAAGACACAGGGATCGCCCAATGACAGAGAAATGGATGAGATCTACGTGAACAACCTGGACGAGAGTGGGGGTAATGAAGAGCAAGGTTCAAGGGAAAGAGAGCTTAGGGGATCAGGAGATCCCAGCTGGATCAAGAACAGAAAGGGAGAACAAGCAATAACAGACCATGATAAATGAAGACCACATGAGAACAGGAAGAAACAAAGTGCTGGAGAGGTCCCCAGAAATCCACAATGATACATCCACTGTAGACTACTGGAAATGGATGAGTGAAAGCCTGATCTGACCTAGTCTGGTAATCAGATGGCCAAACACCCTAACTGTCGTTCTGGAACTCTCATCCAATAACTGGTGGAAGTGGATACAGAGATCCTCAGCCAGGCCCCAGGTGGAGCTCCAGGTGTCCAATTGTTGAGAAAGAGGAGGGAGTGTAAGAGTGTGAATTCTTGAGAGCAAGATTGGAAAAGCATAGGGACAAATAGCCAAAATAATGGAAACACATGAATTATGAACCAAGAGCTGTGGAGCCCCCAACTGGATCAGGCCCTCTGGATAAGTGAGACAATTGAATAGCTTGAGCTGGCTGTTTGGAACCTTGGGCTTACACAGGAACACTTTGCTCATCCTAGAAGGAGGGGACTGGGCCTGCCTGTACTGAATCTACCAGGTTGAGCAGTATCCCCAGTGGAGTCTTTGCCCTGGAGGAGATGGGAATGGAGGGGAGGGGCTGGGGGGAAGGCAGGGGCGGGGCAGGAAGGGGGAGGACAGGGGGACCCATGGCTGATATGTAAAATTAAAACACAAATATAATAATAATAATATTAATAATAATAATAATAATAATAGGTGTTTAATCTGACTTCCACTAAAATCAAAATGATGAGAATGTACCAATAATGTACACTAAAATGTTGACTTTAGTTACACATTTACAAGGCTGAAATTGGTAATTTATGATACTGATAATTGCTAAAAAAAAAACATAAAAATGAATAATTATTTAAATTCACTAAGAGTTCAAGCAAAAGTTTACATTTGTTATTAATCTTAATTTTGTCATCTGGAATTATATATTTGTGAACTTTTTTGTCATTGTGTAAATTTAGCTCATTATGTGGGCTGCTTAGTTCATATTCCTATGTATTTTAGTAAGGTTTTATCTGCAACTCATTTAGAGTTGAACCATTTAGAGAATGAACAAAAATGTCTGCCTCAAATGCAAAGGAAGAAGGAAGTTTGCATAGGATATTAAAATTTACTTTACAATTTCTCTGAATTTTGCCCTAAAATACCATTTTAAAAATCTCTCTATTTGAGTCCATGAATTACCTTTTTGAAATGTTCCCATTCTTTGAGAGTAGAGATACTGAGATATATCATTTAAACTAACTTAAGCCACCAGAATAGTAATAGATTTTTATGAAATGTTTTAATAAACTATTCAAATTATTAAGTAAACATATTATGAAATATGTATGTAACAGATGTCCAGTTTTATAGTCTTGTCTATACAATATTTGTTCAACTGATAACATTTATGGAATAACAACAGAGTTGCCTTAATTTAGTAAGTTATTTATACTAAAAAACAAAACAAAACAAAACAAAACAAAACAAAGACCGTGGCCCTTGGCCACATAATTGATGAGTTGAATAGGTTTTCTCTCTGCAAAACAATTTTAAAGCTGAGTAACCCAAATTTATTAGCTGTATCCAGATGGAGTATAAAGTCAATATATTGCTGTTTATGTATCAAGTCAGAGAAAATTATTAAGGATGATTTCAGCTGTGGATGGTTAGGGTAGGGGACCTTGGTTATATTTTGAAGCTATAATTCAAATACATTGTAGTAGCTACAAAGCTTGAATAACAAATAGTATAAATGTGTTATAATAGATTTTTGTTGAACTATTTCATTGTTTGAAAAAATGTAGAGCTGAAATTGAGTAGCAACTTCCTAAAACATTTGAAGATCTATTCTTAAGATGAAGTATTTTATTCAGGTTTATTAGAAGATAAGATACTGAGCTGGGTGTTGGTGGCACACGCCTTTAATCCCAGCACTCCAGAGGCAGAGACCGGTGGATCTCTGTGAGTTCGAGGCCAGCCTGGGCTACCAAGTGAGTTCCAGGAAAGGAGCAAAGCTACACAGGGAAACTCTGTATCAAAAAAAAAAAAAAAAAAAAAAAAAAAAAAAAAAAAGAAGAAGATAAGATACTATTTGGCAGTAAAAATATCTAACTAGACTCTTTGATATAATTACATACAATGAAAGTTATTCTCTTGGATAGCATGATATTATAGGAAATTAGAAATAGTTTTTGTTTTCCTAATGAGAAAAATTCTGATAGTTTCACCCAAATACGAGATCATACATCCTGGACTTTCCAATTATAACATAAACAAAATATAGACAAGGAATATCAAATTTTATTAATAGCATATACAGAGATCATTAAAAAACATGAATCCAAAGAAAGCCCAGTGTTTTCACTGATGTATTAAACATTAGCTGAAATGCATGGGCTCTGCCCAAAGCCCTTAAGTGATTTTAAGATACTTTAGTTCATAGAAATAAGTATATACAAGGTCATTTTGTCTTCATGCCCTGCCTTCACCTCCAACAAATATCTAACTATCTAGAAATATCAAGACTTGAAACTTCATATTCTAGAAATCTAACAAACTACCACAATGTCCAAAACACATAGAGACTACTTGAGAAACTTGGGTAAAGGCAAAGGAAAAAATAATCCTTTCTATAATGTTTAATTAAGTTGATGTTTTGCATGTGTTTTGCCCAGTAGTAGAACATCTGCCTAGCATGTGTGAGGTAAATGTACACAACTAACCTCAATGTGTTTGTGCCAGTTGTGACTCTCCCTAGTTTCATAAGGAAACAAATGTAGGCCCAAGTGACATCAGTACATGCTATGGGATGTGTTTCAAGAAAGTGTCCCAGAGAATGAGAAAGTATCCTGTATATTGAGCAGCACACATGTGCCCTGTACTCTAGAGATAGCAATTTCATTATCACATTAATAGTAAATGCCCCCTACTGGTTGGCATATGGTGTATATACACACATATACACACATATTTTTTATATATATAGTCAAAAGTTAATTTCTATGTGAGATATTCCTCCCAAATGTTGCTCTATACATAAATTTATAGTACATTTTCATAGTGATTGATGTTGGAGAGCCCAGTTCATTGAGGATGATACCCTGGGCTGGTGGTCTGGATTCTATAAGTAAGTAAATTGAGCAAGCCATGGAGAGCAAGCCATTAAGTTGCACTCCTCACTGGCCTCTGTATTACTTCCTTCTCCAGGTTCCTACCTTGTCCCGATTTCCTTCAGTTTAAGATAAAATAAACCCTTCATCCCCAAGTTACTTTTGGTCATAGTGTTTTATCAGAGCAGTAGAAACCCCAAGATGGGCTGAAGACAGAGTTTTGGGCAGACTCAGCAGAGTAAAGGCGCTTGTCACTATGCCTTGACAACTCAACCTGACTTAGATCCTAGGTGGAAGAGAGAACTGACTTCCACAGTCATTCTATGACCTTTTTACATGGGTACTGTGGCATTTTTGCCATAACAAGTGTGTACACTTACACACACACACACACACACACACACACACACACTACAATATACACATACACACATACATACACACAAACACACTATAAACATACACTACACATGCATTCACACTACACACACACATACACATTCACACACTATACACACACATACATACTATGTATATGCACACAGATATATACACATACACACTACACACAGAAATACGTGCAAACACAATCATACACACACACACACACACACACACACACACACACTCACTAAAAATGTTTTCTTTTTCAAGGACCTCAATTCATTCAAAATTAAGTATGTAACAACATAATACCTTGGGGGAAATTACAGCAGTCCATTTGACTTCCATTAAGCACAAGCAATGAATTAGACACATCATTGTAATGCTTTTTGAAAGTATATTCAATGCTATTTATGTTGTCAAGTAAAGTTCCAGGAGATGTTTTCCTAGTTAACACCAATGTATATAGAGTTATGTGTAAGCAACTTTAATAATAATAATTTAAACATTCAAACATTCTTTAAATTTCAGGAGATAAAATAATACAACTGAAACAGACTTCTTCTGCCTTCAAAAATCTAATCTACTTGTTTTGAATTTTTTCCTTCTTTCAAGTTGGCTTCCATAGGATAATAGGTGATGGAATGCTTGCCTACACTTTCTATTTTGAATGATAACTTATAAACTTACAAGGATGCATTGGTTTCTTTATGTTGTATTTTGGTTTGCAGTAATACAATTATGATAACCAAGGGTTGCATGTGGAGTAAAAATGGATGTAGTTATATTTTGGTCAGACATGCCTGAACAAAGGTCTATGAAAGCATGATAATAGTTGTCTCTGAAATGTGATCAGCCACACTCATCCAGCTGAGTTTAAAGAGACACAGTGCACAATTTCCAGCATTTTTATCTTTATCATTTTACTTATTTATGTGAATCAGAAAATCTTGATGAAGATATGCTTGGAATTCAAAAGTTATTTGCAAATAAACACAAAGCATATATAGGGATATAAAGAAACATCAATGGTATATACATGACAAGATAGAGGGTTTTTTTTTCTGGAAAATACCTGAGAGAAATGTAATCAGTGGTAGATATCTGTGTGTCCATTATATAACTCATTATATCTATGTTACTTGTCTATTTTGAAATAATGCTTTCACAAAAATATTGAAGAGTGATATATATTTAAAATACCTTGATTACTAAAATCGGGTTCCTTGTAATTAAGACATTATAACTCAAACAAATAATAGCTTGCAGATAGTAATTTAGTTCTGACAAACAGTGCCCTTGCCAAGATTCAGGAACTCTTACACACAAGAAAAAATGCTGAGATCAGCAGATATTTGGCTTATTTTTAGTTCAATTCCACTTCTCCTTCTGTCTAATGTCACATAATTCTGACCTTTATTACCAGACGTGTCCACCTGCTCAGCTTCTTGTTTGTAGTATATTTTTCTTGAGATTATTCTGATATATTTTGCCCAATGTCTCTCTGAAAAGTTAACTACAGTCAAGCAATGCATGTAGGAGAATATAATCTCTAAAATAAAACACATGGCAGTTGTGGCTGTGCTTACACAAATGAATGCTGCTGTCCACTGTGTGCATACCTAGATAAACTGTATGCACTTCTGTGTAAGCATCCCTGCTGCTATGAACAACGCAGTATTACCCATTACAATGACTCTGTCAGATATACCTCCTGTTTATCACTCCTGCCCTCATTAATCTGTTGGCAATGTTTAATACATCTTTATTTTGAAACTTATCTGCTTGTCTTTAGGTTCTGTTGTTGTTGTTGTTGTTTTTTTTTCCTGTTGGCCTCATACTCCCTGCCATTTGTTCAGTACTTCAGCTTTATCTGCAATAGTAGGCTGCACTGTCAATCAGTAAATTAGTCCTTTAACCATTTTTTTGTGATTTTCTTTGTGTGTGTGTGTGTGTGTGTGTGTGTGTGTGTTGTTACAACACTAGACATATAATTTTAAATAGTATTTTATCCTGATGATGCCTACGTATCTGTCTATGTCTAGAGTTCAGAATTATTACCTGAACTCTAGATCTGTATTCACCTATATGATCTTTTTATAGTTTTTTGACTTCAATGGCTTACATCTATCTTAAATGTAAAACTCTTAAGTATGGACTTTCAATCGCTAGTCGTCTCCCATATACTGCTCATCTTGAAACACACCATTCACATGATCTTGCTGTTACCTTAAAAACAAGCTCATCTTTTCAAATGCTTGAGCTAGACACTGGGTTGCTCTTTTGTTTCTTTCTTCCTTGCAATCTCATTTCTAATGCCTGGCAAATCTGCTAGAGGCTTTTTAAATTTTTCTCAAGATCCTCTCAGTTTTTCCCACCTCCAGCACTCTGACCATACTGCCCTTTCTCTCTCCTAGATAACTGTAAATCTTGTGAGCTTGTCTCCTGACTCTGTCCTGGCCACAGTTCAGCTCGCTCTCCCACACAGCAGTACAGTAATCCCGTTAAAACCCAGCTCATAAATCATAAAACCCTCTGGTGGATCTCCATTTCACTCAAAGTAAATGTCAAAGACCAGAGCAGCTTATCCAGGGAGTCAAGGTCAATCTCTCAACAACTTCACCCCTGTAGACCTGGCTTCATTACATGATCACTGACATTTGGTTCTAGCTCAACCTACCACTGTTTGGAGGTAACAGCAGATGTGCTTTTGAACCCTTTCTCTGCAACCTCAAATTCTCCTGCCCAGAAGATCAATATGTGTCTACAGTTTCCCCCTTCAGATATGACATCAAAGGAGATTTGGGCTAACAAAGCCCCTTAATTTACAATATTTAAAAAGCCATCCGTTTCCTCCATTTTATTTTTCTCTGAAATGTTAATCATTATTTAAAACTTTGCTTTTTACATATACTTTTCATTCTCTGCCTCATTCTACTAAAACATGAGCCTAGAAAATAACATTTATTTCTGTAAAGTTTTAGTTGTGAATGCTCCAAAGTTATATATAATGTATTTCCAACATTATTTGATTTTGGTTAGTAACACAGCTTCTTTGATCCTGGCTTATTTTAATGTAAAATAGCACACATGCATTTATAATTTTAAAATTGCTTACATTCATAATTTTCCAAAATACAGACTATACAGGAAACAGAGATTCTCTGGAAAGTCCTTTTCATAGACCTTATTTTTTTAAGCACAGCTTCGTGTCTTCAATGTTTTAGAGTATGTAGCATGCTCTTGTTTATGCACAATTCTGAGGTGGAGCAAGTACAGAATTAGCTCTGAATTTGGCTTTGATTTGTGACTGAAGAAGCATTTTCAATCAATTGCTTACCCTAAGTCAGACAGCTCCCTGCTCTTGAGAACTGTTTTAATTAACAGTTTGACTTAAAGGCAAATGTGGCATGGTAGATGCAAAAGAGGTACATCGTGGCATAATTATTTTCCAAAGCACTGTGAGCAGGGCAGGAGTTTAGTGGCCTCTGGGATCGCCATGCCTCTGTCCAGTATCACTGGCTTCTCACATTTTACTCACTTGTGAAATGTTAGGCATCCCTCTGACTTTATATTTTCTGCACAGAGAATCTGCTCTATGGCATGATGGCTTTACTCATATGATTTTCCAATTCTTTTTTATTATTTCATAACAAATGCACTTAAGAATATGGACATAGGTCACTTTTTGTACTTTAGTTGTAGAATGGCAAGATATAGTCTTATTCAAGAGAAGTGTAAAAGAAGAAAGGGATATTGAAATCAAGTTTAGGAAGAATTTAAAATCTAATTCATAAATTTAAAACAGTTACAAGTCCTGGATATCATCTGATACCTGTAAAGATGCAAATATTATACAAATTGGATTCAAAGCAGGAGTGTGGATGAGACCTCTTCTTCAGTACATACATACAGACCTCAACAGAAATAGGTCACAACCATTTCTCATTGTTGGAGTAGTCAGTCAGAAAGAAAAAAATATTTTTACTATTCAGGAGCCTTGAAATGACTGTTTCTTTCTTGGACATGTTCGTCCTCATTGCTATCCTAAGTTAGAGGATCACATCAGTATTTCTTCTTCCTATTCTTATATCTAATTAGATCTGATCAAATGTGGCTGATTATCTTTGATTAACAATTTCTCATTTTTCTTAATTGCAATTACTTATAATAATGACCTGATGCTTTAGGTGGAATATTGTGCTATTAACTAACATCCAAAAAAATTCCAAATAAAACTGATATGATGCATATGTTAGTTACTTTTCTCAACACAGTGACAAAATATGTGACAAATCTGGTTAGGAAAAGAAGAGTTTGATTTGACTCAGGGTTGGGGGTTGGGGTACCATCCATCATGGTGAGAAAGTCATGGCCAAAGGAGCTTGAGATCACAAAATAGCCTCAGTCAGGAAGCAGAGAGATGAATGTTGCTGCCCAGGTTCTCTGTTTTCAGCCTGGAATCCTAATCCATTAGATGGTGCAACCCAGAATTGCAAAGTGATTCTAAAGTGAAATCAAGATGATAATCAATATGAAATATTAACCATCACACCAGAATAGAAGAAAAATAGGTAACACTATAAAGACAAATTAGGAGAAAGAAAACAAGGAAAGAAGTGTCTCCTTTAATCCATGGGCCTCAGGACTGACTGCAGGTTGTCAGACTTGAAGACAGACACCTTCACTCATTGAGCCATCTCACTGATCCCAGAAACTGAACTCTTTGTCTTGAACAATGGCTCTCCTTATTTGTCTTTTTCCCCTTTAAGGGTCATAGTATATTTTGGCTTATGGTCCCAGAAGAAGAGTCCATATTGCTGGAAAGAGAGTCCATCAAGAAGCTGGAAGATCCCATGTGATCTGTGAAAAGAAGCAGAAAGGGCAAACTGGATGTGAGGCAAGGATACACACTCTGAAAGCCCACCCTTAGTGAAGAATTCCCTCCAGTAAAGGTGAACCTCCTGAAAGTTCCATAACCTTCCCCAACAGTGTCACCACCTGGGAACCAAGTATTCAAAAACATGAGCCTATGGGGGACATCTGTAATTTAAACACCAGTATAACTAACTTTTCCCTACACAGACAGTTACTTTGTCTTAAAGCAAAAGAAGGTGTATCAGATATAACTTATCTAAGAAATCATAACCTTGAATTACTACTCTTTTACACAGTTATTTGTGGGTGTATATATCCAGACTATTTTGGTGTTTGATTCAGGGAATAAATTTGCATCTCTCCAGAGAGATATAGTTACTAAGATAAGGAGTGTGTGTGTGTGCATGTGGCAGGGGTGGGGGAGTTAAATGTTAGTCCAATAACCAGACATTGTGTGCTTTACAACTGACAAAATCCGAAGACCCACTTCAGAGACAGTCCTTTTATCTAAGCAGCTGAATCTGGGTCTAATCAAGCCTCTAGATCTAACAAGAAATATAAAGGAAAGAGAATCAAGTTAATTCAACTTCAGGGAGGCAGTCAATCCAGTGCAGAATGTAACTAAAGAAGATGGGCATGGTTTCCTTACTGAATCAATGGCATGAATAAAAGACACCAGTCTATAAAAGAATTAAAAGACAATTAAGAATCACAGTAATTGAAAACAACACACAGACTTTGTGTTCTGCTTTGAGGAGGCCATCTGCACACAGGACCCTTGACACTGTGGACGATGCATTAGATACTATAAATGGTTTATTAATTTTCTTAGATCTAATCATTGCATGTCAGTTAGATACTAAATTTAAAAAAATGATCATAAAAGTGTACTGAAGATTTTGTAATCCTAAAAAGTAGTGGAAAAATAATGGAAAACTGATTTTAATTTTTGAATCTGAGGATGAATAAAAGCAAGGCTCTCATTCTGTAGTCCTTTGTGTTGCCTATGTTTTGAAAAGACTATATTAAAGTTATTTTTAAATATCCATTTCATGGGCTGGTGATATGGTTCAGTGGCTAATGACAACCACCTGCTGCTCCTACAGAGGACCATATTCTGGATCCCAGAACACCTGTGGGGTGGATGACACCCACCTGCTACTCTAGTTCCAGGGGTTCTTCTTCTGACCACCTCAGGCACTGGCACACACATATGCGTGGAAACACACAAAAACATATAAATGAATACATAATGGCATAACT
This sequence comes from Onychomys torridus, assembly GCF_903995425.1. NCBI lineage: Eukaryota > Metazoa > Chordata > Mammalia > Rodentia > Cricetidae > Onychomys > Onychomys torridus. The sequence goes on from NC_050448.1 coordinate 100,701,670, forward strand.
TATTAAAATGGCCATTTTATGTGGCATTAATCATTTCTATGCTCTGAGCTAGTTTGAGTGCAATTACCCCCATAAGCTCATGGGGAGTGGTACTATTAGGAGGTGTGGCTTTGTTGAAGTAGGAATGGCCCTCTTGGAGGAAGTGTGTCACTGTGAAGACAGGCTTTGAGGTCTCATACATGCTCAAGTGATGTCCAGTGTCTCAGTTCATGTCCTGTTGCCTCCAGATCAAGATGTAGAATTTCCAGCTCCTTTTCCCTCGCCATGACTGCCTATGCTCTACCATGTCCCACCATGATGATAATGGACTAAACCTGAACTGTAAACCAGCCCCAATTAAATGCTTGTCCTTTATAAGAGTTGCCATGATTGCTGGATGATACATACCTTTAATCACAGCACTTGGAAGTCAGAAGCAGAAGGATCTCTGTTGTTGGTTGTACTTTGGCTCTTTACTCTTTGGGGGCCGCACCACCCAGCTCCCAAATAAATCACACATAGAGACCTAGTCTTACTTATAAATGTCCAGCCTTAGTTTGGCTTGTTTCTAGCTAGCATTCTTTAACTTAAATCAATTAAATTATCTCATCTATCTTTTGCCTCTGTGCTTTTATCTTTTTCTATTCCTGTATTCTTTTTTGTTGTTTCTTACTCTGTGTAGCTGAGTGGCTGGCCCCTGATGTTCTCCTCCTTCTCTGGCTCCTTCTTTCTTCCTCCCAGATTTCTTCTACATGTTCTCTCTGCCTGCCAACCCTACCTGTCCTTTCTCTTGCCTTGGTATTGGCCATTCAGTTCTTTGTTAGATCATCAGGTGTTTTAGACAGGCAAAGTATCACAGCTTCACAGAGTCAAACAAATACAACATAAACGAAAGTAACACACTTTACAACAATATTCCCCAACTCTATAAGTTCAAGGCCAGTCTGGTCTATAGAACTCATTCTAGGACAGCCATTGACACACAAAGAGACCCTGTCTTGCAAACAAACAAACAAAACAAAGCACAGAAAAGAGCTGCTGTTTGCTGTAGTCATGGTGTCTCTTCACAGCAATAGAAACTCTAAGACAAGCTCTTTCTCTTTCATTAAGACCAAACTTTTCCTCCATGCTGTGAATTCCCAGCTGCCATTGCAACTCCTTCAAGCTTTTTTGGCATGTCCTTTCTCAAAGTCAACTTGGTTTTCCACAAACTGTGTTTTTCCACATTTTCTTTAGTGCATGTTTTACAATGCATCACAGTAGATTAATGAATTAATGAAAATAATTTATTACAGAGTGTTTAATGAATGTGAGAAATTGATACAAATCCAATAATCTCATTATCTGAAACTGAAAAGTACAAAGGTAGAAAACTAAGGCTGTAAGTGCCTTAACTTAGGTTATTTTTTAACAGAATTAAGTTGCTCTTCCAGTTGGAGACCCTGTGCATTGTTTTTAAAGATAATATCTGATATACAAATTACCCTGCAATTCCTGGGATTCTGTGAACTGCCTTTTTATCATATTTTTCATTTTAATGTTTTTTAATACTGTGAAGGCTTTTATTGAAGAGAGAGATATATAGAGGGATTCTCTTTAATAATCAGAGTTCTTTGTCCACTTATAAGCTAGGGTGGTTAGGTAGGTATAGGGCAAATATGTGGGAGTGGGTAAGGAGATAGAAGAGTTTTCTTTGTGGCTAGAGATTGATCATTGTTATGAGTGACAACACATGATGATTAGTGAGTAAAAGAATGTCAAGTGATCAAATATATATTCCTCATGCCTAGCCATTATCAGGGGTTCCACTAGGGAGTAGTGGCTGGAATCTCATCTTGGACAATAAGTTACTTTAGTTCTGGATCACTGGAACTGCCAGAATTTTCCAAAATAATGTGAACCTGGCCAACATCCCTAACTTTTGTTTTTATTAGATAAGTGAAAATAGGACATAGTTATTGTCAACTTGTTCCTGCTGCATGAGGTGCCCATCCTCACTGAAGGAGGTATTTAGCAAGTTTCTGGTATCAGACATTTGCAGGAGGAAGATGTTGTTACAAATAAGTCCTTCCTCAATGGACTCCAAGATTCTGATATCTGTCTAGCTAACTATCCTTCCCTCCTCAGAAGTTGAGATCCTAAAATCATTTAAAAGATGGGATATTGAGTCAGTTGAACTACATATAGCTGTCCTGGGGTGTGTGTGTGTGTGCAGGACAGAGAGATTTAAGGTCTCCACTCTTACTGAATTTCAGGTATTGAAAGGTGATTGAGGGGACTCAAGATAGATTGCCACAGGACCAGTTGAGTATAGATCAATGACAAATAAGAGTGGATAAAATTAAGACAATAACTGAGTACATGAAGTTCAGAGATAAATAGCATCAGTACTGAGATTTTAATAGGTCAAACCCATTTTTACAATGAATATCCGGAGACATAATGTTAGAGTTGTTTCCCACTGGGATGGCAGTGTTACTTGTGGTGTTAGTCAGGTTTTTAGACCTTGTAAAGCCACAGAGATATGAGCAGAAATATGCAAATCAGCACCATATATATGGATAGGGAAAGCATGGAGGTTCTTTTGTGGTATTGTGTTCCCAAAAATATTGTGCAGGCTAATAAACTTATCTGGGATCAGACAACAGGACGGCCACAATATTAAACATGAGGATAGGCAGTGGTAGCACACGCCTTTAATCCTAGCATTCCAGAGACAGAAATACCTCTGGATCTCTGAGTTCAAGGCCATATTAGAAACAGCCAGGCATGGTGACTCACACCTTCAATCCCAGAAAGCAAGCATTTAATCCCAGGGAGTGATGGCAGAAACCAGAAAAGATATATAAGGCATGAAGACCAGAAACTAAAAGCATTTGGCTGGTTAAGCTTTCAGGCTTCTAGCAGCAGTTCTGCTGAGACCCATTCTGGATGAGGACTCAGAGGCTTCCAATCTGAGGAAATAAGACCAGCTGAGGAATTGGTGAGGTGAGGTAGCTGTGTCGTATAGTGATATTTTATTTGTATTGAAATGTGATTTTATTTGTATGTCAATAAAGTTGCCTTGAGGTCAGAGCAAGCCAGAGCAGAAGCCGAGCAGTAGTGGGGCACGCCCTTAATCCCAGCACTTGGGAGGCAGAGCTAGGCGGATCTCTGTGTGTTCAAGGACATAGCCAGCATAGCAGACACACGCCTTTAATTTCAATACCAACCATAAAAGACCTGGAGGTCTGTACAAACAGGCAGTGATGAGGAGGTCATGTGGCTGGGTTACAACCAATGAGGGAGGAGAACAGAAAGTCTTTAAATAGACAGGACGCACAGAAGTAGGTCTCTTGCGGAGAGGAGGAACCGCAGAAGCAGTGAAGGGTAAGGTTTTCTGCTTTGGCTCTGACCTCGTGGTTTTTAACTCTGCAACTGGCTCTGTGTTTCTTATTTAACAAGCAGGATACATCTACAGTGTCGTGTTCTGCTTCTATGATCTTCCAGCATTCACCCCAATAACTCACCTCAGGTTTGATTTTATTAATAAGACTTTCTAAGATTTTTGCTACATTCTTTCATTTTATTATAGCTAAGGTGTCAGTGATACATCAGTAGCCTACACAGAACCCATTCATTGTTTGTTTCATATTGTCATCAATTATTTTAACTTTTGTTATGCTTTTCTGCTGGTTATTTACTACCATGCAAAATTAGTCACTTTTCTTTTATTATCAAGATTTATTACCAATCTGGGCTTAGGTTCACTTGGGCTTTAGAGAAACCATGGCTCCTCCAGCCTTCCTTTTATCCAAAGTTCTATCTACATGAGGATAAGTCAAAGGCCTTTATTGACCATGGATCAGTTGGAAATGTGAAAGTAACTTTTTTTCTCTTTATTGACCTTCCATTTTGTAGAATGGACATTGATTCGTGTCCAACTGATGAGGTCTCCACACCCTCCCAGAAAAGGACAGGTGACTAACCAAAGTGGTATCCTACAGTCCCCTTGAAAGTAATTGACCTTAGAGGGCAATGGGAAATTTTGCCCCTTTTAATCCCTCTGTCCACATCAGCATAGGCTATCCAGTATAGTTACTGAAACTAAGAAGGTCAGTTTCCTCAGTCTCGGTCTCATATTTTTAACTACTATGTACTATTTGCATAAAGTATGACCTGAAATCAAACACTTCTGTATATATATATATATATATATATATATATATATATATATATATATATATTTAAATCAGCACTTTTAATTCTAAGAGTAAATCAGTAACTTAAGATAACTCTACTAATTTAGATGAATTTTTGCCTTAGATATTTAATATTATATATTAATATCATACATCATAACTAATGCTTATCTTCTATTTCTCATATAACTTATTCATCACTTCTATGACTTGCTTAAACTTTCCTATTTTATTTCACATTCTGGTAAAATATCTAGTCATGTTGGCACAAAGTCGTATTACACAGAAATTCTTTATTAAAAATGGCCTCACTTATATTTTTTAACATTTCATTCTACATAACAGTTCCCTTTTACTTTACCATGATTCATGGTAATATATTTTTCTTTTCATTTTTCTTTATTAAGAAATTTTCTACTCACTCTACATACCACCCATAGATCCCCCCTCCTCCCACCTTCCAGCCCTCCCTCCAAAGCCACCCCACATCCCCACATCCCCCGAATCAAGGTCTCCCATGGGGAGTCAGCCGAGTCTGGCACACTGAGCATAGGCAGGTCCAAGCCCCTTCCCACTGCACCAAGGCTGCACAAGGCAAGGCAATCCATCACACCACAGGCACCAGGCTCCCAAAAGCCTTCCCATGCACCAGGGAGGGATCCCGATCCCCCTGCCTGGTGCCCCCCAAACAGTTCCAGCCAAACAACCATCTTCCATATCCAGAGGGCCTAGTCCAGTCCCATGGGGGCTCCACAGTTACTAGTCTATAGTTCATGGGCTTCCACTAGTGTGACTGGTCAAAATAAATATATGGTTTTATTGAAAGAAAGTTGAATCCAAACCACATGGCATAATGTAATAAGTTAACATAACTTACATACACATTGTTATAGTATGAGATTATTTAACACCCAGAAGGTATGTTTAACTACTGTGTAATATTTAGATGAAGCTTGGGCAGAAATCAATCACTTTGAAAGGAATCTTGTTAAAACATATATTTTGTTCTTTTAAGTCAGCACTTGTCTTACACAGAGAAACTCCAAGTGGAAACATGGTAGGCTTCTCAGTGGGTTATACCCTGAGGCAAGTCCTTGTCAGGCATCCAGGTGAAGAAGAATGTGTGCTCAAGTGTTAGGTCAGCCAGGGCAAAAAGGGGTGGGAAGCAGATAGAAATTTGAAAGGCTGACAGAAAAGCTCTCAGCAGGGAGATGGGGTATGTGTAAACAGTAATGTATGTACCAGGGAGAGAAGGGGTCAGAAAGGAAGAGAAGAGAGAGAGAGAGAGCCAGAGGCCGCTTCTATGGTTGGAGCAGAGAGTTTGATTAGGTTAATTGGAGCAAAGCAAGGGTTACTCTCCAGGCAGTTGAAAGAAAGGTTTTTCTGGAGAAGTAGATTTAGGCAGAGAAGACCATTTCCTGGTTAGAGGAAGAATGTGAACAGGGCAAATCTAGGAGTCTGTCAGGGAGGATTGTTATGCAGATGCAGTGTTTGGAACAGGCAAAAGCATCTTGTCCTAAGTACTGCCATTTTTACTTCAGGATCCATTTTACCCTTAGGGTGAAATAAAGTGTACATTCCCAAGCCCTATGGGAGCTGGGATCCTTCCAATAGCTGACCCACCAACTCCTTAAACAATAGAAATAGTCTATTACACATCTTTAGTTCTCTAAACATCATGGCTGTTCCTAACAACAAAAAGAACAAATGAATCTGATTGGCTGACTAAAAAGCTTACAATTTGTGTGGGTGTTCAATGATTGAATACAAAGAGAACATCTCTTTCTTTGTTTTATGCTTAAAAGTTCTGTAATTCTCTGGCTCGGGGTCACAATTCAGCTCCCGAGTCTGCTCTCCAGCCCTGATCAATCAGTAGTGGCTTGACTACAATAATTTTTGTCATCTGCATACTGTGGAATGGTCCTTCTGTACACTGTGAATGTGTATTGCTCTCATTGGTTGATAATAAAGCTGTTTTGTCCTATCACAAGATAAGATAAGATTACGTGGAAGACTCAAACTAGGATTCAGAAAAAGAGGAGAGGAGTCGAGTCAATATCAAGGAGCTCTGGAAGAAATAAGATGGCAGAGAATTTGTATGGACTATGTGGCAATAAATAGATTAATAGAAATGGATTAATTTAAATGTAAGAGCTAGTAAATAATAAGCAAAAGCTATCAGCCAAACATTTATAATTAATATAAGCCCCTGTGTGGTAATTTGAGAAGCGGCTGCTGTGTATTTGAGCGTTGCTGGTAGGACAGAAACTTTTGTTGACATCTATCTGCATTGACTATGTGTGTGAGTCTGTTGGCTCCAAGTGGGCCCCTTAACAGGAGAACCTAAAAGGCAGAGTAATATATACAAAGAGCAAGGCAGAAGCTGAGAAAGATAAAATCTTGAGTACATGAAACCTCAGCCCATACCCAATTGTATTAAAGCATAGCCACTAAATTCAAGGTCCTTTTGATTGAATTTATAGGTGCCTTCCTCAGACCAGAGTTATCCACTGTGGAGGGGTACTGCAGACAGGCCTTGTTGCAGTAAAAATAATTTTAAAGAGACATTGCAAAAGTCAGAGGATTGCTGGCCCATGGAAGTAATGAAGGTGTTCTTCCACACAGTGAAGGGGCTAGAAGGAAGGGGCATCCCCAAACTAATGTCCCATTCAGTAAGGGAGTCCACTGAGAGGACAGAGACACTGTGAAGACCCACACTGGACAGCCTACACCAAAACCCCTTGTATGGGGACACCAAGCAGGTTGGGCAGTGGTGGCATATTCCTCTAATACCAGTATGCAGGAAACAGAATCAGAATGATCTCTGTGAGTTAGAAGCCAGCCTGGTCTACAGATCTAGTTCCAGGAAAGCTAGGGCTGTTACACAGAGAAACCTTGTTTCTAAAAACAAACAAACAAACCCCAACCAATCAAACAAAACAAACAAAAAACAGGCAAGAGAACCACAATTTAAGATGGCTCAGGATTTTGTTGGCAGAAACAAACATCAGCACAAAGTCACAGTCTCTCCACTTTCAACTTATTATTGATATAAAGACATTACTAAATTATATAATTTAACCATGCTCTAAACAATATAATAATCTTTGAAATATTTATCATAATTTGTTCAGTAAACCCTTTGCTATCTGTGTTGGTAGCATAAAATCCTCACAATTACTACCTTACTAACATCATCTGATAGACTTCTACACAGCACCAAGGATTAGAAATGTATTGAGAGGAGGGAACTAGATATGTATTGAGATTAGGGAAGGAGATATGGATTGGGACTAGGGAACAAAATATGGATTGGGATTAGGAAACTAGCTATGTTTTGGAATTAGGATCTAGAGTTCTCTATAGTTGACAATCTATTAAATGAAACAGCATGTCTAATTTTGTATTTTTGAAAATAATAGAGAACTATTTACTTAGTATAAGTAAGAGCTACACAAAAGTCTAAGCAGTTAAACCAATGGATTTTCAATATTTACTTGAAATTCAAATATAAATAATAACTTGCATTTTCTCTGGCAGCCTGGATTCCAGAAGCATCTTTGATTGGTTTCCTGTTTTTCAGTTGTTAGACAGTATGACCACAAGCAACTTGGAGATTATCTTAATTAGGATTTCTATTGCTGCAATGAAACACCATGATGAAAACACAAGAGAAGAATAGGGTTTATTTGGTTTATATTTCCATATCACTGTTCATCATTGAAGGAAGTCAGGAAGGAACCCGGAGGCAGGAGTTGATGCAGAGGCCTGCAGAGATGTTTCTTACCAGCTTGCTATCTATAGCTTGCTCAACCTGCTTTCTTGTAGAACTCTGGACCACCAGTCCAGGGATGGCTCCATCCCCAATGGACTGGGTCCTCCCCCATCAACCAATAATTTAGAAAATTCTCTACAGGCTTGCCTACAACCTGATCTTACAGAGGTATTTCCTCAAGAGAGGTTTCCTTCTCTATGATAAATAGTTTATGTCAAGTGGACATAAATCTAGCCATCAGGGAGGAAGATTTCACTTGGATTACAGGTTATAGTCCATTACTAAAGGAATCCAAGGTGGGAATTGAGACAGAGACCATGGAAGAAACCTGCATACTGGCCTGCTTCCTCTGGCTTGCTCACCCAGCTTTTACTCAAGTGCCCCTGACTGTACGACTCTGGCACTCACACTGGTATGGACACCTTGTCCGTAATTAGCAAACAGGAACATCAACCCACAGATGTAGAATGAATCTTAAAGAGAGTCTTATTAATAAAATCAAACCTGGGCCAGGTACTTGGGTCAGCGCTGGAAGCTCAGGGAAGCAGAACAAGCCACAGCTACCTCACCTTGCCAATTTCTCAGCTGATCCTGTTTCCTCAGACTGGATGCCTCTCAGTTGAACTGTGCTGCTCAAAAGCCTAAAAGCTTAGCCCACCTAGTTCCTGGTTTTCACGCCTTATATGCCTTTCTGCTTTTTGCCATTACTTCCTGGGATTAAAGGCATGAGTCACCATGCCTGGCTGTTTCCAGTGTGGCTTTAAACTCACAGAGATCCGAATGGATCTCTGCATCCCAAGTGATAGGATTAAAGGTGTGAGTGCCACTATTTTCTGGCCTCTACATCTGTCTAATGGCTGTTCTGTTCTCTGACCCCAGATAAATTTACTAGGGTGCACAATATATTGGGGAACATAATATCACCAGATGCTCACAGGCCAGTCTGATCCAGGGAAATCCTCAGTTGAGATTCCTTCTTTCCAGGTCACGTGGCAAAAACTATGATATTCCACTCCTTGTCAACAATGACACACAAACACATCACTTTACAGCACAACTTTTCTTTGGGCTCAAGATCTTGGTTAGTATAATAAGATAAAATACAGTACAACTTTTAAAGTTCCCCAGGGTTTTAGAAAAAATCTCAATGATTTAAAATTCCAACTTTTCTTTAAAGGTCTAAAATCTCCTAACTGTGAGCTCCTGTAAAATCAAAAATACTTTATATACTTTCTCATTCTAAGAGAGAAGAATCTGAGCTCAGTTACAATTATAACAGAGAAAAACTCAAGTCTAGCAGTAGACCTAAAATAATGCACCTTACCACCTGAGCTCCATGAGCACTCACAGTCTCCTAGGCGCCAAAGAGGTTTCACAGTTCTACTTCTCCAGCTCTGCCACCTGCAAAACACACAGCTTGTTGCCTAGTCTGTGGCCAGCTCTACTGCACACTTGAAACTCTTCTTCATGGTCATCCCAGGGTCTCAGATTTCCAGTTTGCTTGAGTCTCCACTCCAAATGAGGCTGCACCTTCATCAGTGGTCCTGTGCTGGTTAATTTTCATCAACTTGACAAAAACTGGAATCACTTGAGGAGAGAGAGTCTGAACTGAAGAATGGTCTTGACTGCTAACTGGTGTAGTAGTGCTCAGCATACTGTGAGTATTGCCATCCCTCAACAGGTTGGCCTCAGCCTTAAAAGAAAAATTTTTGAGCAAGTGGGAATTAGCCAGTGAGCAGCCTTCCTCCATGATCTCTGCTTCAGTTCTTGCCTTCACATTCCTGCCTTGGATTACTGCTGACTGACTGCCACTGGAAGGGAAAGATGACATAAAGCCTCAACACCACAAGTTGCTTCCTGGTCATCATGTTCACCACAGCATCAGAAAGCAAACTAAGACAGGTCTCCCTTGGTCTCTTCTGGGTCCTACAAAACAATAGAGTGAAAAAGCCTCAGATTAACTGCATGACAGCTTTCAATTCTAGGGTTTCCACTCTTACTGAAGCTGCACCTTCACCTTTGGCCATTCCTGACTTTTTCTTGTCACGGAAACTCTAACCATTTCATATTGTGCCATTCCCCAGCTTTTCTCCATGACCCCTTTCTGCTCTCAAAACCAGTAATATGTGGAAGACGTTTACACATCATTTGCTAAATTTGTTGCCAGCTTAATGTGTAGGCTTGACCATGCCCAAACTGAACCACAGCTTCTGATCCCAGGAAAATACTGCTCAGAAGGCTTTGCCTTAATGATGCTGGTCTCTTCATAAACACAGCTTAGTTCTCAGCCCCAGATGAATGGTGTCAACTCTCCAAGTTAAATGAAAATTTCTCTCAAGTGCTGCTGTCCTCTTGGTTATCATGTCCTATTCTTCAGCCAACCCATCAAGAAACTCTTGAATACCATGTTTACACATTGTCTTCCAAGCTCACACAACAGCAGCTCCTTTAAGTACTAAGTGCTTACAGCCCAAAGCTCTGAATAGGTCCACAATTCTCTACAAAACAACATAGTTAGGTCCATCACTGCAATAGTGCTCAGTCTCTGGTACTGATTTCTGTGTTAGTTTGGCTTCCTACATCCTGATAAAATATTGACTTAAAGCAACTTTAGAATTAAAGGTTTTATTTCACCTTGCAAGTTATAGTCCATCCTTGGGGAAGTTGGGGCAGGAACTCAAGGCAGGAATCTAGAGGCAGAAACCAGGAGGCTAGAACCTGGAGGCAGAAACTGAATCAGAGACCATAGAGAATTGCTACTCACTGCCTACTGCCCTGTTCTCTGCTCAGCAAACTTTCTTGCACAGCCCAGTCCCACCTTCCTGGGGGTGTGAGGTGGGGTGGTGCATCTTTAGAGGCTAGAGCATTCTACATTAACTAACTATAACATAGCTTTCTGCCCATCAGATGAACGTAATTCCTCATTTGAGATTCTCTCTTCCTAAGTGTATCTAAGTTTGTGTCAAGTTGACAAAAACTAACTAGTACATAAAATAATACTGAGAATCACTCTATAGATGGTTATATTGACTAAAACCAGGAACAATTGCATCGCTTGCCTCATTCAGATTAAAGTAATTAATGAATTTCTTTATGATTCATTAAACCAATGGATATACATAATATGCTTATTGGAAAGCTTTATTGATCTGTTTCATTAATTTTCAATCATGTATTATAGGTGAATCCATCAGGCATCTATCTTCTAGAGTGATGATACTGCTTTGTGTATAACTCTTCTCATGTGATTTCCCCTTAAGGTATCAATTAACCTATTAGCAATCATCAGACAGGGACAAATACCTCTATGGAAAGTCAGGTACATAATAAAGGATTTATTGGACACTATATTGACTTCTAAATTTTAGAAAATTCTTAATACTAGACATATATTGTAAATAATCTGAAATGTATCCATGTATGGCTGTATTTGTTTTATATTTCAGAAAAATTTGTAAGTTCATGGAATTCATCAAGGAAAGAAACTGAGTTATAAAAGAAATAATATAGTTTGTGTTAAATTATGATAGGCTAAACTTGTCGAGTCACCATTTAGTAGAAATAAACAGCTTTCATTAAGAAATAAATCACAGTCCCCAAAGTGAATTTAAAATTTTAGTGTACTAGCCAGTAAAATATAATGTATGTTCTTTCAAAGATTTTAATTTAGAAATGAGAAAATAATTCTATTAGCAGTAGCAGAAAGCCTTTCTACTATAATTCTATTCTGATCCTATATTCGCAAACCACCAACTGAAGTCCTTATAAAATTATCAGCATTAATAGAATTTTTATAAATCATATGAAAAGAAAAAGATGAGATAAAGGTAGAGAGAAACAGAGATATCAGACCTTTGCCGCACTGAAAACACACAGCAATTATCAAAATTCAATTGCTTGAATGGCAAAAACTCTATTATAAAGGTGAACATGAATGGCAGTTAGATAAAAGGATGAAGAACAAACCCTTTTAGCAAACACATTAACATGACTTACACCTAATGTTTCCTGTGTCTATGTTCAGACAGAAAATCCTTCCTCCAATTATCTTTCTTTTATTTATTTTTAAATGGAAGACAATGTGTGTTTTGTCTATTAAAACACAGTGTCATAAAGCATATATGCAATATGGAATAGTTAATCCAGCTAACAAGAATGTGACCATTTGTTACCATTTTAGAATTGATAGCACATAACATTCATTCTCTGCAGAGATTTCAAGAATGCAGTTGCTATCATCACTTTAGTCATATTGTACAATAGAACTATCGAAAGGTACTCCTCTCTCCTCTCTGTGATTATAGTTATTTTACCTACATCACCTCTGATCCTCCTAGAACTAACTAATTGTTCCTAGAGTCTATTATTATTTGATCTATTTAGATATATTGTTTGAGTCAGAGTATGCAATACATGTCTTTCTTTCTGTGCCTGGCTTATTTTACTTAATACAATCATCTACATTTCCATAAGTGTAGGTAAAATGATAGGGGGTTTTGATGACTGAATAATGCATTGGTGTGTTTATGTATGACATTTTTATTCATTTATCACTACATACATATTCTGTTGATGACATTTCTTAACCACCATGGGTAGTAATGTATACTCATAGGAGTTCACAAGCCTCTTGACATACTGACTGTCTTTAAGGTAGTATCCATGCTATTCACCATGGTCGAAATAATTTACACTTCTATAGTGTATTAGGGTTGTCTTTTCTTGATATTCTCTCAAACGTTTGTTTTCTTTTGTCTTTAATAACAGCAATTCTTGGATTTTATTCATGTGTCTATGTGTTGCGTGCATGTATGCTGGCATGAATGTCCCATGAATACAGGTGTTGTGTGTGTATGTGTGTGTGTGGGGGGGGGGATGGGTGTAGATGTGTGTGAATGGCCCAAATTGATGCTGAAAATCATCCACAGTAACTCCTCTACTTTATTCTTTGAAGTAAATTTTTTTCAATTACATAATGCTCACAGACATGGCTAGTTTAGCTAGCAGCCTGTTCCAGGTAACCCCTGTCTTAGTCTTTCCAGGCTAAAATTACAGATAAGGTGCCGTACACTCCTGAAATTTGTATGAGCTCTGAGGGTCTGGACTTTGGTCCTCTTGTTTGTACTGTAAGAGCTTTAACTACCAAGCCATCTCCCTAGGCCAGATAATTATGATTCTACATGGGGTGACTTACTAACAAATGTTGCTTTAATTTCCAGTTCTATTGTGATTAATGAACTGGGCATTTAAAAAAATATATACCTGTTGCCTATTATTGACTTCTTTAAAGCCATGTTTTCTCAAATCATTCAGCCACCTTTATTTTAAAAAAATAAGCAAGGAACATCAAAATCATGATGGGGAAACCGACACAGACAACCAAACCTAACTAGTGGGAACTCATGATCTTTAGACCAAGAGCTGTGGAGTGTTCCTGGGACTTGACTAGGCCCTCTGCATAATCAAGACAGTTGTGTGGCTTGACCTGCTCAAGGGGCCCCCTGGCAGTAGGATCAGGATCCATCCCTGGTACATGTGCTGGCATTTTTGGAGCCCACTACCTATGGTGGGACATCTCGCACAGCCTTAAGGCATCAGGGAGGGGCTTTGACTGAAGGAAGGTACCAGGCTCTGCTGACTCCCCAACAGAGGCCTTACCTTCTTGTAGGAGGAAATGGGGAGTGGGTGGGTGGAGGAAGGCTGGGGGGGTGGGAGGAGGGAAAGGGGGAATCTGTGATTGGTATGTAAAATGAATAAAAAATTTCTTAATAAAAAATGTTCCAGTTATTTTGCTTTAATAATATTGACTAAAATTACATTACTGTCAAAACTGTTTCTTAAAGATTATTCCTAGAATGCTTCCCCTCCGTCTTCCCAAACAGTTCAAGGGTGAATATAAGCAGAAGTGCAAAGCTACTTCTCTATTTCAGTAGCCAGAGTAGAGAACAGAAAACTCCCTGCACATGTATAACTCAGGACACTTCTCTTTAAACCCATTATCCTTTATTTAACTATCAACATCACTGTTAGATTCTAATTCAAAACTGGTTTTGCTGCCTTTCCCATACTCAATCGCATTGTGCGGAAGTGTCATAGTCACATGTACCCTTGGGTTCTGGTTGTATATTTTCTTCTCTGTTGTTTGAGTACCACAAGAAGACAAACTGTTTTTACTAAGGCATATCAGTGAAAACCTGATCCAACACCACTATCTAATGACTGTTCTAGAGATAGTGACCATGGTTAAGCCTAGATTTGTTTAGAATGCAAGTAGCATTAACATCTCTGTGACGGGTAAATCTAATCTTAGTTGTTATCTTCTTTCTCTCCTGATTCTGACTGTGGCACACAGATGAAAAGATACTATTAAAATTGTCACACTTTCCATTTGTTTATACAAGTTAAAATTAGGTTATGTATATATAATCCTTGCCAATACCTGGTAGCTAATAAATGTTTAACCAATTTTAAGAATTTGAATGAGGGAATTGAAGAGGAAGAGATTACTTCCTCCTTTTGTTATTAAAATGTTATCCCACCATTTAAAATGAGACACAACCCACTGAATCCTACAATATCAAATTAGTTTGACAGTTGCCTTTGCTCCAAACCGTACTTGTACATCCCTCCCTGTAGTACTCAAAATACCAGCACATGTTTTCAACCCCTCATTTCTAGACTTCAGAGCCTACTAACTTCCTTCAAATGTGGCTGCCAGATTATCGCTCTCATTATTAAAAACCTAAGTGACCCTTTAAAGACCCTGCTTTCCTGTATAGCAGCACATCTCCATATTTACAATTGATGGATTCACTTCTCTTAGTTCTAGCTGGAAAGTCTCCACAGCACCCTTTCAATTCATTCATACTGTTTCCAAACACAAGTTTTCCACTTTCATTGTACATTCTGTCTTTTTTATATATTTTAAACATCTCAGCAATCCCTTACCTTTCCTTGGTATTGTCATTACCTGTTATACTTATAGATTACATTCACCAAAGACTTATACAAATAAGGACTTGCATTTCTCACCATGATTAACATCATGAACTTTCTACATCCCTAGTATTTGGAAACTTTATGTGCTGGTTAAAAATTACTTAACATGTTGACTTCAAATTCCTCACCTTTCCTGGGAATGGTGGTACACACCTTTAATCTTAGCATTTGGCAGGCAGGGGCTGATGGATCTCTATGAGTTTGAGGCCTGTTCTCTATAGTGAGTTCCGGGACAGCTAGAGGTACATATGAGACTCTATTTCCCCACCAAAAAACAAACAAACAAACAACAACAACATTTTTCCTCACCTTCTAATTTCCTATGTTTGTAATTTTCGGTTAAAATTTTCCAAAAACAAATTCAGAAACTTTAGTAACTAAGGAGTTAATTTTAACTTTTATGTTATTATTTTTTCACTGAACTCAATAATTTGTCTTTCAAGCATTTATAATCTCATTCATTTTGATCTCATCAAGATTATCAATGCCTTCCTCACTGCACTCTTTTTTTTTTTTTTAACAAATCTGCCTTTTACAATATATTCACAAGCCTTGATATTTCAAAGAACAAGCTTCTGAATTAGTTATTTTATTCATGCACTAACAATAATGCTAAGTGATCAGCCATTAATACAGATTTTAGGTCAGGCCAGCAATGAAAGAGCTTTAGTCTAGTCTTCTTGAAAGACTCTATCTCTGTGATAAATCCCCTGTCTCATATCCAAAATCCTTGTTTTCTTATCCCTAGATGGTCTTCAAGTTATCTGTCCAACATTAAACAATGCACTTCATTCCTTGATATTGCCTCTCATTATTCCTTCTATACTTACAAGCTTCATGGTATATCTGCTCTCAGTAGAGAAGCACACACATCCTTTATTGAGACTAGCCTTTTCATTGGTTTGAAGCCCATTTTTAGGTCATCATTTATCTCCTATCCTTGTCTTTGAGCCTGTATTGAATGACTACTCCCATACAACTATACATGATCACATCACAGAATTTTGTAAGAAATGATTCATAAAATCCAGAGGTCACATATACATCTATTATGATATAGTCATGTTCTTCTTCATATTCAGCCCTTTAAAATAACAAGAAAAAATTAAGTGTACATTCTCTAAGTGGCCCAACTTTCATTCAGTCCTGCACAAATGATATGGTATAACTCAACCTTTCCAATGAATTTCTTTTTTAAATAGTTGAGAGAACACTGCATATTGACAACAAAATTGAGCTTTTCTTTTCCTCACCAGTGTGACCATTTAATACCATTAGTCATAAGTCTCAGATTATGTTATTCTTTACTCTAAAATACGGTTAATTATGTTTTCACTCAAATCTTTTCATCTTTTGGCATTTATTTTTGATTACTTCACCTAATCCATAGATTTTCTATAGAATAACTAGTCCATTCATTTGTTCAATGCATTTATCAGGGAACCCTTATGTGTCAATCACTTTGTCAGACAATAGGAATGCAACCATGACTAACATAGAAAATAATCTCACAATGATTAGGATCTAGTTGAAAACAGAACAGAGAGAGTTGTTATTCTCTGCTATGGGAGAAAATGAAGCAAAATAATGATAATAGTGGGTATTAGAGGCAAGAAAGCAAGGCTGATATTTGGTAGTGGATTATAAAACAAATCTCAGTAAATCACACAGACATCCTAGTGCATTGAAGGTCTCTGCCTATTATATCACTTCCTATGCCCTGGGTTGTCTTTGTTGCTTACTCATCCTGACATCTGGTATGCCAAATGTCAGTGCAGAGAAAGCCTTGGTAATCAATGAAACCACACACTATTTTAAAATCATGGCAAGCTATATGAGATGTTGAATTTGCAAGATCAATGTTAACTCGTTGCTAGAAAGGTAATATTTTTAGGATGTCTCACTTTTTAAAAATGTGATCCAATAGCAACATTAGAAATAAAATACTTCATTGCCTCTGATCCACCTGTGAGAACCTGGCTTCCATGAATACTCCCCATTAGAGTTTACCAAGACACCTCTGGAACAGCAGTTCTCAACTTTCCTAATGCTGCAACCCTTTGATACAGTTCTTCATGCTGTGGTGACTCCAACGATAAAATTATTTTTGTTGCTACTTCATAACTATCATTTTGTTACTGCTATGAATCATAATGTAAATATCAGATATGCAATATACCTGATATGTGACCTCCCAAAGAGGTTGTGACTGACAGGTTAAAACCTTTGCCTTTGGAAGTACTCATTTCCATTTCTTGAGAGTATACAAAGTATTGAATGAGTGAAAGGACAATAAATTAGTATAAGGGTAGATGTTTTAAAATAATGCTGAAGTCTCAGGATAATTTAGTATTCCAATATTAAATAATGTCCCTTTTAATATTAGTTAATTAAATATTTAATTCTAATCCTGTTACAATCTAAGTAAATAAAACATAACTTCAATATGCCTTGCATATTTTCATGGTCTATATCATTTTTAAGGTAAAATAACTGCTTTCTGATGATAGTTTTCACATACAAGGATTCATTCAGTGAATATTCAACCAAACATTATTTGAAAGAAATATTTTAATAGGTTAGAGAATTATCAGTATAAAAGCAACTGAAAAATCAAAGACTCTAGGCAGTCTTAATTCCAACAGAAGTGTAATAGAAGTGTTAAACTAAACAGTGCAAAAGTTATGTTAGATAACCTTCACTACTAATATAAGTAAAGGAAGGAAGAAGAAAATTAAATTATATAAAGTCTTAGGATATAGTTTAAGATAGTGTGTGAAGGACGAGTTTCTGGAGACAGTGACAAGAAAATAAATGGGGGGCATGAGTGAGGCAGGCTTTTAGACACCTCAATAAAGTTGGCTATAGGCAAAAAGAACAAATACAAATGCTATAGAGTCTATAGTATAGACTAAGCCCAGGCCTCAAAAGTACAAAGAATAATAAGGAATGGGAATGAATAGACAGATGCAATTAAGAAAGGAGCAACAGAAATGCTTCAATTATTAGCTTTTGTGAATCCAAGAAAGGGACTCAAGAAAGTGAGTAAGGGAACATAGTACAAGTCAATAGGCAGCTTTATAGCATGATTTTTTACACACTGTCACAGTACCATTCTGGCTACAGTGTTGAGAACACACTGAAACAGCTAAAGGCAAATGCAGGAAAACAGATTAAAGAGTTACCAAAATAATCCAAAGAAAATTATGATAATGACTACAAGCAGAGTTCTGTGTATTAAAGTAAAATGGAGTGCATGAGTAGGTCTATAATCTGTGCCAAAGGTAAAAGTACAGTGATAAAATACAAATGAGACATGGAGGGAGAAATGAAGGGGACACCATACCTTTGAACACATTTAGAGAACAAAACAAACATCTTCTCAGATGATGTTATGGATCCAATTGTGTTTTTTTCATCTTCATGTATCAAAGCTCTAATCCTCAATCCCTCAGAATCTGACCTAATGTGGACATGCAATTTTCCCAAGTTAATGTCATTCAGATGGTCCTTGATTGAATATGAATTATGTCCTTACATAACATGAACATAAAGAGATAGATGTTCAAATCAAGAGAAGAAATAGAAAAGAGAATATCAATTATGAGTCATAGAGAAGGCTTGCAATGGATCCCAACAGTCATCAGAAACAAACCACGGTCACAGGCTCCAGTTCAGAATTCAAGTTTCCTGAGCTAGAAAACCAACCCTGTTATTTAGTTCCCTTTTCTTGGTAGCATTAAGAAATAGATGCAGATAGAGAATTCTTTTTG
Organism: Onychomys torridus; assembly: GCF_903995425.1. Classification (NCBI taxonomy): domain Eukaryota; kingdom Metazoa; phylum Chordata; class Mammalia; order Rodentia; family Cricetidae; genus Onychomys; species Onychomys torridus. The sequence continues at coordinate 100,720,377 of NC_050448.1, forward strand.
TAATGCCAGTTTTTGTAACCAACTGACCAGATAAACTAGATATTGTATGCCTCTAAAACAGAAACTTTTAATAAAGTAATTAATAGTTTTAAGAACAATCTTAAGTTGATGATAATTTCAAACTTCATTTTGCCCCTAATTCACTTCTTGTTTTGGCCAATTTGCTACACAATCTAATTCAGAGTCACTCTATTTTCAATGTGATGAAATGCCAGAAGTCGATGTACTGTGTATCCCTGTTGGAATACAGGAATTTTAAGAAGTGTAATCATTTTGGTAGGATATCCATGACTCAGTTGATGAGTGCTGTTAAAAGAGAGAAGGCATGTGCTATAGAACGTTGCTTAGTTCTCGACACTGGCTTGTTATAAGAGCCTAAGTGAAGCCATTTATGATGATGATGGTAAGGAAACTTGATTAATGCAAGAGTCAAATTGAATAAGGTGAATTTTGTTCAACTAGGGAAGTTTCTTTAAAAATTATGTTTGAAAGCCCCTTTGCTTGCCTATGATTGTACAAATTAACCTCTCCCTGCCTTCCACTGTTAAGTCAACTACAAATGTGACAGACAATAAAAACAATGTTGAAATTTGATGAGTAAAAAGTGGGAAGTAAACTGGAGGTTCCAGCTTAGAGTACAACATAGCAAAGAGTAATAACATTGCATCCTACCAGCACCTCTCCAGGTAAGACACTCCAGCCATAGTGTTTTTGCATTCAGAGCAGCAGGAAAATGCTACTCAGACAGCTGCATCCTTTGTATTGATTGAATGGAAGTCCTGCTGACATCACCATCTAACTCTGACAGAGTGAACAATGAACAGAAGAAGCTGAGAGTTGCCTGGAGTGTGATACTGACAAAGAAAATTCAGCCACAGCCCAATCCTCTCGGTCATGATGTGCTCTTATGCTGCACAGGGAATAAAATACCTTCCCTCTTCAAGAGGCTAAATGTAGCTGGAAGTAATAGAAGGAAATGTCTCCATTGGGAATTGCTTGGTTCAGAAAGTCTCCCTAAGTACAGGGATCTTTTTAGAGACACCAGGTGATCCAGCCTAAAGAAACTCCCTTGTCAATACAGACCTCAGCAACTGCGTCTAGTAGTTGACCCAAAAGCAAAAACAGCCAAATTAGCACCTCAGAGGTACTGGGTATTGGCTTGTCCTTGGGAGAAGTGATTAAAAATGAAGTTTGGGACCTAGAGAGTAGAACCATGTGAATTATTGCTTTCTAGTAGAAGAATCAGCCAGGACTCAGAATTCTTACCAAATACATGGTTCAAGATGAGAAAACTCCCCTATTAGAACAAGAAATGGAAAATTACAACTGTGTTGGAAAAGGAGATGATGCTAATACTGAAACTAATCTTGTGTTAAAAAAAAACATATCTGGGGCTGGAGAGATGGCTCAGTGGTTAAGAGCACCGATTGCTCTTCCAGAGGTCCTGAGTTCAATTCCCAGCAACCACATGGTGGCTCACAACCATTTGTAATGAGATCTGGTGCCCTCTTCTGGCCTGGATGGACACATGAGGGCAGAACATTGTATCATAATAAATTAATAAATCTTTTTTAAAAAAATCTGAAGAACATGTTATCTCATCTGCTCCAATATTGCACAAAGAGGCTATTACCAATTACCTTGAAAAAAATGGAAACCCTAAAAACTGAGGGCAAATATTTGAAGTAAAACAAATTGAGCTATAGAATTGAAACAATGTAGTACACCTTCTGAAGACTCAGAATATCCTGCATGGGTTCAATAATAGAGCAGCAAGTCATTATAGAAAACAGAATCGGGGAACTCAAGGGCAAGTCAAAAGTTTCCTAATCCAAACAGAAGAAAAATAGTCCAAATAACCATATTTAGGGATATGTGAGTCAATAAAAAAGAAGCAACCCACTTGAACCATAACTTCTAAAACTGAAGACGAAAATATGTCTGAAAGAGCATTTGAATAAACAGTGACAAAAGCATCAATTTGACCAAAAAGACATGTCAAAAGCAAGCATCCACTAAACTTCTACAAGACTGTATTAAAAACTAAAAATGAAGAAAAAGAAAAATCTTGAAAGATGCAAGACCAAAATGTATTGATCATAAGGAAGTCATTTTTTTTTAAATTGCTATGACATCGCAAAAGCTAGAATGAATTGGCACAAGTATCAGTAACCAAAATTAAAGCAGAGTCCAGTGCTCTCCTTCAGGAGAGGAAAAGAAATAGATTATTCTCTATTGCATGAGCAATCTCCAAATTCTTAGTACTCTTATTGTGGAAAAATTAAAATTCTCTTTGTTGCTTTCTTGATCTCCAGACTGCAGCAAGGAATTTGGCTTTTCACAAGAATATTAAAATAAGGTAGGAAGTAACTTTGAAATCAGACTTTTAGGATATTAGGAAATTAGCCATGCCTCCCATTCAATGAGTATTGTATGTACATGTTTCCTGGTAATGATAACAAGTCTGAATTTCAGTAGCTTATACAACAGCCTCTTACTTCCTGTCTCAAGTACACAGCAGTGGTTGTAGATAGATAACATTGTCATTCAGTGGGATTCTTACTTCAGAATCCAGGCTGAAGAGGCCATTAGCTGGGATAGGCTATTCTTAGGATAGATGAAAGCAGAACCATTGTATCATTCTTGAAGGGTCTCCAAAGAAAACTCTGACATGTGTGTTCATGCATCATTGATCAAGTTAAGACTTGCAGTAAAGCCCAATGTCACTGAGACAGCTATGCTTTCCCTCAGTGATGCACTGGACCTGACAGTAGATGGGGAATTTTAACTTTTCATTATAAGAAGAAATGAGTATTGAAACAACAATAAATTTACCACCTTGTAACAACAATTTTAAAGCATAGTTCTTAGAATGCCACAGGAAACATGGAGCTCCCAAAACATTCTGATGGCATTTATTAGAGGACACTTGGCTCAATGGGGTACACACATACTCTACAATGATGACAAACAGAATCAAAAGAATTTGGAAGCTACTGATTCATAAAACTGTTAAATTAGAACTCCTTAATTTATAAGTCTTGGCAGAAACATTTTTCTTTTATTGAAAATAGATTTTTTTCATACAAAATATTCTTATGGTTTACCCTCCCCTAGTCTTTGCTGGTTCCCTCCCATCCAGACCCACACATTTTCTGTCTCTTGTGAGGAAACAAGCAGGTATCTAAGGGATAATATTAAAATAAAATAAAGGAAAATAAAAAAAATCAGAATAGGAAAAGACAAACAAATATAGGAAAAAGCCAAAATAAATAAATAAACAAACAAATAAAAAGTACAAGAGACACATAAAGACAAAGACACACAAGTTTGCACACATAGGAGTCCTATAAAACCACAAAGCTGGAAACCAGAATATATATGTGAAAGACCTGAAAGTTTAAAAGAAACAAGCACAAATAGACAAACTAGTGGAAACACATGAACTATGAAACAATAGCTGAGGAGTCCCCAACTGGATCAGGCCCTCTGGATAAGTGAGACAGTCGATTCGCTTGAACTGTTTGGGTGGCCCCCAGGCAGTGAGACCAGGACCTATCCTTAGTGCATGAGCAGGCTGTTTGGAGCCTGGGGCTTATGTAGGGACACTTTGCTCAGCCTAGGTGAAGGGAGGAGGGGACTGTGCCTGCCTCAACTGAATCTACCAGGCTGAGCTGAATCCCCAGGGGAGTCCTTGCCCTGGAAGAGATGGGAACGTTTGGGGGGGGGGGGGGGCGAGGGGGGGGGGGGAGGACAGGGGAATCGTGGCTGATATGTAAATTTAAATTAAATTATAAAATTTTTAAAAAGGGGTTGAAAAAAAGAAACAAACACAAAACAAACAAAAAATCCCAACTCACTACTATAAGACAAAGAACCACCAAATATATCTTGAGTTAATTTTGTGTTGGCCATCTACTGAAGCATATGGGTTTCACCCTTAACTGTGGCTTGTTTCCCCATTGATAAATCCCTTAGACAAAACTTTTTTTTTTTTCATTTTCAAGTGATTATCAATTGAAAATATCTTATGGGTTAGATGTGTGCTCTCTTCTCTTCTCAACTCTAAGACCCTTGCTTCAGACTGCCACAGTCTCTGAGTTTATATATGCATCAGTCTGCTGTGTTTAGAAGGTCTTGTTTCTTTTGTGTACTCCATTCCCTCTGGCTCTTGGAACTCTCTGCTTCCTCCTTTACAGAATCCCCTAAACACCAAAGGAAGGGTTTTGATGGAAACAAACTGTTTATGGCTGAGTGCCAAGGCCTCTCACTCTCTTGCCTATTATCTGGCTGTGGGTCTCTGTATTTGTTTCCATCTGCTACAGGAGGAAACTTCTCTGATAAAGACTGAGCAAGGCATGGGTCTGTGAGTATAGAAGAATCTTGTCAAGAGTCTTTATTTCTACATTCCTTTAGCAAAACAGTAGCATTTAGTTTTCTTGGCTACCCAAGCAGCATAAGCATCAGGAATGGGTTCCATTTCTTGGAGTTGGCCTTAAATAAAATCAGGTATTGGTAGGTAACGTCCATGCGATTTGTGCCACTGCTGCACCTGTGTATCCTTCAGGCTTGTGTTCATTGTAGATCAAAGGGTTTGTAGCCAGGTTAATGTTTACCTTTCTCATTTGGTAGCATGCAGAGTACTTTCTGGTACCACGGACACTAGTCTGTAGGAGTGAAGACTCTAGATAGGAACCAGCTCAACTTCTTCATGTATAGTGAGTTGTGTAGGCATTGTCTTCAGCATTAGGGACTTACTGTCAGTGTGTGAAGAGCCACTAATAGCCTTGGCAATAGTCTGAGTTGTTTGAGGGTTCCCAAGGAACCGCTTTAGCCAACAACTTGTTTAGATGTAACCCATTGCTGGTACTAGAAGCTTCATTTGGTGACAAAAGATGTCCAGATCTGGCTCTGACACCCCTGTTTTGCCAATTTCATTCAGATTGCATATATATATATATATATATATATATATATATATATATATATGGCTTCTGTTGCGATGTATTTCCATGCAAACCTACAAATGGAACTCAATTTTATCTGTCCTCCATATTCCCTCCTTTGCCTCCCTCTTTCCTCTCCTTCCTCTCAAGATCCTCCCATTTCATTCCCCCTGCCCACCAGTAGCATTCATTCATAGTTTTTCTATTTCCCCTTTCTGAAGAGTCATCCCCCCCTCTAGTCCTTTACTCTATTCTTAGCCTTTGTGGTTATACAAATTGTAGCATGACTTAAGAGCTGAACATTTACATATAAGTGAATACATAGACAAGTGAACACATGAAGTGAATACGAATACAAATACACATTTGTCTCTCTAGGTCTGGATTACCCTACCAAGGGTGATTTTTTTTTTCTTGCTCTGTGTTTCTGCCTGAGAATCTCATGATTTCTTTTTTTTAAACAGCTGAATAATATTTCATTGTGCAAATGTACCACATTTTCTTTATCCATTTATCCACTGGCAGACATCTAAGTTGTTTTCAATTTCTAGGTATTATTAATAGAGCAACACTGAATGTGGTTGAGCAAGTACCTATGTGATAGGATGAAACATCCTTTGGGTATATGACTGAGTGGTATAGCTGGATCTTTAGGTAGATAGATTCCAAGATTCCTGATGAACCATCACACTGATTTCTACAGTGACTATATATACGACCAGCAATGGTTGACTGTTTCCCTTACTCCACATCCTCACTTGCATGAACTGTCATTATTTTATTGATCTTGGCCATTCTTGCAAAAACATTTTAACCATTTTATTTTTACATATACATTGGCTACCTTAGTTTCTGAATACCCAAATTAGAAAGCTCTTGTGCGTACATAAATTGATGTGAATTCAACATTTCATAATGTTCAATCAGCTAGCAAACAAACCAAAATTTCTTGCCGATTACATATGCTATAAATCAATCTGGGAAGAGCTGAAAATGTAGAGGGAACAAAGCAGTGGAAATCATTGTGTGGTCCATCTACTGAAAGTGACTAGTCTCTGTGTTGCCAGTGGGTAAATTGTCTACAATCAACCAACATTGCTCACAAGCACTGGGGTGGATATTCTCCTCTTTAACTATTTATTGAAATAACACTAGCTCTGATCACTAATATACTCTAAATAGATGTAGGAATACATAAATACATAAAAAAATCTGCCTCCATGAAGTTAAATGACTTCCTAAGTCACCAAGCACAAGTCAGATGGAATTGTTAAAATAGAACTCAGATATCTAGGGTCATAACTGCATCATTAAACCACATGTTCATTTCAACCAAAGCTTGGGATGATTAACAACCTTATGGTTTAGAGAATTCAGGAGAAACTTCCTCTGCAAGCCAACAATAGACATAGACTTATTTTATTTTGACATCTTAACAAACCACAGATAAATGTGTTGAAACACTATTATGCTAGATGAGATAAAGCTTTCAGAATAAGACCTTTGTCTCTGATGTTTTATTTCACATTTTGACAATAATATCTTTTAACATGTTTAGATTATATGCTGATTGTTGCTAGATATTATTTTATTTAACTTAAATAATTTTTCTGCTAATACATTTAGAATATTTGCCTTGGAATTGTGAAACAAAGTAAAAAAGAAGTTGGCACAGTAATTAATACATTCAAAAATATCAAAAAGTATTATATTAAGTATGATGTTTCCAATTAAGTAATAATTGGTCATTTAAAAATGTCTACATTGCATATTTCAATTTTAACAAAGAAGTAGGACATACATTCCCAAGAACTGAGCAGTACTTAACTACTTGCAATGTAGTTTATATTTTGGTTATTTATAATATATACTGTATGTATAAGCAATATACATATATGTTGTTTGTTAGTCAAACCCAGTGCATTGCTTTTAACACTAAGGGCTTTGGGGCCTGTTTTATATAAGTCTTGGTAAACTAACTTAAAAATTATGTGGAAAAGCATGCTATATATTCTTCATCCTGGTGTGACTAAACTATATTAAATAGGATACTGTGAAAAATATTGTAACATGAATCTTAAAAGATCTTATTAATAAAAAAATAACTCAGTGTCACTTATTAGGGTGAATGCTGGAAGATCAGAGAAGCCACACCCAACCTCACCTTGCTAAGTTCTTAGCTCATCTTATTTCCTCAGACTGGCACCCTCTGAATCCTCATCAGAATGGATCTCAGCTGTACTGCTGCTCAAAAGCCTGAAAGCTAAAATGGCTAAAGTTCCTGGTCCTCATGCATTATATACCTTTCTGCTTCATGCCATGCCTTCCTTGGATTAAAGGCGTATGTCACCATGCCTGACTGTTTCCAGTGTGGCTTTGAACTTACAAAGATCCAGATGGATCTCTTCCTATGGAATGTGAGGATTAAATGTGTGTGTGCCACCATTTTCTGGCGTCCATGTTTATCTAGTGGCTGGGCTGTTCTGTTCTCTGACCACCAGATAAGCTTATTAGGGTGTACAATATATCAACCACAAAATATATTTCAAAATCTTTTGCAGACAAAGATATTCAGCCATGCCTCAGTTTCAAATCAGTAATGTCTAATTTGAAATCTTTTCAACCTATTATCTCTAAGCCACTGGTTTAATAGACCTACACTATTATACTAGATACTTGAAGATTAATAAGAGACTGAATATTGGATTCTCACCACAAAAATAAAGTCTATTTGAGGTAATTATGTATATACATATATAAACATATATATGTGTGTGTGTGAATATAAAATAGGTAGTTATCTGGAAAAAAAATATATATGTACTTCAAAATAACTTGATATACTTAACAAATGCATTTTTGTCAGTTAATTAATCATAATTAAAAGCCTTCAAATTTACAATGGCCGAAACCAAACCTTTCCAAAATCCCCGGTCATAACTGCGGTGTTCTCTTCCAGTATCTACTGCTATTGCAAAGTCTTTGTTTTCCTTAATCTTTTATTCAATTGACTTACTTTGTCACGTGAACATCTTTAATTGTGTTGATTTCTATCTACTATGCCGTCAGAGTGAGAAGTCACTGTTTCATTAATTGAATGTTAAGATTTATTCCCCACCCCTCTCCCTGTTGAACCTAAAAATGTGAATCCCCCTTCAAAATTCCATAATGATGTCCCATTGGTCTTAAGTTAAAAAATTCCAGAAAGAACAGAAAGTCCATTAAGGCTCAAAGCCCACCCTTGCCTTGTATTCTCTACCTGCTCAAAGACCCTGTCTTTCATTCCTCCTGTGTTCTGTTTCTGGAGGTCATTATAGGACTTTCCCAGTTCATCAGACTGTTTTGTAAGCTCTTTAAATACATTGTTATTTCTATTAACCAAACTCTCAATATTAACATTGCTAGCTTCAACTTAACTAAAATCTATTGCATATCCCTTCTTTAGATCCAGTTCTTTGTATTCTGGGAGCTTGTTTCTTCTTTCTCTCAATATTTATCATAAATATTATATTTAGTTAACGTTTTTTTCCCTTCAAGTTCAGTAGGGATATCAACTATTTCAATTTTTGCTAATACTGGCTTTCTGAAGTCTATTAGAGATGTTTCACTAAATATTGTTGAATGTGAATGCAGATTAGCAATTTCACATAATTAATGCTATAAATAAATGTGTGTATATATGCATATATATAAAGACATACATATTATGTTTAGAGTATTTTGACAGTAATTGATATTGAATGTTCTAATAAAAGTATTTATAAAACGTTTCTTTGGAAAATTATCAACAGTTGGTTAACAATCCAAACACCTATTTGAGTTTAGATAATGTCTTTCTCAGAATTGTTTTTATTCCGACATTTTTCCAAAGTCTATAATTAATTTAGCTTAAATCATATAATTGTATTAAAATTATATAACTCCATTTTACAGCTAAAGACTAAAATAATCTAGACTCAATGCCCTAGTAAAATGATAATAATCAATATATATCAGGTATTTCATTAACTATGAATTTGTATTACTTCAATTAATTTGCACATAATCTCAATTTGTTCTTAAGATTTACTTGGAACCACATAAAACAAAACAGTAATAAAATGACTATTCCATTTAAAAAATTTGAAACAAATCTAATTTCTCCAGTGTTTTCCGTGAACAGCATGTACATACACAGAATTGGATTGAATCAGTAGCTACATTTGTTATGCTGATTTTTCCTTGGAAGGAGTAGTAAGACAGGCATGGTGACATACGTTTAATTCCAACACTTGAGAGGCAGACACAATGTGAGTTTGAGGCAGCCCAATGTGAGTTCTAGGCTAGCCAGAAACACATTGTGAGATGCTGTCTCAAAAACCAAAATGAGTTGTGAATTACTTTTTTTGTGTTTATTGAATTTTGTACCTGTTTAAAATATCCCAAAGAACACTAATATTATATTTCACTGTACTCAAAATAAGAGCAAGAAAAAGTAAGAAATACTGGAAAAATATAATCATTTTCTAATTAGATCTACCAAATGATGGAAAATTTTAAATATTAAATTTTCCAATGATAAAAGTGTTATCAGTTATTTTAAGGTATCTTACTTATCAATTGAAACTGACAATTTGGGCTGGGTAGTGGTGGTGCACGCCTTTAATCCCAGCACTCAGGAGGGAGAGGCAGGCAGATCTTTGTGAATTCGAAGCCAGCCTGGGCAACAGAGTGAGTTCAAACAAAGGTGCCAAAGCTACACAGAGAAACCCTGTCTTGAAAAACAGAACAAAACAAAACAACAGCAACAACAACAACAACAACAACAACAAAAAACTCTTTAAAACTGACAATTCCTTAACTTGTTTTAGATAAAATGCATGAAATCTTAAAGGTTCCTGAATGATTTACTATCTAACTGGAAATAAGTGAGGTTTCTATGTTCCAATGTTATACCATCCAGCCAGACCAAAACATGTTGCATCATCCAATTTCAATGAGCATTTTACTGTAGCTGTTTCTGACAGCAATATAATGATATCTCTTTATCTCCTTCCTGGAAGATTGAAAAAGATGCCTTATGTCAGATAACAGAAAAATCAATTGGTTATTGTCCCCAGAAGGCTTCCACTATGCCCTTGCCCTCCATCTCCTTCACTCTGAAAATCTTGAAGTTGCTTCTTGGGTGTCATTGTATTGACAAGGCATTGTCTTCTGCTTATCTGGAAGTAAGTGAACAGTGTTTGTTTCAGTACACTAATAGAGGTAGTATTCCCATACATTCATTGCCATGGGACACTTAAATCAGCACTCATGTCTTTGGATAACACCCTGTCCAAACAGAAGATGATACATCATCTACTCTATTTACACTGAAGGTCCAGTCCAGACGTGGTTGCTTTTTCCTGGGAACACATGCCACTCTACTCAGTCTGTCTTGCCCCCTTCACATCTCCCCTGCCTCTGTGGTTCATCAGTACACTCAGTTACAGAAGTATGTTTGTATGAATTCATCTTAATGAAAGGGTTGTATGGGTAGCAAATGCATAAATTAGAGGCTTCGGTATAGTATATCACAACACAGCTAACAAGGGGAGAGAAAGACAGGGACTGCTTTATATGTACATCTCTACTTCCTTTTACAATACTGACACTCAACAGCTGTTGTTGTTGCCAATCAAAGATAAGATTGTTCAGGTTTTCTCACCTTGTTATAAGCCTTAATCAGCTGAGGTGAAACACTAGAACACACTGAACAATTTTATTCACAGAGGCTTTGTTTTCATTTAGTTTTTAAGTACTGTAATAATAAAAAATGACAAAGGTTGGCTTCCCTTACTATAGCTTATGGAAAAAAATCAAAGTACATCTAAACATCATTTCATCATGAAATGTATCATAGCTCTGATTGTTGGTTTCTATGATCATGTTGACTGTGGCTTTCATAATTGCATCCATTATTTTCTTATCCATTCCTATAAACTTAACCTGGTAATGCAGCCTTCCTGCTAGCACAAATTCATGTATTTTTGTTTATGTAAAACCAAATTCCATGCTATTATACATCAAAAACATGATTATGAGAGATGGTTCAGCGATTGAGAGTACTGATACTTGCAGAGGACCCAGGATTGGTCCCCAGTACTAACATGAGATTTATTTACACAGAAGGTCCAGCCTAACCATGTGAGCCCAGTTCATGATAATCCAAAACCTCAGTTCCAGCAGTTCTTAAAACCTGACCTCCACAGTCATGGGGCAGGCACATAGTACACAGACGTACATGCATGCAAAACACTCATACACATATTATAAAATAAATAACTCTAAAAGTAAAAAAAATAATAATAACAATTTGTATGGCAGTTTCTAAGTTCATTGGGATCGGAGGTTTGTACAAACATTTTGATCCCAAAGGAAACATTTAGAAAAATAAATTGGTGAATAAATTTTATTAGTTTTCCATGATTCTCTATTATTTACAACTTTGGAAATTCTGTATAGGAATCGCGTATAATTTTCCTCCTAAATCACAACTATAATGCCTGTTAGGAGGCAATCTCAGCAACCATCTGCACTTCCCAGTATATAGGCAGTCTCTCAAGCTCACTGATTGATTCTGCAGCCTGCATATCTAGTTCCTGCAAAAGTTTCTAACTGGCCGATGGTTCCATCTGCAAAATGGAGATGGTTACAAAAAGCAAATGAATGATTGCCTTAATATGCAATACATAGATATTAATTTGGCTCAGGGATAGTACTCTCTGATTTTAGTATCCTACTTTGTGGATATGAAGGAAACATTGCCTAAAACAAACAAACAAACAAACAAAAACATGAACAATATATGTTGCTGCTGTTGTCTTTCCTTCCCTACCAGAATTTGACGGTATGATTCCACTACTGAAGATACCACACAGTTCAAACACAGGAATTGGAGGAATGAATTCAAATCAACATCAATGTCTCCATCCCAAGTATAGTGATATTTTATTTGTATTGAAATGTGATTTTATTTGTATGTTAATAAAGTTGCCTTGAGGTCAGAGCAAGCCAGAGCAGAAGCTGGGTGGTAGTAGTGGTGCACGCCTTTAATCCCAGGACTTGGGAGGCAGAGCTAGGTAGATATCTGTGTGTTCAAGGACACAGCCAGCATGGCAGACACACACCTTTAATCTCAATACCAACCATAGAAGACCTGGAGGTCTGTACAAACAGGCAGTGATGAGGAGGTCATGTGGCTAGGTTTACAACCAATGAGAAAACAGAACAGAAAGTCTATAAAAAAGATAGGACACACAGAGGTCTCTTGTGGAGAGGAAGGACAGCAGAAGCAGTGAAGGGTAAGGTTTTCTGCTCTTGCTCTGACCTCATGGTTTTTAACTCTGCAATTGGTTCTGTGTTTCTTATTTAACAAGACGGTTACATCTACACCCAAGGAATATCTCTCACCTTATCCAAAGGTATTTTGCAAGCTTCCAAAGGAGAAAAGCAACTAATGTGCTATTGTGCTAGTGAATTTTTCTGTTTGGAAAAGCTAGGGTTATCTGGGAAGAAGGTACCTTCATTGAAGAATTACCTCCATGAGATTTCCTGCATGCAAGTCTGTGAATCATTTTCTTCAACTTGATTGATGCAGTTGGACACAGAAAACTGTAGGTGATGCTAGTCCCAGGTGGTGCAAGGAAGCCAGCCAAGAAAGCCATTGGCAGAAAGTATTGTTCCTCCAGGATGTCTACTTCAGTCCCTGTATCCAAGTTTCTGACTTCTTTGAGTTTCTGCCTTGGATTCCCTCATTGATTGACTGTGATTGGGACGTTTAAGCCAAATACACTCATTCTCCCTCAAGTTGCCACTGGTCAATGTTTTATCCCAGAAATAGAAAAATAAATGAGAATATGTATCCAGCTGTAAAGCCTATGAAACATAAGAATGACAGTCTTGGCACAATATTCTCAATGGTGCAATAGCAGCAGTTGTTTCTTGAGTGTTAACTAACAAATAACTAATTAAGGCCTTCAATAGAAAGGTCATCATGGCTGGTACTATCAACCTAGCTAACCACTCAGGATGGTGAGGCCATAGACTTCAAAGGAGAACCCAGTACTGCCACTTTCCTAAACCACTGTAATTCTTAAATATATTCTAAATGCTAATTCTTATACCCACAGGGAAATATACATCTCATTTGTATAGATCTCAAAAACTTATTTGAGTAGCAGACAGAAATCATTATAGAAAGACAAAACTAACAGTTTAGTTTCAGAAAAGAACAGACTATTCAGTGCTCAACCCTAAAATTTGTATGGCTAGAACACAATCGTTACCCTAGGTCTCACAGAACATAGAAAAAGACAAGAAAGGGCAGGGATTGTAAGAGCCATAAGATCAGGATGTCTGCTGTGAAATACTGTCTAGAATATGTGGCAGGGAAATTATACCCATGAAATAACAAGATTTAAACAAGACGTGCATAATGACCAAACAGTTGACATGCCAAGGAAGATGGAGGAATTCTCACAAAGTCCTCAGTAAAGAGTGAGTAATAGCTACTAAGAGAGGAAAAATCAGGCTTTTCCAGGTAGGAGTACCCTGATAAATTATCCAATCCCAAATGTATATCCAATCAAATATACATATGAGCAACACTGAATGGAATATATGTGTGTGTAATGACAGAAGGTAACCTTAACAGTTTGACAAGAAGTTGAGCAGGCATGGGAGGAGATGGAAGGGTAGTGGAAGGGGTAAGAATTATGTAGATACAGTACATACAAAATTATGCCCTGGAAGAGAATTAGTCTTTTTGTCATAGTCTTGGTCCTTTCCTTCCTTAAGTATATTTTAGTAGTGTCTATAACTAGCCAGCAGGGCTGTCTTCTCAGGATTTTAGCATTATGCTGCTAGGGAATATAGCATGAATCTTAAAGGTACTTATTAATAAAATCAAACCCAAGGGGTGAATGCTGGAAGATCAGAGAAACAGAAGAAGCCACAGGTGCCTCACCTTGTTAGTTCCTCAGCTAATCCTGTTTCCTCAGACTGGAAGCTTCTCAGTCCTCATCCAGAATGGGTCTCAACTGAACTGTGTTGCTCAAAGCCTAAAAGCTTAACCAGCCAAATGCTTAACCAGCCAAATGATTCTAGTTCCTGGTCTTCATGCCTTATATATCTTTCTGTTTTTGCCATCACTCCCTGGAATTAAAGGCACACTTCTTGGGATTAAAGGCATGTGTCACCATGCCTGGATGTTTCCAATGTGGCCTTGAATTCACAGAGATTCAGAGGGATTTCTGTCTCTGGAATGCTAGGATTAAAGGCATGAGTGCCATCATTTTTTAGCCTCTGTATCTAGTGGCTGTCTGTTCTCTGACCCCAGATAAATTTATTAAGGTGAAGAATATTTTGGGGAACACAGGGGAATCTTTAACACTTCCTATTATTATACTGTAAGTGGTGATATGAAATGTGACCAAGGTTATGTGTCCCCTACCTGAAGGATTCCTCATGTTTGACAATCCCAAATGAAAACACTTATATTCCATTAATCTCTTAAACATGTAAAGTGATTAAGTTGCAAATCCAAATGTAAGTTATTGTGTCTGTGCAGTAAGTAAATTATGTAGGTGGGTGCTTGGTTTTTCTATTTAGGGCCAATAACTAATTTATCTTGTCACATACTGCATACTGTAGGATAAACTTTAAGCAACAGAATCAATGGTGATTTCTGTAATATAAATGTTGACTCTTAATTTTTTTTATTTCAATTTTTATTTTTTACATGGATATTTGTGTTTCAGTTTTACATATCAGCCATAGGTTCCCCTGTCCTCCCCCCTCCCACCTCCGCCCCTGCCTTCCCCCCAGCCCCTCCTCCCCTTCCCATCTCCTCCAAGGCCAAGACTCCATTGGAGATTCAGTTCAACCTGGCAGATTCAGTACAGGCAAGTCCAGTCCCCTCCTTCCAGGCTGAGCAAAGTGTTCCCACATAAGCCCCAGGTTCCAAACAGCCAGCTCATGCACTAAGGACAGGTCCTGGTCCCATTGCCTGGGTGTCTCCCAAACAGTTTAAGCTATTCAATTGTCTCACTTATCCAGAAGGCCTGATCCAGCTGGGGGCTCCACAGCTTTTGGTTCATAATTCATAGGAGATCACTTCCTAAATATAACCCCAATAGCACAGACATTGAGAGAAACAATTGATAATGGGACCTCTTGAAAATGAGAAGCTTTTGTAGAGCAAAGGACATGGTCAAAAAGACAAAGCAACAGCCTACAGAATGGGAAAAGGTCTTCACCAACCCCACATCTGACAGAGTGCTGATATCCAAAATATATAAAGAACTCAAGAAATTAGACATCAAAATGCCCAACAGTCCAATTAAGAAATGGGCTATAGAACTAAACAGAATTGACTCTTAATTTTAACACAATAGCTGATACACTGAATTTTATGATCTTCTTAACTGTCAGTAATAATTTTCCTTTTAATTTTTAAGAGTAAATTGTTTTGTTTTCTCGTTAACTGAAATATTAGATTTTAAGTGACTAGGTAACATTCCTCTTTGAAATATCACAGTTCTTTGCCATTTACTGATGATTCCATTTATGTCTTTTATTATTGCTACTCAGAGGCAGACATTATGTAGTTAACAAATGCATCATCACCTATTTGTTACTGCAAACCCATTACATTTTTATATTTATTTTGCTTAGAAAATGCTTCCTCTTCCTCTTCTTTTTATTTTTCTTCTTCCATCTCCTCATCCTCTTCTTCTGTTTGTGGCTTTTTTGTTTTGTAAGATTCTTAAGCCGTAGTGCTATTTTATCTCAAAGAAAATGGTCCATTTTGAGACAATAGCTGAACTGGTTCCCATCCTCTACATTTCTTGTGGAAATACATCCATCTTATTATACTGTATGCCCCTCAGATAAACCATCTGCCAGTGAAAGGATATGCATGTCAATGCAGTGAAATCTGCTGAATGACATATTGTATATTCTTTTTACATTTTATAGAATGTCTCCCTAAAAAAAGAACATTTCATTTTATAATGACAGATTTGTACATATGGACTTGATTTCTCATAACTTGTCCAATATTACTTTTATGATAATACCACAAAGTACTATATAGATAAAGAAACTGGAGCTCTGCAAGGTTAAACATTATGTTAATGTCATACCATGATGGTCCTAACCTGCTACGAAGACAGAAACAAACTTACCCCTATAATTTGTAGCAAGCATTGGGAATAAATAAATTCTTAAAAGAAAAAAAAAAACAAACCAAACCAAAACAAAACAAAAATATTCCTAGTACAACATTCAGGATACCAAAAGTATCTGAGAGAAGTCTGATTTTGTCTTTGCCTTCTCACCTACCCTGAGTGACTGGAGCAAAAGAGAAATATTTGCAAATTCTCTCTGCCACCTTTTTTTATTGCAATGTAAATTCCCTCTCACATTAACTGTGTCCATTTTACTGAAAGAATGTTTAGGTTAATAGACTCTGAAGCTATTTTATTTAAATCAAAAGAGTTGAACAATTTTAACACCCATTTGCCTTCTCACAGATTTTATCTAGTAATACTGAACAACCAAATACACAGAAGACCAAGTTATCCAAGCATTTCTCCCAACAATCTTTGGAAGTACCTGCAAAGGAAACAGAAATAACTCACTTCTGGGCTATGAAAAAACATATGAATGCATAGGTGCAAGATGGGAATAGTATGTTTTGTCCTGGTGGTATAGAGTAAAAGACACCATATGGGCTCAGAGAATTTTCTATCAAACCAAAGGTAAAATTTCATATTTGAATTCATGTTCTGAGATTAGACAAAAAAGATATATGTATGCAAAAAGACAAATATCCTTGTTGTATAACAATTTCCCCTGAGATAAACTGCCATCTTGGTGCTTGGGAGGAAACTTACTAAGACACATAATGTTAAAAATGAGGTGAACAGGTGTAAGGTGGTATCCCAGAGTCGTTTTGATTTGCATTTCCCAGATAATTAGGGATGTTGAGCAATTCCTTAAATGTCTTTCAGCCATTTGAACTTCCTCTGTGGAGAATTCTCTGTTTAGTTCTATAGCCCATTTTTTAATTGGACTGTTGGCCATTTTGATGTCTAATTTCTTGAGTTCTTTATATATTCTGGATATCAGCCCTCTGTCAGATGTGGGGTTGGTGAAGACCTTTTCCCATTCTGTAGGCTGTTGCTTTGTCTTGTTGACCTTGTCCTTTGCTCTACAAAAGCTTCTCAGTTTCAGCAGGTCCCATTGATTGATTATTTCTCTCAGTGTCTGTGCTACTGGTGTTATATTTAGAAAGTGATCTCCGGTGCCAATGCGTTCAAGAATACTTCCTACTTCCTCTACTATCAGGTTCAGAGAAACTGGATTTATGTTGAGATCTTTGATACACTTGGACTTAAGTTTTGTGCATGGTGACAGATATGGATCTATTTGCAGCCTTCTACACATTGACATTCAGTTATGCCAGCACCATTTGTTGAAGATGCTTTCTTTTTTCCATTGTGCATTTTTGGCTTCTTTGTCAAAAATTATCTGTTCATAGGTGTGCGGGTTAATGTCAGGGTCTTCAATTCAATTCCATTGGTCCACATGTCGGTTTTTATGCCAGTACCAAGCTGTTTTTATTACAGTAGCTCTATAGTAGAGCTTGAGATCGCGGATTGTGATGCCTCCAGAGGTTGTTTTATTGTACAGGATTCTTTTGGCTATCCTGGGTTTTTTGTTTTTCCATATGAAGTTGAGTATTATTCTTTCCAGATCTGTGAAGAATTGTGTTGGTAATTTGATAGGAATTGCATTGAATCTGTAGATTGCTTTTGTTAAGACCACCATTTTTACTATGTTAATCCTGCCTATCCATGAGCATGGGAGATCTTTCCATTTTCTGACATCTTCTTCAATTTCTTTTTTCAGGGACTTAAAGTTCTTGTCATACAGGTCCTTCACATGCTTAGTTAGAGTAACCCCAAGGTATTTTATATCATTTGTGGCTATTGTAAAGGGTGATGTATCTCTGATTTCCTTCTCAGCCTGTTTGTCTACTGTATATAGGAGGGCTACTGATTTTTTTTGAGTTGATCTTGTATCCTGCTATGTTGCTGAAGGTTTTTATTAGCTGTATCAGTTCCTTGGTTGAATTTTTGGGATCACTCATGTATACTAATATGTCATCTGCAAATAGGGAGAGCTTGACTTCTTCCTTTCCAATTTGTATCCCCGTAATCTCTTTATGTTGTCGTATAGCTCTGGCTAGAACTTCAAGTACTATATTGAATAAGTAGGGGGAGAGGGGGCAGCCTTGCCTTGTTCCTGATTTTAGTGGTATTGCTTTGAGTTTCTCTCCATTTAATTGATGTTGGCTGTTGGCTTGCTGTAGATTGCCTTTATTATGTTTAAGTATGTTCCCTGTATTCCTGATTGCTCCAAGACCATTATCATGAAGGGGTGTTGGATTTTGTCAAATGCCTTTCTGCATCTAGTGAGATGATCATGCGTTTTTTTTCTTTGAGTTTTTTTATATGGTGTATTACATTGACAGACTTATCCATGTTGAACAGCCCTTGTATCCCTGGGATGAAGCCTACTTGATCATGGTGGATAATTGTTTTGATGTGTTCTTGGAGTCTGTTTGCCAGAATTTTATTGAGTATTTTTGCATCAATGTTCATGAGGGAGATCGGTCTGTAGAGATCAAAAGCACAGAAGGCAGCTTATGCTGGAGAGGATGTGGAGCAAGGGGAACTCTCCTCCACTGCTGGTGGGAATGCAAGCTGGTACAGCCACTTTGGAAATCAATATGGTGCTTCCTTAGAAAATTGGGAATCCATCTCTTCAAAGACCCAGCTATACCACTCTTGGGCACATACCCAAGGAATGCTCAATCATACCACAAGGACATTTGCTCAGCTATGTTCGTATCAGCTTTGTTTGTAATAGCCAGAACCTGGAAACAACCTAGATGCCCTTCAACTGAAGAATGGACAAAGAAAATATGGTACATATACACAATGGAGTACTACTCAGCAGAGAAAAACAATGACATCATGAGGTTTGCAGGCAAATGGATGGATCTAGAAAAAATCATCCTGAGTGACGTAACCCAGACTCAGAAGGACAAAGACGGTATGTGCTCACTCATAGGAGGATACTAGATGTAAAACAATGATGACTAGACTGCTACAGAACTCCAAGGAGGCTACCTAGAAAATGGGACCCTAGGAAAGACACAGGGATCACCCAATGACAGAGAAATGGATGAGATCTACATGAACAACCTGGACGATAGTGGGAGTAATGAAGGGCAAGGTTTGAGGGAAAGAAAGCTTAGAGGAGCAGGAGATCCCAACTGTATCAAGAACAGAAAGGGAGAACAAGGAATAACAGACCATGATAAATGAAGACCACATGAGAACAGGAATAGGCAGAGTGCTGGAGAGGTCCCCAAAAATCCACAATGATACATCCTCTGTAGACTGCTGGCAATGGTCGAGAGAAAGCCTGATCTGACCTAGTTTGGTGATCAGATGGCTTAACATCCTAACTGTCATTCTGGAACTCTCATCCAATAACTGATGGAAGTGGATGCAGAGATCCTCAGCCAGGCCCCAGGTGGAGCTCCAGGTGTCCTACTGTCGAGAAAGAGGAGGGTCTGGAAGAGCGTGAATTGTTGAATCCAAGATTGCAAAAAGCACAGGGACAAATAGCCAAAGGAATGGAAGCACATGAATTATGAACCAACGGCTGTGCAGCCCCCAGCTGGATCAGGCCCTCTGGATAAGTGAGACAATTGAATAGCTTGATCTGCTTGGGAGGCACCCAGTCTGTGGGACCAGGATCTGTCCTTAGTGCATGAGCTGGCTGTTTGAAACTTTGGGCTTACACAGGGACACTTTGCTCTGTCTGGAAGGAGGTGACAGGACCTGCCTGTACTGAAACCACCAGGTTTAAATGAATACCCAGGTGTGCCTTGATCCTGGAGGACATGGGAATGGAGGGGAGGGGCTGGGATGAATGTGGGAGTGGGGGCGGGAGGGGGGAAGACAGGGGAACCCATGGCTGATGTATAAAAATTTAAAACACGTAATAATAAAGAAAAAAATGAGGTGAACAAACAACATGTTCTAAGAGGTAGGAAAGCACTCCATCCTTCAGAGCAGCCCCTTAAACTCAGGAAGTAAACAAAGTCTTCAGGAAATCCCTGAAGGTGGCCAACTATTCCCTCCTTAAGCCCATGTCAGCAGGAAGGCACCCAAGACACTTGAAAAACACAGGAATCAGTGGAGTTGTCTAGAAGCATCTGCCACACAAGCTGAACTGCCTAGAAGAGGCTCAGGCCAGCTGAGCAGCTTGGAAGAAGCAGATGAGCTAAGCCTCCTGGAAGAGGCAGAGAGCAGCTGAGCTACCTGAAAAACTCAGACCGCCCTGGCTTCTTCCAAAAGCTTCTTTCTTTCACCTGTTGAGCTCCTTTTAAGTTTTTCAGTAAGCTCAAGTTTTCTGAAAGGTTTCTATGCTCAGTCAGGATTTTGGTGGTAAAGCTATTTTTTGAGTCATTTCTGTTCCTCTAAGTAGCCATTCATCCAAATATGTGAGTAGTAGCACCAATAGCGCTGACTGGCTTACCATATTTGATTTTGGTGATATCCTTACTTTGGTCTGTCATCGGTTCCCTATCTAGAACAAGTAGACATTCAATGGTCCTCTCTCCCAAAAAACAGTGTCACACAACACCCCTTTTGCCCTCATTGTCTTTTAAAATGTCTTTTAAAATGTAAAATATATTAATTAATATGTATATTATTAATAATTATTATTAATTATATATTAATATAATAATTACATAAATAAAAAACATACAGTAAATGGAGCTTTTTTTTTTTTTATTGAAAACAGATTCTTCTGTCATATAATACATCCTGACCACAGTTTTCCTTCTTTCCACTCCTGCTAGCTTCCCCCATCCCCTCTCCCCATCTCTGCTTCCTCTTCAGAAAAGATCAGCCTTCCAAGAGACTACAAACAAACAAGAAAAAACAAGAGTCAAAAGCCCTCATATCAAGGCTGGACAAGGCAACCCAACAGGAAAAAAAAGAGTCTCAATAACAGGAAAAAGAGTCAAGAGATAAACTTGCTCCCACTGTTAGGAGTCCCACAAAAACACCAAGCTAAAAGCCGTAACATATGCATAGAGAACCTGGTGCCAAGCCCTGAATGCTCCATTTCAATGTCTGTGAGCCCATGGGAGTGCTGCTTAGCTGATTCTGTGGCCATGTTCTCCTGGTGTCCTCCATCCCCTCTGACTGCTACAGTGTATCCTCTCCTGTTTTGTAGGAGTTCCCCATCTTCCAGGGGAGGGGGAACCTGATGGAGACCTCCAATTTGGATTCTCTGTGTAACGTCTGCCTGTGTGGCTCTGCATCTGCTCCCATCTGCTGCAGGAGGAAATGTCTACCATGAAGAACAGAAAAAGCTCCAATCTATGAATATGGCAGAATGTCATTAGGAGTCATTTCATTTTTGTTAACAGTTTAAATTGTCTTCCCCAATTGCTTCATCTTTTCTGTTGTAGTTTGACAATATTGGTGTTCAAATATTTAAACAATTCATTAAATATCAGGAAAATATTACATGATAATTTTCACAAACTAATAAACTTCTCTTTTTAAGAATGAAGTTTATAGGAGGTAGAAATTAGCTAGGTAATTTTGAGTAAAAAGACCCTAAAAAAATAAATAAATAAACAGCTTCTTTCTTTGGTCAAAGATAGAAACACCCTTGAACTTCATGTCATTCTTGTCCTTGCCAAAGGCCAGAAATTCCAGAAGGGTTTGAGGGCTCTGTTCCATAACCTGGTTCTTAAATGATTTTAGAAATACTTCTTTAAAGACAGAGAGTAGCTGTAAAGAGAGTAGATAGAGAAAGGGAGTAGCAGCAAAGGTCCAATGAAAATAAAGGTGTGGTCAGGAGAATAAAATCTTTATTTAGATGGAGACCTAGCACTACAGTCAGGCTGAGTTAATCACTTGACCAAGAGAAAACCCTTAGGCTCACCTTAAGCCTTCTTAAAGAGATAGGCAAAATACAGTTCTTTAATGAGATATTGTACTTTTTCTTCCCAAAACTTTCTCCCAAGCCCAGCACAGTACTTACAATTGAAGAAGCCATGAGGTCTGATCTTCTTCTCTCAGTCTCTTTCTGAAGCTGGACAGAATCTGAGTATGCCTTTGATTTTTCTTTTCCTTAAAATGAAATCTCATTCCACCTCTCCTTCTCCTCCCTCCAACCCTTCCCATGTCCTCCAAATTACTCCCCATTGAATTCATAGCCCACTTTTATATAACTATTATTGTTACATAGCTATATAAATGCATAAATATATAAGTATATCCTGCTGAATCTGTTTAGTGTTGTTTTTATACATATGTTTCCAGGGCTGGCTGGAAGTTTTGTATTAGGCAACCAGTTAGGGAACTCATCCTTGAAAAGACTATTTCTCCGACTCTCAGCATTCCTTAGTGGTATGGAATTCCTTTTATGGAGGTGGCATCCCATGAGATTTACAGCTTCCCTATCAAGGCATCTATTGGTGTCATAATTATTCAGGTATTATTTATCAAGGCATATTATTAAGGTATCATGGGTGTAGTTCTTTGTTATTCCTAGGAGACACACTCGTGCAGGATAGTTCTCTGGGTCTTTCAGTCTTGTTTAACCTCCTCTCCTGAGTCATTCCCTGAGTCTGAGGTGCAGGTTTTATGCTATAGTTTTCTCAACTAGGCCTGTGTATGCTGTAGTCAGTTGCTCTTTCAATTTTAACCAACTGTAACTTCTATAGTGGTCTCTGATTGCTTCAAATAGTGATGAGAGATACACTAATCTGTGAATATAAGAATAAGTATTTAAAATACAATTAAGAATTACACTAGTGTCAAGAAATGGCAGTAGTAGATTCTCCTCTCATATCCATCACTTCACCAGAGCTAGGTATTTGTGCACATTTCCAATGATTTTCCTTTTCTTGAGCAGGCCTTAAGTCAATTAGACAGTTGTTTATTGCCAAGACAGAAGTGCACCTTTATGGGTATTTTTTAGGCTGGTCATTGTTATGAGTCATAAGCATGGAAGCTGGGTGGACTTTTGATATCTCTTTCCTCTGGCAGCTTATAGAGCATATTCCAGCTCAAGAAAGTCTAGTATTCTAGGGAGAAGGTATTAGTTAAATCCAGCTCAGATCCTCTGAATCTTATGTCCTAAGTCATGTGTCTTCAGCAACAGAAACTTGCCTTCAATTCCTGGGAGTCAATCAAGGACAATAGCAAATACCAGAAAAAAAGTAGTAAATTATAAATTCTCAAAAACAAAATACAGGAAAGAGACAGAAAGATGAAATTGAGAAGCAACTAGAAACGTGTGCTAAAAACAACTCAAAACTTCAAGTAAAAGTATTGAAGACACAGTCATAAATTTTCACCTAAAAGAAAAGACATAAATATCAGTCATTCTCAAGACAATGCTAAAACATAGTATATGTCAATACTTAAAATTCCAGAAGAAATAGCAGTAGCAATGGAATTCCAAAGCCATTGCTTCTGTACCTGGTACAAAGCACCCAATATTACACACATAGACATACCTACCCAGACACACAAACATACAAAGGTGTGCACACATACAATCCCACATATACCAACACACACACAGACATGAGCATATACACAATTACACACAGCACACATGAACAAACACACCTAACCACACAAAAACAAACACACGCACACACTCAACTGTAGTAAGAAAACATCCCATTTCTTTGTTTTTTGATTACATAATGTCATTTAATCTGATTAAACTTACCCTAGATCTGTAATTATTGCAGCAGCCATATTCTCTGGGATCCTTTATGGCATGGGCTGACTTAGGGGAATCTAATTAAAATAGAACTCTTCACAAAAACAACCCAGACTGCAAAATGTGGAGATTTTGTGTTAAAGATTAACAGAGGTCATAATAAAGTCAGTGAGTGTTAAAGCCAGAGGGCTTTTCTACTCTTGTCTTTAAACCATATGTCCAAAACTCACCTCATGCTTGCTTGGAAATTTGATTATTTAAGATAAGCTAAAACTTTCACTTACATTTTCTTAATTATGTATTACCAGTTTAAAAAAAAAATTGTCAGTGTGGGTATTACAAATGTCTCAAAAGAGCAGGTAAGAAGAATGATAATTCTGGCCAGGAATGATACTACACATCCTTAATCCCAGCACTTTGGAAGCAGAGGCTTGTTGATCTCTGTTATTTGGAAGCCAGCCTGGTCTACAAAACCAGTTCCAGAGCAGCCAGAATTACAAAGAGAGATTCTGTCTCCCAGCACAAAACAAAACAAAACAAAGAATGATAGCCTTGAACCACAACACCCTAGCAAAGTCCATTTAGACATTAGTGTATTCAGCCCTGACTATTGTGTCCACCACTGTGAACTTGAAAACCTTCTTGGCAGACAATGAGTAAGTGCTTCCCAAGCTGCCAGCACCTGTGCTTCTCCTTCAGCTCTTCCCTAACTCTAGTTGGCTGTCCTCACACAAGCAGCAAAAAGTGTGCCACTGGGTCACAGGAGAAGACTGGATCTTGTCTGGGATTCTGTGAGACACCAACAGCACTAAAACCTACTGTTCTTAGAAATTCTGTCAGCTCACTCTTCAAGTGTTCTCATTTAATATTCTTGTTAATTAATTAAGTGAATATTCATTACCACTCCCACAGCACATTATGACAGTTAAGTGCGGAAATAGATCAGATAGAGCCTCTGGATCAGTGCTTCTAGCACTGCACTCACAGAGAATAACAAGTGATGAATTAGGAAGACACAGGTGTTGTTTTAACTGAGGTCAATGAAAGATGCTCTAAAGAATACAAACATGAGCATGTTGTGTGCAGATGTGAAAACAAAGTTCTCCAGCATAAAGGAGAACACAGTGTAAGAGCAATAGCACTGCTTGGGGATCCAGACACACTGATTCTGTGACTATGCCCAGAGGAATAAAAATCCACACAGTCATGCTTATTACAGTATCATTCACAGTAGCCTACCCTGTGGAATCAGCCTTGGTACTCATCAATAGATGAATGGACAAAGGAAGTGCGATGTATCGATGCAATGGAGTGTTATTCAGTCATTAATAAGAATCTAATCACCTCCTTTGGAGCTATAGCTCTTCTAGTAAGTGAAAAAAGCCATGTGTAGAAAAAGAAACACACCATGCTCCCTCTACTATGTATGACTTAGATTTTTAAGGCTGTGAACTTAGAAATGTGTAACCTAGTAAGAGAAAAAGAGAAGGGGAGAAATAAGAGGGAGGGAGAGAGGATCATACAGTGTAAATTATCATAGGACTTTATATGCATGCATAGAAATATCAAATGAAACTGCATATTTTTGCACTTAATGTATGCTAACTTAAAAAAGTTTTAAAGGTAGAAACTCGGAGAGAAATTCGTTGATTCTTTTTTCTACAAAATGCATCCATTTCCTGTCCTTATACTGAGAAAACACTCTTCCCTATTTACATAGTTTAGTAAATGGCAGGAATATGTAACACGATGGTGGTCAGCCTTCCTATATTCAATGGGGGATTTTGAATAGAAAATAAATGTATATGTCGTATTATCCAATATAACAGTATATAGACATGTGTCCATTAAATGGTAATTGGTTTGGTAGTGTATTTGTTGTATTATCCATTATCAGACATTTGTTTTGCTAATTTGGGTTGTTTCATAGGTGTGGAAATCTTGGCAATCACTTATTTGGATAACATCTGTTTGGACAGACAGCATCTTCTGGTATCATTACTTTTACATTGGCCATTTACATAGATTCAGTGGCTATAACTGGACCTATAACTTTAACATTTATATGCATGGATTTAAATGTACCATTAAGAATTTTTATTGTCCAGTTCTGAGTCATTTTTATATGATTTAGAATATTTAAAATTAACTTATAATCTCTTTTTAAAAAATTGAGGAAAAGGAGTGCCTGACAGCTGGATCAAGAACAGAAAGGGAGAACAAGGAATAACAGACAATAATAAATGAAGACCACATGAGAACAGGAATAGTCAGAGTGCTGGAGAGGTCCCCAAAAATCCACAATGATACATCCTCTGTAGACTGCTGGCAATGGTCGAGAGAAAGCCTGATCTGACCTAGTTTGGTGATCAGATAGCCAAACACCCTAACTGTCATTCTGGAACTCTCATCCAATAACTGATGGAAGTGGATGCAGAGATCCTCTGCCAGGCCCCAGGTGGAGCTCCAGGAGTCCAATTGTCGAGAAAGAGGAGGGTCTGGAAGAACGTGAATTGTTGAGACCAAGATTGGAGAGGCACAGGGACAAACAGCTAAACGAATGGAAACACATGAATTATGAACCAAAGGCTGTGGAGCCTCCAGCTGGATCAGACCCTCTGGATAAGTGAGACAATTGAATAGCTTGAACTGTTTGGGAGGCATCCAGGCAGTGGGACCAGGACCTGTCCTTAGTGCATGAACTGGCTGTTTGGAACCTTGGGCTTACACAGGGACACTTTGCTCAGCCTGGAAAGAGGGGACTGGACCTGCCTGTACTGAATTCACCAGGTTGAGCTGAATCCCCAGGGGAGTCTTAGCCCTGGAGGAGATGAGAATAGAGGGGAGGGGCTGGGGGGAAAGTGGAGGTGGGGGCAGGAAGGGGGAGGACAGGGGAACCCATGGCTGATGTGTAAAATTAAAACACAAATATAATAAATAACAAAAATAAATAAATAAAAATTGGAGGAAAATGTAAGTGTAACTTTCATTCTTACATTATTGTTCCTAGAATCAACTTATAGGATTTTCCTACCAGCAATAGGATGTCATGAGAAATTTTCCTCTTTTAATCACATCTTCATGTATTTTAGAACTTTTTGTCCTTTATGAAATATTTATTTGTACAAATATTTGGACATTTATTTTTGAGATTATTAAATTAGTTTACCACTCCAATTGACTAGTATGTGTTGAATTAAGTCTTTCTGAGCCTGAGTTTGAATCCCCAAAGTTCTCATAAAGATGGATGCAGTTGTGTGCATCTGTAATTCCTGTGCTCCTATGGGAAGATGGGAAACAGATGTAAGAAAATCTCTGGACAGTTCCAGGCCAGCCAATGTGAATAATAAAGAGACCCTGTGTTAAATAACATAGAGGATGAGGATAGATGCCAAAGGCTGTTAATTAACTAACTTACACATGCACAATGCGGCATAAATGCACCAGCATTTGAACATACACACACACACACACACACACACACACACACACACACACACTCATACACATTACAAAATGTATGAGTATAAACTCATTTGCATCTATGCATATATATTCCTTAATCTTATGTGTATATGCATGTATGCATGTGTTCATGTGTGTGTGAAAAGATACACACAAACACACACACACACACACACACACACACACACATATATATGTATATGGTGTGTATGTATAAGATATATCATACATACCACTACAGCACATAATGGACAAGAAGGTACTTTACCAGGCTGGTCTTGCACTATGGCAGTACTTCTGCCTCAGCCTCTGAATGCTGAGATCACAAGAGTGAACTATCAAGCCCAGCAATACATTATACATCAACATGAAATTCACCACTATCTTCCAGATTTATTCCTTTTCTATTAAAATTGACTGCAAATAATTTTCCAAATTATCCTGATTTCCTCATTTTTTTCCTCTTTCCTCTCCTAATAATTAGTAATAATCCTACTACTTATTCCTCTCTATTCCTGGAAACAGTTGTATGGTGAGTTAACATAAGTGTAGCATGGATTAATACCATTAAAAATGTACCCTAAATTCAAGGAATCTTTAGCCTACTTATATGCCATTGTGCTGTTATTTTTCAGTTTTCAAGTATGAAGTAATTTCTGCAAAATATTAACTATATACCCCAAAATTTGGATTAGAAGAAAACTGTAAGCTGTATTTGTCTCACAACACCTACATGGAAAGGCTGATCTTTGTTAGTTTCATCAAATGTCTACTGAGTTACTTGAATGAAGTCCATTAAATGTGTTTATGAAGCTAATCTCTCCGAAAATACAGGTAACAGATGATCATTTTACAAAGTAAATTGTAGTGATATTTTATTTTTGCTGAAATGTGGTGATATTTCATTTGTGCTTTAAAAAATAAAGCTTGCCTTGAGATCAGAGGAAAAAGCAAGCCATTATAAGTAAACAAAGAAGTCAGGCAATGATACCACATGCCTTTAATCCTATCACTTGGCAGGCAGGGATCTGTCTGGATCTCTGTGAGTTCAAGGCCACACTGGAAACAGAGCCAGGTGAGGTGGTACATGCCTTAAATTCCAATGCTAGTTAACCATGGAGGTTTGGAGATCTGTACAGACAGACATGAAGTGACAGAGCTGGGCAGGAAGAGGAAGTGATGTAGCTGGACAGAGAGAGCAAATCAGTTGGCAGAAGAGCAAGGCATATGGATACACAGGAAGTCGCTCGCATTTGGAAGCTGTGGAGTTGGTGAGGTGAGGTTAGCTCATGGCTGTCCTATTCCTCTTTTCTTTCTCAGGCTTTCACCCCTATATCTGACTCCATATTTCTTATTTAATAAGACCATTTAGCAATTTGTCTACAGTAAACAAATTTGATTAGTGTAGACTTTCCTTTTGCCTGTTTTCCCACTGTCACTTCTTCACCTGACAACCTCTGCTCCCATGCTCCTTTGCCTGGTTCAGATGGTGACTAAATTCTTTCAAATACTTCCTTATAGTAGGACACATGGCCTGCTGAAGAAGTTGGGGTAATTAACCTCTGTGGAGTATGAGCATGGCATTTCCTTGATCTCTATTTCAGTGTGTAATGCTCTACTGTGTCATTTCTGCCCCATTCCTGGGTGATCATCATGTGGGTCTGTTCTCTATGCATGTGCTTTCGGACCTGCAGCTACGCTGTCGTCAGTGATGTTAGGTCATTTGTCTTCAATACCAATCCCAAATCCTAAGTTAGAATGTCTAAACATCATTCATTTTTAGGATAATGTAAAATAATAATAATTTGAGAGGGAAGTGAGTGATAAAGTATGCAAGAATAGTAGTTTCTTAGTCTGCAATGACTTGTGGGAAGTGTTCATGTACTGACTGCTTTTCAGCTCTGTTTTAGGGGCAATTTCAAGAACAACTGCAGGACTTGACTGGTCAGTGTAGTAATACCATTATCCAGAACTTCAATCACATTCGTGGAAATATAAATCTGGCATATGAAAATTACTCATAGTTTATAGAAGCAAAATATGTTCCCTTTAAAATGAGCTCCAATGGATAACAGCCAGTTTTCATAGATTGGAGGTAAATCAATTGTCCAAAGATTTGACTTGTCCAATTAAATAGGTTTTGCCTGTAAAGTATCATTTTTATACATAAGAGACAAATTATTGGCAGGAGAATGATACATAGTTTAAATTCAAGTTATCACACTTATTGAATAAAGACCTGGTATTTCCCTAAGGACTACACTTAACTGTGAAACTGGGAAAAGAGCATCTTTCAAATTCACTGTCAGTTCTTATACGACATGAAGTGTTTGCAAAACTTCACACATAGATCTCTTTGGTTCATGACACAGTTTCTGTAAAATAATACTAAACTTAGAAACTGAGTAATTCTTCATTTTCATTTTAAAGACTGGAAAATACTATCTTTTAGAAAGCTCTACTGTATAGTTGACAAGTGAATATGCAAATGAGAAAAAATAAAGGTCACATTAATATATAACCTCTCCATTATTATTCCACATAAAGGTACAGATGAGGTTGTACTAAAATTTGAATTTTTAATACTATATTGTAAAATAACCTCATTTTCAGTCATAAATTGTGTCTAATTTTATCATAACATGCATCACTATTATTATTATTATTATTATTATTATTATTATTATTATTTTGGTTCTTCTACCTCTAAATTAGCCAGATAAATGAAACATTTTCAGGCAAATGAATGGAACTAGAGAAAAAAACCATCCTGAGTGAGGTAATCCACACCCAGAAAGACAAACACAGTATGTACTCACTCATAAATAGTATTAAATGTATAGCATAGGATAACCAGGATGCAATCTACAGCCCCCGAGAAGCTAGGTAACAAGGAGTACCCTAAGAGAGACATTCATGGATCCCCCTAAGAAGGGTAAGTAGATAAGATTTCCTGAATAAATTGGGAGTGTGGGGGGTGGAGGTAAGAGGAGGTGGCAAAAGAACATTAGGGAACTGGATGTTCAAGTTGGGGAAGGGACAGAGAGGGAGAGCAATGAAAGAGATATCTTGATAGAGGGAGTCATTATGGGTTAGAGAGAAAGCTGGTGCTAGGAAAATTCCCAGGAACCCACAAGGATGAACCCAGCTAAGACTATAAGCAATAGTGCAGAGGGTTCCTAAACTGGCCTTCCCCTGTAATTAGATTGCTGACTACCCTAATTGTCATCGTAAAACCTTCATCCAGTAACTGATGAAAGTAGATGAAGAGATCCACAGTTAAGCACTGGGTGGAGCTCCCAGAGTCCAGTAGAAGAGAGGGAGGCAGGATTGATTGTATGAGCAGGCAGGGTCAAGATCATGATGGGGAAACCCACAAAGACAGCTAACCTGAGCTAGTTGGAGCTCAGGGACTCTGGACTGACAGCTGGGAAACCTACATAAAACCAAACTAGACCCTCTGAATGTGCATGACAATTGTGTGGCTTGGGCATTTTGTGAAGCCCCTGGTAGTGGGATCTGGATTTATCCCGAGTGCATGAACTGGCATTTTGGAGTCCATTCCCTATGGAGGGATGCCTTGCTCAGCCTCAATACATGGGAGAGGGGCTTGGTCCTGCCTCTCAACTTGATATGCCAGACTTTGTTGAATTCCCATGGGTGGCCTTTCCCTCTCTGAGGAGTGGATGGGGAGATGAGGGGGTGGTAGAGGTGAGCAAGAGGAGTGGAGGGAGAGGGAACTGTGGTTGGTATGTAAAATGGAAAACAAAACTTTTAAATAAAAAAGGAAAATGTAAATAGTTTAACTAATATAAAGAAACCCTATAGGAACTCATTACATGCATAAAACCTCACTAGAAAAAATAAATTTGTTTTTTAATCAGGATTTTTGAAAAGCTTAGATCTGTCTAAGCTGATGTTACCTTAAAGACCTATCTAAGAGAATTTGTCTTTTAGTTGCTTTCCTCACAGTGGTTTGATGAGAAAGATACTCATAGGCTCATATGTTTGAATACTTGGTGCCCAGTTAATGGAACTGTTTGGGAAGAATTACAGGGTATGGTCTTGTTGGAGTAGGTGTGGTCTTGTGGATTGATTGTGTCACTGAGTGTGGGCTTTAAGGTTTCAAAAGCCCACAGCAGGCTCAGTCTTGCTCTCTTTTTCTCTCTCTCTGCCTGTTGCCTAAGGGTCAAAACAGAAAGCTCTCAGAGACTGTTCCCACTCTGCATCTTTGTTTCCTGCTGTGATGATTATGCTCTACCCCTCTAAATCTGTAATCAAATATCTAATTAAATGCTTCTTTTTGATGTTGCCTTGTCATGGTGCCTCTTCATAGCAATAAAACAGTAACTAAGACAGAAGTTAGTCCCAGGAATGGTGTATTGATGTCACAGGCCCGATAATGCTGTTATTTGTTGAATATGAATGACGTTGGGGCACGGGACTAGAAAAGCAGTGACACACCTTAAGGAAGGCATAATGCATCATCCTAGCATAAGCATGGAAGACAGTATTGCTGAAAGCAATAAAGATCATGGCAGCCAATTTCAAGAAATTTTAGTGGGGAGGCATAGAGACCATTCTTGTGATTTTGGTGAAGAATGTGGTTGTTTTCTGCTCTTGTCCAAAAACAATTTGTCTGAGGCTAAATTGAAGAGTTTGGAATTAATGCTCTTGATGAAGAAAGGTTAAAGACAGCATAGGATTGACAGTGTTAGTTGACAGTGATCACTTGTATGCAGATCTACAATGAAAAGGCACAAATAAGGCATAAAGAAATACAAAGCATACAGTTTGGGGAGAGAAGGAGCACCAGGACTTTGATGCTAGGTGACATAAAATGATTTTTACAAATGATAGTAAAAGACCATACCAAGTTAATCCTACAACCTGTTAAAGGAATAGACTGAAGAATTTCCTCTACCTAAAAACCATCAATAAGTCAATGTTTGTACATTTTATACAAATATAAGTCTTAGAGGGGACCAGGTACCTACTCCAGCAAGCAGGAGAAATTTAGAACGTTAGCTGCCAGGTTCTGGATTTAGTGTCAAGAAAGATATAAGAAAGGAGGTGTGGAATCTCCCCCCACATTAAGCAAAGCCACTGAGGAAGGGCTGTCTATGCATGTGTTAGGGGTGCCCCTGCACAGATGCCTGGGGGGGGGAGGCCCTTACATGAAACTTTAAAGGTGAACCCTGGATTGTGTAGGTGACCACAAGATGTTGGGGAAGCCAGAGCTGTGAGATATCTGCCAAAGAGAGCAGCTAACAGAGTGCAGTAACAGCTCCAGGGAGAGAAGTGTGCTGCAGTCAGGAAAGCTAGAAGGGAAGATCCATTTAAGGCATAATTTGGAGTTTGCTCTTGTTGGTTTTGGTTTTGCTTTTGCCCACTGTTGCCTCACTGTCTCCTCCTTTTTGGAATGGTAACATATATTCTGTGTTATGGTATGTTAGAAGCATGTTATTTGGTTTTTGATTTTGGTTTTACATGGTGTAAGATATTGCCTTGAGTCTCAGAAGAGACTTTGGACTTTTAATATGTGTTAAGACTGTAATAGACTATGGGGGCTTTTGAAACAGGACTGGATACATTTTACATTATGATATGGCTAAAAGACTATGTGAGCCAGGGAGTGGAATGTGGTGGTTTGATATGATTAAAATGTCCTCCATAAGTTCATATATTTGAACGTTTAATCCCCAGGTAGTGAAACTGTTGGGAAAGGATTCCAAAGTGAGGCCTTATTGGAATAGGTATGGCCTTATTAGAGGAAGTGTGTCTCTTGGGGTGGGCTTTGAGGTTTTAAAAGCCTAGGCCAGGCCCAACCTGTGTATCTGCCTGCTGCCCTGTGAATCTGGGTATAAAGTTCTCAGCTATTGCACTAATGCTGTGTCTGTCTTATTCTCACCATTGTGATCAAGGATTCACTCTCAAAAACTGTAAGCAAGCTCAAAGTTAAATGATTTCTTTTATAAGAGTTGGCTTGATCATGCATAGTATCTCTTTTTAGCAATAGAACAAAAACAGCTTAATCTAAATAATCTTAAACTATGACTACTCCTTGGTCTACTATAATATTTGCAATAGATAAACTGGTTTCTCTCTAACTATAATTGTTGTTAAGGTTTGAAAACTATTAATTCTTATACATTTTGACCCATTTTTCTGCATGGCTTATCTGAATTGTATTGGATGCAAGATTTCATTGCACTCTATCACAGTGTTCTTATTAATTCATGAACATCCAGTCATGTTTTTTTGCCAGATTCTTCCTTAATTCCTGGGAATATAATAATGAAAAAAATATGTATAAGTAGATGCAATGGTGAGGGAAATTAAGGAAAGAAAGAGGGACCAAAGATTATAAATTATCTTCATAGTGAGCATGAACTTGATTACATTAACATCTGAATCTATTGAGCTAAACTAATCAGTCATAAAAAAGATCAGAGTTTTAAAGCCAGTAAGGAAATAATGGCCTTTCTCTGGCTTGTGTATCTGTGTGTGTCTAAAGAAGACATTACATTGATAAAATAGGCCTTGCAAGTCACCACTAAACACAGTCTCATATACTTGAACTATTCAGATTAAAATTTGCTACTGGCAGAAGTAGAGGGGAAAGAACAATTTCATTAAAAATGTGTATGTAGCATCAGTTATTTTCAATTAGCTAAATGTAACTTACAGATGATATGGATATGGGATAGAGGGATATGTACTACATATAAAGGTATTTATTATAAGAGATTGTCTAATGTTGTTATGGGGATAAGTCTCACAATGCTGTTCACTGTTCAATAAGCTAGAGATGGGCAAGATGTGTTTTAATAAGATTCCATTTGAGTCAAAAATGTAAAATTTATGCCTTTTTAAGTCTTCTTGAAAATATTCTCTTTAACACTTTTCAGTGGAAGTAAGTTCCACTATGTAAAGACTAACTGTGTAATGTGTGTTATCCACACATGGCTCAATACAATAAAATTGTTCCTCCTAAATTAATGAACTTAAAAAAAGTCCCATCTGCTTATCCATGAGAACATTGAAAGATCTAGTATTTAAACTGATTTAACTAACACAAATTTTAAAAATTTTCTTTTTAATTTGGTAATATTTGTCCCTTTTATAAAGGAAACCTTCTAATACTGAATGAAACCATTTTTTTACTAATATAAGGCAAAAAATAAGATATTTAGGATCATTAAGAAACAGGTATCATGGTTGCTATTATCTATTTTAGGATGTGATAGGGAATATATGTCCTCGTATCCATTTACAAAAGAAAGAAGGACTGGGGGCATGACAAGATGGCTCACTGACTAAGAACACTGGATTTACACATGAGAGGACACAGAATGTAGCTCTTGAACTACATTCCCACTGATCAAATTTCTTATTTCATGGCTTGATATATCAGTGGACACATATTAAATATTAAATATACCCAGTTTGTTTCCCACACCCTTGTCAGGTGGCTCACAAATACCTGTAGCTTAAACTTCAGGAGACTGAACAGTCTCTTCTGGTCTCCATGGGTACCTGAACACTGATGGTATGCAAACACACAGACAAAGACACAGAAATAAAAACAAAACAAACTATCAAAAAAATTAGGAACAAAATTAATACATACTTTATATTAGAGGATAATATTTGCCTTATTGTGTAGCACCACACTAGGATATCTATAATTTAATTTAAAATGATTTATGATATGTTTGATAACAAGTAAGAACAAATGTATTCCCCAACACAGAGACATTACAGTATTTTAAGCATATGGAAATTCTAATTACCCAGATTCAATCTTCACATACTATATATATGTACTGAGCCATCATTCTACATTCCATAAGCATTACAATATTATGTGATAATAAAGATATATTTAGATATATTTAGGAGTATAGGGAAATAGCTCAGTGATAGAGGATGCTTGCTGATTTTCTAAGCAATCAGATTTCAGTTCCAGCACATTGGATGGCTTACAACCAACTGTAACTCCAGCTCCACGGGAGTCAATGAATTCTACTGAATCTATAGGTACTCCATGTACACGTGTGAACATACATTCAGACACACATATACTTTTTAAATTAATTATAGTAAAAATATATTTAGGAAAAAAACACAAGAGAAACAATCATACATTTTGAAGAATAAAATTGCAAATCACTGGCAAGGAACATTGTCTGTAGTCCTCCTTAACTGCTAGGCTTTCCAGAACTCTTTGCTGTTACTGGGCTTGCAGCTGCATAGCCTCCACATCTGACTTCATTGTCACAGAGAGCTTGCTCTCCCTGAGTGTCTGTTGGCACATTATTATTTTTCTGTAATGACACTAGTCACAGTAGATTATGGACCCACTCTTCTCCAGTATGACCTCATCTTCACCTATGACATCTACAGTAACTACATTTCTCAATAACGTCTTGTTATGAGGTAATGGGAGTCCAAGATTCAACATATGTTTTTTCTTTGTGGGAAACACATTCAATGCTTAACACATATATGTGACAGAATTGTTAGAAGTTCTTATTAATAAAATCAAACCCGAGGCCAGTTATTGGGGTGACTGCTGGAAGATCAGAGAGACAGAACAAGCCAGTTTCTTCACCTCGCCAGTTCCTCACCTGGTCTTGTTTCCTCAGACTGCAAGCTTCTGAGTCCTCATCCATATGAATCTCAACTGAACTGTGCTGCTCCAAAGCCTAAAAGCTTAACCATCAAAATGCTAAACCAGCCAAAATGCTTCTTGTTTCTGGTCTTCATGCCTTATATATCTTTCTACTTCCTGCCACCACTCCCTGGGATTAAAGGCTGGATTTCTGGGATTGAAGGCGTGTGTCATCATGCCTGGCTGTTTCCAATGTGGCCTTGAACTCAGAGATCCATAGGTATTTCTGTCTCTGGAATACTAGCATTAAAGGTGTGTGATGCCACTGCCTATCCTCATGTTTAATATTGTGGCCGTCCTGTTCTCTGACCCCAGATAAGTTTATTTCAGGGAACACACAATATTTTGGGGAACACAATGCCACCACACATACATTCCACCACTTGAATCTATTTAATTGTATGGCTTAGTTTCATTGTCACTATTTGATGATATGAGATATCAGAAGTAACACATTTTACTCATCTTCTATCCTGCAAGTAAGCAAAGTTTAGTGAACTTACAACTTGTAATTGGTTGAGATGACATTTGAAACTTACTTTCCTAATCACAAAATCTATGAGGAAAACCACTAAGTAACATGGAAGACATGGTTAGATCACCGCCACTACTAGAGTGGAAGGCTAATAAGCGGTTAATTACTTCCGACTCATTGACCTTGAAAGATTTCATACAGACTAGTACAGTTTACGTTCAACCTCTTTGGGTGGGTTACAAGTTATCAGGGGAGGGGCAATGTGTAAAACCAAGGGTAGTTTCAACAACTTACAAAAAGATCACAGAATTTGAGCCAAGTTTTCCTGTTTGTTCATGTAACAAGTTGCAGACAACTTTACTCAGTATTACTTATACAAAAAAAGGAAATGCACTAGGTCTTATAATTCAAAGTCCATAAATAGCATAAAAATCACAGTCAGAACAATGCATTTTCTTGAAGTCTGAGGATTTACATGAATTTTCCCTAGTTCTGCCCTCTTCCTGTAGGCTTTTGTCTGAATAAAATAGATAATAGTCTTTTCTCTGTACAATTACATTTCTAAAGAATGAGGCAGCACCCTTTCTTGGCATTACAAGAAAGATTCTCAAGATGCTCACTCATTGTGTATGTCTTCTCTGATTCACTAACTATATTCCACAGTAAAAGAATAAATGGGAAAGTACAGAAAAGTATATAGGAGACAGTCAATGCTAGACAGATGTTATACTGCGTGACCATTCTCAGTGTTCTGGAGAACAAGGAGGACATCTCTATATTCCTCCTAATATCATTTATGTATATATTAATGGTTCCATCTTCATTATGAGCTTATGAAACAAAATGTTTTACTCATCTTCTATTCTTAATGACTATCATGTTGTATAGCATGTGTTCCATTGTTAAAATCAAAGAACAAAAATATAAAACTATTATAAATATAAAATAAGACTAGACAATTTATATAATGATTGAGCAATAGGACAAATTATTTATTATATTTTCCTTTTTATTTACACAAATGCTGTATCTTATTATTAAATTGAGAAGGCAAGAAAAATACACAGCTGCTTTGTTTACAATAGCAAATTAAGTCTATAGACATCCTGGAAATGCTCCTCTTAGAGCATCCAAACATGAGCTAGGACCCAGCAAGATGGCTCAGTGAGCAGAAGCCTGATGACCTCTACTGAGTTTCCAGAGTCCCTTGTAGAAAGAAAGAGTCAGTTCCCAAATGTTGTCCTTTCATGCCCACATGCATGCCAATGCACACACGCTCCAAGCTCACAACCATACATTCACACACATGCATACAATAACAGATGAAAGTTTATAAAGATTGATTAGAAAGTAGAACAGAGTCACACTATTCATGCTTTTGCCTCAGTCATCAGGTATATCGAATTATCTATCATGTCTGTTATGATCATTTCATCACCGAAATGTCTATATGAAGCTTTTCCTTGCCAATTCCCCTTCTCTTCATTCAAATTACAGATGTTACACGATATGGGAAAAGTAGTGCAATTAGACTTAAACAGGAAATATTTATTAAAAACAATATCACAATCAGGACAATATATAAAAATATTTTTGAGGATTTTAGTAAGATCCAAGATATGCATAAGCTCCTTGAGGTAATTTAGATATATATTACTACAAATTGAAATATTATAGGTGCATTCCCATTGTGGTTGTTTGAATGACACACTTCAACAAAAGGACTGTTTGATCTCTCATTATCATACATGAATATGACTATCAAGTATCAAATTTATTCTCTGTGAAAGAAAGGCTTGTTATAATTTCAAGTATTTTTTTCTGGTAAATTCTGTAATTTATTCTTTTTTACAGATAAATTCCACCATGATTCTTACAAAAGAGCAAAATGATTTTTTGAACCAATGTGTCATCAGCTTTTTAGCAATCTCCAACTCTTCAGCTCCTCCCACATAACAACACTGTTTTCTCATTGCCTGTGATACTTTGTACTTCATTATGGAAATGTCCAATATGAAGTTTTTGTTGATTGATCCACTTCTCTGTTCATTCAAATAACAAATTTGCATCATAATATGAATGTGATCATTGATTTTCTAAATATTTATGAGCACACAATTTAGTAGAGACCTCTTTCTCTCAGGTATCACACTCCAAGGAAGGAACATTCAGGAAAAAAAATTGTACTGATGAAACTTCAGTAATTTTGTCCTTATAGATAGTTCTCATTTGGAGAAATGTCAGGGCTGAAGTCTGAACACTCAAAATTGTCCCTGCTAACACGTGTCCCTGCTATGCCAGTGATATAATTAAATGTAGATGCTATCTAACCAGGTTGACAACTTTTAAGCACTTTGTTACCTTGGATTTTATTTTGTTTGAGCTCTTATAAAATGGAAATCCATTAAGATTATTAAATAGAGGAGCTGGAGATATAGCTCAGGTCAAGTGTATGCATAGCACTTTCAGAGGACCCAAGCTTGGTACCCAGAGTAGCAGGAGGCTTCCAGCCACTTCTAACTCCCCCTCCAGGGGATGTGATGTCTCTGGCCTCCTTGAGTATCTGCTTTCATCTGCTCAACCTAAATAGAGACAAACAAATACTGACATACTCCAAACTGAAGAAACAAAGACCTTAAGAAAAAGGTTTTAGTAGAGAAGACTTAACAGAGGGGAGTAGAACAGCTTTGATTGTGGTGCTCCTTAACATTGTGTATGTCTTCACACAATTCCAAAGTTATGCTGTGTCTTTAAAAATCAAGATAACTGAGCATTCCTTGGGTATATGCCCAAGAGTGCTACAGCTGGGTCTTAGGGGAGATGTATTCCCAATTTTCTTAGGAAGCACCATATTGATTTCCAAAGTGACTGTACAAGCTTGCATTCCCACTAGCAGTGGAGGAGAGTTCCCCTTGCTCCACATCCTCTCCAGCATAAGCTGTCTTCTGTGTTTTTGATCTTAGCCATTCTGACAGGTGTAAGGTGGTATCTCAGAGTCATTTTAATTTGCATTTCCCGGATAATTAGGGATGTTGAGCAATTCCTTAAATGTCTTTCAGCCATTTGAACATCCTCTGTTGAGAATTCTCTGCCTGTACTGAATCCACCAGGTTTAAATGTATCCCTAGGGAAGTCTTGACCTGGAGGAGATGCAAATGGAAGGGAGGGACTGGGGGGATGGTGGGGGGGTGGGAGTGGGGAGGACAGGGGAACCCATGGATGATGTGTAAAATTAAAACACAAATATAATAAATAACCAAAAAAAGGAAAAAGAAAAAAATCAAGATAAAAGGTAGATGCTTGTGCATATGCCCCTAGATCTTACCATCCCTTGCCCATTCAGGTCCAGTGTTGCTCTACTCACAATGTCTAAGGAAAAGATTCAGACCGGTGCCCAAACAAGATGACCACATTTACACAATGGAGTTCTCCTCAGCACTGACTACAAATAAAATGAGAAAATGATTGAAACTGGAAATATTGTATTAGTGAGGCCCCTCAAGCTTATAGACAAATGCCATATGTGCTCTTTCGAGGGAAGATACTAGCTTTAATTTTTATGTATTTTTGTTTAATCAATATTGAGTGCACGTAAAGGTTAGGAATCTGGAAAGGCTCGTGAGAGGTGAAATAAAAGGGGCTTTAGGGAGTATAATTCAGGGAAGGGTTAAGAGGACACATGAGAGTGGGAAAAGAGTGGAAGTAGGCACCGAGTCAGAGACAGGGCAGCAAGGTGGGTAGGCAGTAAACAAACTCAAGTGTTATAAAAGTGCTGTAAGGAAACCTGCTACCTTGTAAAGAGCTAACTTTAAAAATTAAAAATGTAAGTTGAACAGAATTCAATGAATGATCTCTTGGAGATAAACAAATCTGAAAGTGAAATTTAAAAGGCATTTTAAGAGTTTACAAAAACATAATTCTTCATCAGGTTGTCTAATTTTATAGGCTTTATTCAAAATATGGGTATCTGTTTACACCAAGGGAAGGGAATCATTTTGGTAATAATGCAACTGGCTCTCTCCAAGTTGAGTCATCTCTCAGTGAACTTGACCATAAACATACCACATTCTGGGACACAAAGCAAACTTTAACTAATACAAAACATGAAGTAATTCTTATCTCTACCTGACCATCATGCAATAAGTCAACATCAAACAAAACTCTACTAATTTTTTTAGTAATCATGGAGATTAAGTAACTCATTATTGAAAGATGGATGAATGGATCAAAAAATTAAGAATAGAATAAAAAATTTCCAGGAGCTAAATTAAGATAAAAGAAAATACAACAAAATTTTGTAGATATCTTAAAAGTAATTCTAAGAAGGAATGCTGTCACCCTAGTTGATTATATTTAAAAAAATTAGAAAGAACACAAATAAATGACTCAGTGATGCATCTCAAGAATTTAGCAAAATGGAAAAAGAAAAGACAAGCCAAATCTAAACCCATTATATGGCAAGAAATAATAAAAAAATCAAAGCAGAAATTAATGAAATGGAAACAAGAGAAACAATACTAATAATCAATGACTCCAAAGCTGGTTCTTTGACAAAATATTGACAGATCCTAGGCCCTATTAGAAAGAAGAAGGAATGAAATGATCCAATTTACAGAACCAGAAAAGCAGAGAAGCATTACAGCAGACACCAAAGAAGGACAGAATATTATAAGGGAATGGTTTATTTGTACTCCCTTAAGTTGGGAAGTCTTAAAGAATGAGTGAATATTTTTGGTCAATTCAAACTAACAAAGTTAAATCAAGAAGAGACCAGCAACTAAAATAGAAGCATAACAAAGGAAGATATTCATACAGTGAAAAAAACATTTTAAAACTATAAAGGTCCAGGCCCAGATGGATTCAGACAGATTCTACCAGACTTTCAAAGAATAACTATAACCAATTCTTCTTGAACTCTCTTAAGAAAAAAAAAAAAAACAAAAAACAAAAAACCAGGAGGAAAAGAAAGAAAAATCTCCCCTAAACTCCAAACTCACCCTATGGAGCCAGCCTCACTCTAGTACACAAAGAAGGTGAAGACACAACTCAAACATTTTCAATCCAATCCAGAGTGTCTAACTCTAAACTTCAATGATGCTTTGGAACACTTGGAATTTCCTCAAAATCCTGATTCATAGTCAAAAGACTGTTCTTTTTCAAGAACTGATTGAGGGCTGACAAGGTAGGTACATCTGTGTAC
Organism: Onychomys torridus; assembly: GCF_903995425.1. Classification (NCBI taxonomy): domain Eukaryota; kingdom Metazoa; phylum Chordata; class Mammalia; order Rodentia; family Cricetidae; genus Onychomys; species Onychomys torridus. Next base: position 100,762,007 of record NC_050448.1, read on the forward strand.
CACTTTTTGCACCAGCATGGGAAACTAAATTTGATTCCTAGAACCCAGGTGTGGTGACACCTTAGGAATCTTAGTGGTGAGGAGGCAGAGAAGGGATTTCTGGCCTCTGTTTACTAACCATCTAGCCAGTGGTGAACTTCAGAACAGAGGGAGGCCTTGTCTCAATGGAGGTGGACATCATTCCTGAAGGTAGCTCTCCTGCTTGTCTTCTGGCCTCTGCACACTCATATGTTAGTATACACATAAAATTAATTTGATGGAGATGCCAGTTATGTACTACAAGATACCCTCTTTCAAGTGAAATACAGCAGGTAAGAAAGACAGATCCTGGAGTGTGAACAGGCAGGTTTTGTATAACTGTGAGCTCTTGGGCTCAGACACTGGGAACTTTGGGAAATGATGATGGAAAGACACAAGGCACAAATCATTAGATTAAAAACAAGATGCAGCATGGCAGGCACAGGTAGTATTGCACTGTTCTTGAAAATTGTTAAAATTCTTCCTCTTGCTACAGTTGGGAACAAATATAGAGAACCACAGGCAGACAATGAGCAGAGAGTGAGAGACCTTGGGAACACTCCGCTTTAACAGGATATCTGCATCAAATCCCTCCCCTCAGGGTTCAGGAAATCCTGCAGAAGAATAGGTAGAAAGAGTGTAAGAAAGAGAGGGAAAGAAGGACACCAAGGAGACAAGGCCATCTAAATCAGCAGGATCCATGCACATGCTAGCTCACAGAGACTGGCAGCATGCACAGGTTCTCACTGGTCTTTTGGGTATGTAGTGTGGCTTCCAGTTTAGCCTTTTACTGAGATTCCTGAGTGTGCAAACACCGGTTCTCTGTATTTGTGTCTTTCCTTGTGCTTTTCCTTCTGTTTGTTTTGCACTATATGTTAGTTTTAGTTTTATCTTATATCCCATTGTATTTTATCATTATCTCTTAGAAGCCTCTTGGTTTTCTAATGAGAGGCAGAAAGGTTGTGGATCCAGATGAAGGGGGAGGTAGAGAAGAACTGGGAGGAGTAGAGGAAGAGAAAACAGTAACCAAGATGTATCATGTGAGAGAAACCTATTTTCAATAGAAGAAAGAAGAAAATTTCTAGACTTACCACTACAAAAAGATGTTGTGAAGCTTGTCAACTTTAACTGATTCCACTTAGACATTCTACATGTTAAAAAACACAACATAATTTATATGACAAATTTATTCAAATACTTGTAAATAGATTTACATTTTGTTCTTCAAGACATGGTTTCTAAGTGTAAAAGCCCTAGCTATCCTAGAACTTGATGTGTACACCAGACTGGCCTCAAACTCACAGAAATTCACCTACCTCTGCCTCCTGAGTGCTGTGATTAAAGGCATGCACCACCACTACCCAGCTAGATTTACAATTTTTAAAGTTGTGAAACTCAAGAATTTTCTGCAGAGGGGAAGGACCGTTATGCACATTAGACATTGTAAAGGTGTACTATGCTTGGTGAGTAGAATATGTTACTCTAGTTTCCATTACATTAACAAATGCCTGAGATAAACCAACTGAGATTATGGTTTTAGCAGAAGTTTGTGTCAAGAAATAAGGTGGAGAGCAACTGCAAAAGCAAACTGACTGCACTTCAGCCTTGGACCTACACATGCATATACACACATTCACAGCTGCAGAGACATGTGCTCACATCCACAGGAACACATACATAAAACACACACACACACACACACACACACACACACACACACACACACATATGTTATCACTTCTCAGTATTTCAATTATATCATTATCTTCCTTGAAAATTAATATGAAATACTTTTTGTATTACCAAGAATAATGTTGTTTTTAATGTTACATATGAGCTGTGGTCTTTAATCAGTCTTCAGTTTGATTGATCCATCTGTACTCTCTGTATACTTAATCGTTCTCTTTCTTGAAGTACCCTGAAACCACACTCCTGGCTTCATCATGATTTACTGGCTCCTCTTAATCTCTTCAGTTTGGTCCTTCTTCAGTTTTTCTAGCATTGAACCAATGAAGCGATTAAACTTTAGTCCTTGAATCTCTTCTTCCCTGCAGGTATTCTCACAAACACTAATTCACTTCCTTGATTTATATACTATGTATTAAGAGATTATAGACTCAGCACCCTAGAACTTCTGTCATGTGTCTGTATGACTATGTTCAAGAGCCACTTACAAATCCTGGTTGTAAATCATATTGGCATCTGGCCTGTCTATGATAGTCATCCTCATTGTCTCCTCAAATCCAAAGGACTTTCTCATTTCTGTCAAGGTAACTTCTATTTCACAGTGATGCCAATTGAAAGTCTTGAGGTCATTCCTTGATATGTTTGTTTGTTTGTTTTTTACTGGAGAAATACTGTACAATCATTTGGAATTATAACCAAAAAAGTCAGGGTAAACATTTTTAAAAGGATTGAAAAGAATCTGGGGAAGTAAAATTCAATTAATTTTGACTATTGACAAGTCTCTCTTTTTGATGTTCATTTAAATGACTGTTCTGGGAAATCCTTAAACAGGTAATAAAGTCATTTGCCACTTTTATATTACCCAACAGAAATTTCCTAGAATATTAAATGTAATTATGGCTTTGTTGATAGTAAACCATTTATGTAGAATGTTTCATGTCTTTATTAAATATTCCCAAAGATCTCAATATGTAAGAACCATTTGGTTGCAAAATCAGACATAGGATTCAACATCTTCAAATTGATTAGGATTCTACACCCCACAATATATCCATAATCACATTTGCATACTTAGAATACATTGCATGATATCTAGTACTGACTTCAGCTGGATAAAAACTTGTGTTGTAAATGTGGATTTAGGTTAACTACAGTGGGAAAAATCTGTTACTAGTATTCATAGGGATGACCAGATTGAATGGCTACTGAAATAAAGGAATACCAGTAGTAAAAGCATAAGAACATCTGCTCTAACATCAGAATGACACCAGCTGAGCTTCCACTAATACTAACCCTATACATGTCCTACGCCTTGATCAAAAATATCAGTCCCTGTCTATAGTACTAAACATTAACCAGTATGTGCACATACTAAAATCTTGAGAACTCAACATGTTCATATACATCTGTCAACATACTACTTTCAGGAATTGATATAGCTAAAACAAAGTTCTATTTGGGAATTGTTTTCAACAGTATGCATCCTAGTACAATTAAAATTCACATATCTATCATATACATTAAAAAAACTTCTTCAGATTGATAAGGAATAAATCAAGGTCATAATAGAAGGACATATTCAGAAAGAATTTTTTATTCTGGGAATGAATGCTGAGCTTTCTTGATGTTTCACAGGCATTTTATGTCTGAGCAATAATCCTATTCATTTGTTTTTTTTTAATTTCAAAATACCATCTCACTAAGTTGCTGAGCCTAGGCTTGAATTTACTCTGCAGCCCAAGAAGACCATCATATTTGTGACCATAATACCCAGGTAGTTGGGTTGATGGTCACAATCAGGCTTTGCTTTATCCACAGATTTCAACCAGACTCTTTGACTAGCCTTTATATGTCAAACAGGTTTATGAAGAATAATTTCTATTTTTTTACGTTTTAAAAGTGCCTGCAATTCTTTTCAGAGTTGTGCTTAGTAACTAAAACATTGTAATATTTCACTCCTTTGCTGACTCCTCTCCATGTACATTTTCATCAGGGAATGCCCTGTTGTGGGAAGTAGTGCCTGTGTGAATGAGGCCTTCAGTTCTACTAATTTACAACAAATGGTTCAAAATATCAAGCCACAGATGTTGACCCTTTTCAGAATATTTTATTGATATTTTACAAACATAAAGAGTTTCAAGGAGGAATTACTTATTATTTGAAGTGTACATGTTTGAAAATGACAAGACACGATTTCATCCCTTTTCAGTACAGAATTCAGTGTGATTCCAGTGAGATATAAAGTCATAAATTTCTCATGAAATATAAGATATTCCAAAATACAATAAAATAATTTAATACGTGATATTACAATGTCTTTGAAGAGCATAGCATTGTGTCTATTGAGCACCACTCTTGCCCTTATGAAGTTTAATTCTAATGATGTTTCTGATTTACTTGTGCCATTAATAATTATATCACTCAGCCTTGAATGTGGGGAGTTTTAGAATCAGATTCTTGAGACACTTCTGGTAGTATAGATGCATTTGAAAGGAGTTAAACAAAATATAGAGGATTAATTCTTTCAAAAGTTAAATATCATCACAGAAATTTAGATTGCCTTCCAAAAATCTAGCCCTTCACATACTCAAATTTTTAATCTTGATTTAATATAGGTAGCAAAAAATGAAGATACTTATTCTAATATCAAAAATTTTAAATACTATATTTATATACATATATTTAAAATTAGCTATTAGATTCCTTCTAAAAACACAGCAGTTCAATTAATCTAGCTGTTTACAACTACAAGAATTTATAAGTTATGAAAATCACACTAATGTTTGTGCCTCTTGCATTGGGAATACATTTGCAATGGTTGTTTGGAATCAGTCATGAATTATTTATATTCAAAACTTAATTTCAGGCATATTTCAATTCAATCTTTTAATTTAGTTAACATGTTGCTTTCCCATGATGCCCTGTTCTATCAAAATTTTCACTTTTAATTGCAAAATGAACTAATTTTATCATCAATTTTGAACTACAATTAGTTTTTAAATAAACCACAATAATGTCAAATGTCAGATTAACTTGCACTGACTTTGCTTTGATCTTAAGAATTAGAAGGAAAAATTCAAATTATTATTGAATTTAACCTCTGTTATTTTGCATTAAATTTCTGAATGTACTTACTTCAAATGTTATTACTGTTCTTACAATATTTTCTTGCAGAAGACCAATACTAACATCTCATTTTCTTGTTCATGAATCCAAAGAAGACATAGATGGCAAAAGGATGAAAAGTAATTTAGAAGAAAATATGATGACAAGGAAAGCCTTCACTTTGTGCTTCATATAAACCTCTTTCTGGTGATCTGGGCAGTCAGTCTTCCTTGTAGTTATGTTGTAGTTAAGCTCATTATAGCAACATCAGCAGATCCTAGAATTATGTCACATATTTTCAGAAATGATCTTAATAACAAATGTTATCACAAACCTTTATAATTCTGATCAACCATTCCTTGCAAATCATAAGTATTGCACTGTTCACTGACCATGGAATCTTTAATCTACTTACTGCAGAAATATCCCATAAGAAAACATGTTAATGTGTTTTCAGGGCTGGGTAGATTGCTCAGTGGTTAAGAGAGTTTGCTGCTTAAGCTTGAAAACCAGAGTTCAAATTTACAGAACCCATGTTAAAAAAGAAAAGCCAGATATATCCCTGTGTGCCCCTGTACTCCAGCAGTGTGGGCAGACAAGGAAGGAGGTTTTTTATGGAGGTTTTTTCACCTCTATTACACCTTCAGGTCTCAAGGAAATGATAGAAAATGCCTACAAAATACTAAGTCATAGAGCCAGAGCCTGAACATCAACAATTAACCATCACTGTGCATTTCAAACGAAGTTGCACAGACTTGCAATGCCCTCAGGCTACTAGATAAATTCTTAAACTTGATTGTAGTGTTCTATTTAATTTGCTATTGACTTGCTCAGCTCATTAATTATCATTTGGGAGGTATTTTTCTTCCTTTTTAATTGATTGTCTCTAAAGGTATTTTAATAAATATTTAATGCTTTATTTTCTGCTACACTCTTTCTAATATGTTTTAAAATGAAGACATACTGAAATATAAAGATTAGATGATTTAGTAATAATTTTAATAAAGTATAGAATAAAATGCCTAATGTCTTGATATTTAGCAAAATTTTATGCTTCTTCTTTTATTGATGTAGACTCACATGAAAACCATGAGCCTGTGGTTTGACAAAGTTCCTACTCCAATCCCACATCACTGAACTAATGATATCCTTGAACCTTCTCTGTTTCAATCTCTCTATTTGTATCTTAGGAGGTAGATGTTTCTGAGGAGACTGTGTCAATACAGGAAAATTACTTTTAAGATATCAAACTCACTTAACACGTACTGTAATTTTACAAAAGGCAACTGCTTCTTTTGAATTTGAACCTCATTTTACTACCTTTCATTCTTTCCTATTACTATTATTCATATCAATCAACTAATTATAGACTATAAATACCTGCATTTATGTACTCTATAAACTCTGTCAACTTAACACAACCTCAAATAGCCTGGAATGGGCATGTTAGTTAGAGACTTTCTACATTGGGTTGCCCTGTGGTCATGTCTATGGAGATTGCCTTGACTGACTTTGTTGATGTGGTAAAGATTCACCCCAAATAGGGGGAGCACTTTCTGGAAGCCAGCCAGATAAAAAGGATGTGGAAGAAGGAAATATTTGCCTTTTTTTCACTTGGCTATCACTCTTCCTGCAAGTTTATCTACCTTATTGCTAATGTTACTGATTCCCTTGCAGATATTAGAACCAGGTTCTCAGGACTTCTTATAATGACTGAACACCTGAGGCTCTCTCAAGAATCCTCCGAGCCTTCAGTGCCATGTTGGGGTGGTTAAAGAACCCATCCCTGTATACTAAACAACAACTGGCTTCTTGGTCTTTCTGCAGTATGACAACTATTGTTGGATGACTCTGTTCCTTGTAAATTAGAAATCCAATATATATACTCATTTGTGGTTTTGTTCTCTAGAGAACCCTGACTACAAAGTCCAATCAGGGTTACTTAGGATCTATCCCAACTTGGACTGGATATTGTTTAAAACGTCAGAGTGTATTCTCATAAAAGGAGTTCACACCATTAACACTTTGTCTGAATTCTCAGAGTGGGAAGATGGCACTTATTCCTACTGAGCTCACCACTCTTGATTTCTTATGTTATTGTTACCATGTTATTGATATTTATTCTCAGTTCTATATATGTCCTTGGAGAGCTATTCTAATGGCTTAGTAATCAGTCATATGCTTTGAAGTATATTAGCTAATTGTTTATAAACTGCCTTTCCAAAAGTTCTTTAATTTTATCTGAGATAAATTTTATCAGAGAGATTTAATTTTATCAGGAAGAGGAAAGAGCAACTAATAATTACATCCATTCAATTTAAATGTAACTGGGGTTTTGTTTGTTTCTTGGCTTCATATTTTTGCCTGAGCAAAGTAAAATGATCTTGTAAGAATGAGTCAATAAAAAATTAACTTGTCCACATTTTAATCAGACTAAATCATGCCACGATAAATTGTGTGTCTTTAGCAATAAATGTATTTTGTTACACTTACATTTCCTTTCTTTGCATTTTTTGTTTTATAGAAAAGTTAATGGATTTCTAGACTTCTCATAAGTGCTTCCCTAGTATAGCGCACCCAAAGTGGTTATCTAATATTAAATAGAAAAACTGAAAACATACATGTAAGTAACACAACAGAGAAAATGGGTTTATTTGCCTATGTTCAAATATTTTTAGTAAGTACATTCTAAGAATTTTTGAGGATTGTATTACCTGAGCTTTAAGAACATATTTAGTTTTTCATGTGAAAAAGTAGACTTTGTCTGACAAGTTTCTTTCTCTATTGTCTAATGTTGAGGTTATTTTCAGGCACTGTGTTTTATAAACTTTGACAAAATACAGTGGATGCTTATACAGTACTCACCAGAGTGTATAAAATATATTTTAAGGGGAAAAAGTACCACCTGAGTTCCATTAGAAATAAAAGATGAAATTATTGTGTCATATAAAAATAACATATTTTGGGAGGGACATGATTTTGAAAAAGTAGCTGAGTACACTATGTAGGAAAATGCTTGCTTTAGTTTGAAGTTCAATTTAATATAGACTTGGGAATTGATTTATTAAGTACTGGTATAACTCTCAGTAACTTAATATGTTGATTGTGCCATTAATGTGGGCAACCATAGAATACTAAACAGAAAATGTGTTAAGCAGTTTCACAATGTTAACAGAATCTTTTCAAAGTAGTAAGTTGACCCTGCTGCCTCTAAGAATACCATGAATGTAAGGAGTGGAAATTTAACGTACCACACCTTATCAAAAAGACAGTTCAGAGGTAGAATTAAGGCAGATGTTGTGTCTTAATTTGTTTCGTTGCTATGTATTGTTTTTAAAAGTCTGAACAGCAAGTTTAAAATAAAACATTCTATGACTGACACATAAAACGTATTCCTTCAAAGTTTTTAGATAATTTAGTTAAATTTTAATAATTCAGTTTAGTTTGGGGTTAAAAGGAAGTTTGAAGGCTAACACATTGAGGTCTGAGAAAATAAGGATAATGAATAAGAAGGTTTCCAGTTGCATACGAGACAAGCAAGATCCAGAGGTAAGAAGAAGGGTTGGGATATAGACCAGCAGTGCCAATGCCCCCTCAATGCCCCTGAGGAAGATAGCTAAGTCAATACAGTCTTGTCCTACAGTCTTGCTTCAATAGCAGCTAATCTTAACATACTTGATCATAAGTAAGGAAGCCTTCTAACAGGAACCTTTCACCTCAGAGACCACCCAGATGGCCCTGTAGACCAGGAACCAATTAAGAACCCTGCTAGCTCCTCACAGTTCATAAAGTTTTGATTTGTCAATCTCACTACAGATAGAAAATTTGAGAAAACATAAAATCTTTATTTTTCACATTTCAACTTACAGAATTATATATATTGAGTAGAAGTTTTTCATTCTGTTTTGTTTTTTGAAAAATATCACATTTCTTTTTCTAAACTATTTCTTATTTTTAAATTCATAAATGCAAATAATTATAGTACTAAGATAACTAATATGTTAGTATATACACAATGAGGCTGGTAGAAATATATACTGATGATTAACATTAGCAGGTCTGTTAGGTCGAGATACCTGGATGGCCACTACTGATGTGCATTAGGTTGTTTATTCCATAGGTTTGCCAGAGTTTTACTTTATGCTAGCCTTAGCTGGAGCACCAAAGTACAACAGAGTTGATCCACACACCTCAACCGTGTGTGTGCCACAATAAGAGAAAACTCATCATGATGTATTACAACTTCACACCAATAAAATAATTTTTAATTAAAAAATTCAAGTAGAACTTCTTAGAACTGAAGTTGAAAGAAAAATAATTCCACTTTCTCCTCATTCTATTGGCCAAAAGACATCATGTGACAGAAACCAAGCTGAAGAGCTAGAGACATATTTCAACACAAGAAATCATCCACAAAGGCACATGACAAAGAAACTGACTATGGGTAGGAACAAAGAAATAACATACCTTCTGTAGATAATAACGTCTTCTGAATAAATAAGCACAACTAACACAGTTAGCACTTTCTTCACTAATGATTGATAAGGTGATTAATGTGGGAAGGCCTATTCCACCACCTGCTGTTCCACCCCTGGGCAGGTATCCCTGAGCTGTATAAAAAAGTTGGGTTAGGATGAGCAAGCTCTGGGAAGCAAGCCAGTAAACACCAGCTTTGAGTCATGGAGTTTATTGTAACAATAGAAATCAAATTATATTAGTAAGTTATTATAGTATTGTCATGAATAGACCTGCATTACTATAGGATATCTATTTATTTGTTTTTGTTTGTGTTTGTATGATATTCTTTATGATGTGAATGTATGATAGTCTGCCTCTTTATCTGTATGTTCTCCAAAGAATAACATTGGCTATTGACAGCCACTTTAAAAAATAGTAAGGGTGTTGGGAGAAGAGTATAAAAATATTTCACTAAAAGAAAAAAATAGATTATACTGAGGAAATTGTGTGATATGTTTTACATTCAGTGCTGCATAGATAAATGAAGAACCTGCACTTGTAGGGTTAAAAGGTAGTTCATCTCATATTTAGATTTAGGTGAACATTTCGAAACAGCATGGAACTTCATGGTATTACAGAAATGAATTAAAAAATCAAATGCACTGTATGCAGCTACAGTAAGAATTATTATATGAAGCTCTTGGTTCTGATATGCATGAGTATGTATGTGTATGAATCAACAAAAGATCAACAACCTGTGATCTGGATGCTGAGTCTTTATAGATATCCTTGGTTTTTAAGCCAGAAAAGGAAATTGTATAATTTATAATTAATAACATTCTTTATAAAAAATAACCCCAGTGTTCCTTCATCTTCTTAGTATGTGTCAGTAACTAAAGTATTATTTTCTACACCTTTGAGTCTCTAAAGCATAACTTAATATTTCCTGTTGTTCTCTAGTCAATACCTGATATAGACAATATTTGTGTACAATAGATTTATGGTATAGGTGTTGGAATGTGAACGCTTATAAATGTTTGGTGTTTTGTCAGGTTAGATGATTGGATGCTTAGATCTTATTTCACCTATATTTTACCAGGTGTATTATGAAACATATTGCTTTAAATAGTCATTAAGCTTATAGAAGAATATGAAAGAATATTCTCTGAAGAGATTCATTTACAGAAATACTTTGACATGGTGAAACATTCAAAGGGCAGGCTTTAGAGATTGTTGCTGTTCATTCCAGATGTGCTACTTAGGTCTTGAAATTATGATGGAGAGATAAAAACACCAGGAATTCATGAAATGCAGACATATTGCTCTAACAGAAGATATAAACAAAATATTCCATGGGAACATTTTTATAAATGATTTGAAAAAATAAATTTTTAATATTTGACATGTCTGTGTGTGTGTGTGTGTGCGTGTGTGTGTGTGTGTGTGTGTGTGTTTCTGACAAGAGCAAGCCTCTAAATAGTTCTCTTGTCTCATAATGTGAATGTTGGGATTATAAGTGTGTTCATCATGCTGAACATTGAAGATATGATTAAAGTTGGTATATTGAAACACATTAGACAGCTGATATCTCTGACGACTGAAACCAGGTTTAGTCAATAACCTTTTCTTTGTATTGTTATAATCATAGCCATGGAAGGAATAGACACAATAGTGGCTGATGCTTGAGTAGCGACTCCCTCCAAGGCATGTGGCAGCTTAAGCTAGGAACATAAACCATGTTGTTCCAAATGTCCAATTGCAAATAGAAGAGAGAAGTATTTGATTACCATAGTTACTTTGGCAGATTAGGCTAATATTAATTATTTAAACCCAAGAAGCTGTACTTGATAGATAATGGAGCTTTTTTTTAAGAATATCGTGGTTTAATTAGAATGAAACCATTTATTACTGTTTGATTAGCCTTCATAATCAAATTGATAAACTAAATAAAAGGACCATTTTTCTATTTCTTTTGAATAAATGACTAAAAAAATATGATTTAAAGCTGTATTTGTTTGTATAACTATTGAAATATCCCCTACATAATATTATCATAATAAAGTAGGAAGAGATATTCCATAATGAGCAGTGCTTAGCGAACTTGTTTCTCTGGAGGGAAACTGGATCTGGTGCTTACCAGACAGATAGATCATTACAACATGTCTCACATTTCTATGTGTTCATATCACTGGTTGCACTGAAATCTATAAATGGCCAGATATTCAAAATATCACAACTTAATGATACCTTACAATGCACCTTGCCCATCCATCCATTGTCTTCTGCACATTCGAAAAAAAAATAGAATTTAGCACAACTTCACTGGATGGAAAACATTTCTATGAAGCCAATATTTTTTTAAGTTATAAGAGAGTTATGAAGGTAAATGAGTGCATGGAAATGTGAAGCTCCTCTCCAGTGCTCACCCCCGTGTTAGCATTATATTTACAGTGTCAGGCTTGACTTAAAGATCAAAGTTCACCTTTACCAATAGTCCATTTTGTTTGTTACCCGGGTTTTACTTTTATTTTCCAAATATTAACATCTTAGTGGAGTAAGTTATTTGTAAACATATTTAAGTCAAAAGGTAAGCTAGCTATAGAATGGAGCACAGCCTGCTGCCAGATTCAGTGACTGAGTCCAATTATAGGTAAAACTGGAGGCTATTCACTCAAATAATCTACCAGTAAGTAGGATAGAAAATTAATTTTCTTTGCGTTTGATGAGTCTGCTCTCTGTTTCTGCTGGGCCATTTGCACATTAGTCAGAGTCTGAGGGAGTGCAGCATCAAATTCAGAGCAACAGCAGTTTTCTTCAAGTCAGATCAACAGAGATGAATTGGCAGATTCTCAGTGCACCATCTTTTATACAATATTGCCCTCTATGGGAACTAAAATACTGAAGGAGCAGAAGGATGTTTATTGTTTGTTTTACTTCTGTGATCACCAAATGCCCTTTCTTATTTCTTTTCATTTGATGGAAGCTGTCCGCTCATCTTCTAACCAGTATAAATTGCTGAGCTGCTGACCACCTACAGCATCACTTTATCACTTCGTGTTACTATAATATCAGAATGCAATGTATTTTCTATAGCATCCAATTGTTCATTTTATCTTATTTTGTTAAAATATCCCTCGAGGAAATAGGCTTATTTTAAGCAAATTTATAATTACTTTGCAGAAATATTCTACTTAGAAAAGGAAGCCACAATTAGGTTCCTGAAATACAGAGATCCTTACTATGATCTGGAAGATGATGCTTTACACAAAAGAGTATCCACACACTTCAGTGTCTTTTCTTGTTTAAAGTTGTTTATAAAACATGTTTAAATTATGAAAGTGAATGCAGACTTTTTCTCTTACCAAATTATTTTACTCATGAATATTAGGTAGAGCAAAATGACGTGGGTTCTAAAATGGAAATTAATCTGTGCTCTGCTCTATGGAAATCTGCTTTCCTTGCATCTTCCCAATTTCATTTGAAATGAGTTACTTCTATTTTCAAAACTCACAAACAGGCAAACTTCATTCACAAACACGTTCATGTGAAAACTCTTAACACACCTTTATCTCAATTTTCCAGTTTTCAGTTGCTACATTCCATAAATTCAGTTTTAAAAGTGTGAGCACCTACCCCTATAATTGTACTGCTCCAAACACTGAGAATAAGAAGAGTTAGACATGATTTATGTACTTAGAGCACAGAAAACATGTCTGGTGAACACACACACACACACACACACACACACACAAACACACACCTAATGGTAGCAATATAATGCTGTGCTTATAATTGCAGGCTGCTGATAGAGTGTAGCAATGGGCTGGATTTGCCTATCAGACCTCTGCTTGTGGCATCTCTCAAGTATAAGGAAAATATAAGCCATTGCTAGCTGACACTACTCACTACATTTTGACAGATCACCCTAACTGGCAAGCAATACATACTCTCTAAATTACCACACATACATATATACACACAACATACACAAACTTATACATAGAAACACATACACCATACACATTTAACAGGTACATGCACACACTAAGCATACATGTACAACTATACACATGCCACACACATATACCCACACATACATACAAACACCACCATGTACATCTATACACACAGATACATATAGATGTGCACAGACATTCATTTGTGGTTTTTGTAAGTATTTATGTGGTATGTGTATATGTAGGTGAGCATATATTGTATGTGCATGCACATATATTTGTGTAAGTATGTATGTTAATATGTGCATGTGATGTTTGTAGATGTGTGTAAGTTTGTATATACACAACATATGCACACATACCTAAAATGTGTATATACTCACAAACAGATGCACATATGTATGCATGCATGCACACACACTGGTTGTATGAATATATTTGCAAGCACAACATATACATCCAGGCAGCATACACAAAATAAATACAGATAACATACACAAACATATATATAGACAACACACATTTCCAAAATACATACCACAAATACACACATGGAAACATACACGCAGATATACACAAAAAACATACACACCACACACATACAAATAAACTCACATATATGCACACATCTACATTGACACACACACACACACACACACACACACACACACACACACATAATCCACTATGCTGAGGTCAGATAAAAGATAGACTGAGCTGCTATTGAATTCTTCCTGAGAGGTGGTGATGGTGATTTAGAGTGAGGCATTCAAGCCAACTTGAAAAATCTGAGTTACTAAGACTTGGTAAAAAGGAAGATTTCCCATGCTGATCAGAGCATTAGCTGGAGTAACTCACAAACAAGAGGCCTGCTCCCAAAGCATGGGAATAGACAGAAAACAAATGATGTTGAGGTCCTACCTTAAAAAGAGTTTAATAACAAATGAAACAGAATATACTCCTTGACACCCAAGGTTTTATCAAATTGGTTACTATAACATTGAGCTTCTAGCTTCCATGTAGTTTAATCACTTGGAACATTTAGAACTTAAAATGACAAAACAGAAAATGGTTTGACTGGAAAAGTCTAAATTCAAAGAAAATAACCATGAAGCCATAAAATTTTGGAAAATGCAGATTAGAAAGGAAACAAAGTAAATCCTCCTGCTGCTGTAGTTAGACCACACTTTCTATAGCTAAAGCTGCTCTCCTGGTCAGAGATTTCCAAGGAAACCTTGGCCAGATTAATGCACCTTATGAAATTTCACCACCTTTGTGAAGCAGCACAAGAAACTTAGACCTCAGAATAACTGCAAATGTAATTTCTTCTGGGCTCCCCACCTTACCCCAGGGCACACTTAGATCATTTTATTCCACAACAAATATTCTTGTGATTCAATGATGCTTGGTTCCAGAGTTGCTATTTATTAAAAATCTTCTTGCTTTAGGCAATTGTTGGCCAAACTGGAATCATACCTCTCAACCTGTTTTTTTCCTCATGGCCTTTAGAGCTTTACATCTCAAGGGGCTCACTTGAAGGATTAACATACTGATTTCCTTATTAAACGACACTCTTCAGTGATACTGGCAAGATATCTCCCCCAACCCGAGGTCCCCATTTATTTCCCTCTTTTAGTAACTTTTTTAACAGGAAGTCTAAGTGTGCATTAGCACTGAGGTCCGTCTGTAGAAGGTACTTGCAATAGGAAATAATGAAATTTGGCACTGTTTTTCTTTCCAGAACGTATTGACACCAAAGGAGCAAAGATGACTGTATCCTCCATAGTCCTCACTTGAGCTCCCATTGAATAATAATTGCTAACACAAAGGGATTGTATTCCGACCTTAAAAAGGTTTTTAAGTTACTCATTCCAATTAGAAACATTCACCCCTGAAATTATTAACTGTGAACATGACAATGCTACATTTAAAAATCTATTTAATTTATTGGTTTTTTTTAATAAAAATTGTCAAAGCCTTTTGTGTTACTTGAAGCAATAAATTCATAATAAAAATTAACAAAACATTTTTGAAAAATTATTGGAAAGAAAGGACAGAGAGTGACAACATAGTTTAAATGTTCCAGGATTCATAAACTTTATTGGGTTAAGTTTTTAGTAAAATTAATTATGTTCAGTCAAAATTGTGAGAACTATGAATTCTCATTTAAAACTGCTAATTTTGAAAAGCATTAAAGAAAAGAAATGCAAACAGGTAACAATGAAAAAGTATGTGTAAAAGTATGAGCATCTGTTTATAACCTGCACATACAAAATTTCATTTTAAAAAGACTGCATATAAACATTTTTAATAATAACAAAGAATGCTATCAAATCTTGAAATTATTTAATATTCTACATTTATAATGAAGTCTTTTAAAACTGTGACTAACTTCTCAATTTCACCTTCCCAGTAAATTAATTTGACAAGAGCAAACAAATAAGCAAAAATAATAATCTTCCTTTGGAATAAAAGCTTTGAGCCAGTGGTAGCATATACCTTTATTTCCAGCATTCAAGAGATAGAACTAAGCCAGCCTAGTCTACATAGAAAGTTCTGGACCATCTAGGGCCACATAGTGAGACCCTGTCAACAGAAAAAAACAAAACAAACAAACAAACAAAAAACTAAAGGAATTGATATCAACATATTAGAAAGTGTATATTATTAGAATACTATATATTTGGCTTTTGTTATTTGTATTTATTTATTTTAAGTGGATAGTAAACAATGTATTCTTTTTTCAGGTTTGTAACTTCTAAATAATGCTTAAGACATATATACATTTTTACTGCTTTGTTGACATGCCACTGGATATTGAAATGTTATGCTTAAGGGAAATTGAGTTGAACAAAAAGATTTTGAGCTGATCAAAGAATTCACATCTCACTGAAGCAACCAGGAAAGCATATTTTGTGGAATTATAATCCTGACTGGTACAATATGTTGAATTCAAGTTAGTAAAGATCCACTGATATCTTAGTTTAAATTCACACTTAGTGAATAAGAGAAAATTAGATTGTCTTTAACATGATGTCAAAACAAAATTAAGAGCATCTCTTCTCTGTGATTCAACTATAGCAGTAAGCTAAGTGCTTTGCATATTCTATCTTATTATAAACTAGTAGAATAAAGGTTATAACTGACTCAAGTACAAGGCCAATGCATTGTGTAACTCAAGTTAATTGATCTAAACAAACAAACACATAAACAAACCAAAGCTTCAGCAAATTATTCCTTTTTGTATTCTCTTGTTTAGCATGTTCCTGTCACAAAGCACACAGTCATCATCTTTATTTCTTGAATAAGACAACGTAGCAAATGCAATAGCTAACATTTTCATGAGTTGTAAGTTCCCTAGTAATCATAGGAGAATACAATATGCAAAGTCAATTTATATGAAAAATGTCAAATTACTTTGGGGATTGTTTTATATTCATCATTTAGTCTGGATGTTTGAATCTCTCCAGTTTTCTCCAGGAAAATAAATATATTCTTGGTGGTTTTGAATTCATTTATGAATGTTGTGTTATGCTCTGTCTTGAATATTTACTTTATTTTTAATAAAGAGAAAATGTCAATTAATTAGTATTTTTCTTTTCCTACAATAGAATTTTAATTTCTTATTTTTGGATATTTTTATTATAATTCATACTTAATAAATAATATCTTTTGTGTTAGAACTGACTTAGCACTATAACACTTCCATGGTCAAAGTACTCAAATAGTATTTATAATTTCACCTGAAAAATTGGTATGTATCTTCAAATAAAAGCACTAAGTAGACTAATGCTAGAGAAAAAAATCACCTGATCAACTTATTTCCTTTGTAATTATTCTACACCATTCACCTTCACCACCATACCAAGGCTATAAACCCTGCTCCATGTTTTTATGGGATAGTTTTGTAGTGAGAATACTGAGCTGTCATTTAATTCCAATAAGTGCAACCATTCGTACAGCATTGTTTCTTTATTGGCTTCTGAAATAGAACCACAGCAATGGCGTAATAACCTCAAGTATTCTGCAATAATGTACCTTTCACTTAAGCAATTTCCCAAGAGCTTAAGATACTAAATAAACATAATTAAATAAAAGAAAGAGAATAAAAGAAAACCTATGACTGAGAGGATGTAGAGTGGCAGGCTGCTTTACTAGCAAGGCCCTGGGTTCGATCCTCATTACCACAAACAATGAGGAAAAACTACATAAGAGAAAATTTCAAACAGCTTTTAGAATTTGTCTTTATCTGCACTGGATCATGACATAGTATTTTACGCTTAACATCATTTTATTATAATATTGGTAAAAGATTTATCTGTAAGATGCTCATCCAGCTCAAATTTAACAGGTATTAGTATAAAAATTCTGCCTTGACCTTCAAATGCATCTTTGCCACCCACATGTTGATAGCAAGTAAGGAGACATTCCTGAACCCTTCTGGAAGGTTTTATAATCAGACTTTTCTTTAATATTTATTTACCTATTTACCTGAAAAATAATGGACGTACAATTCACAATTTCCTAGATTGTATTTGCTGTTTATAAATAACTTTTAAATACTTTTGCAATATTGATAGGTATGGTTTTCCTCAACTTGCTGTGCATCTGAGTATCTGCAACTAGCAGACACATGCTATATATCCATTAACACCAATTCTATAGGAGGCAGATTATATAATAAATACTATCATTAATGGCTTTTCTATTGCCATCCACCTCTCACTCTGTAGTAGTAGGTTTTTACTGAATTGCCCTAATACTACATGCACCACTTATAACTGAAGATATACACAGCAGAAAACTATGACATAGAGAAGAGTTTGCAGCTCTATTTTGCCTTGAAGCAAATCTTCATTTATGTTTGTGTGTTGTTCTATTTAATTAAATAATTGGGACTAAAGAAGATACTGAGTGAAAAAGAACCATATAGTCTACAAAGGACCATCCCTGCAAACACTTTACCTCTGTATATGCATTCTATTGCAAAAAGTACAAAGACCTTATATAAAGTACACAAACATACTTTAACATTTCTTTATGTGTTTTCAAGAGTTAGTAGTCAGCAAAGGACACCATCATCTTGTATTTATGGAGATAATTTTAAAGTTTGAGAAATAGAAAAGTAGTTTCCCATAGTAATTCAGATTTTACCTCAATAAATAAACAGTACATAATTATACACATATATCTGTTCTTACTTATAACACATGGTTATAATATTATAACTCCCAGGATTTGGTAGCTTACAGATATTTCTCCAAGTTTTCTATTGCTCATTGCTGGATTTTGTTTCATTTGGAATTGAGTCTTCGGCTGACACATATTCAGAGCAGAGAGCCCATCGTGAACTTTTATTAGCCCACTACAACAGTTGATAGAACAGTTGATACAGTGACACAGTTGCAAAGTGGAATGCTATGCTCAGATTTTGCAGGAAATATTCCAACTGTACAATGAAATATTATACAAATCCACAAGGAGCATCCAATCAATCAGTGTTGTGTGAGGGGAAGGCAGCCGGTTGCTGAATTAGCTTCTGCTGGAATGTGTCCATGTGTAACATCCCACTGACTGGATGACATCACAACAGCTTCAGGTCCTTGAAAGTCTTGAAGATGATTAGCTGAAGGAATTGGCTATTTCTACCAATCATAACCCGGCAGAGCTGCCTTCATAGTTCTGGAGATATGAGAGAAAGAGGGAGGGAGGGAAAGACCGACTCCAGCTAAGCAAGAGGCTCAGCAGCAGTCGCAGCAGCAGACAGGAGCAGCTGGTATTCCGGTGATTAAATAGTTCTCATAGCCTTTTTGCTGTACCCAGTCTGCTCCCTGGTGTAATGCTCGTGTCCGAGAAGGAAGCTGCATTTTAACGGTGTGCTGAACAGAGGTCTGAATCATTCCAGCTGGCTGCTTGTTTTGAAAAGGACAATGTGTGTATAAATAAAAAGACTGCTGGAAGAGTTCAGACACCAGCCCCGGAGCTGAAGAGTGCTCCCGGAATCCTGTTGAGGCAGATGGCACAAACTGAAAGCTCCGCTAATTAACCTGGAGCCAAGTAAACCTAAATTCTGGATATCTCATTTCCTAACTCTGGATAAATTCAAGTTAGCAAAAGAAAAAAAAATAAATCGAGATGCTTCTCTAGGTAAGTTACTGCCCTAATTTGTTAAAATTGACAATGACTGGGTATGTGTAGCTTAACTTCATAAACAAGTTAACCGCTCTAAAGTTTTTTTTTTTTTTTGTTTTTTGTTTTTTTGTTTGGTGTGTGTGTGTGTGTGTGTGTGTGTGTGTGTGTGTGTAAAAAATTTATAGAAGCAGATACTTTTAGAGCCAAATTCAATCTCTCTTTCTGGCATGTGTGTACATACCTGTCAGTATGCTTTATAGAAGTTATATTTGCCCTGTGAATAGAACATACTGTCCTGTGTACAATGAACTGCAACAGCAAATTAATTTTAAACATTAACCTCGATATTTGCACCCAAACCCCTCCCTTGATAACAGTTTAGTCCTGTTCCTACTGAAATCACCAATTTTGCAAACTCAACCTTAGTAATAACTGTGGCTGGTGTTTTAAATAATACCTAGGAAGTATTACTGGGAATATGGCATGCAAATTGCCCAAGATGAGAATTCTTCTCCTTGACACCTGAGATTTATATGTGTTCTGTGTCTGGATGGTATTCTTGAGAGAAACAGCTGGCACACACTGTATGACACAGTCATACACTGTTCATAATAAAATAGATGTTATCCACTATCTCCTGTTATAAATGAATGTCATGTTCATATTCTAGATTGTGAGGAGAACATGAGCAAGCATCTCAGTGTCATACCCCCACACACCTACAAAATCCCTTGGGCAAAACAAGTTGGGAAAACAGATGTTTAAAGTTGATTTTAGTTAGCATTCCCAATATGTATGTCCGAAGAAATTGAAGATTAAAAATATTAGGAACTTACTTTCTTTTAACTTGTCCGAATTATACAATGATAGTTTTCAGTTTCTGTAATAGTGTTTAAAAGTGATATGTTGTTTATTATGATAGACTCTGTTCTTAACCTTAATTAGCTCTGAGAAAGTTTCATCAGTTCATCATCTTTTCTGCGTGCCTTTGTAGTGTCTTTTCTCGGTGTCTATTCGTTAACTTAGTGTCATAGTTGCTTTAATATTAATTATGCACCAAGATATTGATGGATTTCTATAATTCAGGCTTTAGCTCTCCACCTTTTCTTGTCAAGTTCAGAGTTTAAATCCTGTAGTTCTTGGTATAGGAGGAAACTGGTGAAGACAGAAGTTATTAAAACTGCTTGGATTTCTCCCAAACCAGGGGGCAATGACTTTCCCTCAAATGGCTTTAATGGGTTTTATTTCAGATCAAAATAACTGTTTTCATCTTTTTACAAGAATTGTTCCAATTAACTATATCCAGAAACATAGGTAGTAAAACCTACTTTGTTTTGTTTGCTTCCATGAAGCAAGTATATGTCAAGCATACACAATCACTGGCCAGAAGGATCTAAGTCTCCGACCAGTACTCCCAAAAACATAAGTGTTGAATGAGAAAAATATGCCATTTATGTTTACCTCAGTATAGAAGTAGACATTTGAACTCACTGTGATTGCTGCCATTTTTCAGTAAAGACTCCTCTGGCAACCTTAGGATGCTAATGCTTCTATAATATGCATACGGACAGGGGAAGATTTGGTGGAAACCTAGTGAGAAAACTGAAATGTGTACTGCTTTCAAACTAAAGCATGAAAGTCATCCTTGATGGGAAAATACAGATACATTTCAGGCATAAGTCTTAGGTAAAAGAAAATTTTATAAATATTTATTACATTTTATTTTTAACAAATCAATGAGAAATCCATTTGAATATAAATACGTAGAACATAGTTTTGAAAATCAAAATAGAAGTTCATATGGAATACACACACACACACACACACACACATATTCACCTGAGGAAAAAAGTCTTAGATTTTGTCTGGCCTGAAAAATGTTACATCTGATACCTACTATTTCTTCCTCCAAGAAGGCATGCCATGATCATATTAAAAAAATACCTCAAATCCTTAATTAATCTCAATACCAGAAGTAGTATTTTTTAAATGCTACTAAATAAACATTTCTAATCCAAACAAGAATTGTTGCCAAGAAGTTTAATGTATCTGTGTTCTCCTCCTACTTTCTTTATGAGTGGGAAAGTAGCCTGTGAGAATAAAATCCCATAATACTCTATTTCATTTAGTGGCAACTACTCAGGGAGAACAGAGAAGCATTTAGCATACTGTGTTCAAACTAGAAGGTTCTGGCTGATGCTGCCTCTCTAGATTTGGAAAGCAGCTGGGGAAACTTATAAAGTAAAGCTAGAATATCAGTCTTGGCTGTCAGCCAGGCCTGAGGAGCTATACACCCAGAAGGCTAATTTTTTTTTTCTGGGCTTAAATTTATTGATAATGCATTATGTTTTAAGTCTAACCTGTACAAACCAGAATATTTCAGAATCAAATATATTGTCAGACTAAAGCAAGACTGTAAAGTAGCAAAGGTCTCTTCTTTATCAAAGGTTGCTAGAATAAAATCATGTATACATATGAAATAATATATATGTGAAATCATATATATACATACATACATATACCTAGCATAAACCCCATAAAACACATATGTACTGGAAAATAAAGAAGTGATGACCTGCCTCATCCAAGTACTAGCTTGGAATGGCAGAGATATCAGAAGTACTGTATATGGATGGGTACCAAAACAAAGAACTTCGGGGTTTTATTCAAGCAACCAGCCTATGAAAGGTCCAGTAAAAGGAGAGATACCAAAGACTTTCATGGTGTTGTAGCTAGACAAGAAAAGATAAACTCTCATTCATTATGCACCCCAAATAACAAGCAAAAGGAGATGTTGTCTGTTATTTATTTTAAGTTCACAAAGGGAGAGAAATGGGTCAGGTGCCAGACATTTTGCCTTAGGCCATCATGATGTAGCAGGCAGACAGCCTTTCCTTAACACTTGGGAAAGTTTTAGCAATGCGTTGTACCAAGTGTTAAGTGAACTTGCCTTTTGACTTGTTTTCTTCAAGCTTCGGCATTCAGAGCAGTCAATGATAATAAAGAACTTATGCACATGCAGTATTTGCCAAGTTTCCTTATCTAATTTCTAAGGGCTGATACCACATAGTAGGCTAGACAAAAAAAAAAAAAAATCTTTAAGCAATATTGAATTGATAGATTTCCCCCCAAACTCCAGATAGTCTGATAATTAATATCAAGTTCAGTGAAGTATCAGATATCTCAAAATAAATAGTTTTTTGAGATGAGAATAGTTTTGAGATGAAAAGAGTAACTTCCTCTACATTTAAATCTGTAAAGGTTGTGCAGATATTACATGATACATGTATTTCTGTTGTCCGTTTATGATATGTTGTATCCCTTAGTATGAAGATAGTTCAGACATGACACAGGTTATAACCAAATGACTTACACAATGACAATATCAACCATGACTTTCTTGTGTCCTTCTGAGTTAATATAAATATATTGTATGTTATAAGTATTTTTCAAAGAAATTTATATAAGACAATTTGTGAAGTGTAAATGAATAATCATTATTAATTACTAGAACCTCAGGAAGTGCCTGGGAAAGCACACAGAGTTAAAATGTCTTACAGCCAAATGCTTGGGAATACTCTTTGATGTATCCAGGGTACTTTTGAAAACAAGATAGATAATAATATTATTAGGTCCTACAACTGAAATTTCTGTTCCAAAGTCTTACCCTTCTATTCACAAGAACAGTTGTTTGAAATGTTTGAAAAGTGCTATAAAGAAAGCAGAATTTAACAAAGTGACAGGCATAATCACATAGCATAAACACCTCATGTTCCAAAGTTAGAATTACCGAAATCCAGCTTTTCCCGTCAATATTTATTGGCTTTGTTTTTTTCTTTTCCATGCTTTTCTTGCAGTACTAGGACTCAAACTCGGGGTTTTATTTTATTTTTTTACATATATATATATATATCAAGAGGTCTATTGCTGTTACCTCTAGTCTTATTAAAATTATTTAATAATCTTTTACTGTAACTATATAGAAGTTGAAAGTCACCAGACCAAGTTCAGTGTGTTCACGCGAAGAGTAAAGGTCGGTCTACAGTGCCTGGGATGCTTTCTTTGCCCACACTGTCTTCACCTTCACTCCACTTTATTCTTTCCGCCCTTTATTCTCCTTTTGCATTAATTCTGTCATCCCCTGCTTTACTTTCTCTGTTTCCGATTTTTCTTCCTTTGCTTCTTTCCTACTCACTTTTGCCATGACGTGTTTAGTGCTTTCTTACATAGCTGGTGGGTAAATCACTCATGTTTAACATGGCAGCACATATAATAAGGACCTGGTGTGAGCACAGAGTAAGTGGGAAATGCATGGAGAAAGTTGGTTAAAGCAATAAGGAGGAAAGTAAGATAAAATGGGAAATTAGCATCGGAAAAGTAGCTCTGAATGTAACTAACAGCTCTTCTCCTGCTATGCTGATAGGCAATTTACTTTTCTAAATACTTTATATACAGTTCTTTGTTTCCTGTGCATATGCTCCCGCAGTGTATTTTCCCACACCAAATGTACTATAGAGTTAAAAATAAAATAGGAAAAGCAAATAATCATTATAATTGTTGTCTAAAAGTCATTATTAATCATTTTTATATTTAGTAACAAACATGCTAACATTCACATGCAGCCCAAAGGCCAACTGCCATGCTGATGGGGGAAGACGATGGGAGGAAAGCTATTGTGTACATTGAGATAGCTTGGCTTGACTCCATTCCTGAATCAGAAACTCAATTGTAGACTGCTGATCCACAAAATTTGTCATATTTCATCAGACTTTTCTAAAGAGTTCTTGATGCACTGAATAGTGTTTCACGCCTACATTAAAGAATCGTTTAAACCTCAGAAATAAATATAGCAACACTAGAGACTAATACAAGGGGAGGAAACAGATGCAGTGATGCATATGCTCCTAACAAATGCATATAAAAGTCCTAATTCTGTTCATTACTCTAAAGTGCAAGTGAATAATTAGAATTAGAATTTAAATTTGATCTGCTTCTCAAACCATCTTTCCATAAATTTTATGTCAGTACAAGGAAAAGTTCACATATTGTAAGAGGTAAAGTAAAAACAAAAATTTGGGTGTAAATTATATTTATTCAATCGCTTTTAAGTATATGGTTCCCCATATCTCTGTTTGGAAAGAAGCTTTCCTTAGAAAAAGGCATTTTTCCTAATAACCACAGAAAATGATGTAAAAATTGACTAATTGAAGCTGGAATCAATTTAGTTCTTAAATTATTCTATTCCTCTATCTTTTCATAGTTCTTATTTCATGGAGGAATAAAAAGGCTTTAATTTTTGTTCACTCATGTTCACAGTGTTTATGATAATAAGTATTATTTTCTCTACTATGTAATAGATGCTATTTAAAGTAGTAGAACAAATAATACCCATTCTCCTGAGGATTATATTCTGGTGGGAAAAAGGGAAGTGGCCATGAGTCCTATAAAGATGAATAAAGGTGGGAAATCAAAGGTATACAGTGAAAATTATAGATAGAACTAGTTAGTAAATACTCTTCTAATAAACCTTCCCATTGAAAATCCATTTCAAAGTTGAGTGCTGAATTCAAAAGGATGATTATTTTTTCCTCCTAGGAAATACTGTGATTAGTGCTAGCAATTTTTTTATAATATACAAGATGGAAGACTAGAAATTGTCTCTGCTTATTGGTTATCCTTCCAAGTTCTGAGGATTTGCATGGAGGAGTTTAGGCTAAGGCACAATTTGTGTTATTTATTGGAGAATAGGAAATTTACCCATGCAATTTTACAAAATAGAGGTTTTGATTTTGCTTCTATTGTTTTCAGTTCCAAATATTTAAAAAACTAATATCAACATAAATTACCTTAAACCACATTTCTGTTTGTAAATTCTAAAAGCTAATGATGCTGTTGAAACATGAGCAGTGGAAGAGCTGACTTCCCAATTATTTCCAAATATTGGTAGGAGAATGAGAGAAAATTCTAAAAATATCACTCAGTTACTCAAATGGTTGAGTTAAAAAATGATCCAGAAGGATAAGTATAATTACTGACTATATATATATTACTACTGTCAATTACAAAGTACTTCATGCTCAATAAGAGGAATAACTGGGATAAGTCTATTTACTATATCACTAACACTGTTTTAGAAGGCGTGAGTGAAATCATAGTGTCAGCACCAAGGAAACAATTATCAATAATCCTGTTGAGTACAGATCTGACATCATTTGGTCTATCTCTCAGTCTCAGGTTCCTAAGGCCTTATATTCTGTACAGTTTCTGGCATTCTTTTCTTCAATACTGACCCAGGCACTACTCTTCTGTCCCATTTAGTTATATCTCAGGGCCTATTACCTCATGGTATAATTGTTATTCCTATGTTTGTCCTCCATTCCAATTTAACTCGAGCTTTCTAGCAATGAGAATGCTTAAAGAGTTGACAAGGAGTGTGGTTTTGATTAATAAAAAGCACGAGGAACACAGGGGAGCCACGCCATGTACTAAGCAGTGGGTCAAATGGTGATACTTGAAGAAAAGGTACTACAAAAGACCAGTAAACATGTATTTCTTGTTGAAGGTATAAGTGTTATACTCTGGGATACCTTCAACCCAAAATATGAAAGAGAGAAGGAAGGAGTTTCTACATAGTATCAAGAAAAGTGATACATTGCAGAAATTGATGAGATGGTGTTCAATTAAATCAATCAACACAGGTTGATCTACCCATTTGAAAAACAGAAAAATTAAGTACAGGCAAGTCCAGACCCCTCCTTCCAGGCTGAGCAAAGTGTCTCCACATAAGACCCAGGTTTCAAACAGCCAGCTCACGCACTAAGAACAGGTCCCAGTCCCACTGCCTGGGTGTCTCCCAAACAGTTCAAGCTATTCAATTGTCTCACTTATCCAGAAGGCCTGATCCAGCTGGGGGCTCCACAGCTTTTAGTTCATAATTCATGTATTTCCATTAGTTTGGCTATTTGTCCCTGTGCTTTTTCCAATCTTGGTCTCAACAATTCTTGCTCATACAATTCCTTCTCTTTCTCACCAAATAGACTCCTGGAGCTCCATCTGGGGGCTGGCCGAGGATCTCTGTATCCACTTCCATCAGTTATTGGATGAGAGTTCTAGTACGACAGTTAGGGTGTTTGGCCATCCGATCACCAGACTAGGTCAGTTCAGGATTTCTCTCAACCATTGCCAGTAATCTACCAAGTTGAGCTGAATCCCCAGGAGAATCTTTGCCCTGGAGGAGATGGGAATGGGGCGGGGGGGGGGGGGATGCTGCGGGGGAGGTGGGAGCGGGAGGGAGGAGGACAGGGGAACCCATGGCTGATATGTAAAATTAAAACACAAATATCCATATAAAAATAAAATTTGAAATAAAAAAGGAAAAAAATAAAAAATAAAAAGATAGAACAGTTAAAAAAAAAAAAAGAAAAACCAAGTTATGACTTAAGGAACAGATATATAGTGACTTCTAAGTTTTCTTACTACTTTTCATGTTATGTTTTTAATATAAAAAATTTTCTGAGTAAGCACTCTGTCCACCAAACTCTAGTAGTGAACCTAGAATTTCATGGAAGTGTTATTTATATAGTATCTAACATCTTTGGAAATATGAAGTGATGAAAATAATGTCTATATGAAGGCTTAATTTTTTAAATTTAAACATGGTGTTTTGTTGGTCTTTTGAGATAGTTCAGTAACTAAGATATGCAAATAAGGACATTAATAAATATATCTGTGCTTTCTATGAAATTTTATTTGTTAATATAAATTATTTGAGTAATTTGGGAATGAAGCTGTATTAAGACATATAGTAATGCAAGCCATAAATTAGTTTTAAAAATAAATATCAAGATCTAGCATAAGGTATCAAAACAATGACTTCTGGATCACTTAATATTGGTTCTAAGTCTGGCTAGCACTTCTTATGAATAAATCATCAGAAGATTAGTAAAAATTTTTGTGCCAAGAGTTCAGGCCCTGTGAATGGAGTTATAATGCCTCCTTTGTAGAATTGCTGGAAGGTAAAATGTGAAAATAAATTTTAAAAATAATAGCAAATTTGTAAACTTCAAACATTTTAAATTAATGGAATTAAGTTTTAATTACAAACATCAGTAATCTTACTTTGACATGTAATATAGCTTTTGCTCCCCTTTAAAGTAATCTTTGAGTGATGGAGTTTGGCTGTTTCCAATCTCTTCCCAAAGCTCTTCACTTGGAAAAATAAGGAATAGCTTATCGTACTCTCTACTGTATTTGCATGAGTATGAATATTGATAATCTAATAAAAGGGTCAAACTTCATTGATGAATATTTTAATATAAATTCATCTTGACTTTGGAAATTACAATGTAGCATACAGAATAAAGAAAGCAAAGCATAGATCAGAGTCAAAGCAATTAGGAAAAAGCTTCTAATAACCTACCTTGAGTCCCTGGCATTGTGAAGTAGAAGATGTACATGCAAATTGAAATAATGAAGAAAACAAACCTTCTAAAAATGAAATAATTTAGAATGAAACAAAATGAAGTGATTCTTGGGTGGTCTTGTCTTCTATCTCTCCAGTAGGTTAATACATGAAGTGGGAAGAAGATTCTTTCTAAAGTTTCTATTCATATTTTTGTAGTTACTCAATGAAAACCTAAGATATCTTGCTTAATCACCATCTCTTTACTACTCATACCAATACAGTTCACAGGTTTATGTCACGTATTACTGCTATTGACCTGGACTGGGAGTAGAATGGTATAACTATAGTTTTTAGATTAAAATGTATCTATTTGTATATCTTAAACTGATCTCGTTCTTCTAAAACTAAAACAAGTCTACTTTAACTCCTGGTTGTCAAATACATTCTGAAGATGACCATCATATTTTACATTTCATAACTGTCCATTTTCTTAGTAAATAAAACATGCTAAGTGATGGTTTTGGTGCAGGCTTATTACATTTAATGCATCTACCATTAACTTCACTAAAAATACTAGACTTCAGTTTTCAAGTTATGTAGTAACAGATGAAACAATGTTGCTCTGACAAATAGCCAAATTATTTTTCCCTTTGATACATTTAATTAACTAATTTATTATACATCCCAAATACAGTTTCCCCTCCCTCCTCTCCTCCCTTCCTTGTCCCCACCTCCTCTTCCCCCCACCCCAATCTAGTCCTCTTCTGTTCAGAAAGGGGCAGGCCTCCTATGGGTATTAACAAGTCTCATAGCATATCAAGTTACAGTAAGTCTAAGCACCTACCCTTGCATTAAGGCTGGGCAAGGCAATCTAATATGAGGAATAGGTTCACAAGAGCCAGTCAAAGCATTAGGGAAAGCCCATGCCCCCACTGTTAGACATCCCCAAAGTAGACCAAGCTACCCTGTCATAGAGAGCCTAGGTCAGTCCCATGCATGCTCCCTGGTTCTTGATTCAGACTCTGTGAGCTCCTAAGAACCCCAGTTAGCTGTTTTCATTTGCATTTCTCTGATGGTTAAGGAGATCAGCCCTGTTGGATGTGGGGTTGGTGAAGAGCTTTTCACATTCTGTAGACTGAATAACAGGATTATTGAAATTACTCTAAATCCCTTTTCATCAGTTTATATGTATTCTTTTTCTTTCCAAATTGAGAATGTTAGTGCCTGTATTAGTTTTGGGTTAAAAGATAGTTTTACATATTACCTTCCATGTTATTTCCCATTGATGATCAAGCTGCTATTGCTTTGTGTAGCCTGTGAAAATTTATAAGATAAAATATAGAGCAGATGTATGAAAAATAGTAAAAATATTAATGTAATCAAATGGAGCATGTTTTCTCTGGATATAGAATTACCCAGATGGCACATAGCAAATTAAATATGTCGAAGGAAGACACAGTGGATACTATTATACTAGAAAAAATCAGCAAAAAATATTTTATATTTTACTGTATTTCTTAATAAGCTTATTGCTAGACAGTGAAAATTACATTTACTAGTGTTTAGAGAAGTGACACAGAGTAACAGCAATGGGAACAACACTGTTTTCCATTATCAGGGTTTTGCTGCCTTTGTCAGGTGACTTCTCTAGGCCTTGTACCCTCCCCATGTTTATTCTTTAAGTTTTTACGTAATTATTTCATTAACTAGAATTTATACTTCTTATACACAAAATAAAGTGTTAACTTAGCATTTCTTTTCAATGGCCACATGCTCATTCAGTAACGTTGAATGTTACATAAACACCTTGATAAGGCCACATCACAAGGAAAAAATACATGAAAACCTGTGAGATCTTACTCTGCAGTGCAGAGTTGACTCTAATTGTATTGCCCAGATTGATCTACATGTTCTCTGGGAATCTTCTACTGATTACTTTAGATGACTTTACTAGGAATTCAGTAGTGAAGAAGTAATAGTCAGAATTAACTTTAAGAGAGAACAATCTTTAGTTACTTCTGATGTTGGCAAACTTCATTTATAATGATAAAGTAATACATAACTTCAGAAAGAAAATTATTAAAATAAAGCTTGTAGGAGATTTCAAATATTATTATAATAATTTGTAAATAAAATTGTAACACCTTTAGAAGCACATGGAAATCATATAACAAAAAAGGCAATTAAAATAAGTTCAGTTACTTTTATAACTTGCATTTTAAGAAAGGTCTTTATGACTTGTTTGAATGAAACTTCTATGTTAAATACCATATGTTAACTTTTTCACTCCTTTCTGCATTTAGAAGTTTTGAGGTTTCTATATTCCGGTTTCATTGGTCTCTATCGTTTTAGAGAATTGGGAATACAAATACAAGAGCAAAGTGAGTGAGAGCTTTATATTTCATGGGTCACAACCTCGGTACTAGTCTTCAGAGACAATTAACAAGGATATAAATCAATACACTTTGGAACAATGTCTTCTAAAGAATGAGTAGTGAGCTAGACCAAAGCAAGCTTCAATTGGTGCCAATCACCTCCTTGCCATTGGCTATAAGTTGAATGAACTTAAGTGTCCAGAGAAAGGTGATACAAATGAAGACACTATTTATTTAATAGGGAATTGCTGGTGTCACTCCATCTCTAGTCCTGGACAGAGGATTTCCTTTCTGCTTCAAGTCTCCCTTTTCTCTCCCTTTTTCAAAGCAAAGCCTCTTATTCTATTTTTCATTAATTTATTCATAATATCTTTTTTTATTAATTGGGAATTTCATACTATGTACCCCTATCACACTCACTTCCCAGTTCTCCCAGGTTTAGATATTATTTGCTTATTCATTCTTTTTGTTCATACTATTTCATTTAAAAATGTAACAAATATACATTTTATTAGAATTAATTATAGTGTTTTTGAGCAATTGATTAAACAATTTCTAACCTTCTGAAAAATTCTGCTCTGATGACTTCTGCATGTGGGAATTTCCTTCCTCTCTGAAACCTCATGGCTTTCTGAGGGAATCTCACTGGCTGTTATTTTTTCCTTAAGACACCAACTCAGCATTTCTATTAAAGCTCCCCTTTCCATCTATCTCTGTACTCTCCCAGATGTTCTCAGCTGGCTCACCACTCCTGCCTCCTCAATTTAATTCAACCTTGATTTCTAGGTTGGTTTTCTAGTCTACCAGCCCTCTTTTGGAATTTCAAAGTAGATGATTCTTTGTAACTCTGGAATGAAACACAGCATCAGGCAGTTGGATAGAAATGTCTGCAGCTCTCCTTTGCTCCATCTTTTGTATTTCTTCACTAACAATAACTGATGCAAGCTGGGCACCAGGGCCATAGTGTGCCTCTGTCATCTTGCTAGCCTTTCTCCTCTACATTATGCTACTCAGTTTTGTGAGTGTTCCTAACCAAAAGTCATACAATTTTACTATAGAAGTTGAGTTTTCTTCCCACACAACCAGAACCTAATTTCATTTCTTTTTGCATGTCTGCTTAGTCTTACAGAAATATTACTTCTTCATCCTCAGCACATTTTCTCCACCTGTGTATAACTGTGTCTTCGTTATGATTCCCCTCATTGTGTGATGTTCTAGTTGCTTTAGTGCCTGAGTGTGTCACAAGATGGATTTCCTATGATACTGAACAAAGGGGACATGAATTATCCAAGGAAAAATCTATACATTACTGGGAAAGGTTCAAGTCTTAGAGTGATTCATGATTCATATTTTCCCTCTGTAAAATCAATCAACAACTAATGACACTTGTCTTTTATTTTGATGTTGTTGTTACCGGGAATATATAATATATACACAAGTGTGCATAGGTGTGTGTGTGTGTGTGTGTGTGTGTGTGTGTGTGTGTGTCCAACCACCAGTGTGCAGACACATGCATGTAGCTATTAGAGGACAAATTGTGGGAGCACATTCTCTCCATCTACTGTGTCAATTCCAGCCATCAAAATTTAGTTCTCAGCATGGCCGTAAGTGCCTTTGCCCACTCAGCCATCTTGTTGGCCTTGCAATTATTTCTTGTATGACCAAACAAAAATCATTTTATGTGAGAGTATTCACAACCTTCTTCTCCCAGCAAACAATCTAAATAAATCACTGATTTTTGTTTCTTCCTAAAATGAAAGTCTTCTTGTGCTCTGAATGGTGATTAGCAGATCAGTAAAATAGTCTCAGGAAAAGGATGTGAAAGAAGTGAGAGGGGGAAATAAAGAGGAAGTAGAAATGAAGAATGTCGTTATGGGGATGTCTTTAGAGTAGCTTGAGGTAGAAAGAGATTGAAAACCATTAAGCTATTTCGGGACTTGCTGGATCCTGCCCTGCCTGTTGAACAGTCCTGAATAGGGGAGTGAGGATTGACAAATAATAGGAAAAATAGAGTTGTAGACATAAAAGAAAAGGATAGAGACACAGGATAGCTTTGGGAGGGCTTTGAGTCAATACTGCAGCAGCCGTTTTATACCCAGAACAAGGGGAAGTGGGCAAAAGACCTCCCCCTCACAAGGACACCATGGTTTAAGGTACAAACAAGTGTAAACACCTCCTTAGTTCTCAAGACATCTCTGGTAATCATGCCTTTGGCAAAACATCCTGTTATCCAGCCTTGAAGAATAAGACATCTGGTAACCATTCCTTTGGCTAAACATCCTGTGATCCAGCCTAAAGGGGTAAAGACAAGCTTAAACTCTCTGACCTTGAGTCAAGATGGAATCATGCCACAAACGAGTCACTGTGGGCTCCTACTGGGACTGATGAGGTGGATTGGTGGGTAAAGGTGCTTGCTGCCTAGCCTGACACCCAGAAGTTGTCCTGTGATCTCAGGGCTTGTGTTTACACATATGCATGCAAACATATACACAAAATTAAAAAACAAAAACAAACTAAATTGAGAAGTGTCATTCTGTTTTGTGGATTAGAAATATCCAAAGATGTTTAGGAAGGTCTAACAAAAAGCTTGTATATACATGCTGTGAAATAATTTGTTCTTTTCATTAACAGACATTAGTTTTCAGAGAAGGTTTAAATTCTTAAGAAAATTGTTCAGAAGATATAGTTTCCACCACCATTCATCAGTGGTATCAGCCTTGATAATAAGCCAAGAGTGACACATCACCGTCACTCAAAGTTCGTCATCGTGTTGCAATTTGTATGGTTTTACAAACGCTAAAATGGTAGCATACAATAGACTAGTTTCACTACTTCTCAGCATCCCTTATCTCCCCTCTATACTCCTCATTCCTTCCTCTCTCTGCAACTAACAGTCTTTCTTCTATTCCTATACTTTTGTCTTTCACAAATTTTCTCACATGTAGTAACACAAAGTTTGTAGCATTTTCATATCATTTATTTTGCTTAGTAACATATACTTAATGATCTTCGCATTTTTTGTGGCTTCACACATCATTTTGCTGCTGACTAGTAGTCCATTGTACAGATACCCTGAAGTTGACCCTCTCACCTATAGAAATGCTTCTTGGCAGTTTCCACATTTCGTCAACTATAAATAAGTCTTCTAGTAAACATCCATGGGCAGAAATTTGTTGATGTAAGTTTTAATCCATTGGATTTGAATCAAGAAATATTACTTTTGGTGAACAAATTAAGACTATTGCTAGTTTTGATAGAAACTTTAAAACTGTCTTCCAAAGTAACCATAGCATGTTTCATTCAAAAACAATCAACCATTGTTTCACATCTTCCCAGTATCTGGTATGGTCAGAAGTTTGGTTTTAGACTTGGGAACTAAGTGGTAAGTTGTGGTATCCCATTGCTCCTATGATAAGTAACCTGGGATGAATAGAATGTGGAACACCTCTCAGTCTTGATCATCTTTACCTGTTCATTCATGAACGTTGTGTTTAGTGCCATTTCTTCCCTTAAAGTTGGGTTGTTTTCTTACTGTGAAAATTTAAGAATTATTTGTATGAGGTTTTTTTAATATCAGTTATGCTTGCTCTAAAATACGTTCTCAGAATATATACCTTTCATGTGCATCCTTGACAGTGACTTTCATGAAGCAAAAGTTTTTATTAAAATAGCTTACCAATTCCTTGTTTCACAGATTGATGCTGCACTCTAACTGCACTGTCAGAACCGAGGGCATACAGATTTTCTCCATTCTTGTATTCTAGGAGTTTGCTTTTTACACTTACCTGCAGGCAAGTGTACTATATGTTTTAAAGTGATCCATCTGAGTTAATTGGAGGAAGTGCCTTTGGTCTTTGTACACAATACTTCACATTTTCATGTCATTTGTTCTAGAGCCATTTCTACAGGTGACTATCCTTGTTCCATAGATTTGCATTTGTTCCCTTGTCAAAAAAGAGTTCTCCACAGAGAGTTTCTTTAGGAACACTATTCTCTTCTATTGATCCTTTGGTTTGTTCTTCCAGTAGACACTACCACAATTACTGTACCTGTCTAGTGAGCTTTGAATTTTGTTTGCTTCCATTGTTCTGCAATACCAAATGGTCATTGATCATGATTGGTATACAGTGCTGATGATTTACAGAAACAAACAGGAATTGGTAACTGAATTCTCAACCTAGAGTTTCTTGGTGGCATGTCTATGGAAAAACTTTAATAAAATTGTGAGGTTAAAGCTACTGGCAGCAGTCTCAAAAGAGTGAGCCTGGCACTGCAAAGGTTGTGCTGCCCTAGGAAAAGGAATAGAGTGATGGGATATGAGGTAAGTGATACATGTTAAAAGCAGCAGGATACTGCTGTGAACAGTTCACTGTAAGGGGAAAATGTCACTGCAGCCCAGTGGGTTGGGGCAGTATCTCTTAGCATCGTCTTAATGAGCACACCTTGATCAGGCACATTGAGCAAGAAGCACACTTTATCCAATGGGAATATGAGTGAGTATGTACAGGGTGGGCATGCCTGTCTTTGATACATACTCTGTCACATGATCAGCAGAGGAGATTGGCCAAAGGGCAAGAATTGTTAGAATTTTGAACATAGAGAAATATTTAAAAAAAAAAAAACCAACATAATCTATGAGAAGCTGCAGAAATTAACAAAAATGTATGAACATAAATTCTAGAAGTAAGGGACCAGCTAAGGCCATGGATCATGAATGTAAACAGCCTGGGATGTTTCTTCTGACCCCAAAATCATAAGCATTGATTTGCGGAGATGTGGAATCTGGACAGTGTTCTTATTTAGAAAAGAATGAACAACAAAGGAAAGGTTTTGACTGTTTGTGAAATGAAAAAAAAAAATCAGTGATTGAGCACATTAGGTACAGAGTGAAGGATATGATTCTTTAAGCTGAGATAAAAATATTAAAGAAAAATAACTCACAGGTGTTCTGAGTTCTCAATACTGCTAAGGTTGGGTCGATAGGCAAAGTGAGCTACTACCTAGGGTATTGTAGCTTGGTAGTACAATGTGTGGTATTAACACAACAAATTAGCTGTAAATACACATTTTTTCATTTTAATGCAAAAATTGGGCAATGGCAATGGCAGATAAAAGAGAAGAACATGTAATAATAGAACCCCAAACAGAAGTACAGTGTTGATCATCCACATAGTTACTTTAGTATCCCAGTTACTACATGAAAATTGGTGCTTTCTAAAAGGTCAGACTTTGAAAAGATACTCGAAGAGGTTCCATTCGAAGGGCTGTAAACAAAGCTTTGAATGATGACAAGTTTAGGGTTTGAGGCACCCAAGCTCCATGTTTAGTTGTGCATGACAAGCGCTTTACCAGCTGAGCCAGTTCCCTAGCCACCGCACGTTCTTTCATATGACTTGCAGTCAATATGTACTTGTATTTGTTTTTTAAAAAAAAACAATTTACCTAATTTACTTTTAGTATATTTTATAACAGCAATAGAACTATCTATTTGATGCTTTCTATAATCCTACTTTGTCTAGGCTTCTTTTTTCATATATATAATTAATATATGAGTTTATATATATTTATTTATGTTGAAAGAATTAGTGAAATGTGTGTTATTGTTGTTTTATTGATTTGTTTTTTTGAGGTGAAGTCTCACTAGGTAGTCTGTGCCAACTTGAAAACTATTAAGAGAATCTGGATGGTCTCAAAATTTTGCTTCTTCTACACTAGTATCGTAAGTGCTGTGATTATAGATGTAAGTCATCACGATCTTTTAAATGGTTCCTATCTTTATTTTATTTATACTCTACTAGTTTTTTGTTTGTTTGTTTGTTTGTTGCTTGTTACATTTGCAGTCCAAAATTGAGTCCTGGAAGGGCCTCATGCATGCCAGGCAAGCACTCCACTAAACAGTACAGTGTTCTTAGGACAGTTTTATTCTGGTTTACCCTTGTCTTACTTTTATGCTATATTTTTTCTTTACAATTTTATGGAATATTAAAGGAAAATTATATCTAAAGAAAAACTCATTGCAGGAAAAGAGAATGAGTCTATTGTATTTGTGCACATTTTACCCAAAATTATTCCTTGCATGCCCATTAATGATCCATTATCTCTCAAATCATATGTAAGACAGCTGCAGATGAAGGGGTATTTTTCCCAAGTCTAAGATAATCAATAAATTAAAATGCACATCATTTTGCAACTCTAAAATCTACCCAGAGAAGCAGAGTTTAGCATCCTGAAAGCCTATTTATTAATAAATCATAATACCACCCTGAACATAAATGTAGCCACAATTTCAAACTACTTCAAATATGGTTCTTGCATCATAACTGAGAAGTGAGTTGTAATGATAACTCACATCATAGCACACATATTTTTGTTTATGCATGTTATATTAATTTTATCCTTATCCCATCATTTTAAGATTTCATGCATTATTTAAAATATATTAAATGTGGAGGCCATTTAGATGAAACAATGCTTAAAGACACCTGCCACCAATCCTGACATGACTGTGTTTGAAGCCTCCATCTGCCCTTAGAGCCCAGGCTGGAGGAAGATAACGGACTTCCAAAAGATATCCTTTGATCTTTACTTAAAGACAATAGTGTATGGTGCATACATGTATGTGGTACAAGTACACATACACACACACACACACACACACACACATGCACACACATGCACACACACACATACAAATGAATGAAAAGTAAAATTGTTTTAAACATTTTATGTATTGATTATTTAAATAGGCCTAGAACTTTAAATGACTTTTTTTGTTAATTTATTGCATGACATGTTTATGTAACATTTAAAAATGTAAAAATGGATTTCAATACAAGGAAAATACATTTTATGCTATATCTTTAATAAATAAAATAAGACTTATATATAAATTTTTACTTGGAATCAATGTGTGAGAAAGATTTGATTATAGCTTTGTTCTCTTCAGAAAATCATCTGGGTCTGGAAAGTTCAGAAAAGTTAGCTATGTGTCCAGGCAAGTTGTTCATTAAGAAAACTGTGAAATCTGTGTGAAAATAAATAAAAGTTCAGATGTAGAAAACCACACAAATGATATACAATTAGCTGATCACTACAAGTGTATGGAATAGAATTGACTAAATTGTATTAGGTATGAAATTAAGACTCAATTGGTGTTTTAACGTTAAGACTCTAATGTGGACAGCTTAGACTTCTCCATTGGAGATGGCTTCACTCTGTGGACTCATTGAGTTAGTCGTTCCTTTCTCTTTAATACTTATATGGAGAACAGGTGTGATTGGTCTAGTCTTGCAGTAAAAGCAAGAGAATATTGCCATCTTGTGTTGAGAGATTTAGGAGATCCCAGGGTTGTTTAGAAATAAGTACTCATTTTTTTAAATGTCTTTTCATTTAATTTATTTTTTTTATTTTACAGCCAGGTGCATTTCGCCTCCCTCCTCTCCTCCTATCCCCATTCTGACCCTTCAGCCCTCAATCTACTTCTGTCCTCTTTCTGTTCAGAAAGGGATTGGCCTTCCATAAATATTACATATCAATAATCAGGCCATTGTTTTCAAATACTGCCAAAATAAAGGCCAAAAGGATTTACTAACCTTCTTTTATGGAACACTTATATGACATATCGCTTGGACTGAAAAATATTTATTATATTTTAATATTTTGCTTATTGTTTTAATGGCATAATTTATTTCCATCATTGTCCTGAGTAATATACAACTTCAGTAAGGATAATGTACTTATAATACGTTACCTCCTACATGTTTATATATACATTGTTTTTATTACCAAAATAGCTTTAAATATTCTTGACTTATTAAAACTTAAAGAGCACACTGTGGAGCATACACCATTACACTGATGTGGATAGTTTTATGGTTGTCATGCAGCCTGGCTCTGCCTAGTGAGAGGTTAATTTGCTTTCCTCAAATCCTGCAGTATACAAAACAAAGGACAGACTGAGAAGTACATTGGAAAAAGATCCCCAGAAAATAGCATAACTAGAGAATTTATGATTCAAGTAGGAAGGACAATGTACATCTTTTTGCATTTATGGTAGACTGAGTGAGACTCAAAATACCTTCTAAGATAATAGTTACACTTAAAATCAGGTAAGAGTTTAGATATCATTTTTATTTTTCAAATAAAAACTAAATTCTGAAAGAAAATCACCAATATTAACACAGTTCTAACCACTCTGGACCCCACGTGACATATGGAAGTACAAATAGAGGCTGGTTATTGACAACCTGTATCTTTCCCTCTTTTGTCCCAAAAGCAGTCATGTCAGCCCCTTCAAGATATGTAGGCAGTAAACTGGGATGTCCTGGCTTATTGGCCTACCTCTAATCTCACTGCCTGGACTGCATTATTATGTCCCACAAGGCCATTGCTGTGGGTCTCCCTCTGGAGAACTAGAGTCAATGCAAGGTCACTCCCTTGCATTCCCAGTGTCCTGTAACCATAATGATCTTGAGTAAAATTGGGAAATCAGCACAGAAAAAAGGCTCTAAGTGTTTTTGCTATTCATAAAGAATAATCTGGTTAGAGATGGCAGGGACTAGTGATAAACACAACTTAAGGTTGTTTATAAGTCTGTCTATACATACACAACATCTGACAAATTTGGACTCATCAATCATAATGCAGACAGCAAAATATTCTACTATTAACTGACTAACTTTGAGACAATTTGGTGTGGGTTGTTGTCCAATTTTCTAAAACATAGACTTAATCATTGTTGTAGTGAAACTTTTAAAATATTATAAAACAAAGCACTGATTTGATTTAATATTATTTCAGATTTACTGTTTTTATAATTCAGTATTGGATTATGCTTGAAGGAAGGGAAAATATCTGACACTGAGAGGAAAAACAATCTATGGAACAGGCTATAGAAATTTACATACAATTTCATTAGGAAAACCCACAGACTAGTTAAAGAAACATTTAAGGGTGTTCCAAAATGGAATATAGAGACAGCATGTTCTTGAGGGATTTAGACGTCAGTAGAGAATGCAATTTTACTGTTTGAAGCAAAGTCATCAAGCTAATTCCTGTTTCAAAGTTGTTTGCCCATGTTCTGTTGGCCACTTACATAATCAGTATATCATTCTTGCAGAAAATTCAATAATACACAAGGTAAAAGATAGAGATAAACAATGTGTTGGTGACCATACTCTTAAGTCTCTCCAAAGAGGATGTATTTACATATGGAAACAGGAATATAAACATTCCTAAGGATCTTATATTTCCCAAACTGTAGATTTGATCTGCTTCGATTGTTCTCTCCATAAGAAATGATGATATTTGAATTGGAATTTTAGTTAAAGGAAAGTGAATAAGTTGTTAGTGATTCTGAGTGTGTGTGTGTGTGTGTGTGTGTGTGTGTGTGTGTGTGTGTGAAATACTGGATAATCTGTGAGTCTTCAGAGTGTTGAAGATTTCTCTTTGGGTAAATTATATTACCTACCTTCATGGCAATCTATGTGAAATTTGTCAATTGAATTGTATTGCACTGTGGGCTGCACTGTGAGAATACAGAGGAGACATCCTAAAACAATGAGCTTTTGTAAGCTCCTTACGTCTTACCCGGGCTGGATTTCTAAAGATGGGTAACAATAGACCATGCCTAAAGAAAAGAGAAATAAACCTCCTCATTCCACAATTGCACATGGTTCACAACTTCAGTCCAAGAAGAAGGTAAGAGGATTTCACAAGAGTAATGACATCAACAAAGCCCTTTCAAAAAGTTAAGTTCAAATGTGAAGAAAAATGTTAAGGCTCTTGTTTAATAACAAATGCAGGCGACTGTAATAGGAAATATAGGGAGTTAAAGATTATTGAGTTAGAGATAATTGGAATGTTCTATATAAAGCTGCAAACTGAAATAAATCCAGCCAGGGACACTACACAAAGAGCAATGATTGTGTGTGCAGCCCTAAGACCAAAAAGAATCAACAAGTCATTACTAACAAATGAAGTGTGTGCTACTTGCAGTCAATAGTGAAACATTACTGCTAGTTTTGAAGAGTGTGGAAGAGAAAGATTGAGAAGTTTGGATCTAAAGGCAAAGAAGACCTATACATTTCTCATGCACAGTGAAACAAATGGAAAATTTGTTGAATGCCCCACTCTCCAAGGTTTAGAAACGTTATGGAAGGAGTGCACCCACTTTCCTATGTGATTTTAAACCAGTTCAACCACCACTCTGTAAATCAAATGGATGGACCCTTTAGTGATAAGAGCAGGCTTAGAGAAGTACAAGCTAAATAGTAAGCACAGAAACAAAAAAAAAAAAAAAAAACTGATGATACAAGAGAAACATTTTAAATTCTGTTTGCTTGATGATAACTAGTTGTGTTATAATCACAAGGAAAATGGCAAGATGAAGATGATGTTTGTTGCTTAATCAATCCATAAAAACAAATCGCATATCATGGAAAGCACAACAGAGTTTGTTAAACAATCTTCATTTTGTTTTAACATTCTGAGTTTCCAAATTGTTTTCAAAATGCTTTCAGAGTATGAAAAACACACAATTTTGTTCAGAAAAAAAAAAAAACCCAGCCATATGAATTTCTTAAAATGTATTTTACATGTAATCTTTCTGGATGATACAGAAAAGAGGAACAAACCCACCTTCAAGATGTAAGTGCTAAGATTATATCTAAACAAGGAAGCATGCCTCCATACAGCAATTCTATAGTCATCTGTGACTTCCATATAAATTCTTAGTATGGAGAAAAAACAAAGGGCAGTTAGAGAATATAATTGTCAAGCATATTGTGTGATTAGTGTCCATACTCTACATTAACTTTCTAAGCATAAGCTTTAAATCATCCACAATTAAAAAAACAAGAAAAGAAAAAAAAAACAGATTTTTGGACAGAGAAATAAATAGTGAAGAAAGGAAATTAAAAGCAGATTAAAACAATAGAGTTTAATTGTTTGGATCCTGATCTGAGGTGCAATTTGAATTTGCACATTTATATGGCAAACAGTAGGTTCCTAATAAATGTCTATTTGTTGAAATGTGGCAAGAATGCATTTACTTCTCACACAAAGGGGAACATCTAGAAGGAAATCCAGGCCTACATCAAGTGTTTGGCTGGTCTGTACTGGATTCTAAATACCCTCTGTGGGCGTCATTCCTACACCTACAGGAAGCCAGGCAGATGTCACAGATTTGCCCACGCTCATCTGAAGGTCCCATGAGAACTGTCAGGATTGCAGGCATACTTAAATTAGACACAGGTACTGTAAATCATTAGTCCTGGTTAATTCTGGCCCCTTTGTTCTGTAGACTTGACTATTAATTTAGTAGTTAAGGATATGACTCAAAGATGCAATCTTCAGTCTAAAAATGAGTTTCAAGTATTAACAATTGCAGGGTAAGAATGAAAGCTCACCTTGACCATAGACAGTGTTCTACTCTATCTTATATTTCTCACAGCAAACAGAGCAAATGCCCATGCAAACAAAGTAGTATTTTCGATGTCCTCATGTTTTAAAATAAATGAGATGATTACATATTTGACACATGATTTTCATAAAAATACACTGTATTTTAAAAACCATGGTTTTTCTTTACTTTAAAAATAAGACCCAAGAAAATAATACACATACCCTTTATGTATCTGTAAGAAATGGTGATAAAAGAAATTGCCTGACATTTGCTCTTCCATTTACTGACTTCCCTTCCTAATCTTTTGAAGTGTGAATACAGCTGATAGCTCAGAGCTATGTACCTAGTATAATATGATGGTACTGTATAATATTGGAGTAGTAATGTTATCATTATGTTTGAAAATGGCACTTTTAGGAGTTTCCACTAGTAAAAATATACACTCTGGGCACTAAAATAAATTTATATTATGTCAGTAAAAATGGAAAAAATGTCAAGTGTATAAAAGTTAGGAAATAATCAACAGGTTATTTACCAGAATAAAAAAGAAAAGATTATTTTTTCTTCAGAAAATCACAAAACAGCAAAAACTGTCATTTTGATTAAATGCAACTGCTATTCATTGCTCTGAACTTCCATTTTGGAAAATAGTTGTGATTTGTGATATATGGGTGCTCCTGAAAATACCATTAAGATATATTGTAGTCTAGAAGCACATAGGAATGCCAGGTAACCAATAATGATGTCTACAGATTCTACACTTCTAGTGAGTTAACAGGAGACATTTTTATCCTCAGAATCATCACAGACCAGCTGATCTTGAGCTGCAATACTACTGAAGTGTATCATTCCCTGAAAACCAGGTTAATTTATATCACCTGTGACCTCATGAGCAGTGTATCTCAAACACTTTTGTCTATGGCACAAAAGTTAGTATCATAGCTGGACCCCTTTCCTGATATACACACACTCAGACACAAACACATACATGCATGAACACACAATCACACATACACTCTTACACACAAACACACAACTAATAATGTTTTTAAGCACTGCTTATCTTAATGGAATGTAAAGTATGTTAGTATTTCTCTGATTGACCCATTTCATTTCCAAGTATGGAAAAAGCAACATCTCTTTGAAAAATAGTTATCAATTTGAAAACTCACTACAAAGGATACTGGTGCATTAGAACAAATGGTTAAATATTTATACAATACCGTCTTAATTAAGTACATACATAACATCCATTAATATGAATTGTGAGCAAATTGTCAATAAGATTCCTGACAACAGATGCAATTTCATAAAATGTAGCAATGCAGTACTTGATCAAGTGTATAAGTTTTCCCCTAGGTATTACCAAAAGCCAAACCTAGCAAAAATATTGCAAATTTTGACTCATTCTAGCTATGACTTGTTTTGAGTTAATCAGTTCAACTCTTTGATTTGTCTGCATTTTCTCTAGTAACATTTCTAGTATAAGTTTTTTAACTTTTAGCATTGGAATCAAAGTTATTCCCATTGGATTTAAATGTACTTATGTGGACTACTAAGCTTGCAGCTTCACCTTAGTCACCATCAGGACAACTTGTGGAATATAAATCTCTCCAGTCATAAACTCTTCACAGTGTAATCATAGTCTTTTAAAAATTCATCTAATTTTTTTTTCACTTAAAAAACAGAATAATAATGAGAGGGTAACAGAACAACAGAATCAAGTAATGTCGTGCAATGACTAGCATGGAGCTGGCATTCACTAGCAAGTAATGGCAGCAAGTCTGGTTATTGTTTTCCAATTTCACATA
The DNA here is from genome assembly GCF_903995425.1 of Onychomys torridus. Classification (NCBI taxonomy): domain Eukaryota; kingdom Metazoa; phylum Chordata; class Mammalia; order Rodentia; family Cricetidae; genus Onychomys; species Onychomys torridus. Next base: position 100,805,356 of record NC_050448.1, read on the forward strand.
AATTTTGCTGAGCTATACATATCACCAGAAGACCTTCAATTAATAAACACAAGATATATTTTAATGTGATTCCCAGCCCCTAAATCTAGTTCTCATTGAGGTTTTTCATTACAAAAATAAAAACAAAAACACCAAACAAACAAAATAAAACAACAACCATAATTACAATAGTCTTTGTCATTGCTGTGTTTAGTTTACTAACTTTAGACTAGAAACCTGGGATTGAGGATTTAGCTTAGTGATAGAGTGCTTGCCTAGCAAGCACAAGGCCTTGGGTTCGATCCCCAACTCAAAAAAAAAAAAAAAATAGAACTAGAAACTTGTAATGATTTATCTCTGAAGCTTAATGTCAAACATATGTGACATTAAGGAGGTATTCATGAAAGAGGTGCTCGTTCCTCTGTTACTTTTATGTGCCCTGCTTGAAAAGATAAGACATAAAAACACATATTTTATCTAAATCCCAGAATGGGGCAAGGAAGGCAGCTCCTAAATTTTTTCATCTCACTCACCAGAGCAAGCCTGTAGTCAGACATTGGACATTTGGAAAAGGCTTTGGTTGCTGTGACAAAGAGAGTGTGTCATGCTGTTCATCTTTATAAGTTTCTTAAAACAGATGAAAGTCAGATTTGGTAAATTTGAGCTGAAGCCTTATTTGATTTCCTTGGTATGTTGATTTTGGGAATAATGGCTTTTCAGACATACCAGAAATTCACAGAATTCCTTGATGGTTTTCTGTGCCAGGAGAGCCACAAAAGCCAGAAGAAAAATTTCCCACAAGAGTCTGTCTGCTGCTATTGGGTCATCAGGTTCATCCTGCAAAGAAGATTGGCTGAAGGTCAAATTAAATTTTAGCATATCAATTTGCAGTCCTTAAGACACCTTACACATTTTTATATTTGTAAAACAGTTTTTCAAATAGTTTTCCTATTATCTTGAAATTAATTGCCTTGATTTTACATGAATCATTTAAAAATGTGTTTTTAAATGATCTAAATATATAACATTATATGTATATAGCTTATTAATAATATTATATAATTATTATATTATATATTAAAAACACATATTATATGATTATATATATATGTATATACATATATATAAAAAATATAATATTCTAACAGTTCATCTCCCTACCTACTAGCCCTGCCTCACCTTTGCCCTTTTTCTAGTTTAAAAGACAGAGTACTGGGTAAAAGGAGCACATAGACCAGAGTACATTTCCTTGACATAATATCATCACAACATCTCCTAGTGCCAATGCAGGGCATAGGAAACATTACTGATGTAACACTTTCAAGGCCAGCCTCTTTTACCTTAACTAGACATCATCATTAAGGATGGAGAAATGAGAAAACTGAATGTAACTGATATGTCTTTCAGTTAAAACAGGAGCTGGATGAGAACACAGCCGTGTACCATTGTGGTATATGCATCTATCATTCTAACTCAGAACAAACTGATGTTAAATAAATGTCACATTTAAATTTCTCTTATTCTTTGGGTTGACAGATTCTAGTCCCATATGTTTTTTTTTTCTTTTCACTATTGCATATTAGGAGGAACTGTTCTAATACTTAAATTGATAGCTCCTCTTTTTTGCATTCAAAAAAAGTTCACTATCTTATGTCAGAATAGATAATTTACCAGTATTAACATCATGAATCTAATTTTCTCTTTCCTCCTTTGCTTCTCTTTTTCAAGATAGCCAGTGGAAACTGATCTCAATATGTGTTCTTATGTACGTGAGGATATTTGAGCAAAGTCAAAAAAGACTTCCATAGAGTTTTCTAGAAGTCATGGAAATCCAAATGGACTATGTGTCAAATATTAAGACCTGGGTTATCAGCAGACACTATTAATATAATGTCATTTTAACAAGACTGTAGTAATCTTACATGGGTTTCATAGATATCAGCAAACATATAAACATAAACAGGAACACTCCTTTCTATTCTGAGCTATCACATTCCTCCTCTTTTTCAGATAATGCTTAAAGGGATCTGCAGCAATTCTTGGTATTGCACAGAGCATCTCAGCCGTTGCCTTTCTGGTCCACTGCCTCCCAGATTTGACTCATTTGTGACCACTTCAAGAATCTCCCATGATTTGCAATGGTTACATGAATGTTTGGGAAGGAAAATTTGCAACATCTTACTATATGTTCTCTATGGAACATTAGGGAAAGAAGCTGGAAACGAATTTCAAAGCACTGGTTTTTAAAATGAATCTTATTGTGAGGTTTCGAAGAAGCTTTCGAACACTTATTGTTCTCTTAGCTTCCTTTTGCTTGGTGAGCATCATCATTTCTGCCTACTTCCTGTACTCTGGCTACAAACAGGAAATGACACTTATTGAAACTACTGCCGAAGCAGAGTGTGCTGACGTCAAAATCCTCCCTTATCGGTCCATAGAGCTGAAAACTGTCAAGCCTATTGACACATCCAAAACTGACCCCACTGTCCTCCTCTTTGTAGAGAGCCAATATTCTCAACTCGGTCAAGATATAATAGCAATTTTGGAGTCCAGCCGCTTTCAGTACCAGATGGTCATTGCTCCAGGCAAGGGAGACATACCACCTCTTACAGATAGTGGCAAAGGGAAGTACACATTGATTATTTATGAAAATATTCTGAAATATGTCAGCATGGACTCATGGAACCGGGAGCTTTTAGAAAAATACTGTATAGAATACAGTGTTAGCATAATTGGTTTTCATAAAGCCAACGAGAACAGCTTACCTACTACACAATTAAAAGGTTTTCCTTTGAACTTATTCAATAATCTAGCTCTGAAGGACTGCTCTGTGAACCCCCAGTCTCCTCTGCTGCATATAACCAAAGGCTCTAAGGTGGAAAAGGGACCTCTTCCTGGGGAAGACTGGACAGTTTTCCAATATAACCATTCTACCTATCAGCCAGTGCTTTTAACTGAATTACAGACAGAGAAGCCCCTCTCTTTCTTGTCCAGCAAAACACTCTATGCGACAATAATTCAGGATCTGGGGCTTCATGATGGGATCCAGCGTGTTCTTTTTGGCAACAACTTGAACTTTTGGCTGCACAAGCTCATCTTCATAGATGCCATCTCCTTCTTGTCGGGAAAGAGGCTGACATTGTCCTTGGACAGATACATCCTTGTGGACATTGATGACATATTTGTGGGGAAGGAGGGAACAAGAATGAACATCAAAGATGTGAAGGTAAGAGCATGGGTAAAGTACAACTTAATTCGTCATTTGTTAGCTTTGTGGTTTTGATAATATATGGTCTTTAAAATACTTTATAACATAATCACTGATTTAAGTTAATCCTTAATATTTTACATACACACATGAGCACAGAAATATGTAGGTGACCACAAAGACATATATGTCAATATGTCAGTGTGTGTGTATACGAATATATATATATATATATATATATATATATATATATATATATATATATATATATGGAGAGGGAGAGAGAGAGAGAGAGAGAGAGAGAAGGGATGGAGAAATAAATACCCAACACAGTACAATAGAAAGACTGAAATATTCCAAAGTGTATTTGAGCTTCATCTTGTTATGCCATGTCTAGCTCAACCAGAAGCCCTTGTAAGTACTTCCATATTCAAATGGGTGACAAAGGATTTAAGTGGTAGCAGTTGAAATCTTCTAAATTTCTGGGGGGAGGTGTTAATGTATTTATTTTTCCTTTCAATTAATTCACATGCTAATGTTGTACTTAAATTTAAAAGAGGTCATGTGTTTAAAAATGCTCTCAGAATGTTAATTCCTAATCTGAAGCCCTAGAAGAACAGGAACTTCTAATTTTGACCCAAAGAACAATATAAATTAAAATATTGTTGAAGTTTTAATTCAATTGGCAAACTTAAATCTAGCTACGACATTTATTTGTAAGAAAAAACTGATGGTTCTTCACCAGTATTCATGAGATACGCAAAATATTGATGGCTTCTTAAACTGTATAACCCCAAGCAAAGTAACAGAATAGTGAAACTTAAAGACATGAAAATATTATACACAAAAAGAGCTGAGTGTCAGGCAGTGGTGGTGCACGCCTTTAATCCCCTCGCAATTGGGAGGCAGAGGCAGGATGATCTCTGTGAGTTCAAGGCCAACTAGTTTATGTTGTAGATCTATTTCCAACCTTTTGAGAAACCTCCACACAAATTTTCATAATGGCTGTACCAGCTTATAGTTACTCTCTTATTACACCTTCCTCCACATCAACACACCTGCCCTTTTCATGAGATATATGCTATGCTTTTTTTTTTTTTAATTTTATGTGTATGATTGTTTGATCTGCATATATGCCTATGTGCCACATGTATGCCTGTGCTCATGGAGGCCAGATGAAGGGTTCAGATCCTCTGGAATTGGAATTACAGACAGTATGGGCTGCTGTGTGAGTCCTGAGGATTGAACAGGGCTCTTCTAGAAGAACTAGCCGTGCTCTTAACTGATGAGCCATCTTTCCAGCCCTGAGGCAGACATCCTTACATAACTTCAACTAAATTCATCTACTTATTCTTTGATTATCTACTGTATGTAAAGCAAAATGACATGATCTGTTTTAAAAAATTAAACTTACTTTAAGGCCCTATGTGATCCACCCAAAATTCTGCACCTATCCTGACTACTTTGCAACATACATTGTTTCTGTTTGGTTAGTCCACCTTCATATTCCACTAGATTTTTCTATATCTGCTTCAACTTAGTATTTCAGCTTCAGTATCTTGACTAAAATTCTTAGTGTTCTCATTTTAAAAAATATCAAAATGTAATAAAGTAGAATAAGGGCTAGGAAGGGTGGAGAGTGGGACACAGTGGGTCATTGCACAGTAGATACTAACACATAGTTAGGAAGAAAAATTCCTAGTGTTCTGCAGCACAGTAGCAGGATGCCTATAGTTCATAATAATCTATATTTTAAGTTTTGTAGAGAACTAGCAAACAAGAGCTCAAAGTCCCCAAACATAAATGATTGGAAAATATTAATTGTTAATTGCTCTGACTTAATTATTGCACAGCATATATATATATATATATATATATATATATATATATATATATGCTTTGCAACATCACACTATACTCATGAATACATAAAATTACCATGTGTTAATTAAAAAGAAAAAAATAAAAGATTTCTCAAGTCATATTTCTTTTGCAAATGTGATACATTTTCTAATGACCTCAGCAGATGGTAACTTTTCTTTAACCTGAGCACTTAATAATCTCTTTCTTAACATCTTTTTGAGCATGAGTCAACTTCAAAACTAGGGACTGGTACAGGTTTTCTCATGCATTTAATTGTGTACTAAAATATGAAAGAAGCAACGTTAGATATAGATTTTAAAGTATTTAATTGAGTATTATACAACATTTAACTGTTAGTGAGTAAATATCTAATAAATCATAAAATAGTTGATTTATTCCCAGAGAATGATTAAGGACAGTGTCCAGTGCTTGGATCTGTGTTGGAGCCAGATGTGTACACCCAGAGAAAGAAAAAAGAAGAAAGTGTGTGGTGGTGGTATTATGTTTCCCAAAATATTGTGCATTCCAATAAACTTATCTGGGGTCAGAGAACAGAACAGCCACTAGATATAGAGGCCAGAAAATGGTGGCACACACACCTTTAATACCAGCATTCCAGAGGCAGAAATCCATTTGGATCTCTGTGAGTTCAAGGCCACAGTGGAAATAGCTAGGCATGGTGACTCATGCCTTTAATCCCAGGAAGTGATTGCAAAAAGCAGAAAAGTGCTTAAGGCATGAAAACAAGGAACTAGGTTGGTTAAGCTTTTAGGCTTTTGAGCAGCAGTTCAGCTGAGACCCATTCAGATGAAGACAAGGAAGCTTCCAGTCTAAGGAAACAGGATCAGCTGAGGAACTGGCGAGGTGAGGTAGCTGTGGCTTGTTCTGTTTCTCTGATCTTCCAGCGTTGACCCCAATAACTGGCCTCATGTTTGATTTTATTAATAAGTACCTTTAAGATTCATGCTGCAAAAGTGTTCATAATCCAGAAGAATATAAACCAGCATGGGACAGTATGGTGTTCATTAGAGCACACATGGCAGGGAGTAGGGCAGGCAGAATGTAAGTCCTCATATCCTGGAAAGGCAAGGAACAACAAAAAGCCCCTTGGACCTTAGCCCTGCTCTCCTCATCTAGGCTTCCCCAGGGAATAACAGCACTGAGGATCTCAGAAGATCACTGGGTGTCCAGCAGTGGAAATGAGGGGTGTTATTACAACACCTTCATTTAGCCAAAGATAAATAAGTACCATCAGATGCTGTGTGTATTGGTTTCTTCTCTACAGAAACACAAGATCATTCTATAAAATTTACATCTTTTAGTAATACAGTTCTGAAGAGCTAAAGAGAAAGGCTCTACACAGAAAATTTTAGAAAATTTGGTAGAGGTCTAGTTGTGATCATATGTGTGAGTACAGGTTTGTACATGCCCTATCCAATTTGTGAAAGTCACAGGACATTCTAGGTATCTATCTCCATGATTTCCACCCTGTTTGATACAGGGTCTTCTTGATTGTTTGGTGTTGCATAGACTAGCACTTTCTAGTTTACTTGAAAGAAAACAGTCACCAGATTGGATATATTTCTTTTATTTAAATCCTTAATCTAAGTACTCAAGATGGGCTTTTCCTTTTGATTTCAGTGAAGTAGCATAGTATATTTAGCTTAGTGAACCAAAAAAGCTGAATTTGTTCCCTAAAGATACATCTTTATAGAAACAAAGGGATATTTTTCCATTTAAAAATAAATTTTCAAAATCAGATGCAGATAAACAGTTTACTAAGAACGAAAAACGTAAGAAACTATGTACCAAGAATACATTCTTCAAACTGGATATTCAGCAGAAAATATATTATACATACTAAGTGAATCATTTAGTGTCATACATGTGTTATGGATATCACTCTATCTAAATAAAATGCTGATTGGCCAGTAGCCAAACAGGAAGTATAGGCGGGACAAGAGAGAAGAGAATTCTGGGAGGTGAAATGCTGGGTTGGAGAGATACTGCCAGCTGCCGCCATGACAAATGAGATGTAAGGTACTGGTAAGCCACAACTTATAAACTAACAGAAATGGGTTAATTTAAGATGTAAGTACTAGATAACAAGAAGCCTGCCATGGTCATACAGTGTGTAAACAATATAAGCTTTTGTGTGTTTACTTGCTTGGGTCTGAGAGTCTATGGGCCTGGTGGGTGAGAGAGATTTGTCCTGACTGTGGGCCAGGCAGGAAATCTCCAGCTACATACATATGTTATTTATTGCTCATTTATGTACTTTATCTTTTCTTTTTAATAAATTCTACATGAACATTGTTGGAAGCACAGCATGAAGGTCCTTGTATCCACAGACCTCCAAAGAAACCCAGACTATTAAGTACTAGTTTTTTGTTTGTTTGTTTGTTTGTTTTCAAAGAAAAGGATGTATAATTTGTTTGCACAGAAGCTGGGAATTGGAAGTAACTGACAGTCTGGTGATCTGTGTTATCTATTGGGCCAGGCCATATCAAACTCCCATAACCAGAACTAGAGATACCTAATAGTCAAAATGACTCTTACAATCAGGGACTCCCCAGGCTTCTACAACCAGGACTGGAAATACCTAATAATCTAAGTGACCCCTTACAATATTTATATAGCCAGGGGCCTCCAAGCTCCCACAACCGGGATTGGAAATACCCAAAGGTTAAGTGACACATTATCTATATAGCTAGGAGCTTCCCCAAGCTCTCACATCAAGACCAGAGGTGGCTAATAGCCCAAATGGCCTCTACGCTATCTGTATGATTAAAATCAGGCCAGAGACTTCCCTAGGTCCATAAGCTAGGACAGATAGATAGCCTATATCTAGAACCCATCTTCATGGAATAAATGACATGTACACTGAATCAAGTATCATTCTAAATTCTTGTGCAATGGGGATTGTATTACACTAGAAAACTTCTTTTTCTTTTTCATTTTTTTTAGTATTTTTAACGCTAGTAGTAAACTTTATTATTATTTTTATTATTATAATTGTATTTTAATTTTACACATAGCCATGGGTTCCCCTGTCCTCCTCCCTCCATCCCCCATTCCCACCTTCCCCCCATCGCCTCCCCTCTATTCCCATCTTCCCCAGGGCCAAGAATCCCCTTGGGATTCATTTAAACCTGGTGGATTCACTACAGGTGGGTCCAGTCCCCTCCTTCCAGGCTGAGCAAAGTGTTCCTGTGTAAGCCCAAGGTTCCAAACAGCCAGCTCATGCACTAAGGACAGGTCCCGGTCCCACAGCCTGGATGCCTCCCAAACAGATCAAGCTAGTCAATGGTCTCACTTATCCAGAGGGCCTGATCCAGCTGGGGGCTCCACAGCCTTTGGTTCATAATCCATGTGCTTCCATTCATTTGACTATTTGTCCCTGTGCTTTTTCCAGTCTTGGTCTCAACAATTCATGCTCTTACACGCCTTCCTCTTTCTCGACAATTGGACACCAGGAGCTCTAACTGGAGCCTGGCTGAGGATCTCTGCATCCACTTCCATCAGTTATTGGATGAGAGTTCTAGCACGACTGTTAGGGTGTTTGGCCATCTGATCACAAGACTAGGTCAGTTTGGGATTTCTCTCAACCATTGCCAGCAGTCTACAGAGGATGTATCTTTGTGGATTTCTGGGGACCTCTCCAGCACTCTTCCTATTCCTTTTCTCATGTGGTATTCATTTATCATGGTCTGTTATTCCTTGTTCTCCCTTTCTGTTCTTGATCCAGCTGGGATCTCCTGCTCCCCTAAGCTCTCTTTCCCTCAAACCTTGCCCTTCATTACTCCCACTTTCATCCAGGTAGTTCATCTAGATCTCATCCATTTCTCTGTCATTGGTTGATCCCTGTGTCTTTCCTAGGGTCCTCTTTTCTAGGTAGCCTCCCTGGAGTTGTGTAGCAGTCTAGTCATCTTTATTTTATATCTAGTATCCTCCTTTGAGTGAGTACATACCATGTTTGTCCTTCTGAGTCTGGGTTACCTCACTCAGGATGATTTTTTCTAGATCCATCCATTTGCCTGCAAACCTCATGATGTCATTGTTTTTCTCTGCTGAGTAGTACTCCATTGTGTATATGTGCCATATTTTCTTTATCCATTCTTCAGTTGAAGGGCATCTAGGTTTTTTCCAGGTTCTAGCTATTACAAAAAATGCTGATATGAACATAGCTGAGCAAATGTCCTTGTGGTATGATAGAGCATTCCTTGGGTATATTCCCAAGAGTGCTACAGCTGGGTCTTGGGGGAGATTGATTCCCAATTTTCTAAGTAAGGACCATATTGATTTCCAATATGGCTGTACAAGCTTGCATTCCCACCAGGATCAAAGACCTCAACATAAATCCAGTTACGCTGAACCTGATAGAAGAGAAAGTAGGAAGTACTCTTGAACGCATTGGCACCAGAGATCAGTTTCTAAATATAACACCAGTAGCACAGACACTGAGAGAAACTATCATTCAATGGGACCTGTTGAAACTGAGAAGCTTTTGCACAGCAAATGACATGGTCAACAAGGCAAAGCAACAGCCTATAGAATGGCAAAAGGTCTTCACCAACCCCACATCTGGCAGAGAGCTGATATCCAGAATATATAAAGAACTCAAGAAATTAGACTACAAAATGCCCAACAATCCAATTAAGAAATGGGCTATAGAACTAAACAGAGAATTCTCAACAGAGGAATTTCAAATGGATGAAAGACATTTAAGAAGGAATTGCTCAACATCCCTAATTATCTGGGAAATGCAAATCAAATCCACCTTACACCTGTCAGAATGGCTAAGATCAAAAACACAGAAGACAGCTTATGCTGGAGAGGATGTGGAGCAAAGGGAACTCTCCTCCACTGCTGGTGGGAATGCAAGCTTGTACAGCCACTTTGGAAATCAATATGGCGCTTCCTTATAAAATTGGGAATCCATCTCCCCCAAGACCCTACTGTAGCACTCTTGGGCATATACCCAAGGAAAACTTCTTTTTCAAATTATACTATATTTAAACTTTCTGAGAATAAACAACTTGATATCAGACTCCCAGAATACTTGATCAAGTTTGATAAAGAGGTGAGGCTTTTTTGCAAGGTCTGCTTCCTTGCCTGACACCTGTAGAGAGCCCCTCAAAACATGCAAAGTACAGTTGCTGATTTTGCTAGCATACGGAAAATATGCATACATGATCTGTAGCCCAAGAAAGAATCATGTATCATATGACCAAATTGCTATTGACCAGAGGAACTCAAAAAAGGTGACAGTATTTTTTCTTCTATGAAATAGGAGCAGTTTAATGAAAACTGTGATTTTGAGGCCTTGTGATGAACTCATAGTACACTAGCATTCCTGGTTAAAGACTGCTCAATACCAGCAAGTCATCCCAAACTAAGCCTTGACTGAAAGAACCAGGATCCCTTTAAAATTGTAAGTTACTGATGATGATTGAAGAATATGATAGGGTATATAAGAAGTTATATGGCCAAATCTTGAGGACTCTGTTTGAAGGGAAATTGTTCAAGTGAGAAATAAGAAAGGTGAATTGAATCACTTAAAACACCATGACAAATCAGTTTCACATAGGCAAAATTCATCCATGTGCTGAGGTAATAGCCATATTGGAAGCCTCTTGTAATCTGGCCACTGGTGAGAAAGAAAGCAGAAAAGAGCAGTATGAGCTCAAATTTCTCAGAAAGGAGAAAGCATGATAGGATAATTGACTAAGAACGAGGCAGTGCTCATGGGAGAAGGCTCATTTTTTTAGTTATTTATGACACTTTAAATAAGAATTTCAATATGACTCTTGACATCACTGTGAAATGTATCAAACACTCTCATAAACATCCCTGAAATTTAAAATACTGCATAATATTTGAGTAGCAAAGGAACAAGGAAGATAAATACCCATATAATTATTCTATTCAGAGATTAAAGTCTACTGAAATCATTCTTTTTATTTTCATGTTTACTATCTTGATGGCACTAATCATTGTAAATGTACTTAATTTTAGATAGAAATACATATGCTTTGTACATATACTTTCATGTTAATCTATGTCCTTGATATCAACTCATTCTTACTATTGTAGGACCTTTTTTCTTTTCTTTTTTTTTTTTTTTTTTTTTTGTTTTTCAAGACAGGGTTTCCCTGTGTAGCTTTGCGCCTTTCCTGGAACTCACTTGGTAGACCAAGCTGGCCTCGAACTCACAGAGATCCGCCTGGCTCTGCCTCCCAAGTGCTGGGATTACAGGCGTGCGCCACCACCGCCCGGCCCTTTTTTCTTTTATTACTATTGTTTTATGTGTGGATTTGTGTTGTATGTTTACTTGTGAGTCTGTGCACATATGTGTGCACATACAGAGGCCATGGTTTGATGATGGGTATCTTCCTCCATATCTTTAGCTACACATGACATTTTGAGACAGAGTCTGTCACTCAGACAAAATCTCACTAATTGACCCTAACTGACTGGCCAATGAGCTTCAGGGATCCACCTGTTTCTGCTTCCCTTTCCTGCCCTCATTTGAACATCCATCACAAAATAAGTAATGTTGTAGGAGTGAGTGTACTGTCCTTCCAGTGTTGACATGGATGTGGGAGATCTGAACTCAGTCTTCATGTTTATATGCAAAGCACTTTCCTGACTCAACCGTCTCCTCGGGTCCTGAATACTGTTTTAAATATATATTTGTTTTGTTCTGCTCTCCCATTTTTGTCTTTTAGCAGTTCCTTATCCATCTGAAGTGCCTGTACCATCACCAAGACCCTAAAAGCTTATTTTAAGCAAAGCCTGTGACAAATGAGTTTTATGCTGAGAATATTCTGTTTTTATATGCAAGTTGGATTTCATTCGAAAGATTAGGCAGGCCAGGAATTTATTTGCACACAAAAGGCCAGATAGTAATGGGCCTCACACAAATATTTAAGTGTTCTTTGATTAGTTTATAGTAAAAGATGATTGCTGAGAGACTGATTTCTTAAACATGAAGGGAAGGACCCAGTTAGAGTTATGAGACCTTTTTTCCTCCTCAAATTATAGTAGTTGTTTGCATGGAAAGGGGAAATATTACAAGGTGTTTTGCTGAGAGTGACCAAGCTGTTTAAGAAAAGAGGAAAATGTAAACCCTTCTAGAGAATAAACTCTATGGTTGTGGGCAAAGGCTTTAGATGCTCTGGTCATAGTCAGGATGGTGTTGTCTCTGTATTGTAATCTCTGTAATAATAATAAATAATATATATTTATAAATTAATTGGCTTAGAATATGATTTGTCTTCTTAGCCTAAACCGTGATGATTTTATTATCACCTTATCATCAATGTGGTTTAATATCTAAAATATGACTACAGAGGAAAACAAAGCAAAATATGCTTTTTCTACTGCTGGTTGAAATCCACAGTTATTCTGAATAAATTGAATTATACTGGAAAATAGCACCTTGGTTATACAGTCCTGAGGGAGCTGGAAGGTGTTGCTGTGACTATAAATCAGAAACCTGGCTAATGCTTTAGAGCAGCTTGGGGAACTTAGCCTTGATAATTATCTCCCCTTTTTGTTACTTGTGTGGAATGGAACCATCCCTTTAGCCCATTGTTAGGGTTGATTGTTTCCAATGAACATGCCAATACAAAAATAAAAACAACAAGAAGCCCCATAGCTCTCACCTTAAAAGAAATAAGGGTTAGTTTATTCTAGAGCCAAGTTTAAGTGACCTTGGCTCAGGAACACCTCAAATTTCACGTTCCAACATACAATTTCATGTATTTCTATTGTTTTACAGTTGGAACAAAGAAATTCCTAAATCAAAGCAAATTTAAAATATATTGGTGGGTACATTGAAAGGAAGTGATAGCAAAATGGAGGAAGCTTTTCTATAGTCCATGCATGCTATCTGATGACATTCTTAGCTTGTGGGTTGTCAGAAGCTGGTAATGAGATAATGAGAAATTTTTACCTATTAGTCACAGGCCTTAGTTCAGGCACAGAGATGGGCAAGGAATAGCTGTTCAGAGGCCTAAAGCTAGCTGAGATAAAGTAATTAGCCTCTGGTTCGGAAACATTCCAACCTCTGGACATCATTGAAGCTCTAGTCAACCGATCAGTCTGCAAACACAGCTTCTTTCCAGGAATTCTCCTTGATGAACACTTCTCCCCACTCAAGCATGTATTTTTCAGAAGTGTTTCTTTATTATCAGAAGTTTACCATTTAATATATTCTAGAAAGAATACTGACGTCTGTAACTTATAAGGTGATAAGATGAATATTACACACACCATTGACATAGGATGCATACTATTACCATGATGTTCCCAATGGTACATCAAGCTTTTCCACTGGAGAAAATTCAGCGTCCTAAATTTGGTGTGTATCAATTTCTTCATACAGTCATCACATGTGCAAGTGTGGTTAAACAAATTGTTCACAATGCTAGATTTTCCTCCCTTTTGGCAATATAGATCTTTACTATATGTATTATCTACAAATAGCTTTCATCTTGCAGTTATTTTGGAAATTAATCCTCTTATAATTGATACTTCTAAATCTACTTCACTAAACTTGTTTTCATGGACCTTCTCTCCAGTGTTAGGACTGTCAGACTGTTAACATTTTGCACTCTGTAGATTTGTATTTACTTGATCATAAGGTTGAAAGTTTTTTTTCTATACATTTAATTACTATTCCTTATTCACATATTTAGCAAAATATGTGCTTTTCTCATTTCAATTACACATTTTTTGTCTTTATGTGGTTTTTAGATGTAAAATGCAGTTTGATGTTTTTAGAAGACATATTTGCAAGAATTCTTTTCTCTGCATATCAGACATTCTTTCCTGACACACATCTTTTTTTTTTTTTTTTTTTTTTTTTTTAAATCAAATCTCAGGCTTCAGGCTCTCCACAAGTCATCTCATGCAGGAGAAAGAAGGAGAATCATCAATTAAACATATAAAAATATATAATGCTGGTGCACATTGATGGAAGTATAGTGCTAGATTGTCCTTACTTAACTGCTGACACATACCTTAATGATATTATTTGATTTGTAGAAATATACATCATTATTGAATATGTTATGTGTGATGCTTTGGGAGGGTTTATTGAATTTGGATTTTTGAAACAGGATCCTGCTATATAGGCATGCTGACCTGGAGCTAGAGCTCAGACTGGCATCAAACTCATGATAATACCATGTTCTTGGATTGAAATCACTTTTTTATTCATGTTTTCTCTACTCTACATTCTTTTAAAGTGTTGCTATTTGTTATTTAAAGTGTCTCTAAATTCTCTAAGCCCGGATATTTTATTTTATTTTACTTTTTTTTCAATTTTTTTATACGGATATTTGTGTTTTAATTTTATATATCAGCTATGGCTTTCCCTGTCCTCCCCACTCCCATCCCTGCCCCTGCCCTTACCCCAGCTCCTCCTGCCATTATCATCTCTTCCAGGGCAAAGACTCCCCTGGGGATTCAGCTCAACCTGGTCGATTCAGTACAGGCAAGTCCAGACCCCTCCTTCCAGGCTCTGCAAAGTGTCCCCACATAAGTCCTGGGTCCTGAACAGCCAGCTCATGCACTAAGGACAGGTCCCGGTCCCACTGTCTGGTGTCTCCCAAACAGTTCAAGCTATTCAATTGTCTCACTTATCCAGAGGGCCTGATCCAGTTGAGGGCCCCACAGCTTTTGGTTCATAATTCATGTGTTTCCATTAGTTTGGCTCTTTGTCCCCGTGCTTTTCCAATCATGGTCTCAACAATTCTCGCTCATTCAGTCCCTTCTCTTTCTCACCATTTGGACTCCTGGAGCTCCACCTGGGGCCTGGCCAAGGATCTCTGCATCCACTTCCTTCAGTTACTGGATGAGAAGTCTAGCATGACAGTTAGGGTATTTGGCTATCTGATCACCAGACTAGGTCAGTTTGGGCTTTCTCTTGACCATTGCCAGTAGTCTATGGTGGAGGTATCATTGTGGATTTCTGGGGACCTCTCTAGCATTTTGCTTCCTCCTGTTCTCATGTGGTCTTCATTTATCATGGTCTGTTATTCCTTGTTATCCCTTTCTGTTCTTGATCCAGCTGGGATCTCCTGCTCCCCTAAGCTCTCCTTCTCTCAAACCTTGCTTTCAGATGTTTCAACATGACTAAATATTCTTTTTTTGATCAGAATGTTATATTTTTAAAATGTGTTTGTGAAGACTGGCGACATGGTTGAGAACTGGCTGCTCTTCCAGAGGACCTTGGTCCAAATTCTAGTACCAACCTAACAGCTCACAGGCTTTTGAAATTCTGGTTCCAGGGACTCGAGCATTCTCTTCTGGCCTCTATGGGCACTATAGGCACAAAGTGCACAGACATACATGCAGGCAATACACCCATAAACATGAAATATAAATAAATATTTAAAAAATAAAATATTTTTGTGAGATCACAATGTTTTTATTTTCCTGAAATTATTCTATTTTATTCCTTTAATATTCTTGTTTTATGTTATTAATAACAGATCCTTATACCACTTTAAAACTAGCTACCATTTGATTTTGTAACATATTGATTTTAAATCAGTGCATTTTGTTTTATCCAATCCAATGTCTTAACTGAAACGTTCACAAGAGATTGCTTAATTTTTTTCTTCATCCTTTCTATGGTCTGTTTTCTAGTTCAGTGTTTAAAACAGTCTTCATTCATTCTTTGCTTCCATAATTTTTATTCTTATACTCATTTCCAGTTTTCTTGAAATGTATCATCAGTAAATGAATTTCATCCTTTTCTTAATTAGATGAAGATCTATCTTTAGTTTGTATAGTCAGAGGTCTAGAAATTATGTTTGCAAAAGCTGTTAATTGTGTTGCTCAGTTTTTAATTTTTTTCAAATTTTTGTTTGTTAATCTATATTTTAGTGTTTTAATATCCCAATTAACTGATAAATTTACCAACAATCTTATTATAGTTTCAATCTGTAAATTTTAACATTATGACCAACTAGAATTTTCTTTAGGCGTTAAGAAATTTAAAATTACATCTTTCTGATGAATTGGACCTCATTTGCTAAATTATAAAATGACTGACATCATATTTGATACATATTTTTCTAAGAAATTTTTCCATGCAGTAGTTTTCTAATATAACCTTTTGGCCATTAATCATTGTATGAATGTGTGTGTGTGTGTGTGTGTGTGTGTGTGTGTGTGTGTGCGCGCTTTTTACTTCCACTATCTCTGTCACTTAGTTGTGTCTCTTAAAAATAGAAGAATAGATTTTTTTATTTTAATGTAGTCTGAAAAGTCTAATTCTTTTCAGTGGTAACTCAAATCATACCTCCAGAAAATAATAAAAAAAGCAATATTCAAAGAGATAATAGCTGTGACTTTTTCAAAAATCAATGAATGACAATGATTCTCTTGTTCTTAAACCCTGTTCATAAAGGCTGAAATAGAATAAACCAAAATAAATCCCTACCCAGGTATGTTGCTAATGACTCGGGATAACACGAGCTTGATTGCATCCTGCTGATTGCATTCTTCAGGTAGAAAATTTCAGTGGCAGCTGCCTTCTCAAAGACAGCAATGGAAGCAAAATACCAAGTCATCTTTTCAATGGATGTTCAGTCCTTTCTTAGTTCAACGAAGAAGTAGAATTTTGTTTGCTATTTTTAATATGGAAAGAGAATGATGAGAGGATTTTCTTTCAGTTTTTAATTTTTTTTCTTAAAATAAATCTGTCATGAATGAAGTTCTACATATTTTGGACATACTGAAGAAAAGGATTAAGAAAATTACCTTTGGCAGATTTAAATAATATTCAAAACAATATTTGTTGAGGACAAAAAGACTCTTCAGTGTTATTAACTACAATTATGTGTTAGGTATATAAAACTTGTGAGATTCATTAATTCTAATAATCTCAACCAGAAGAGTCTTTGTGTGTGTAAATTAAATGAACCAATCAATCCATGAGCAGCACTAAGAAGAGTGCCTGAGAGCAAGAGTTATTTTACTGAATAAGACAAATTTTACCAAAAAAAATTTCTGTGATTAAAATACATTTATTTTTCATGGATTCTAATAATTCACCTATAGTTTCTCAATGTAGCATTTCAGAAGTTAAAATATGTTTTAAATTGACAACACCATATATTTAAGAAGTTATATAATGTTAACTAATTTTTTCATATGAAGATCACTGTATCTAGTTTGTCTAATTACCTACTTTACATATAGTTAATGAAATCTGTAGTTCATCTCCAGTAGATATTTCATCCCTCTCTAATAAATAACAAATACACAGAAGATTTTTCCCACCTGAAAGGTAGTGCTATATAAAATATAAGTACATCTTTCAATTGTTTAATTAAATATGAGAGTGGTATATTTAACTTTTATAATCCATTCATTATTATTGCAAATGCTTTTTCTGAGTTTAGAGTGTATCAGATCTTAACATATCTTGGTGAATGACCCAAATCCTTTCTTCCTGTTCAAATGCTTTTGTTCAAAGTTAACACAAAATCAAAACTTTGTGTTTATTTACTGTCTGCTACTGTCAAGATATCAGTGATAATTCAGTTTATTGTATTTCTTTCTCTTCTGTTTCTTTCTTCATTCCTGTCTTTCTTTCTTACTCACTTTTTTTTGAGAAATGTTATTGTTTAGCCCAGAGTGGCTAAAATGTCAATATGAAGCCTTAACTGATCTCATTCACTATTTTCCTGCCTCACCCTCCCTAGAGCTGGAATAGCAAACCAATGACATCATACCCATTTGAAACAATTCACAGTTATTTTTTGATGTTAAAAAATACATATTACTATAGTAAGTATAGTAATAATAATTATAAAATGAGTTGTAACAAAATATTGAAATAAATATATTCATAGAAACATGCAAAAATACTATGTTCACACACAATAATTTTTAGAGATACATCTTCAAGTTTATGTTGAAAATCTAAGATACGTATTTTAAATTACACGACAAAATTTGTCAAAATGATTTGATTTTGAAACTTGAATTAATTGCAAAAGAAATCATTTTACCTGCTTACAAACACGTTTTTAAAATGATATTTTGTAAAAGACATTTTATGTTCAATATACTTTATCAAGTTAAGGTACAATGCTTGATGAATTTGTTTTTCTTTTCAGATAAAGGTTGCTATGAGAAAAATCTAAAAATATGCATAAACTAATGATAACCAAAATTCTTGCTGTGTTCAGTATTTCTGTACATATAGAAAATTTATATATGGGCAATATTGTTTTATTTCCCAAGTTACCCAAGCTTCTTTTAATGATTACAGCTGTCTACCTGCCCTATAATATTAGTGAACAATGCTGATTCATACAATTCATTTTCTAAAGAGACTTGGACTCAGCAAATTTAGGGAGAGCACAAGAACTAGTTTTTAATATTTTTATTTTATTTTCAATTTATCATGTTTCCTTATTTAATTTATAATTGTAAAATAAGTTAGTGTGCATAATTATTGTTTCACATATAAGACAATATCTGAGGCTCCTAGAGCTTTTTAAATAATCTATACAATTGTATCTATGGCATTAAATTAACATGGTAGTATCATATACCTAACTATAACATAAATAAACTACACAGCTTTGGGGCTATTTTAGTTATTCTGTACAATTGAGTTATCTTCCAAAACTTTATTTCTATATAGGCCATTGGAAATCATTTTAACATCCCAAGATATAGGTGTAAAGCAGGTCATTTACTGCTGTGTTAAAATTCACCTAATTTATTTACTTTAAACAATTTTACTCCTATAAGTGCTTAATTATGTCTACAAGTATTCAAGACAACATTAGTCTCTGTTTTGTTCATGGATTCACTTTCTACCATTTCTGTATGAAAAGAACCAGAGTCTGAGAATAGCTTTAATTAGGCCATGTTTTAACTCGCATGCCTTTATGGGAAGCATGATGAACTCTTGCACCATTCTCTGTTCTGCTTTGGACAGAGTTCATCCTCATGATCTGTGCTAGCTATCCAGACATACTCCAAGATGCATAGGTTGTAGACACAGCACACCACAAGTGCTTGATGAAAAAGTTCAATGTCATCTGTGTGTGTGAATGACCAGAGACTAATTTCAACTTTGTGAGAAAATGAGCGAGTACTAGTATGTATGGAAGTGTCCTTATAAAATACTACTGCCAGGGTTGTAAATCCTATTTGTAAATGCAAATCCCATTACTTCCTAGATTCCTGGATTTTCACAATGCCCCCAAGCGATATCTGTCATTCCTAAGATGAATCCTTATCGTTTGTTTCTTATTATGCTATGTTCAAAATTCATGACAGACATATTAAATATTTAATTTATCATGTGTGTGTGTGTGTGAGAGAGAGAGAGAGTGTGTGTGTGTGTGTGTGTGTGTGAGAGAGAGAGAGAGAGAGAGAGAGGTGTTAGATATGCATACACACGTTCAATTCTCCCTTTCATGTACATGTGGTAGACATAGATTGACAACTGATGTCTTCTGTTGCTCTCTGATCAAGCTAGAGCTCACAGCTGTGTCTACAGCTTCTTCGTGCTAGAGAGACATCAGAATCCATGTGTCTACCCTGTTCCAAGTGCATGGTTCACAGGCACATGCCAGGATACATTATCCTTATGTGGGTGCTGAAGATCCAGATGTAGATTTTCAGGCTCATATAGCAAGCTCTTCTCCTACTGAGCCTTCACCCAGCCTTGAGGTCTTACGTTCAAATTTTTCACCAAGTTCACTTCACCTAGGCCTAAGTACTTCAGGTTTAAAGTTGGTCCCTAAATTTCTTGTAGGTTGTTAATATTAACTCATTTGATAGCAGTTTACATGACACCTGAAGGTAGAAAACCTCTTTGTTCTGTGAAGAAAGAAATGCGTCCTATATGTGCAGTTAAAGCTTACAGTGGTTTATATTAGGGATTTTGACTTGTTCTTTCACAAAGTTTTCCAAACTGAGATGTATGAACCTCTGTGCTGAGGCAGTTCATCTGAGGCCTGAAACCCTTTTATAGCCTTTTTTTAACCATCAGTACAAATTGGGAAAGGCCTGTGTCATTTTATAGAATGAAATAGGAAAGCACTGATTACCAACAAATAGAATTTTCCCAGAGGTATAAATGAATTTTTCTAGAATGATTTATGTAACTAAATAACCACTGATATTGTTGTAGTGTATTGTGGCAGGATATAAACAATAAAGTTTGATATGGGAAATGTGTGGAGGTTGGAAAGGGAATGACCAGAGGAAGGACTAGAGAAGCACTTCTTATGATAAAAGGTTTAGAGTATAGCAGGAATAATGCACCAAGCAGGTTTGTCGACTTTGTTCTATGCAGAAGCTTTAATAATAATTATTTAATAATATTTTAATAATTTATTTAATAATAATTTAATAATGCCGTCTAATAGATTGTGTGAGGGCCACTAACAATACTGCAAAATCTTCTGGGGTTTGGGTGTTCCTCTCTCTGTGTCTTTCGGAATTTATTTTTCTCCATTGGTTCCAGGGCTTTTAGAAAATGTAAAGTGGCTGTGACTAAGTCTGGTGCCACTGCCAAATGGAGGAACCCAGCAAATACACTGTATTTAAAGTCTGTTTGATTAAGCGTTATGTGTAAATGGAATAGGAAAAGTGAATTAAAAAGGAAGTGATCTACATGAAAAAGATGCTCCAAAGGATTTTTTAAAGAAAACTTTAAACTCCAAATGGTTAATATTTTTCTCCACAGGTTCAATACTTTTTGGTGATTTTTGTAACTGTTTATTCAATAAAATAATGGTGATCATACCCCTTCTTTATGCTCCCACCAGTACATTTTTCAACTCTTTCTTGCTTTGACCAGTTCTCATTTTAAAATCCGTTGCCTACTTTGCTTTATTTGGCGAGTAGTGATGTCATACCTATTTTTTATTTGGCAAGTAGTGATGCCAGGCAGCTGTTGATCATCACGTTAAGAAATATCCTAACAAATTTTCACTTAGTGCTACATAATAATGTAAAACTCACGAGGTCTTGGTTCCTAGATTTAATAAATCTAATTTGCCCTGTGTGTGTGTATGATGTCTGTGAGTGTATGTGTGTGAGTGTGTGTGTGTGTGTGTGTGTGTGTGTGTGTGTGAAATTTAGAATGCTTTCCACACTCTCAGATACTCATCTGTTCTGACTTTTATGAAACCATTTAATTTTTTAATAAAAAGCACAATTAATTTTTACTACCTGCAAAGGGTATATAATTCTAAGTCCACCATACTGCTCTAGCTTTAAAAAAATAATAAAAGCTGGGAGCTTCTGTCAAGTATAGTTTTGCTTTATTCCATTGCCACTGAAAAAAGAAGGGAAATTGAAAGAGACCTTGAAATTGAAACAGGTTCCGAAAATGCTAAATTCAAATATTGCTGAATTTACCTCAAAGCAGAAGTCACTTCAGAGCCTGTGTCTTGCCAGAGGAAGGTATGTCTTTATTTAATGTGTCCTATAACATAAATAATAATAAATAAAGCTGACAGTGTTTAGACAGGCTTCTTGGAAAATAAGAAAAATAAGAACACACGTTGCGAAGTAACCAAATATACTAGAAAGAAGTATAAGAAGACACAGCATGTTCCTAAGACACTGGCACATTCAAGCTTAAAATGCAGCCATATAATAATTAGATTGCACTTCCTTCAGAATAAGAATTTTGAGGCATATCTACATTTGCATCTGCAATGATATCCTCAATAGGACTTTGCCATTCAAAGACAAAGGTACAGACAATCAGTAAAGCACCATCATTTAATGTTACTAACATGACTCAACCAGCTTTACGAAAAAATTAATGCCCCCATTAGAACAGGAAAGAAGGTGTAGTGCGTAAATTATTTGCCAGGAATTTTGAGGACTAGAATTCAGATCCCTAACACTCACATAAATGGGTGGACTAGGCATCCTGCAACTAAACCCAGAATGTAGAAGACAGAAGCAGGATATTCTGGGAGTAAGCTGGGTACCTAAACCAGCTGAATCAGTCATCTTTGGGTTCAAGCCAGAGATTGTTTCAATATGTAAAGTGGAGAGTGGCTGAGAAAGATATCTTATATCAGCTTCTGGCTTTCACATGTGTGGAAGTGCGCGCGCGTGCGCGCACACACAAACACACACACACACACACACACACACACACACACACACAGTGTATGTGCACTAGCATATGCCTGTGAGCACACATACATATATGCACACTCAAACATAAATGCTGGATTTTAAAAAAAAAATACAGCAATGTCTCTAGTGCATTGGGTGAAAAGCTATGAAGTTAGTACTCTTTCCCTAGGCTTGTAAATAATAAATATGACCTTTAGATGCTCTACACATTAATTTCAAAACATAAGCATTTTCATTGATCTCCTTACGTTAGTGATCTCACACTAATAGGACATGAAATAGTTATTTGAATTTCCCATGTTAAATTTCTGACGAACTATCATGGATTTAAGCACACATACACATGTTCATCCACTTACTAACTTCATTATTTATTAAGTCAACATTTTTGTGAGCTTTGAAATTGTGATGGAATCAACCCACATACTTGTCTCTGGGAAAACATCAAGCCGGCAGACAAACAGCACTCTCCTGTCTCATATTTTCCTCTGGTGTGTGAGCATTGCTATATAAAGACTTTTAGCCACATATAACAAACTCATAGCTATGTACAAAGTCACTCATTAATGTATGCTAGATATTCATTCTTGAAGTACAAAATGGAAATATTCAAGTTTGTATGTCATATATTAACTGTAGATCTAAAGTTTATTAACAAAGAAAACCTAATTTTTATTATGAGAATTCAGCTGTATATGTTCATGTGTTTGTAACTGAAAGAGAAATGAAATAGTAAGAGTGAGTGACATTAATGAAAATGGTAACAGCAATGTCATGGGCTTTAAGGAATCAACCACCATCGTGACATTTTTTAGCATCTGTTCTGTATGAAAGATTATTCTCAGTGTTCTACAGATTTTAAATAATTGAATTCTTAAGACAAACTACAATGAAGAATTTTAAAATTACTCTTTTCCTTTGACTCTATTTTAAAATACAACAGAAGTTTTTTTGTTGTTGTTTGTTTTATGTTTGTTTGTTTGTTTTGTGTGTGTGTTTGAATGTGTGCATGCACATGTGGCCAGAGTTTGATGTGTGAATTCCTCATTTATTCTCCATCTTACATATTGGGGCAAGTTGCTTAATTTGAACCCAGAGCTTGAAGATTAGACTTGTCTAGCTAGTCTGCTCTAAGGATCTCTTATCTCCATCCCCAGTGTGTGTGATAAAAGGAGTGCCACTAGGTCTACCCAGCATCAAGTTACTTATGGAGCACTGAATCTGCGCTCTGAACATATCTAACATGTTTGTCTAGGGTGACTGAATCTTAACAGTTTTAATGATTATGGAGCAAGTTCATTACCTGCTAAGCCATTTCCCTAGTCCTGACATTGCTATTAAATGGTTACTTATTTGCACTTTGCAGTTACTTTACTCTAGTGATCAAGCAATGTGTGATAAACGTGCTTGATTTTAAGCACAAGATACACATTATGAGTCAAATAAATGCGTTGCAGGTACATTCTAATCAACACAGCAAGGGTCAGATTGTAAGAATTGTTTCAATTTTTACGTAGCTTCTAAGTATTATAAAATTACACTCAGGAAACATTTTTAGGTTCAATTTTTGATATAGTGTTAGAAATTAAAGAATTAGCTTAAAAAATCACCTTTGTATCACACTTACTCCATCATAAGAATTTTTGTTCTGTTAAATACTATCCAAAGATAAACACTTGGCTTTATATATAAGTAAACCAAATATACACGATAGAGAAGGCCACCAATCAGAAAATAGTCCAGGCAGAAAGGACTGTATGTAATTTTCTGAGATGGAAAATCATGGGATATATGTTTAATGTGACTGGATGTTATTTTTACATAAAAATATGAAAACAAATCTGAAAAGTAGTTTGGGTTCCTAGACATGTTAAGGACTCCAGAATTCATTCTTAATTAGGTGAAAAATCATTGGATGTTTTTGCCTTTATTTATTTATTTGTTTGTTTGTTTATTTATTTATTTATTTATTTATTTGTAAAGACAAACTGAGCCAAACTTCTTTCTGAGAAAAATCACAATTTCAGATTTATTAGAGGAACTGAGACAGGTTGTATGTCCTCAGAGACACAGCAAGGATTCACAGAATAAGAAAGCTAAAAGTAAGAAGAAGGGTTAGTTCTGTGAGATAGACAGGAGAGGACAGTTTTTGAAGATATCACGCTGCTGCATAATTAGCAGGGCACTTACTTAATACTTAGATTAAAGGTAAATGTTGAGGAAAAAAAGACATTTTCCATAGTTCTATGATTTTGAACTTGGATTACTTAGATATTGATGATACTATACACATATTTGTATAGATAGAGATACACACACATTCAGATAGATCATAAATGATAGATAGATAGATAGATAGATAGATAGATAGATAGATAGATAGATAGATAGATAGACAGACAGACAGGAACAGGTGGAGGAAGGGAGAGAGAAATCCCATCATACATTTTGGAGCACAGTGAGAGTTAGAGTAGTGAGCAGTTATGCAGGCACACTGTATTGAAGGTGTGGCTGTTTGGAAGTTACAGAGTACTAAACACAAAGTAAGAAAGATTAGTTCTGGATCATGGCGACAATGGAATCATAAAAGTAAAGAAAATACTGGGGAAGTAGAAAGTGGAGATGCATGTGAACGCTAGTGGGCAAGGGGTGAGATTGAGGCTTTGAAGTCTTTTATGAAGACAGACTTGAAAGTCAGAGTTGAAATCAGTCCTATTAGTGTCAATAAGTACACTGGAATTCAGCCTTGCAGATCTAAAGGAGAGAGTAGGAGTAAGGTCACCCAGGCCCACTTTAAGGAGAGCTGCAATATGTTGAAACAGGAAATTGTATCAGATGTGAGCAGAAGAGTGTGGTGGGGAGCAATGCTTCAGAGTGGCCACGCTGAGAATGGGGAATTGGAGATAACCTGTTTCTGTTCTTACAGTGGCTAAATATAAACCATCAACCTCTGTGACTATATATTGATAAGATATATGCAACAATAAAGGTATAATATATATCAAACACATTATACATAATGTACAATAATATAATATAAATATACAATATATGAATATATAACTAAAAAGAATAATGCATAACATTTGTAAATGGCTTATCTTGTACAGTAAGACAATGTCTATATGGCTAATTTTTCTGTATTTCAATATGTTCTTAAAATCACAGGAATATTGACAGTCTATGACTTCTTGTTCATCAATCCTTTCATATTGCAATGCTATTTGGCTGGATCCTTATTAATAACTGCAATTTCAAGAATGGCAGGCTCTTACACTAGAGTATAGATGTTGTGTTTAAACTAATATGTAAGGACATATTTCATTATTCTTAAAATGATATTTTACTTAAAAAATATATGTGTGAGGGAGAAAGATGAAATGAAATAATAAGCCAGGGGCATTACGCTAAAGCTACTCAAGGTGTTTGTAACTAAACTTACATTAATATGCAAATTTAGCACAAGTCTAGTTTTATTAATGTTGAAAAGCTAATAGATATAAAAGCTGATTAAATTGTATGATGTATGGGAAATACTAAGTCCATTTAAATTGAAATTTTTTTATTATTATATTTGTGTTTTAATTTTACACATCAGCCATGAGTTCCCCTGTCCTCCCCCCTCTTGCTCCATCCCACCTTCCCCCCCCCATCCCCTCCCCTCCATTCCCATCTCCTCCAGGGCCAAGACTCCCGTGGGGATTCATTTAAACCTGGTGGATTTGGTACAGGCAGGTCTAGTCCCCTCCTTCCAGGCTGAGCAAAGTGTCCCTGTGTAAACCCAAGGTTCCAAACAGCCAGCTCATGCACTAAGGACAGGTCCCGGTACCACAGCCTGGGTTCCTCCCAAGTAGTTGAAGCTATTCAATTGTCTCACTTATCCAGAGGGTCTGATCCAGCTGGAGGCTCCACAGCCTTTGGTTCATAATTCATGTGCTTCCATTCATTTGGCTCTTTGTTCCTGTGCTTTTTCCAATCTTAGTCTCAACAATTCACGCTCTTACACTCCTTGCTCTTTCTCCACAATTGGACACCTGGAGCTCTAACTGGGGCCTGGCTGAGGATCTCTGCATCCACTTCCATCAGTTATTGGATGAGAGTTCAAACAGGACCATTAGGGTGTTTGGCCATCTGATCACCAGACTAGGTCAGTTTGGGATTTCTCTCGACCATTGCCAGCAGTCTACAGAGGATGCATCATTGTGGATTTCTGGGGACCTCTCCAGCACTCTGCCTATTCCTGTTCTCAAGTGGTCTTCATTTATCATGGTCTGTTATTCCTTGTTCTCCCTTTCTGTTTTTGATCCTGCTGGGATCTCCTGCTCCCCTAAGCTTTCTTTCCCTCAAAGCTTGCCCTTCATTACTCCCCCTGTCATCCAGGTTGTTCATGTAGATCTCATCCATTTCTCTGTCATTAGGTGATCTCTGTGTCTTTCCTAGGGTCCCGTTTTCTAGGTATCTTCCCTGGAGTTGTATAGCAGTCTAGTCATCTTTGTTTTATATCTGGTATCCTCCTATGAGTGAGTACATACCATGTTTGTCCTTCTGAGTCTGGGTTACCTCACTTAGGATGATTTTTTTCCTAGATCCATCTATTTGCCTGCAAACCTCATGATGTCATTGTTTTTCTCTGCTGAGTAGTACTCCATTGTGTATATGTACCATATTTTCTTCATCCATTCTTCGGTTGAAGGGCATGTAGGTTGTTTCCATGTTCTGGCTATTACAAACAATGATGATATGAAAATAGCTGAGCAAATGCCCTAGTGGTATGATAGAGCATTCCTTGGGTGCTACAGCTGGGTCTTGGGGGAGATGGGTTCCCCAATTTCTAAGGAAGCGCCATATTGATTTCCAAAGTAGCTGTACAAGCTTGCATGCCCACCAGCAGTGAAGGAGAGTTC
The DNA here is from genome assembly GCF_903995425.1 of Onychomys torridus. Lineage (NCBI taxonomy): Eukaryota > Metazoa > Chordata > Mammalia > Rodentia > Cricetidae > Onychomys > Onychomys torridus. The sequence continues at coordinate 100,832,464 of NC_050448.1, forward strand.
CCCTTGCTCCACATCCTCTCCAGCATAAGCTGTCTTCTGTGTTTTTGATCTTAGCCACTCTGACAGGTGTAAGGTGGTATCTCAGAGTCGTTTTGATTTGCATATCCTGGATAATTAGGAATGTTGAGCAATTCCTTGAATGTCTTTCAGCCATTTGAACTTCCTTTGTTGAGAATTCTCTGTTTAGTTCAATAGCCCATTTCTTAATTGGTCTGTTGGGCATTTTGATGTCTAATTTCTTGAGTTCTTTATATATTCTGGATATTAGCCCTCTGTCAGATGTGGGGATGGTGAAAACCTTTTCCAATTCTGTAGGCTGTCACTTTGTCTTATTGCCCATGTCCTTTGCTCTAAAAAAGCTTCTCAGTTTCAACAGGTCCCATTGATTGATAGTTTCTCTCAGTGTCTGTGCTACTGGTGTTATATTTAGAAAGTGATCTCTGGAGCCAATGCGTTCAAGACTACTTCCATTGGTCCACATGTCGGTTTTTATGCCAGTACCAAGCTGTTTTTATTATGGTAGCTCTATACTAGAGCTTGAGATCGGGGATTGTGATGCCTCCAGAGGTTGTTTTATTGTACAGGATTCTTTTGGCTATCCTTGGTTTTTGTTTTTCCATATGAAGTTGAGTATTATTCTTTCCAGATCTGTGAAGAATTGTGTTGGTAATTTGATGGGGATTGCATTGAATCTGTAGATTGCTTTGGTAAGATTGCCATTTTTACTATGTTAATCCTGCCTATCCCTGATCATGGGAGATTTTTCCATTTTCTGACATCTTCAATTTCTTTTTTCAGGGACTTAAAGTTATTGTCATATAGGTCCTTCACATGCTTAGTTAGAGTAACCCCAAAGTATTTTATATCATTTGTGGCTATTGTAAAGGGTGATATATCTCTGATTTCCTTCTCAGCCTGTTTGTCAACTATACATAGGAGGGCTAGTGATTTTTTTGAGTTGATCTTGTATCCTGCTATGTTGCTGAAGGTTTTTATTAGCTGTAACAGTTCCTTGGTTGATTCTTTGGGGTCACTCATGTATACTATCATGTCATCTGCAAATAGGGAAAGCTTGACTTCTTCCTTTCCAATTTGTATCCCCTTAATGTCCTTATGTTGTCTTATAGCTCTGGCTAGAACTTCAAGTACTATATTGAATAAGTATGGGGAGAGGGGACAGCTTTGCCTTGTTCCTGATTTTAGTGGTTTTGCTTTGAGTTTCTCTCCATTTAATTTGATGTTGGCTGTTGGCTTGCTGTAGATTAGCTTTATTATGTTTAGATATGTTCCCTGTATTCCTGATCGCTCCAAGACCTTTATCCTGAATGGGTGTTAGATTTTGTCAAATGCCTTTCTGCATCTAGTGAGATGATCATGTGGTTCTTTCTTTGAGTTTGTTTATATGGTGTATTACATTGACAGACTTTCATATGTTGAACTACCCTTGAATCACTGGGATGAAGCCTACTTGATCATAGTGGGTAATTGTTTTTATGTGTTCTTGGTGTCTATTTGCCAGTATTTTATTGAGTATTTTTGCATCAATGTTCATGAGGGAGATTGGTATGTAGTTCTCTTTCTTTGTTGCATCTTTGTTTGGTTTAGGAATCAGGGTAATTGTAGCCTCATAGAAGGAGTTTGGTAATATACCTTCTGCTTCTATTGTGCGGAACAACTTAAAGAGTATTGGTATTAAGTCTTCTTTGAAGATCTGGTAGAATTCTGCACTGAAACCATCTGGTCCTGGGCTTTTTTTGGTTGGGAGACTTTCAATGACTGATTCTATTTCCTTAGGGGTTATAGGACAATTTAAACTGTTTTATCTGGTCTTGATTTCACTTAGGTATGTGGTACCTATCCAGAAAATTATCCATTTCTTTTAGATTTTCCAGTTTGGAGTAGAGGTTTTTGAAGTATGACCTGATGATTCTCTGGATTTCCTCATTGTCTGTTGTTATGTTCCCATTTTCACTTCTGAGTTTGTTAATTTGGATGCTCTCTCTGTCTTTTGGATATTTTGGATAAGGGCTTGTCTATCTTGTTGATCTTCTCAAAGAACCAACTCTTTGTTTCATTAATCCTTTGTATTGTTCTCTTTATTTCTATTTTATTGATTTCAGCTCTCAATTTGATAATTTTCTGGCATCTGTTCCTCCTGGTAGAGTTTGCTTCTTCCTGTTCAAGGGCTTTCAGGTGTGCTGTCAAGTCACTAGCTTGAGATTTCTCCAACTTCTTTATGTGGGCATTCAGTGCTATGAATTTCCCTCTTTAGCACTGCTTTCATAGTATCCTATAAGTTTGGGTATGTGGTGTAATCATTTTTATTGATCTCTAAGAAGTGTTTAATTTCTTTCTGTATTTCTTCCTTAACCAATTAGTGATTCAGTTCAGCATTATTCAGTTTCCATGAGATTGTATGTAGGATTTCTGTAGTTTTTTCTGTTGTTGAAATCTAACTTTAAACCATGGTGGTCCAAAAGAACAAAGGAGGTTATTCCAATTGTTTTGTATCTGTTGAGATTTGCTTTGTGGCCAAGTATATGGTCGATTTTAGAGAAGGTTCCATGGGGTGCTGAGAAGAAGGTATATTCTTTTTTGTTCAGATGGAATGTCTTGTAGATATCGATTAAGCCCATTTGAGCCATAACATCAGTTAAGACCATTATTTCTCTGTTAAGTTTCAATTTGGCTGATCTGTCCAAATGTGAAATTGGGGTGTTGAAGTCTCCCACTATTAATGTGTGGGGTTTTATATGTGATTTAAGCTTTAGTTATGTTTCTTTTACATATGTGGGTGCCCTTTTGTTTGGGGCATATATGTGCAGACCTGAGACTTCATCTTGGTGGATCTTTCCTGCAATGAGTATGTAATGTCCTTCATCATCTCTTTTGATTGATTTCAGTTTGAAGTCTATTTTCCTGGATATTAGGATGGCTACACCAGCTTGCTTCTTAAGACCATTTGATTGGAAAATCTTTTCCCAGCTTTTTATTCTTAGGATGTGTCTGTCTTTGAATTTGAGGTGTGTTTCTTGTATGCAGCAGAAAGATGGATCCTGTTTTCGTATCCATTCTGTTAGTCTGTGTATTTTTATTGGTGAATTAAGTCCATTGATATTAAGGAATATTAATGACCAGTAATTGTTCCTGTTATTATTTTTATTTTTTGGTGGTAGTGTGTGTGTACTTATCTTCTTTGGGTTTTACTGATTTGGTGTTATCTATTGCCTGTGTTTTCATGTGTTTATCTGCCTGCTTTCTGTAGGGCTGGGTTTTTGGATAAGTATTGTTTAAAACTGGTTTTGTCTTGGAAGGTCTTGTTCACTCCATCTATGATGATTGAAAGTTTTGCTGGGTATATTAGTCTAGGCTGGCGTCCATGGTCTCTTAGTGTCTGCATTATATTTATCCAGGACCTTCTGCCTTTCAAAATCTCCATTGAGAAATCAGGTGTTATTCTGATGGGTTTGCCTTTATAAGTCACTTGGCCTTTTCCCTTTGCTGCCCTTAATATTCTTTCTTTGTTTTGTACATTTAGTTGTTTAATTATTATGTGGCGAGGGGACTTTTGGGGGGGGGGGTCTAGTCTGTTTGGTGTTCTATAGGTTTCTTGTATCTCATAGGTATTTTGTTCAAGTTTGGAAAGTTTTCTTCTATGATCTTGTTAAATATATTTTCTGTGCCTTTGAGTTGGTATTCTTCTCCTCCCTCTATCCCTATTATTCATAGGTTTGGTCTTTGCATGGTGTCCCAAATTTCTTGGACATTTTGGGTCATGACTTTGTTGGTTTTAGTGTTTTCTTTGATTGATGAATCTATTTCTTCTACTGTATTTTCAACACCAGAGATCCTCTATTCCATCTCTCGCATTCTGTTGGTTATACCTGCCTCTGAAGTTCCTGTTTGTTTACTCAGATTTTCTATTTCCAGCATTCCTTCTGCTAGTGTCTTCATTTTTTTCTCTTTCCCTGTTCAGGTCTTGGACTGTTTCCCTTGCCTTTTTATGATTTTCTTTCAGGTACTTATTGTTTTCTTCTGCTTTCATTGTCCTTTTCTCTAGTATTTTTGTAGCATTCTTCCCATTTTTTGTTTGTCTGTTCCTCCACTTTATTTTTAATTTCTTCTATATAAGGCTCTAGCTCCTTCATGATGTTACTTATAAGGTGGTTTCCTTCTTCTTCTTCCATTCCGTGATGTTCAAACCTAGCTGTTGGAGAAGGGCTAGGTTCTGGTGATGCTGTATTGCTCTTTATTTTGTTCTATGTACTTCTGCCTTGCTGTCTGCCCATCTCCTTGTAGATTCGTTCTTGGTCTTATCGGTGTACTTGGTCCAGACAGAGCTGACAGATTTTGGGAGCCTCTCTCTGGTCCAGATGGAAGCTCTGGTCCAGATGGGAGCTCTGGTCCAGATGATAAGAGCTGGGAGTCTGGACTCTGAGTCTCAAGAAGTCCCTGGAGTCTCCTTATCTTGTCCAGAAGGGAGCTCCTCTTGTCTAGTTGGGAGTTCCAGGACAGGATGGATGTTCTGGTCCAGATGGGAGTTCCAGGGCAGATGGGAGCTGGGGGCTGGTCTCTGAGTCTCAGTAAGTGGCTGTGGTCTAGGGCAAATTGATGTGGGGGCAGGGTGTGGAGACTGCAGGGTCTGCCTGCAGTCTTTGAAAAGGGGAGCCTTCCCACAGGGCCAGCAGAATGGCCAGAAACTGGGGCCAAGTTGGGCAGGTCCTCCTGGAATGGCTTGTGCCCAGGGGTGGGACCCAGAGGCAGTTTCCTCTCTGACTATAACTGCAGGCACTCACCTCTGGTCCAGATGGGAGTTCTGGGGCTGATGGGAGCTGGGAGCTGGTCTCTGAGTCTCAGGAAGTGGCTGGGGTCTAGGGCAAATGGGTGTGGGGGCCGGGTGTGGAGACTGCAGGGTCTGCCTGCAGTCTTGGAAAAGGGGAGCCTTCCCACAGGGCCTGCCAAATGGCCAGAAACTGGGGCCAAATTAGGCATGTACCCCAGGGATGGCTGGTGTCCCAGGGTGGGACCCAGGAGCAGTTGCCTCTTTGACTATAACCCCAGGCACTCACCTCTGGTCCAGCCAAAGTGATGGTTTATACAAATGTACAAGTACTTCCAAGGACTCCTTCTCCTCCCTCGCCAATTCCTCGGCTGATCCTGTTTTCTCAGACTGGAAGCCTCTGAGTCCTTATCCAGAATGAATCTCAGCTGAACTGCTCTAAATTGAAATTTTAACGATAATTCACCATATAAGGAGAGGAGAGCCAAACAATTTGCTGGTATGTATGATGTGTGAGAAGGGAAAGAAGCAAAAAGGGGCAGAATCACCTAAAATGATGCACCTTTTACTCACCAGAATTCCCTGTTGCTATGGTTATTAAGACTTACTACACCAAGCTTTCAAAACTGAAATCTTTGAGGAGAGGCAATCAAACATGTGAACAATTCTTTTTCTACAATTTAACCTTCTTTAAAGATGGTCAGTCTTTGAAAATAAAGAAATAATATTAATGTGAGAAATAATGATCATCGATGTGTACAACTATGCTTAAATCATAGCATAAATATGGATTCACTGAGCATGACCAGAAATATAGTTAAGAGTTTGGCTTTATGGCAATACAACAATTTCCAATAAAAGTTGTACTGCACATTGTGAAAGTGGCATTCTATCATAGACTGGGTAGAGGGAATCTGATTCCAAGTTTATTTCCTATGGCCAATGAAATGGCCTTTCAGAATCCTTTATGAAACCACAAATCATCTGAGCTGCTCCCTGGATAAGGAACTTAAATTAAATTGGAAGGAACCTCCAAGGCAAATCAGCAGCCTTTTGAAACTAAGTTAGCTCTGTAAACCTTACCATAACCCTGTCATGATTACATGTAACTTAGCAGGAGACAGGAGTGTCCTCATTTTTGTAAAAGTGTAAAGGCACACTATCACTTTAGTGCAATTTGTTACTAAGTGCATTGTTGATCATAGCAATGTCATTTTTCAAACTGGAGTATTTTATAAGAAAGACAATGGTGAAGTATAGAAACAATTTAAATCACCTTAAACTAATGTAAAAGGCATTTGAAATGATTACATGTTTATGTAATGTTTGTAATTTCATAGTATTAAAACCAGAAAACAATTTGTAATTTATGTGAAAATAAAGATACCTAATGATCAGCACCAACACTGGGATATCCCCATGCTGCAGTCAGTGGCATTTCCTAACTAAATGTCTGTCTTGAGAGCAGCAGCATGTGTGGTGTGAGCACAGTAGTCATGTTCAGCTAAGGCTTAGGTCAGTGTAATTTTTTTCATGCTTCCTTTTGCCATCACTGATTGCTCTCTCGCTTTCATATCCTGTTAGACTTCATTTTATGCCATCTTGTCACTTATTACTTAGACCTCTATTTTGTTTCTCAACAACTTGTTCATCAAAATTGTAGCTTTGCACCAGCTCCAGTTAAGGTGCTGACCCAAATTAGGCACTAGCTTGCACTAACCCATATCGTGCTAAGCAACACTGCAAAATCTGTTTGGCTGCAGAATGTACCATGAACACCAACTAGAATTGAGGATAAGATTGGCTTTACTTCAAATAGATAAATAATGAAAAGGTGTATACCAATCAATGACACAGGTGTCAAGAAATCACTTCTTGCCTTTTCATGAGTGTGAACCAGTGTTAAGTTTCCTTTGAATTAAAATGTGGAGTTTGCATCTTCTGAATTTTATGAAATGATCAGGGAAGGAAAACATATTGAAAATGAAGTTCCTGCATCTTTAGGATAATTGTGGCAGATGAAGAAAGCCTTAATATGTAAGTATGAGGTCTATATGTATGTATGTATGTATGTATGTATGTATGTATGTATGTATGACTCCCAGCAGGGTGCACTGTTTTTGTTTGAAAACTCACAAAAGAGGTTCCATGCATCCCACTCAGGTATTAAGAGAAAAATATTCAAATCTCCAATCTTTACTAGCATATACAGGAGGTGGTAACATAACTCCTACACCCTCTAGGATATAAGCCAAAACAACAGTTGGAAACAATGTTACCTTAGTTAATGGTACTGTGCTGTGGATATCGCTCTGTATAAATAAAATGCTGTTTGGCCCGTGGCCAGGCAGGAAGTATAGGCGGGACAAGAGAGAAGAGAATTCTGGGAAGTGGAAGGCTGGGGGAGAGACACTGCCAGCCGCTGCCATGAGAAGCAACATGTAAAGACACCGGTAAGCCACAAGCCATATGGCAAAGTATAGACTAACAGAAATGGGTTAATTTAAGATAGAAGAAGTAGATAACAAGAAGCTTGCCACGGCCGTACAGTTTATAAGTAATATAAGTTTCTGTGTGTTTACTTGGTTGGTTCTGAGTGTCTATGAGCCTGGCAGGTAAGAGAGATTTGTCCTGACTGTGGGCCAGGCAGGAAAACTCTAACTACAGTACTGAGTAGCAGTAAAAGTAATGCAGCAATTTCCTGTCAAAAACCTCTCCCTTCCTTCCTTAGTACAACGTCCCCTTATCACAATCAGAGTCAATACTGATACCAAGGACTTGATGCCTGTCACATAAAGAAGCGTTTTTTGCCCACTTCCTTTTTCCTCATGCTGAAACAAATCTACTATGTGTTGCATATCTTTTTATGTGTAATAGCTTGGAATGATTAAACAGAAACTTCAATGTTTAAGGAAATTGGGAGCAGTATGAGAAATGGTTATGTCATTGCCCAAACTGTGTATTTAAAGGAGCTAGGAATACAGAAATAGGTCACTGTTCAGAAGATCAGGAGGCAGCTTCAGAGGGACCAAGGACATGAAGACCCATAATCTTCAATTTCCCTATTTGCACTGCTTTTCTCTCCTGCAGAGTATCATTGCATGCTAAGTTAGCAGTTTTAACAGTTTAGTAAGTGGTATAGCTGAGTTACATGTATGAGAAAATTATTATATCTTTATGCTTCATTTTGTGGAGGACTGTATTTATCATTTAAGGTTGAGAACTACCTAGCCATAAAGTGTTCCATAAGTGCAGAAGCCTGAAATTCTAATATCCATTGAGAATTTCCCAGAAAAGGATGTAGCAAATAAGAGGATATTAATCTGGGACTATGTGATTATATAAAGAGGTGGGGAGACCCGAAGCATTCAGGTCTGAGAGAACCCATTAAATCAGGTGTCCTGAAACAGTAGTGGTATAATTCTAAAGGAATGAACCTACCTAGGTATGTTGAGTATTTAGTCCTCAAACGCCTTTTCTGTTTCTCTACTAGACTTCAAAATGCTCACCAATGCTTACTTTTCCAGTTGAATCATAAGGTTAGCCAAGACTGTATTTAAGTTGTCTGTTTAATCTCAGTCTGCCACTCACTGGATATGAGAGGACTCTTTCCAGTTCAGAATTATTTTTCACACTGTGTTTTGTTCTAATGACAAGTCATTTTTCTTTTCTTTTTAGGAATCTGATTTTCCTTAGGAAAAGTTCATATAGCTCAGGAAGTAATATTGTCTTTTGATAGTATCACTCAACTATTTTAACTTACAAATAAATACTAAATGTCTCACACAACAAAATTTTATTTTTAAAAAATTTGCTTTAAAGATCAGCTAAAATATTGATCAGGCACTTCTTAACCTTTTTCAGGTCAAAAGTTACAATCTTCTTGTTCTACAACAGGACATTTTACTCAATTTAAAAGCACTCTTTCCTGCATTTATCACACAATGGTACCTCATTAGGTGTACATACCAGGAAGAATTAGTAAAATGAATATATTGTTAATTTTATTTCAACCTGGGAATGAAGGAGAGGTAAAAATGTTAATGCATATAGATTAGTTAATATCAGAATTTATCTGTCATTAAATCTAACTGCCCAAAGCTTAAAAGAGAGCTTATTGGATGAAATATTTGCTGTGCAAAGAGGAAGACCTTAGATCAGTTCTACAATGCCAAAATAAAAGCAAGAATACATCACAGACAGACAGACACATAAATTAATTAGCAGAAATATACTTTATTATCAAATTTAGTAGCAAAATTCATGTTATTTGCTATTAACAAAAGTGTATTCTTATCAATTTTTAGCATACTATGATTCACATTGTTAAAACTATTCTGATGCAAAAACATATCTTATAAAATAGTTTATATTAAAATCAACTGAATAAGCTCAATTACTTTTTTTAGTATGTATTATAAGATAAATATGCACATTATTTAATTGCTTAAATATTAAAAGTATTTGCAATATTATTCATGAATCAAGACAAGAAGTGTGCTAAAACTATAATTTTTTATAGTAAATATGTACCTTCCTGGTTTGGGGGCTTGGGGAATTATCTACAATAATATAAAAGTACATAAATGCATGCCTCCACCAATTTAGGTTACAGTAAAATACAAGCATTTCTAAACTGTTAAAATATAAGCCTGACATATATTAATTATATGATTTAATATTTGGTAAATGAGTACTTGCAGTCATTGAGTCTATTCAGGTAATTTCTTGGCTTAATAAGTAAAGTGGTTTTTATCTCTCTTACTGCTATGTCTATAACAAAATCATACTAACTTTTCTATGCATTTGTTCACTGTCTCTTGCAAATTGCATATCTTGCGAAACACTTCAGTTCAATGTAAATGAATGAATGGCACCAAGTTCTGAACCTGTTAGAAGGTGCTTTTAACCCCAGCAATAGGCACATATTTTGAGAAATTTTGATAATATCTGATATATATTTAAATATGTAAATAGTGAGTAATTTTCAAGTATTAATATTTTTTGTCAATTTTCTATTTAGTTTGTTCTTTGTGGGCATTCTTTCAAGTAATACATTCTTTAACAAAAATCAAGAAGTAAGAGATGAAAGTTACTTGAAGGGTCATGATTCATCCTACAACCCCATGTTCTAAATTTATGAATAAAGAACATTCCAGCATGAGCTGAAACACAGCCTTAACATAAATTCTCCCTCCCACACATTCACACACACACACACACACACACACACACACACACACACACAGGATAAGAGTGAAGTGTTTATCTAGTAATTCTTTATCAATAAAATCTCAGAAGTCAGACATCAGGGTAAACACCTGAATGATCAGAGAAGCAATGGAGAAGTGACTAGTAGCCTCCTCTCTTTTTCCTTCCTCCATCCAAATGGGCAGAGACCCTCTCTAAGTCCTGCCCTACTATTTCCTCTCTGTCTGTCCTTAGTCCTCCATAACCTCTGTGTTTAATATTGATCAGCTAGTAGCTATCTATACTCTCTGATTCAAAGCAAACTTTATTGTCAGAATGTGATCAACATATCACACAACATTTCCCCCTTTTTGTCTAAATAAAAATGAAATGTTTTAATTGTAATGGAGTAAAACTATATACAATAAGAACAATTATTAGGTAAGAATTACAATCGCAATGCCCAGTCCATTTGCATTTGACAAGTTCAGAAAAAATACTGCATTATCTATCCTATCTTGGTGCCTCCAAAGTTGTGTACCTAATTCACTTTCTAGCCTAACTTGTATTGCCAACCCAAACTATCCTCTGAACCTTATAACCTTTATAACTCCTATTTTGTGAGTTTCTTTTCTGAATTTGGTAACAAGGAAAACTATAACTATCTAGTCTTCAACTTCATCAGAGACCCATTAAGTAAACAGGAAGTATAGAGCACTATATACATTATAATTGAAAAATTATAGAAGTAACAGAAACAGCTGGCTGTCAGGACAGTCACCCAAGGTTCTTCTGTAGTGTTAGGGCAACCACCTTTGACCTACAGGCCTAGAATACCTGACAGACTTTTATATGAAGCAGGAATTTTGAAGGACTGTCCTGCCTTGTCAAATTTTGACAGTCACTTTCTTTTGTGTCCTGTTGTCCAATTTGGACAGCATACTATCAGCAGTCAAGGCAGGGCAGTTTGTTGCCTAGTGGCTAACTTATGCTACAAAGAAAGTAAACTCCATATTGAGGTTCTTCAATGTCCATGATATTATCTGAAGTAGATTGATGCTGCCAGGAGCAGACATGTCTCATTGTCATGAAAAACTTTATGTTACTAAGACAGCTTAAAGGCCATTCTGTAGATCTCTAAAGTGTTTGAAGACCACCGGTCTATCTAAAATATATCTCACTTTGACTTGAACTGGGACTACAAAAAGATCATTTGCCTTATACATCTATAGAGAACAGCAGAAACAAACATTTAGGGAGATTTATGAAATTTTATTTTGTTGGATATATGATATACCTACAGGCCAATTTACTCTTCTTCTTGGGACATTTTCTCTGAATGATTTGTTCTTTTACTTCAGGTGTCTCATTTGTCTAGTGATCTTCAGATTCCTTCTGAAGGAATTCCTCCTTGGCTGCCTTCATTCTCCCTCAAAGACAAAAATAAAATCTTGCCCCAACCCTAACTTTGGGGAGTTTTCTTGTTGGCATTTAAACTTTGTAAGTTAGATTATATTGAGTGGTAATGTTATTTGAAGAACTGTCACCTCTTCTAATCAAGAGGTCTCTCCTGTTTGAATCTAATCTTTATCAATTTTGATGGTGTCCATAGTTTTTCTTCTCTTGTGAAAACAAAAGCAAAACCTCTTCCCCCATGTAACACATATCTAGTTTCCATTTTAAGGTCAGCACATCCTTAGTGTTTACCAGCTGATTAAATTCAGCAGTTTTTTTTTTTCTATTATCCAGTGTCTCTCTTCAGCTGACATTCCTTTCTCCTTAGTATTTAAAAATTTGTTAATAAAGCATTGTACAATCTATTTCTGTGGTCTTTATTACCCCTTTCTGTTTAGTAAGCATATCTTTTAGAGTGCAATTAGATCTTTCTATAACTTCTTGCCTTGTAGGATTGTATGGTATACCTGCAATATGCTTTTATGTTGTAATATGCAAAAAAAATCTGTTTCATTTTACTAGAAACATATGCTGGAGCATTGTCAGTTTTAATTTGTACAGGTTTCCCCATGACCACAACTTCTAATAAATATGTAATTACAGAGTCAGCATTTTCAGAACTTAAAACAGTTGCCCATTGAAATCCTGAATATGTATCTGTGGTGCAGTGTACATATTTTAATTTTCCAAACTCTGCAAAATGAAACACATCCACTTGCCAAATTTCATTTCTTTGAGTACCATTTGGGTTACTTCCTACAGGTAGTGGAATTTGGTTATACAAAGAACAAATAGAACATTTCCCTATAATTTCCTTGGCTTATTGCCAACTGATAGAAAAATCTTTCTTCAAACCCTTGCTATTAACATGGTATTTCTTATAAAATTCTAAAGCTTCTAGTACACTTTTTCACAATAGCTGATAATTTAATTATGATCTTGTGCTAGAGGACCGGGGAAACCTGGGATCTTTTATGGGATCTGATATATGTCATATACAAGGAACTATTTCTATTTCTGATTATTTCTTGTAACTGAATAAATAACAAAGTTAATTCTGAAGCATCTAGAGTATGTTCATCAGTTTCAATGTGTAAAACAACATTTTCTGCATATTGAGAGTCAGTAACTATATTAAAAGGTTCTAGAAAATCTAATAATATCATAAGAATAGAAGTCTAACTTTTGAGCAGAATCATGAAGGCTTTCACCCACTTTGTTTAAATTTCCCACCTTATAACCTGCTTTTCCTGATTTGGTTATATCAATGAAGTATGTAGGGGGCTCCAGAAATCAGTGTTCCCCATACCATGTGATGAAGGATGCAATTTGTGCACTTCAAAAATTGAAGTTCATTGCTTTGGGGATATTTGTTGCTAATCTCTTCCCCCAAAAAGCATTGCAAGCTCTTTGCCAATGTTTATTTTCTGTCCATAATGAAGAAGTTTCAGCATTAGTAAAAGATATAATTTCTGCTGGGTCTATTCCTTATAATTGAAGAAGTCTTAATTTTCTTTCAGAATCAATTTTAAGGCCTTTTCTACATACCTTTCTTATTTTTTACTCTATTTGTGTGGTAAAAATATCCATGATATTAACTAAGATATCATTTTCTCTATGTAGTAGAATGCATAGAAGATAAAATGACCAGAATACAATCAAGCTCTGGATCCAAGTATCCACATGTGTGTCTAGTAATTTCTACAAAGCCAATTCTTTCTCAGCCTCATCTGATAATTTTTCTTGGACTATTTAAGTCCTTATCATCTTATAATGTTTGCAATAAGTTACTTAGTTCCTGAGTTGTCAATCCAATTTTGGGCCATAGTCAGCTAATCATTAAGTTCATAATTGATCTCTCTTGATTTGTACTTTCTATGGTTGAAATTTTTGTAAAGCCACCTTATATTTTAGGTAATTAATAAAATCTCCTCTTTGTATTTTTTCAGGAGCAATTTGTCATTCCCAACAAGGCAAAATTTTATTCTTCAAACATTTTCTTTAATGTATCTACATTTGAATCAGCTATTAAGCTATCATCCATATAATGCTAAATAATAGATTCAGGAAACTGATTATAAATTATTTCCACAGGCTATTATACAAAATATTGATACAAGGTAGAACTGTTTAACATCCCTTGTGAAATCACTTTTTACTGATATTTTTTTTTTATCTGACTGGGAATTACTCTAAGTAGGTACTGTCATGGCAAATTTTTTTTTATCCTGTTCTTGTAAAGATATGGTAAAAAAGCTGTTTTGTTTTTGTTTTTGTTTTTTTATCAATCACTATAATAGAGCATCCTTTATTTATTAGAAAAGGCAAGGTAATTGCAGGCTGTAAAGAGCCCATTGGCTGAATCACCTTATTAACAGCTCTTAAATCTGTTGCCATTCTCCATTTTCTAGATTTTTTTAAATGGCAAATATAGGAGAATTCCAAGAACTGGTTGATTCTTCAATATGTTGAGCATTTAGCTGCTCCTATACCAGCTATTCCAATGCTTGTAATTTTTCTGATGTCAATGGCCATTGTTTCACCCAGACAGTTTGGTAGTTAACCATTTTAAAGGTAGGGCTGTCGGTATACTTGAATGTATTTAAAATTATCTTCCAGGGGTAGAACCAAGTCATACACAGCATGTGCTTTTCTTCTTGGTCTCAAGCAAGGGCTCACATGAGAACTGCTCATGTCAATTTGTTCTAGAAGTACAATTCCCTACTTGCTGAGTATGAACATGTTCATCTTCATAATTAATGCAAAATTGTTTCACAAAGCAATTCCATTAATGTGCATGCACACCAAGAGAACACAAAAGTTCCCAATGCTTTGCATTCTTGGAAATAATCAACATTACCAGACTGTAATTCTTCCCCTCTACAGGGTATTAAATGAACTTTGTGTGTATGTGTGTGTTTGTGTTTGTGTGTGTGTGTGTGTGTGTGTGTGTGTGTGTGTGTGTTTACAAATGGAGGCAACAAGAATAATCGAAGAAAAAGAAGCTCTGCATTTGAAAGTGGCTAAAAAGTGGTTAGAGGAAAAGAGGAAGGGAAAAGACACAGGAGGGGCTGAAGGGAGGAAAGGAAAATGGAAATAATGTAATTATATTATAATTAAAATATATGTGTATATATATATAATCATAGTCTGGTTGTACTCAAAGATCAGAACTACAGGGCCTTAAAAATGACAAAGATACAGATGTTACTACCCTAGAAAAACCTGTTAGCTAATGGTTCTTAGGACAGGTAGGACTCATGATTGAGTTCTATCATTGGTACTTGTGAAGGGGGGAATATGAAAGGGCCCCAAAATAGCTTGACCACACAGTAGCCTTGACAGGCTTAAGGGCCTAGACACAGCTTCTGTGACAGGCTTACTGGCAGGCAACACCCAGATCCAGGAAAAGCCTTAAGCTGATACCATCCAGGGATTCACCCAGGGGAGAGGAAGTACCTGACATCTGGAACATTCCAACCATTAGATAAGGTGGCCAGATGTCCTTGAGTCTAGCACACATCTATTTTTTGTTTTACAGATACCCCTAGACAATTGTCAGCCAATCAGGGTCCTGGACCCTGGAAATCCCCTCACCCCAACCTCTGCTATGATAAAAAACTTTGTCCCACCTGAGCTCAGGCATCTCTGCTCTCACCACTGAGTCATTGGAAAGACAGAGGGACTGAGCCCTGGAGCTTGAATAAAGGCTCTTTGCTTTTACATACAGAAAAAAAAGAAACATTATTAAGAAAAAATCATATCCATTGTAATCTGCTTTGAATTCTCAATACAAATTAGTTAGTTAAAAGAATTGCTTTGTTTGTGTCTTTATTATTCATTCATTTGGCATTTGCTTATGGTGCCTACTTTCTGTATACACATGATGTATTTCAATTGTAATCTACAAAAATGAGCCAGGACAAGACTTATAAGTTATTAACATGAATTTAAGTTTTCTTCTTGATTCTGCCTAATGCTGGTAATTAGATCCAAGGCACATGCTGGAGAAACTGCTACAGAGATACACCTCCAACACCAATTTGAATATTTAAGTGTTTTCCCTGGCCTACTTTGTCTTGCCCTCAAGATTGGACTTCAACTTCCTTTAGAGCAGCAGTTCTCAACCTTCCTAATGCTGCACCCCTTTAATATAGTTCCTCATGTTGTGTGACCCAACCATAAAATTATTGTGCTGCTAATTCATAACTGTGATTTTGCTACTGTTATGAATTTTAATGTAAATATTTTTGGAGACAGGTTTGCCAAAGGACTCTCTACCCACAGGTTGAGAACTTCTGCTGTAGACCAATAATGTGGGCATCTTCCTTTTTTGAAAACACAATGATCATTCCTTTCCCTTCCTCCACACTGCCCCTTGCACAGGTGGCAGGTTGCAGTTACCTGTGTGCCTGTGTTTCCTATATCTGATCCCCTGTCTTCTTTTAATGATAGTGATCCCAGCATTGTGAAACATGGGGCCATAATTTATTCCATGTCTCTTTGTAGTTTTAGGTGAAGCCCCTACAGCATGTATCATTCACCATGTTCTGGAAAAAGATTCATCTGTGTACTCTTATTTTATTCTATTAAAAAAAAACTTCCTTCTGCTTTAAAGCTTGTTGTTCATATTATATGACATGAATGAAAGACAATAAAATTCCAAAAGAGTCAACAAAAATATTAAATTATTTTGAATTTTCAATATTATAAAATAATACAAAGTTTTAGAGGGATATAAGATACACTTTTCATAACTACAGTTTAATTTTTTTGAAAGTTGTAGCCCTAAGCTATTCTAAAAAGTCAATCCTATAACATTCCAAGCAGTAATTTTTTTCTGATTCTGAAATGCTGTAGAATTTTGAGGTCATGTAAATAAAACTTCAGGTAGTCAACTTCTTATATGCAATTCTTTGTTATTTTATTATTCAATATTTATGTCATCCTCATGCCAAACAGTAACATCTTGGTTACCATATGTAAATCATAAAAGCAAAATTCAAGTTGAATATTACATTCCCCATTTTACAGACTCTGGCACTCAATTATCAAAAGACATCTAGTAGCTTTCAAGGCAACACTTATTGGCTGATTAAATTTCATTCTAACTCTCTCCTGTCTGAAAACGAATACTCTTATGTTCTTCACTCCAGCGTACTGTCTTTGTGTAACTTTAAACTGTGGTCCTCAACTCCATGCGTTCTGCAAAAGAAATAGCTGAATACATGTCACCTATTACCCTAGTTTTCTTCAGGTAGTATAAATCTTTCACCTTTTATTAACATGTGTCACCTACATTCATGAGTGCATCTTATATAAAAATACCAATGCACAGCTAATGATGAACAGCTAAATCACAGTCTCCATTTGCTAAATTATGTGAAAATGAAAAAAAATGATAAGTGAAAAATTCTTTAGTGTGAAAAGCTAAAGTTTAAAGTTGTTGATAAAAGCTTAAGTTATATAAGCTTAACATAGTTATAACATTTTTGCCAACTCTTAGCCATACCCCAATGCATGTCTTAATTATGCCCAGGATTGAGAACTAAAGTATACATGGCCATGGCTTTTACAATAATTGTGACGTCTGATAGGTCCGTTATACTTATTGTCAGCATTCATACTTTGGACTGCTTTCTGTATACCTGAAGCATACATAGAGCTAATGCTACTTGATTTCCCATGTAGACTATGAGTTACAGCACCCTGGCGACCAAGCCATACTCCCAAGAAGTATGTATTATGCTATTTTAAATATATGAAATACATTTTAGGGGAAAAAAGGTCTACAGTTTTGAAGTACCACCTACATGACTATTATTGATTTGGAGTGCCTAAATATATAATACTGAAATTATTTGTCCTAGTCTGTTTGTCTGTTGCCATGATCAAACACTGAATAAAAGCAAACTTGAGGAGAAAAGGATTAATCTGGTTTATATTTCCAGGTCATAGTCCATCCCTAAGGTAAGTCAAGACAGGATCTCAAGTAGTAGCAGAGACAGAAACCCTGGAGGAATGCCTCTTACTGGATTGTTTCCCATGGCGCTGACAGCTTGATTCTTATCCAACCCAGCATCATATGTCCTGGGGTGGCAAGGTTTACAGGGGGCTGGGTCATCAATCATTAATCAATAAAACACACACACACACACACACACACACACACACACACACACACACACATCTGTTCACAGGCCAATCTGATTGTAGCAATTCCTTTAATGAGGCTCTATCTGTCTACTCCAGTTTGGGTCAAACGGAAAAGGACTAACCAGCACATTATTATATTTCTTTTGATCTCATAACACCATAAATTAAATAGTTGAAATAGTAAAAGGTGCATCCATTGGACGCTGCTTTTCTTCCTTGGGCTTGTCTTCTTGAGCATTAGCAACACAGTGAAGAAGCCCTGCACTGAGTATGATGAAGCAATTAACACTATATATGTATATATATATATATTTAGTAATGTGTATGGATATTTTGCCTGCATGTGTCTGTGCATCACTTGCATGCCTGGTGACTGTTCTGAAGGCCAGCAGAGGGTGTTGGATCCCCTGTATCTGGAGTTACAGATGTTTGTGGGATGCCATGTGGGGGCAGGGAATCAAACCCAGGTCACCTGGAAGAACAGCCAGTACATTAAAGCAGTGAAATATCTCCCCAAAATTTAAATAAATTTAGTAAGTCATTTTACACCCAGAACCTAACTTAGGAGTTGGTTGTAAGGGAAACTTATATGGCTGGTGACATTATTAAAAATACCTAAGCCCAGTCACCAATAGCCTTTGCTTCTCCATTAAAACAATACTATTAAGTTTTAATTTCTCAAGTTACGTTGCAAGATTCTGAGAGATATAGTTTGAATGTTTTGGGTTGGGAAAATTCAGACTTATATTCAGGGACTCAGACTCGCAAGTATATAACATGGTGTGCCAGAAAGAAATAAATGGAACACAGCATATTCTGGTTGTGATGATCAGTAACATTACTGCAGTGAGAGAGAGAAAGATATCAAAGCCCTGTGATTAAATTAACTTCAAAACAAGACATTTAATCTTTTTGCTTTACATTCATATTTCAGCAATACAGTTTTGCTCAGTGGTAATCCTTCTGAGAGAATGTCGTTAGCTAGCCTGTCAGCACACGGCTCACCAGGAATCACCTTGAACTTATTTGCATCATGCTCATATTTAATATTGAGGATTCTTAAAACCTGTTTGAAATTAACTTCAAGGAAATGAAGGAGTTCTTCTGAAAGGCTGAAGTATTTAATAAAATAATTCTATATCTTAAAATTGCTATTTCAATTTCAATAATAATTATTATAATGATAAAAGAAATGAAATATCATTTGTTAAATAATTTCTCCCATAATCTTGCTTTTAGCATGGTCTACATTTCTTTTTTTAATTTGAGATTTGGATTTAGAAATTAGGTCAGAATCATGTTCAGTGTCTAATGAAGATTCTTCATAAAGTGGCTTGTCATTTCCATAAAGTCAAGGTCTGTCTTCCTGTGCAATCCTAGCAGTAATTAATGATCCACGTCTAGGTCCATTAATTCATTAGGAGCTGTGAAATGATATTGTAATTCTCTCTTCATTCATTAGCTGTAATACAACCATAAAAAACTTCTCATCTATTTAGTTATTCAGTGATACAATTGACAAAGGAAAGATGAAATATATGCACAGTCCATTTTACCTATTTTTCAAAGCAGAATGTGATTAACAGACATTCTGCCATTGTGGATGTTTGATTTTGAACATGTTTTTATGATATAGTGAATTTTAAAACATATTGGAATATATTTAAATCTTCTGAAGAATTTATAGATTTTTTTTTAGCTTGTTGTGGTTCGACTTATTTTAATTTTGAACAAAGGAAACTTGATCCTTTTACTATTAGCATAATGAAACCTCCAGTGCATCTTGTTCCATTTCTGGCCCAATAGTGAATTCAGCTGCTTTGCCAAGGAGACTTGGCTCCCTGTAAAGGACATGGCATTTCTTAGCCACAGATTGTGCTGTAGAATGCTCATTGTTTCAATATAAAATCTGCGGTCAGTTTTCGTGCCCTGCTGAGGCCTTCAGTCCCAAGCAGAAGCTGTCAGTTCTGTCTCAAGCTTGCAAGCTCCATCCCCCATCCAAGAAGAGCTCAAAGGCTTTGAGCCATGTCTCTCTAAACCAACATTGTAATGTTAGAATAATAATGCCAATGGGATCTTCCATTACAATTTGAAATTCTTTTTAACCCTTATTATTCTTCATATTATACATCAATGCATAGTGATTTTAATTAAAATACATCAATTAAGGTTAGTATTTGACGATATGATTAAATGTAGGTCTGATTGGTTGTGCATTTATGTTCACTTTTAAATTTTGACAATGGATTTTGAATAATTAATTACTAAAAATTAAGTAAAATAACTTCATGTAGTTTTTACTATTTTATTTTTTTCCTGTAGAATTTTTCTATACTGAATAGTTCAGTCAGCTACTACTCAGGTGCATACACTCTGTTCTCTTTAGCCACTGTAAACTTGGCAGAGAACTCTTGACGTACCTGTGAAAGGAGACATGTAAGATCACTCCCATTCTTCCTAGCACTTGAAGAGCTGGTATACTCTGCTTTCCATGGTATCAAGGTGGTTTTGGGTATCCCATCCTCTGATACCTCACAAACACTCTTTTTTTTGTTTGTTTGTTTTTGTTTTTGTTTTGTTTTGTTTTGTTTTTTTGTTTTTTTTCAAGACAGGGTTTCCATGTATAGCTTTGCACCTTTCCTGGAACTCACTTTGTAGACCAGGCTGGCCTCGAACTCACAGAGATCTGCCTGCCTCTGCCTCCCAAGTGCTGGAATTAAAGGTGTGTGTCACCACCACCTGGCACAAACACTCTTGTACCACTTTCATAATGGTCAGCTTTAAATGTCTACTTGACACAACCTGGAATCACCTGGGATTCTCAGTGAAAGATGGTCTACATTAGGTTGGCCTTGTAGGTATGCATGTCTGTTTGAGGAAGGTCTTAATTAAGTTAATTGTTATGGGAATACCTAGCCCACCATGGGTGATGCTATTTCCTAGATAGCGGAGTCCTGAACTGTGTGAGAATGGAGAAATCAAGCTAAAAGCAGCAAACAAGCCAGCAAAGAAGTATGAGTGTGCTCCTTTCTCCCTGCCCTTGACTGTGCTCTTGATCTGCAGCTTCAAGCTCCAGCCACAGTGACTTCACTGCTGTGATGGGCTGTAAAGTTGAATAGTATGCTGACATAAGGCCTGTTCTCTCATAAGTAGCTTACTGTCAGAAAATTTTATCACAGCAGCAAAAATAAAAATGAAAAAATGCTTCCACTTTCTGCTCTTCAGATGCTGAAATCACTTAGTCTTTACCTGTAGGCACTTTAGTCCTGTCTGCCTATATTGTGGATTTCATTGCAATGACCTCTCCCTACCAGATTTTTAAATGTGGCCCCATAAATTTTAATCTCTGTGAAGAATTTTCTACATGTGTATGGAAAATTCAAAAAAGGTATACTGCTGCCACCAGGCTTCAGGATGTTTTTATAATTCAGATTTTTTTTTAAAGGGGAGAAATGGGGCTGGAGTGGTTAAGAGTAACTTCTGTTCCTGCAAAGGACACAGTTTTGTTCCTAATATCCACATGTCAACTCACAACCATCCATAACTCCAACTGTAGAGGATCTGATACCTTCTTCTGGTCTCTGAGGACATACATGGTATACATATGTAGATGCAGGTAAAACTCTCATACACATAAAATAGAATTTAAATCTTCTAAAAAGGAAGGAGGAAAATCACATTAAAACTTACATATTTGGGGGCTGATAAAATGGCTCAAAGGTACAAGAATCTGCTGCCAAGCCTGATCTATCTAGGAACTCACAGTGGTTGGCAGAACTGGCTCCTTCAGGCTCTTTTATGATCTCCATGCATGTGCCATGGAATGTGTGTGCCTTGCACACACAAAAATAAACAAATAATAAATAAATAAATGTTTAAATGTTTAAATTTTTCCAGTCTCAAAACAGATGAACAAAATAGGTTTAGTATCAGAAACCTGAGTTGTGGGCTATACTTTAAATGATGCATTTGCCAAAATATTGGACACATTTTGATAATAAAATGTTCCATGCTTTTGAAATCATTTTTCACTGAATATAAAGCACACAATTCTCCTGTAATGGAACTTTGCTACATTAAGATTCATTTTCACTTTTTTTTTTGTTATCCAGAAATTTCAAATTCCTCATTTCACAATTGAGTTTTCAGAAACTAGACTCAAAGTAAATGTTAGAGCATAGACTAAAAGGTCTTTCTAAACAACAGGACCTTTTGTTATATAGTGTTCAGGGACAAATAAAATTTTTATTGGAAATAGATTTTTTTCATACAATGTATTCTGATTACCATTTTACCTACCCAACTCTCCCCAAATCCTCCGAACTTCCACAAGGAGGACGCAGGGGAATTACAGAAGAATCTCACTCTGAATGGGAGATAGAACAGACATCACAGATGGCAGGAGGGGATTGGATGAGGGATGGGCATAGGGACTGGAAGGATCAGATGAAAGGAGGATTAGATAGAATACCAGGAGAAACAACTGAAATCAGGGGGCCTCTCTGAGAAGAGCTAGAAACCTAGTGCAGTGGAGACATCGAGGAATCCATGAGGACAACACTAGCAAAGACTTCTGGCAATATGGGATACAGAGCCTGAATCAGCCATCTTCTATAACTAGGCAAGTTTTCCAGTGAAGGAATTGACCTACAATTTGTCCTGCCTACAAGATGTGCTGGGGTAAAAGTGTCACAGAAATTATGGGAGTAGCCCACCAATTCTGTCCAGCTTAAGAGGGGGTGCACCATGAAGGTCCATGCCATGAGAGGGAGCCTACCTCTAACACTGCCTGGAGGGTCAGGACCTAGAGACTGTACTGCACAGTGAGCTCAGATAGAAGGAAACATGACTGGGAATTAAAAAAAAGTCAATGAAATGATTCCTAATGATATTCTGCTATACTCATAGATCGCTGTCTAGCCCAATTGTCATTAGAGAGGCTTCATCCAGCAACTTGTGGAAACAGATGCAGAGACCCACAGCCAAACATCAGTCAGAACTCAGAGAATCCTATGGAAGAGGGGAAGGAAGGATTATGGGAGTCAGAGGGCTCAAGGACACTACAAAAAAACCCATAGAATCAACTAATCTGTGGATTCCTTTGTGTTTCAGTCTTACCGTGTTGAGAAGGACTTATTTCCTTAATGTTTTCCATTCCCACTGGTTTTCACATTTTCTGCCTACTTTTCTGCTGAGTTTCCTGAGCTCTGACAGGAGGAATTTGGAGACACCCCATCTAATACTGAATGCTCCAACATCCTTGGCTCTATACACATTTTCTAGTTATGGGTCTCTGTATTTGTTCTGATCTACTGTAGTAGGAAATTTCTCTGATGATGGTTGGGCAAGACACTGATCTATGAGTATAGAAGAAAGTGATTAGGAGTTGTTTATTGCTATGATTTGTTTTTTAGAACAGTAGTGTTTGGTTTGCAACTAGGTCTATGGTCTATTAAGTCTCAGGTTCTTGACTACCCAAACAGTGACAGACATAGGTTCCAACTCATGGAATGGGTCTTAATTCCAATCAGATAATAGTTGGTTACTCCTACAAGTTTCATGCCACTATTATACTACTGTACTTTACAGGTTGGTCATGATTGTAGATCACTGTGTTTGTTACTGAAATGATATTTACTCTTTCATGCAGAGTATCATGAACACTAGTCAGCATGGCAGAAGGCTCTTAGGATGGGCTAGCTTGACTTCTCTGTGTTCAATGAGTTACAAAGATGTTGTCTTCAGCAATAGGGCCTTGCTATCAGTTTGTAGAGAGCAAACCTAGCCTTGAAAATAGCCTGGGTTGTTTGGGGATTCCCATGGAGCACCGGTGGCCAACAACTTGATTATATGCAATCCATTCCTGGCACCGGAAGTTTTATTTGGTGATGAGAAAAGTCTAGTTGTTTAACATTTTTAAAAATAACATTTTTTCACAAGACTTTCTTTAGTTCTTTGAAAACTGTAATTGTGACTCATTATACAAATACAAGATGTTGATAATAGAAATATAGTCTTTAAAGATGTATTAATTTATTGAATTAAAGTACCGTTTAACAAATAGTGTAAGATCTCTGTGACCATTCTCAGACCTATGTTGTATCCTATCTGTCCTCTTGCAGAAGGCTGGGGCCAAGGGTAATCCTCTTACTGTTCTGGTGGCCTTCATTACCATAGATTTTGCTGATAGTTCCTATTTCTATTGTCATTCTCATTTCTAAGCTTTCACCTTTCCTTTGCATCTGAAGTGGAGAACAAACCTTGTTTTAATAAATTTTAAGGTAATAACCACATAAAAAGAACTAAAGTTTGGACATTGAGGTAAGAGAGTTGGAAAGGATGCTAAAACTTACTGTTGTTGAGTCTCTTGGTAGATTCTCACTCCTTTATGAAATAATAACTAAATGCCAAATTTGAATTCTCTCATTAACTCAGCAATAGTGTTGAATAGGTATTTTCTTTCAACTACCGCACTTGATTCCAAACATCTAATGTCCTGTCCATCCTTAGTGGATGAAGTTTCTAATTCAGTTTCAACAGTACTTATTGTGTTTTGCATTTGATGCACTCAATCAAAGACAAAGCATGTTAATATGGAATAACTCTGCTGTGAAATCCCTTCAGCACTTTTGCTTGACAAACTCTCTATTCATCTGGGTCATTCTCCACTTCTCTACCTACTTTCTTCACTTATTTTATCAGAAATTCATTTTTCTACTTTATATAAACGACTGGGATGCATAATATTGATGAATTTTACTGAACACTTGAGTCAGAGTTGAGACTGATCATAATTACTAGAATCTTAACTTTGGCCCTCAGTTTTACCTATTTATTCAGAATTACTCAAATTGAATATTTATTCATTAAATCTAAAATATTTGTTGAATATACTTTATATTCTAGATACTAAATTCACATTCTAGAAATGTTAAAAAATATATACATAGCAATATAAGAATAACAAAAATAATTTATATGGTTTGTAAACAAAGTTCAAAAGAAAAGATTATATATATTTTTTGAAGTTTGACATATGAATACAAATTTTGATAAAGACATTTACAGACATATCTGACTCAAACTTTAATTCTGCATGTACCAATTCAAATAATCACATGTCCAATTAAAATTAGCTCGATGGTATCCCATCCCCAGAGGTACAATTTTCCCCTTTTCTTTGGCTTTGTTTGATTTTCCCCCAATTTCCTAGGTCACTAATTTCTAATAATGTTCACTATGATACAGGTTACTCCCTCATTGATCTTAATTAAACAATTCTATGTGGTGTTGTATTAATGCTTTGTAATTTTTTCACCCACCTTCCTTTATGTTATTCTTTTTTCATAAAACACACACAAATGATCATGGAAAGAAGTTATCAAAAAGGTGTTTCCTATAGCATAAAGGACTTATATTTTAATTAACTGTTGCTTTTTATTTCATGTTTTATTTTTTATTAAATACTGATAACAATAAATGAAGGATATTATATAATTATATTCTCAATTTAATGCCAATAAAGAGTATGAGATTTTGTTCCTAATACTAGGCATTAATTTCATTTTAGTGTAATTTTTGTGTTCATACTTAGATATCAAGCACTGGGTAGATAAGTTCCTCCTGTTCCCTTTGGGGACACCTTATGTAGATTCAGGAATTTAGAAAAAAATCTTAAAATTAGCATCAGAAATTGTAGGGTAGAATTTGGGATTGGACATTGATGATTATATACATTGGCAATTTCATTCATTTCTTATAGCAACCTATTCACTTAAGGTGATAGAATACATAAGTATGGTAAGTTTTATTGGCCTGCTAAAATAACTCAAAGAAATTATTTATTTTAACAACTTTACATTTTCTACCCCCTCTTAGACTCTGTAGTGACAAAATACATACATATATACATATATATATAAGAAACAATGTTATAAAAATAGTTTTTATTAAATCAAATCAATATTAATAAAATTACTACATTAAAATGAATAATTTACAACTATAAATTATTATGATTGGAGATATTTAAAAATGACAGTGTAAATGGAAAAATGTTTTTTAAACTATTAGTATAGTATGTACTACACCAAACCTTTAAGTAATAGTCATTCATAATCTCTCTCCCTTTCTCCATCCTTCTTCCTTACTCCCTCCTCCTCCCTTTCCTATGCCTAAACCTATTAGTATATTAAATATTTAAAAAATAAATTCCAACTCTGAATCATGGGAAGGTAGTACACAACTGTAATCAAAGTACTAATAAACAGAGGGGGGAGCAGGAGACTCAGTTCAGCCATCCTTGGCAACATAGGAAGTTCAACATCTACCTGGACTATGTGAGAACCTTTCTCAAAAAACAAACAAGAAGAATTCCAGCTATGACTATAAGAAGTAACTTACAAAACATTAATTGATGAAGTAAAAATAATTTCTCTTCTGAGAAATGAAAATTTCACAATATAAAGCACAATTAGCATTTGTTTTTATTTACTTTAATCCCTGTTAAAGCTACTATGCCTTAATAAGCCAAGAAAGAAATCTAAATAGTCACTTTTTTGAATCTTTTTTTTCCAAAGAAAACTACTCCAAAGATTAGAGTCCCAATTATCCTGCCTTTCACACTCTAGTAAAAGATAAATCCAAGTTATGCTCTCATTATCTTTCTGTATCCTGACTGGTAATG
Organism: Onychomys torridus; assembly: GCF_903995425.1. Lineage (NCBI taxonomy): Eukaryota > Metazoa > Chordata > Mammalia > Rodentia > Cricetidae > Onychomys > Onychomys torridus. The sequence continues at coordinate 100,858,731 of NC_050448.1, forward strand.
ACATTTTCCATTGTAAGCAGAATTCTATAATTGACTCTCATAGAAAGAATTAGAATCTGTTCTTGTTATGTGGCTGACAAAAGAGTTGCTGAGCAGGGAGATAGAAATCCACAAGGTGTTTCTGTTGCTGTATATGAGTAATACAGTAATTAAATTTAAACAATCATGATGCATACAAAAATCTGTGGGTGTTCTTACTTCTCAAGTAGTGGTCTTGGGAGTTTCACACACAAGGAAAGAGATCTGATTAAACATTTCACTCTATTTTCTTAAAACTAAAGCATGCCAGTATATGTAAAGTAGCATAGCATGACTTTCTATTTTCAAATTTAATGGTGACTACAAATTACATGTCCATAAATGTTACTCATTATTTCATATTTAATGGTGACTGCATATGTCTATAAATAGTTATTCATTACTCTTACATCCATCTCCCTTCTCCACTTGCCCCTTCTGTAATGTCTGCTCTATTTTTCTGATGCAATCAACTTTGTCTCACTATGATAAATATAGCCTTAAAGGCCAGTTCAAATCATTGACCACAAAGGACAGAGAAAATGGAGACTGTGGGCAAAACTTTCAGATTTTGACTTTGAAATGACTTCTGTAAAATAAGGGAGACAATGAGAAAAAGATAGAAAAAGTTAGAAACTATCCCCAAAATAATATTTGGAGGTAGGGACTAATCTACAATTTAAGATTAATGTCACTCTAGAAAGGACTTCTGCATGTGAGAATAAGAAGAAAGCCCACACCAGGTGCCTGCAACTTGAGCTTGGACTTTCCATCCTCCAAAACCATGAAAAAAATTTCTGGCCTCATAAATCACCTAATCATAGATATTTTGTTGTATCAGAACAAAAATTGGACTATAATTCTTCTTTTTCTCCCACAAGCATATAGTTTGTATTATACTATATTGTACTGCTTCATTGCTAAATAAGACCTAAGACAATTGCTACACTGTGCAGATGAACAGCACCTTTCCTTGAAATCTTTGGAATATGTCTGTTTGTGACTCACTTGTTTTTCTTAAAGTGAACATTAAGTACATTTACATTGCCTTTCTAACAAAGGAGAAATGAAAGTACAACCAGAAAGTCCCTTTAAAAATTTTTTCCTAAACAGAAAGTCTATTTCAAAACATAGGGATCTTACTTTTGTTAATATAGCAGGAGTTCTGTTTCCTGCTCTACACTGTCTAGCCTCTGTTACTTGTTCTGTCTCCATCCCAGAAGCCCATCCTAATAGACCATTTCATATGTTGTATTTTCCACCTTCCCTTCTTACAGGCATTCATCTGCCCCCTAACATGCACAATTCTTGTCCACCTCAAAGCTATCATGGGATATTAGAGCCATTCCTTTATCCAATCTTTATTGACATCTCTGTAATCAGCAATCTAGTTTGGAGTTTAACCTTCCCTTTTAGCACATTTGCAATGGGCTTCCTACACAACCCGTTCAATTCCACAGAAATTACATCAATGAAAAGCCTCACATTCTAGATTTCACATGGGTTTTGCCAGTAAGGAGCGCAGTTATAAGCTTGACCAGAAGAAAGTGAGGTGAAGATGGTGGTGCCTCTTTGAGGTTGCTGCCACGTTCCTTCTTTCCAGCTGACTATCCCCCAAGCCAGAAGTCATTTCCTTCCCACTCAGGTAAACATGCTCTCCTTGTGACAGTTTTGTGAATAATAAACACATGGTTCTTGGTCTTTGGCCATTATCCCATCCTTTGGGGTTCTGCTATTTCCTGCTCTCATTTTTGTAAGCCATCCATTTACTACATTTTCCTTTGGTTATACTAAGTTTTGCATGACATTTTTTTCCTTTGAGGATCTTAAGTAATAAAATGTTCAGTTTTCACCAAAGGTCATCTAGATTCTACCCAATTTCTGTAATAAAATTCTTCTACCCAAGTGCTTACTAATTCCTGTTCCTAATTAGTGTTTTTCAAATCTTATATTGAAATTAGCATCACTTGATCTCGTGATACTCTTGGAACTTGGTATTTTAACAAATTCAGGTACACATAATCTTATTTTAGACAGCCTCTCTTTCCCTTTCTTTGACTCTTTTTATTGCTGTTGCACTCTAATATCACCCCTGAAATGTTACTTATTGTGATTCTATGACATTATTTTTATTATATTTTTTTGCTATGAAAATAAGATTTCAAGAATCACATGTAAGTTAAACTATTCCCAATCTATATTTTTTTGCAGTTGTTCCTTGAGGTACACATTTTAATGCAAAATGAGCTGTTAACACACCATAGCTGCTAGACAGTTCCCCTTGGAAGTACTCAGGCAGTTAAGACTTTAACTACCAACTCTACCCTATAAAGGGTTTTCAACCAGTATGTGATCATTGTCTCTTGATAGAAAGAGATCCAATCCAAAATTCTTTTTGAGAATCATGACAGTCGTATCTGATTTGTATCACTGCTGATCAAGAGGGAAATTTGGAGGAAATCTCTTCAAAAAGAAGTCCTATGAGTCTCTAATGTCCTCCTTTGAAATCTGAGACACAGGAAGACTGTTTTTCACTGCAAATACACAGTAATCACACTTCAAGAAAATGACTTGGTGAGTTTGATGTACAGTACCTAAACTGTGAAACATACTGCTTTTATGAATAAATCCAGAAACCAATGATAGATTGACAACTCATTTCAGAGGGAATGTTAATGAGAAGATTTCTTCCCCTGTAAGTGGCAAAGGAAACATAGATATTTTTAAAAGAACAAGCCTGAGTCCTCTTGAGTTACTAGTGAGAGCATAGGAAAACTCTGTTGGATAAATGGAGTTGCCCACCTCTAAAGATCACTGAGAAAGTATAGCCAAGCAGGGGAACAAAACAGCTCATCTAAACAACAGGAAAAACCTTGAGACTCCTATGATCAAGATCAATGGAAACAATTAAAGAACTCACAACTATTTATCCTGTCTACTACTTTTACCAACTTCATTTTGATGAAATCCTAGCCCTATTCTGCAGGACAGAGTTCACACATGTTAATATAGATCTTGCCACAGACCCATGGCTGAAGGCATAGTCCCTAGTGGAGAAACTACTGCTTTTGATTTGCTAAACATGTATATGTCAAACTTCTTCCTAAATATTTATATTTATACCACAACCAGTGCTGCATTGATTAAAAAAAATCATTTCTGCAGCATCAAGGACTGATGCCTGAGACTTATAACTGTTCAAACTGCTGAAAATTAATAATTATTAAATGCTCAGCTCCAAGTGAAGCATCCATCTCATCCCTTCAATGTCTCAGGGAACATAGTGTGGAGGTATTTGAAAGAATGTAAGATCAAAGTGATTGTGGGAAGAGCCAGGAACATTATCATCTCAGCATAACATAGCACTGGACTCATGACCTCACAGCAGCTATGGTTGCCTGCACAGAAACTGAATAAAACTGAGCCCATAAGCATTCAATGGTGGGTGGAGGATGGACTCAAGGTGCCTGGCTTCTCTGAGGAAAGCTATTTGCAGTTGGTATCTGCTGACAGAGAGGAAGTCGTACAGTGACTGGTTAGTTATCTGTGCTCCAGGGGACAGCTACACACCCATGTCCAAAAAGGTGACCCTTGTTAATCAGTGAGTTTAGCTTGGTAGGGATTAGAGGAGAACCAGAGATAGTGGTGGAAATGTATTACACACACATATGGAATTAGCAAGGAATGCACTACAGAATTTTTACAAAGAATTTATGAAAACATCAGCAGAAAAACAGTGAGCTTTCACCACCGGCTAGTTTACCTTTCCTCTCTAGCATGCTTCCCTTAGCCAAAGTTGATAGTTGCACAGCTCCTAATGCTCAAGGAAGTACAGGACTCAGCTGACTAAAAAAGCCACCTCAAAGGCAGATTTCTGTCTCTGAAAGGCAGAGAATGAGAAACCTTACCTAAATAAAGAGCCAACTGGGATCAATGTAATTATTATCTTGGTCTGGGTACAGTTTACTTCTTTCATAGAGTGGACTCAGGACTGCCGGTACTATGTGTGCTGTGTGGCGATATTTTCATTCAACTGTGCATTGTACTTTGATCAATTCCTCCAGCCACCACACCCACCTGCCTCTCTCATTTCTCTCCCTTTCTGTTAGTCCCCTTTGTTCCTCTAGAATTTCACATCTCCTTTCATATAACTTTAAATTATTTTAGGTGACTACATAAAATCTGGGAACTATATATGAGAGAAAATATGTACTATTTGTCTTCTTGAGACTAGCTTAATTTGCTTAATAAGATTGTCTCCGGTTACATTCATTTCCCTGCAAAAGCATAACTTCATTCTTCACAGCAAAAGGAATAAAACCATTTTGCATATGTAACACATTTTCTTTATCCAGTCCTCCAGTCTTGTTTGGTTGTATTTGTGAATTATGCTGCAGATGACATTCATATGTAAGTATCTCCATGAAATGCTGACTTAAAGTGCTTTGCAATCCCCATATAATTTTATTCCACATTTCTTTTATGGCTAATGAAATGAACACTTTTTCATGAGTTTATTGGTGATTTGTGTTTCATCTTCTAATAATTATGTTCATTATTTTTGCCCAGTTTTTTATTTAGAGTTTATTATCATTATTATTTCTTGGGTTTAGTTTCCTGAGTTCTTCATAAGTTCTAGACATTAACCTCTTTCTGATGTATAAATAGAAAACTTTTCCCTATTCTTTTTAAAAATAATGTTTATTTTTTAATATGTGTTTGTAAGTCTGTCACTGCATTGTAGCTGTGCACGTATGTGTAGTGTGCAGAAACAGTGTCAGATTCATCAATGTGGAAGTCTGGGTAGCTGTGAGCTAAGCAACTTGGGTTTAGGGACCAAATTTGAGTCTTCTGTAAGAGCACTATACACTCTTAACCACTGAGCCATCTTTCCCACCTGCTTTTCTCCTATTCTGTCTCTTCACTCCATTTCCTTTGCTGTGCACAAAATTAGATTTACCCATTTTTGGCTTCATTTTCTGTCTTGCTGGAGTCTTATTCAGAATGTTCTTGCATGTGTCTATTGTGGAAGTGGCTTTCCTAACATTCCCCTAGAAGCTTTTGGGTTTCAGATCTTAGCATCTTATATCTGCTTGCAGCTTATTTTTACACAAGGAAAATATAAGGATCCTATTTCACCCTTCTGTGTTTGGATATTTCATTTTCTGAGAACTAAAAAGACTGTCTTTTCTCCGATATATATTCTTTGGTATCTTTGTCACAGATTTGGTGATTGTAGTTACATAGGCTTATATCTGAGTCCTCTGCTCTGGGCTGCTGATCTGTGTGTTTATTTTGTGCCAGTACAATGCAGGCCTTATTCCTATAGTTCCATAGTATATTTTTAAGGGAATAGAGTAATATCATAAGTATTACTTTTCTCTATTCATGATTGCTTTGGTAATTCAGGATCATTTTTACTTCTATATAAATTTAGGACTGTTTTTCTTATTAGAATGACATTGGAATTTGGATGAGGTTTTACTGAACCTGTAGAATATTTTTTGATAATGTAGACATTTCCACCATGGCTACATATCCATAATTCTTCTAAGCTATGAGTATCAGTGGTCTTTCCATCTTCTAGTCTGCTTTAATTTCATTCTTTAGTGTTATAAAGTTATTATTTTAGAGGTCTTTCACTTCCTTGGTTTTGTTTATTTCAAGATAAAGTTTTAGAAAACTCCAAATGAAACTGTTTATGTGATTTCTTCTCATTGGCATATGGGACGGCTGCATTACCCAATGGTTGAGCCTGTGAAGACTGAGTAGAGTAGTCCTGAGATCTCCTTAAAAGGTATTATAGTGGAGGTATGACTGTTAATATAATATAAATTTTAAATAGACAGTGAAAACACTGAAGAAATGAGGTTTGCTTAGTCACATATGTATATCTCAACTACATTACTGTATAACTCCCTTTATTTTATTGTGCCTTGTGATTATAACAGGTATTGGTCAGGCTCCCATCATTTATTCTTGGTGATATCATATTACAGTCTTCACTTTTCATGGTTGTGCTTGGATCCTTTGTCATTTCATGTTCCCAATAACTATGCACAGAACTCATTAAAATTCAAGGAAATCAAGCCCTACATAAAGTGCCATATAAAATCATTTAGCAGACCTTCTTCTGTAAATACATATTCCTTTCCATTACATAATGTTGTGCCTGCCTACCTCTCCTGTACTACAAAAGATATCTTAGATGTAAAGCTGATTCAAAACAAAAGTATATGTTTCATTGTGAATGAAATTCCTATCTGGATTTGAAAGTTGATGGCTCATAAAAACAAAATCATAAGCTATACACAATGAATCTGTTGTATTTTAGGTTCCTTCTGGAATTTGCAGCTTATCTAATAATCACCAAATTTTATTTAGGTGTATACATATTCATTACTAAAATATTTCCTTAGATTAATGGTTATGAGAAAATATATTTATTTATCCATTCATCTGCATATAGAATTAAAGTTTGTTATGTATCTTGACTTTTGTAAATAGTACAAGAAGGAATATGAATATACAAGTATGTCTGTGATATGTTGACTTAGAATCTTTCACATATATACTTGGAAGTGGCTATGATAGTCATATTTTTAATTTTTAATAAGCCACCCTCTTGATTCCATAGTGGCTGTGAGAGTTTATATTCCCTCTGGAAGTATAAGGGTCTTCTTTCCCCACACCTTCTCCAGCATTTACTGCCCTTTTATCTGAGATATGGGATAGTGCTAGATATTGAAGCGCAAACCCAGGGCTTCACATATGCTAGTCAAGAGTTTGACCACAAAGCCATTTCATCAGCTCTCTAGTTTATTGTTCATTTTCTTTTATCTTTTTATTTTTAAGATAGTGTCTCATTAATTACTTTGTAGCCTTTCCTTGGCTGGAACTCACTGACAGACCTATGAGGCCTTAAATTAGCAGCAATCCACCTCCTTCTCCCTCCTGAGGGCTGGAAGTAAAGCACACCCATCTTAACCCTCGTATTTTTATGATAGCCAATCTAACTGAAGCAACAGAGTTTCAAAGCAGTTTTAGTTTACATTTCACTGATAGCTAAGGATACAGGACACTGTAAAAAATATGTATAAGGCAATTGCATTCTTTTTCTTCTGAGGACAGATTATACAAATCATTATTAATTAAATGATTTGTTATTTGATTTTTCAAACTTTTTAAAATTCTAGATATTAATCCCTGTTGGATATTGTTGAGTAAATATATTCTCTCGTTCTGTACCTTACATCCTCTTTATGATGATTGCTTCTTTTGCTATGTAGCTTTTTTAACATTATGTGATTTGTTGATTCTTGTGATTATTTCCTCTGCTGTTGAATTCCTTTGTAGTAAGTCTTAGTCTGTGCACATACTTTTAAATATTGTACCTATGTTTTCCTCCAATGATTCCAATGGTCATATGTTATGCCCTTTGATCCATTTTGTTTTGATCTTTGTGCAGGGTAATAGATAGAGATTTAGTTTCCTTCTTCTGCATGTGGATACCTTTTTTCCCCAGTATAATTTGTTCAACAGACATTTTCCAAGTATACTATTTTTTACATTTGCCATAGGTTAGTTGAATATATGTGAGTTTATTTCTCAGTCTTCTACTCTGTATTAGGAGTCTTTACAATTTTTTGCGTGCAGTATCATGGTGTTTTCATTACTATAGCACTATAAAATAAACAGGCATTTATATACTTTTGATTATTGTTATTTCTGTTTAGGATTGATTTGATAGTATTATGTCTTTAGTGCTTTAATATGAAATTTATAATATGTTTCTATTTTTTAGAAGAACATAATAGAAGTTTTCAAGGGAATAGACCCATTCATTCCATATTAATTCTGCCAATCTCACAGCATGAAAGATAATTCCATCCTCTAGCGTCTTCAATTATTTCAATGAATATATTTAAGTTTTGAATGTAGAGGTCCTTTTACACCCTTGGGTAAGCTTATCCTATGCTTCTTTTTTTTTTTATTTTAAGCATTTGTGAATCGGGTTTTTTCTTCGATTTCTTTCTATGCAGATTTGTTATTGATTTGTAGCAAAGTACTGACTTTCATAAACTCTTTTTTTTTTGTTTGTTTTAAATGAACTCATTCAATTTTATTAAGCTCTCTGACAAATAAAATAAAAAAAAACTTCCTGGTAAAAAAGAGACTGAATGGGATTTTTACATTTTTACATTCTTTGAGTTCAAAAATCTTATTCCATTCCATAGGCTCCAGAACCTTTCATAATGATGACCCACTACATGGTGTCATTTTTTAAAATATATTTGTGTTTTAATTTTACACATCAGCCATGAGTTCCCCTGTCCTCCCCCTCCCACCCCCACCCCTACATTTCCCCCATCTCCTCCCCTCCATTTCCATCTCCTCCAGAGCCAAGACTCCCCTGGGGATTCATTTAAACCTGGTGGATTCAGTACAGGCAGGTCCAGTCCAGTAGACTGCTTCTTTGCAGAAAGTGTTTATAAGATGTAAGAGTTTTCCAATGAAATCTTTATGCTTAAAAAGATCATATCTGTGGCTGTGCATGCCTTTAATTCCAGCTCTCAGGAGGCAGAACCAAGTGGATCTCTGTGAGTTCGAGGCCAGCCTGATCTGCAGAGAGAGATCCAGGACAGGCACCAAAATTACATAAAGAACTCTGTCTTGTGAAACCAAAAACAAACAAACAAACAAACAAACAAACAGATCATATTTGCAAATAGACGTATGTGATTTGACTACTTCTTAATTATACCCATTTTATTACTCTATATTGTCCATATTCCTCTATTTAAAATTTCAGGGCCTCAACTGAGGAGGAGCAGAGAAGATTTTCACCCTCCTTCTGATTTCAGAGATAATGCTTTCAGTTTCCCCTCATTCTGTACAATGTAGACTACAGGTTTGTCCTCCATAACCTTTATTCTGTTGAGATATATTCTTTGTATTCTTATTTTCATAGACTTCATCATGAAGGGATGTTGGCATCTACCAAAGACCTTTTTGCAATTGTTGAGATGATCATGCAAATTTTCTATATAAATTAACTCAACATAGATTTACAGGCAATTAATTGGAAAGATAGCAATTAAAGGAATGAAGAAGAAAGGGAGCTTTATTTTTCTAGAAATGAAAAATATTCAAAAATAATACTAACTTTCAGTAACATAAATGCAAAATGATAATATTGTTTTAAGTTTATTGTAATTTCAATGTCAACTTAAGTATTAGTTGACTAACCTAAGTAACACCATAGTAGAAAGAAGTAAGTCTTACAGATTTTAGAAAAATTTATTCAGTTCTTGTCAATAAAGTCATACAGGTGGAACTTTGTGAGTTCAAGGCCAGCCTGGTCTACAGAGCGAGATTCGGGAAAAGCACAAAGCTACACAGAGAAACTCTGTCTTGAAAAAACAAAACAAAACAAAATTAATAATAAAAAATAAAGTCATACAGGATAGAGAGCTTGAATAAACATGTATTTTACTTTTAACAAGAGCTAGTAGGCTTAAAGTTAGTAAGCTAAAACACAAACATCATTTTAAATTGTATCTCTATACTTTCCATGCTGAACTACATTTCAGCAATAATTAATAAGTATTTACCACTGGATAGTGAACTCTAGAAATGTACTGTACACTGTTTATTTAGCATCATCCTAATGAAAGTGCTATATTTAATGTTTAACATTCCTTTGATTATAATCTTTATGAAGAACAACAGGCAGATAAAAATGTACCTAAAATTTTAGATTCTGCCTTTAGGATAAATTCTCTCAATGAAGTTTTTCAAAGCTAAGTTTGGTGCATTTTTCTTATATAAAAAAGAAAAAGAAATAAATTTGTATAAGATATATATGTAATACAAATAGAGATATTTATACTATTAAATGTAAATATATTCATATAAAATATATATTTCTCAGACTGTATATATTATCAGAAATTAATATGCACCTTTCTTATCAAAGTCAAGAGGTTTTAGCAAAGGTAGAAGGCAGAATTTTACTCATTGGTATCTTAGTATCTCAGTTATGAAGTCCTGCTTAGGTTATGGGCAAACAGGAGGTTCAGTGATGCTAAGAATGTTCTATCCTATCAAAGCTGTCCTCATGCTATGATTTACCACTCTAATAATTGCTACTACATCAAAGAAAATACTTGAGGATTCCTGAAAATGTGATGTCAAATTGGACTGGGAAATCTATTTACTTTTATGTCCTGAAGTTTTCACAATTTCTGTGACATCCCCCAGGAGTAGGATGTCATCCATGCTGAGTTCTAATTACAACACACAATTTTCAGCCAGGACATCATTATAGGAGTGGAGCAGAAAGTGGGTCTTTATCCCCTCTAGCAAAAATCCAGTGTGTTCACACACCAGGTAACTCAGGTGGCAGTAGTAGAGTAGGTCACCTGGTCCCTTTCCTATCCACGGAGGAGGGAAGTGAGCACCTGTCATCTACTTTAGCCTTCATGTATGTGTATGCTCATTCACAGAAACTTGCATTTTAGTAATTTAAACTTGTTCTCATTTGAAACAAAAATAAAAGGTTGTTAGTTTCACCTTTCTTCCACTGTCCCTTGCTTCCCATCAACCTCTCCCATGCATGCCTCCACACATCCTTCACCTCTCTCTTTCAAATTTATGACCTGTGGCCTCTTTCCTTTTATTGTTTTAAACACAGACAGACAGACAGACAGACAGACACACTCTCTCTCTCTCTCTCTCTCTCTCTCTCTCACACACACACACACACACACATACACACACATACACATACTCATCCACACATACACACACACATACTCTCTCTCTCTCTCTCTCTCTCTCTCTCTCTCTCTCTCTCTCTCTCTCTCACACACACACACACACACACACACACACACACACACATACTCATCCACACACACACACACACACTCTCTCTCTCTCTCTCTCTCTCTCTCTCTCTCTCTCTCTCTCTCTCTCTCACACACACACACACACTCTCTCTCTCTCTCTCACACACACACACATACACATATTCATCCACACATACTCTCTCTCTCTCTCTCTCTCTCTCTCTCTCTCTCTCTCTCTCTTACACACACACACACACACACACACACACACACACACACACACACATACTCATCCACACATACACACATACCTATTTATAAATACCATCTGTTCAGTCAATATACTGTTACTTGTATGTATATGATTTCAGGGCTGTTCTTGTGGTATGGGATACCCCATACAAGAACTCTTACCAGGGAAGATTATTTTCTCCCACTCTCCTCTCAGCATTTCTTAATTGCCTATAATTTTTCTTGTTGTTGTTTTTGTTTATTTGTTTGTTGTTTGTTTTTGTCTAAGGTTGCTTTCTTCTTCTATGTTAATGTATCTACTTGTATTGTCCTTGGTCTTGTGTAGGCAGGCATGTTTTTGAGACCTCATGGGTGTAACTTTCCTGACATTTCTGAAAGACACAATATTCCAGCAGTCATCCTGTTCTGCTGACTTTTATAATCTTTCCTTACCCTCTTCCTCCACAAACCCTGAGCCTTAAATTCAGTAGTTGTGCTGTAAATAGTTATTTTGGGATGGACACTCCACAATCAGTATTTTATGCATGTATGGATTTCTGTGGCAGTTTCCAGCTGCTGAAAAGAGAAACGTCTTTCTTGAGGGGTAAGGGTACTCTTATTTGTGGCTATAAAGCTAATATTTAGAATGCAGCTAGGAATAATGTCAGTTTAGTAAGGTGTCAATTGTAGGTCCTCCTCCAAGATTCATAACATTAGGCCTGGGTAGTTATGTGGGTAGTTTCCAATTCTGGGTATGATGCCGTCTTATTGAAGTTAGAAATGTTTTTATTTGTCCTAAATACTATAATTTATTTTGAAAGGAGATTTAAGAAGCCCATGGGATAAACCCAGTAATTTGATTAGATTCATATATTTGGCAAAATTTCCAAAATATATTGTTAAGATTTATAGAGCAATGTAATCTTCAGGTATCCAATAGGGACATTGTGGATTAAAAAAAGACTGGGAAATACAGTAGAGAGAACAAAAATTAGACTTCTTCAACAAATACTTAGATCAAAATCAAACAAAGAAATAGATTGATAAGAGTACTATAAAAGGATAATAGAATAACAAAATTGTTTTAAGAATGTATTCTCATTAAAAAAGTAAGTCTTCCAGTTACTATTAGTAAAACATTTCTAAAAACAAAAAATGTAGTTTTAGCAGATCAGAATTTTCACACCATGGTAAGTTTACTTTTCATCTCATTGATATTTTCTAAATGCATCTACAGTAAATCCAGTGATAAACTTGCAAACATTTATTATCTTATTTCTATAGTTTCTCTTCTAATATCCCTAAGACATAGTACAAATTTTCCTTTACCAAATTTTCCTTTGTAAAACCCTCCAAAACCTAAAATTAAGTGGTTCATGTCTGTAGTAACTCATTCCTGGTATCAGGGTACTTTGTGATGTGTAGCTGGGGTATTATACTTCCATTATAGAGAAACTCCATTTTAACTCTATATACATGCATACATATGTGTGTGTATTTCCATATAGATGTGAATTAATATGGAAGCTTCTACAGTAGTAGGTTTCCATATAGCTTTTTTTTTTTTTCGTTGTTTTTTGTTACTGACAATATCCCCTCCCCTACTCTGCCATCCCAACTCATATATCCTGGTGTAAACAAGCCTCCCTTTAGAGTGAAAACTCTATGATTTCAGCCCATAATAGTTTAAGAAGAACAAGTAAAATTTAATCATGTATTTAAGGTTGGGAGTGAGTGATTTTATGTTAATTTCTCTTGGATTCCTGAACATAGGTCTCTGGAGAACTTTACCCTGCCCTGTAACAGGAATCTTAAAAGTTCTTATTAATAAAATCAAACCTGAGCCAGGTATTGGGGTGAATGCTTGAAGATCAGAGAAGAAGAACAAGCCACAGCTTCCTCACCTCACCAGTTCCCCAGATGATCCTGTTTCCTCAGACTGGAAGCCTCTGAGTCCTCATCCAGAATGAATCTCAGCTGAACTGCTACTCACAGCCTGAATGCTTAACCAGCCAAAATCTTCTAGTTTCTGGTCCTCATGCCTTAAATATCTTTCTGCTTTCTGCCATCACTCCCTGGGATTAAAGGCATGAGTCACCATGCCTGGCTGTTTCCAATGTGGCCTTGAACTCACAGAGATCCAGAGGGATTTCTGCCTCTGGAATGCTAGGATTAAAGGTGTGTGTTACCACTGCCTATCCTCTATGTTTAATATTGTGGCTGTTCTGTTCTGTGAACCCAGATAAATTTATTAGCGTGCACAATATTTTGGAGAACATAATACCACCACATTGCCCCTTGTAAAATATCAACAATTAGCTGGTCTAGTACAGGCTACTCTACAATTCTGTTAGCAAACTGCTTTGTTTTGGTGAAGACAGTAATTAAAAACAAAACAAAATAGTTTATTCCTTGAGAATCTCATTGCTGGCCCTGATTAGCTGATAATTGTGTTACAAGCAATTATTGATTGATTACAATAAATGTGGCAAATCATGCTAGAAATGCATAAAAACAAATTGCTATATGCATAAGAGCAAACATATTTTCATAATACCTATTCAAATGGGAACAAACTGCTGCCTTTGCCATGACAGAAGTAGTACAAAGCTGTTTGCTTACTACCCCATGGTGGTTTGAGTACTTTGGGGAATAAAGCCTCTGCTTGTGGGAAATAGGTACACTTAGCAACAGCACTAACCAGGTTATCCTGGGTGAATAAGACTCTATGTCATGGGACCATTCATAACCTTTAATCATCAATTTTGCCATTTACGAAGGCCTATCCACAGACTTCTTCCCTAAGTTTCTTGGGTACCAGGTCTGCAATTATAGTCCTTACAAGTTCTTTCTGGCCAAATCAGTGGTTACAGACAAGGAATTGGACTACAGACTACTCAGGACAAATTTGAGATGGCTAGCTGAGATGATCCAGTCTGACAGAGTACTTGAACATCAGTTTACCATGCTGCCTCCTGGAGTTCTGCCCACTAGAAAAGCTCTTCAACCAGCACTGATTCTCAGCAACATACCTAAAAAGACTATATTGTTGAATTTGTCAACTCTTAGATGGTGTCTGAATGGTATACTGATATTCAGACACCATCTCTACATCAGGAACATTTTTTTTTTCTTTCTTCTTTTTAACTGTAAGGATTTCCTCACAAAGCTATAGATTCAGACTGAGGAAAAGCAGTAAAAATTGGGACTATGGAAATTGGGCAACTTCTTCATGTGACTCACATATTCCTTCAGGGACTATATCGTCCCAGTATTTTAGATTCTACTTCCATTTAATGATGTAGTCCTGCTATAAATGTGCAGATTCATAGCTTGTTATATTAGACAACCACACCTGTCAAAGTGGGATTTCTAGTTATACTCCTTCAATTCAAGCAATGCTGATCTGATGGATCTTATGGCCCAAAGGAATAAGCAACTTGTCTAAAAGCTTGAGACTAGTGGAAGGGGACTTCTTCTTGTCCTGGATGCCTCTTAACTCAAACATCTTTGTGTGTCTGTGTATACACTCATGTGGGTAGGTGCTTTTGTGAGAAATGATGCATAAATCCTCAGGTCTCTGCTTCTTCTGCTTCCAGGTTGCAGTTTTTCTACATGGGCTCTGGGGATCAAACTCAGGTCCTTATTATTAAATAACAAATATTTTACCTACTAGGATTTCTTCCAGCATCTTTTTATTTCACTTAATAATATGATAGAGTGACATGCATGAATGAGAAATATATAATGGAATGACCTATTTATCCCTCACTTTAGAAGGAGTATCTCAGCATGCTTCACACCACTGAACCCTTAACTTTTTCAGTGTTATGGAAGGCTTACAAAGTTTTGATGAATTTATTCCTTACACTCTGACATGAAAATGTCTTATGAATAATTCCTCTTGCTCTTCAAACACAATCAACATAATGTCATCAATATAATAGTCCAAATTGATGGCTTATAGAAGGGAAGGATAATGGGATCCTTATAAAGTAAATTAGGACACAAAGTTGAAAAGTTGATCTATCAGTGGGATAAGAGGATACAGATTTATTGATGTCCTCCCTCAATAAAAGCAAGATGTGTGTTATACATCCTTTTTACAAAGCTGTGGTCTGCTAGTCCAATAATTGCTGTCTCCTGGTGGAAAGGCTAAGAATCCAATAGTTGTTCAGTCCATGAAGCTGGATATCTCAGCTGGTCGTTGACAAGTGTTGGAGTAATTAAGAAGAATGTTCTAATACTGGTGAAGAAATATTTCAGCAACAGACAGGACAGGTGAACTTACCAGCAAGAGTGAAGGCAAGCAGGCAAAAAACAACGCCTTCCTTCTTCCATGTCATTTTATATAACAGCCAGAAGCTGTGGCCAAGAATTAGGGTTTATCTTCCCACCTGGGATAGTTCTGTCTGCTTGGGTTTTAGTTATTCCAGATGTAGTCAACTTGACAACTATGATTATCTATCACAAATACTATAAACTTTCTATAATCTACTGAAGTACTTCCAAGAGGAGATTTGATCTCCCCTTCATTGAAGATTTTTGGGGGCCTGAAAAATATCTTGAGGTGTGAAAATTGATTGGAGTTCCTTTCAGATTACATTTATTCACATGATCTAAAACTATACTCTTGATACAAATCAAGTGTAAATTCAACATAAACTACATGCTATCTTGCTTCTCAGAACAGGATGTTGTTCAATGCCATAGCTGCTTACTAATTTCATTTGTCTGTCCACTATGGTTACCTGGCTTACTTTTGGGAGCTGAGAATCCAGCTTGACTACTCATCTTGAGAAATTAATCCTACAGATTTTTAGGTTTCTCAATGGAGCGACTGAAGTTGAATACAATAAAGTCAAAGTTACATTGAAAAAAAAAAAATCGGGGCTCTTCAAAGGTTCCAGAACTGTAGTCACAAGAACCTCCAAGAGTACTGATGAAAAACTGTCTTCTGACTTCTCCAAATGTGGATGAGTAAATCTAAAATGATAAATACACTCTTGTATTTCCATATTGCCTAAACCTTTGAATCCTGTCCTCTGCATTCCATCTTGACAAATCTACAGCTTGCTGAGTTTAGGTCACCTTTCTGTTTATGTTTGATGCAATCAACCCTTCTGTGTTTCCTCCTTCTAACTTAATGAGGTACAATATTAAACTAAAATGCTCTGCTTGGTGATTCTGCATTACTATACTCAACTTGTCCAAGTTCAATGTCATCACCATCCTCTTAGATGCCTCTGATCCATTTTTATGTGAATTCTTTTATTCTTTTGGAGTATACACACCTCCTCCAGAGTCATTTTGAAACATTAATGTAGTTCTACTTTTATAAGCATGAATGATGGGAGGGAAAGATTCTGAGGAGAGTCAGCAATATCTTGCTTTCAAAGCCTTAGGAGAGGTGGGGTTTTTTTTTTTTGTTGTTGTTGTTGTTGTTTTTGTTTTTGTTTTTGTTTTAGCTGAGTATCAAACCCAGGGCCTTGTGCTTGCTAGGCAAGTGCTCTACCACTGAGCTAAATCCCCAACAAGAAATTACAGGTCCGAATACAATACAAGTTCATGTTCTGATGTAGGTAGAAAAGGTGTTCCAATTGGCATGAAGGAAGGCTCTTACATTAAAAAATAAAGAACAATATTTGTGGACTAAATATCCTCCCTATGTTCAGAATCCTCACATTTCTTCCCAATAAATACTCTCACTTTAGCAGTAGACACCTTCTGAGATAGGTAATTAGACTAATATTGTAATGCAGATAGTTGCAAGATAGAATTGTTACTTTGATCCTTAGAACTCCAGCAACTACATGATATAATGGTTTCCTTAAAGAGCATATATTGTAGTACTTGGGTTATTTAGGTGGCTATGGTACCAATGGCACAAATTTGAATACTTGAGTTCAGTTTATTCTTTCCTAGATTATCCAGGGATGCCATCAGTAACCCATAGTTATTGTTAGACTTGGTTTGTCCCCAAAGTACAAAGTATTATCGTCACAGTCATTTAGCATCCTGTGCTTCTGTAAGTTATCAACGACCGGTATACCATGGGGATAATTTTGTTTCTATTTTTAGAACTTTCAGTGATATGTAAGATATAAGTACTACATTTCCAACTAGGAATGTAGTCCTTGATGCTTTGAAATCAATCAAATTAAAGAATCAATACCAGTAACATTGATATCAGATTAGAAAATACATTCTTGAGCTGGAAAGATGGCTCAGAGTTTAAGAGCACTGCATGTTCTTCCAAAGGTCCTGAGTTCAATTCCCAGCAACCACATGGTAGCTCACAACCTTCTTCAATAAGATATGATGCCCTCTTCTGGCCTGCAGAGATATGTGCAGATAGAACACTGTATATATAAAATAAATAAATAAATCTTTGCCAGGCGTTAGTGCATGCTTTTAATCCCAGCACTCAGGAGGCAGAGGCAGGCAGATCTTTGTGAGTTCGAGGGCAGCCTGAGCTAACAAGTGAGTTCCAGGAAAGGCACAAAGCCTGTCTTGAAAACCAAAAAATAAAAAAATAAAATAAAAAATAACAAATACATTCTTTTAATGTCTCATCTGGAACCAACCACCTTCAGTATCAAGATCTGTATTAGTCAGGAATTATTGGCTGTGATGGAGGCAGAGATTCATTACAGGGAATGCAAAGGTGACCAACCACAGAAGCTGAAAAGTCCAAAGACTTGCATTTACAAGCTAGAAATTGTGTGTGGCTCATGTTCAATGTTTCAGTTTAAAAGCTGTCCAGCTCAGAAGCAAAAAAGTGTTGATTTTTCAGATAAAGAGTTAAAGAAAGTGAAGTACTCCAGCAGCTGGGCAGGGGCTACCTATCACTCAAATACTATTCTTTTTAGGACAGTTGAATTTATTCAAGAGGGCTGCTCCATAGGAAGTGCACCACTTTACTCAGTGAGATGATTACATGGAAAATCATTTCTAAAAAAATTCCCAGATATTAGTATTTGGCCAAATATCAGGGTGCCCCATGGTTCCTCAAGTTGGTATATAGAATTAACAATCAACCTACACAAAATATTATAAGCAACTAAGGAAATCTGGGAAGAGGTGTTTGTCCCTAAAAAGGAGCACACCAATTGGTTGTCCAATGCTAAATGATCAGCCGTGAAAACCTACATACAAGTAATAATATATGGACTGAACAAGTTCTATTTAGTACTATTTAATATGCATATATGTAGTATATATAGATGTATTTGTATGCAATAAGAATTGGTGAGAAAAGAGGCACTGAAAACATGGCATACAAACAACATTATATGAACTGAACAAGTTGTGTGCGTGTGTGTGTGTGTGTGTGTGTGTGTGTGTGTGTGTGTTCAGTAAGAATTACTTAAAAAAGATGTGAGAGGAGAATAGGGAGGGGTATATGAGAGAGTTTGGAGGGAAAAAGAAGACGGTAGAAATGTTGCATTTATATTATAATTTCAAAAATAAAAAGATAAGCACAATAGATATGACTTGAGGAATCATGCACTGAACACTTAAAGTCTGACACAGTGTATGCGAATGACAAATAAATTAGTGGGCTATTCCTAAGACCAATAAAGTACCAAGGCAGAATGAATTATATGACATTTATAGTATACTTAAAGAAGATTGCCCTTTAGCCAAATCCTCCTAAAGAGCAAGTTCCAGCTGATGGAGCAGAAAGGGAGATACAGAGGCTTTCAGAAAAGCGTGTTTTCTCTAGGTATAGAATTGAATAGGTAGAAATGAAGGAATGGCAGGTTTTACTTCCCCTTGGAGGATACAATAAAGAAAACCAACAGAGGGAAAAGTATCTTTTTCTTAAATTTCAAATCCAGTTGATATGATTTGAACATGGTTGATTTATGGGGCTCTCATGGGTCTGGAAAACAACAGAGAGACAATCACAGAAAATATGGTAACGCATGGCCACTAAAGATGTTTGAATTTTCATTAATTATGATGCATAAGTGTGTTAAAAAGGCTCTAAAACAGTTACAGACAATGACAGTTTAAGACATGGAGCATGGGGAGAACTGGTAGCGTGATAGGCAGCTGAGTATAAGCATAATTCTGAAGAATTTCTTAGGCCATCAGAAGCAATAGTAACATGGGAGAGAAACAGAAAATTGAGCAATAGACTCATTTCGATACAGAAAAGAATTATATCTTTAAAATATTTCACTCAAGCCAGGCACAGTGACACATACTTTTAATCCCAGTTCTTGAGAGGCAAAGGCATGTAGATCTCTGTGAATTTGAGGCCAGTCAGTTCTACATAGTGAGTTCCAGGACAGCCAGAGCTCATAGTTAGACCTTACCTTAAGAAAATCACAACAACATTTTTTTTTCACTCAAAAGCCATTTAACCTGAGGGGTTCATTAAGGGTAAGCAGGACTACCACTGGAATAACAAAACAAAAATAACAACTGAAATAGACTTTGTTGAAAGCATACAAAGATGAAGAGAGAATTTTTTAATGTGATCCAAAACACAGAAAAATTATTAAAATGCATAGTCTGCAGCTAGTTTTTAAATCCAGAATTTATACAAAATTCTGTAAGTAGCATATTAATGAAGGAAAATGGGGAACTATTGCATGTTACTAGAATACCTCAGCTTATGAAAGGAGATGGGAATATTCCACACACAAGTACTCCAAGGGAGCAATAGCTTTCCCTGCCATTCCACCACTGCCAGGGTTATAAAAGTAATCTCTCTACTCCTTATGAATTTAAACTTCAAAACATACAGACCAAGCAAAAACAATTTTCAGGTAGGAAGTATAGTGACTCATTAAAGCCACAGTCACTTGACAAAGTGCTTAATAATTCAGCGAAAGTAATACAGTTTTGTATAATTATCGTGGATTCAAGAATATGTCTGAACTCATATGCTGACAGTCCACAATGTAAACAACTGCTCCAGTATTGTGTTTATTTGACTTAATTTAGCAATCTAAATTGAGTGAACAAGTACTATAGGAGAAGAAAGCAAATGGGGTCATGTTTTCAGGGTGGTGATTTTATTTTTTAGACATCAAGTCATAACACTGTTGATTTAGAGTGGCACTGATCTTCAGCAGGGTAAAGTAGTGAAAATTTAGGATGCTATTTCAATTTCCCATCAGATAACCCAGCCATCTATAAGTGAAATCTCCCATCCAGCATTGATAAATGTAGAAATAAGTTTTCCTGGATGAAAAAGAACTATCAGAATATACAGTTTTAATAGAGAATATAACTCAAACAAAAAACTGATTAATTATGTCTTATAATGATGGCATCACTGATGCATCACTGATGCTTAGAATAAATTGTTTGAACTTTTTATTTTATTTTTATTTTCTGAAATAATGGGCCAGTTCTATCTACTATATTCGGTCTACTATATTCTATCTACTATATTCCCCTCACAATATACTTTCTTGTACTTCTCTCTCTCTCTTTCTCTCTCTACCTCTCTTTCTCTCTCTCCCCTCTTTTTTATCTACTATATACACTTGATTATTTTTCTGTTTTGTTTCATATATTCTATTTATGATATATTATTTAAATATTATTTTCTATTTAGAAAATTGACACATGAATTATAACACTATTCACATAAACCCTTAGACTTTAAATATGTTCCTCTCTTATTTCATTGGTTGGTTTCTTTATGAAACTATTTTCTCTTAGAGAACTGTATTAGAATATGAAGTAGTTTTGCAGTTCTTCAGAGACAACACATTTAAATAAGTTAACTAGATACAGAAGTACTATCTATTTTATGATGTTTACCTTTATAGAAATATGTTTTGTTGTTTATTATTACTGAATGCTGCTATTTCTTTTACACATTAAGCAATTCACTAAAAAAGGGGGTATTTAAGTTGGTAGTAGCAGAGATTATAAGAAATGTCAGTTCAAAAGGTGTCAATCATTTTTTAAAAGAGCATATTTGAGAGACTGCTGGAGAAAAAAAGTAATGCCATAATGCTAATCTGAAGTTGTTGTAAAAATAGAAAACTTCATCGTGCATGTAGTATAATGGAAGTTTAAGAAATGGACCTGAATGGAGCTTCTGAAGAGATAAGCGATAAGAATTTCCTTTGACTATAGAGTAGCAGATAAGAAGCAGAATGGCACAGCAGTTGTGAAGAGAGAGGTTAAGATATTGCTTAAGATCTACAGAAGTGTATCAAAGCGGTGAACACAAACCATTCACCAGACAAGTGAGCTATACAGTAGTATTAGATAACTTTGACATCAGGATAAACACACTGTGTCTAAGTGTCAACTGAAGGCAAACTGAATACAAATAGTATGACTGTTTCTATCATGTTCTTTTCTTCCCATCTTTTAGTTGTTGGATATTGTAGTAACTGAGAAAATAAAGCAAGCACCATTTTACTACAGAAGATTCAGTGATAATCTGTATTTTAAAAAAGCATCTATAGCACAGGATTTGACTGATATTCTTGTGATGATTAGTGCTGATTTAATGATTAATTTAAACATTGTCTCAAATCAGATTGGAGTATATAGCCAGCATTTTCCTAATCAATGATTTTGTTTGCAGTTGTATGTGAGCAAAGCGTCCAGCAACTTCACTGAAAGTGGCTTAGAGGAAACTAAGATTGTAATAGAAAGAACCAAATGTAAATGTAAAGATCATGGTATCCCATTTATATTCAGTTACTCACTTAAGACATCAAAGCCACATTGAGCCATTTGACAAGAGCAATATGTTTCTTTGGAATGGATTTATTACTTAGTGCATAGTTAGTGTAATTATTAGGACTCTAAGATTATATATTTTATTGAATTTATTTATGCCCTCAAGAATTCTATTTATTAAATTTTAAAACTTACATTGCTTTGGGTTTTTAAAAAAATCTTGCTTCTGGGTATTGTGAAAAATAATTTCCATCTTGTGGAATGGAATTAGAAAAATATAAAAAATACAAGACAAATCCATGTTAAGGTGTTCATATTAATTTGATGTCAATACAGTTAAAGTAATGAGTGATTTGGAGACTCAATCCCGTCATTTGGAAGTCTTTCCCAATTATATAACTTTCTTATTATTTAATTATTTATATCATCAATATAATAATTCTCACAACTTTATATTAGAAAATATTAATTATAGTTAAGAAATTGCTGTACATAAGAATGACTCATCTATCCAGAATAAGTACTTTCAGTATCAAGTAAGCAAATAAATCAGTGAATTTTGTGAAGAGAATTTCTTTTTCCTATTAGGAATTCTTTTATTTTTTTTTTTTAGCATTGTTTTAAATTTTTATTTTATAATTTAATTTAATTTTACCTATCAGCCGTGGATTCCCCTGTCCTCCTTTCCCCCAGTACACCCCCCATTCCCATCTCCTCCAGGGCTAGGACTCCCCTGGGGATTCATCACAGCATGGTAGATTCAGTTGATGCAGATCATTACCCTCCTCCCTTCACCCAGGCTGAGCAAAGAGTCCCTGAATATGCCTCAGGCTCCAAAAAGCCAGCTCTTGCACTAAGGACAGGTCCTGGTCCCACTGCCTGGGGGCCTCCCAAACAGTTCAAGCTAATCAACTGTCTCACTTATTCAGAGGGCCTGATCAAGTTGGTGGCTCCTCAGCTATTGGTTCATAATTCATGTGTTTCCACTAGTTTGGCTATTTGTCCCTGTGCTTTTTCTAATCATGGTCTCCACAATTCTTACTCATACAATCCCTATTTTCTCTTTCCAATTGGACTCCCAGAGCTCTACCTGGGGCCTGGCTCTGGATCTCTGCATCCACTTCCATCAGTAATTGGATGAGAGTTCTAGCACAACAGTTAGGGTGTTTGGCCATCCTATCACCAGAGTAGGTCAGTTCAGTCTTTCAACCATTGCCAGCAGTCTATTGTGGAAGTATCTTTGTGGATTTCAGGGGACCTCTATAGCACTTTGCTTCTTCCTATTCCCATAGAGTCTTCATTTATCAAGGTCTCTTTTTCCTTCTTCTCTCTCTCTCTGTTCTTGATCCAGTTGGGATCTTCTGCTCCTCTAATCTTTCTTTCCCCTGACACTTGCCCTTCATTACCCCACCTCATGTCCAGTTTGCACATGTAGGTCTCATCCATTTCTCTGTCATTGGGCAAACTCTGTGTCTTTCTTAGGGTCCTGTTTTCTAGATAGCCTCCTTGGAGTTGTGAGTAGAAGTTTACTCATCCTTTGTTTTCCATCACTCACCTATGAGTGAGTACCTACCATGTTTGTCTTTCTGAATATGGGTTACCTCACTCAGGATAATTTTTTCACAGTCCATCCATTTGCCTGCAAACCTCATGATGTCATTGTTTTTCTCTGCTGAGTAGTACTCCATTGTGCATATGTTCCACATTTTATTTATCCACTCTTAAGTTGAAGGGCATCTAGGTTATTTCTAGGTTCTGGCTGTTATAAATAATGTTGCTATGAACATAGTTGAGCATGTGCCCTTGTGGTATGATTGAACATTCCTTGGGAATATGCCCAAGAGTGGTATAGCTGGGTCTTGGGGGAGATTGATTCCCAATTTTCTAAGAAAGTGCCGTATTAATTTCCAAAGTGGCTGTACAAGCCAACATTTCCACCAACAGTGGAGGAGAGTTCCCCTTGCTCCACATCCTCTCCAGCATAAGCTGTCTTTAGTGTTTTTGATCTTAGCCATTCTGACAGGTATAAGATAGTATCTCAGAGACATTTTGATTTGCATTTCCTATATGGCTAAGAATGTTGAGCAATTTCTTAAATGTCTTTCTATGATTTGAGCTTCCTCTGTTGAGAATTATCTGTTTAGCTCTATAGCCCATTTCTTAATTGGCCTGTTGGGCATTTTGATGTCTAATTTCTTGAGTTTTTTTTTATATATTCTGGATGCCAGCCCTCTGTCAGATGTGGGGTTGGTGAAGACCTTTTCCCATTCTGTAGGCTGTCGCTTTGTCTTGTTGACTGTGTCCTTTGCTCTACAAAAGCTTCTCAGTTTCAACAGGTCCCACTGATTGATTGTTTCTCTCAGTGTCTGTACTGCTGGTGTTATATTTAGAAAGTGATCTCTGGTGTCAATTCATTCAAGACTACTTCCTATTTTCTCTTCCATCAGGTTCAGAGTAACTGGATTTATGTTGAGGTCTTTGATCCACTTGGACTTTAGTTTTGTACAGAGTGATAGATAAGGGTCTATTTGCAGCCTTCTGCATGTTGACATACAGTTATGCCAGCACTATTTGTTGAAGATACTTTCTTTTTTTCCATTGCGCAGTTTTGGCATTTTGTGAAAAATTATATGTTCATCGGTGTGCAGATTGATGTCAGGGTCTTCAATTCGATTCCATTGTTCCACATATTGGTTTTTATGTCAGGACCAAGCTGTTTTTAATACTGTAGCTCTATAGTAGAGCTTGAGGTCAGGGATAGTGATGCCTCCAGAGGTTGCTTTATTGTACAGGATTCTTTTGGCTATCCTGGGTTTTTTGTTTTTCCATATGAAGTTGAATATTGTTCTTTCCTGGTCTCTGAAGAATTGTGTGGGTATTTTGATAAGGATTGCATTAAACTGTAGATTGCTTTTGGTAAGATTGCCATTTTTTACTATGTTAATCCTGCCTATCCATGAGGATGGGAAATCTTTCCATTTTCTGACATCTTCTTCAATTTCTCTTTTCGGGGACCTAAAGTTATTGTCATACAGGTTCTTTGCTTGCTTAGTTATAGTTACCCCAAGGTATTTTATATCACTTATGACTATTGTAAAGGGTGATGTATCTCTGATTTCCTTCTCAGCCTGTTTGTTAATTGTATATAGGAAGGCTACTGATTTTTTTGAATTAATCTTGTATCCTGCTATGTAGCTAAAGGTAGTTATAAGCTGTATGAGTTCCTTGGTTGAATTTTTGGGGTCACTCATGTATACTATCATGTCATCTGCAAATAATGAAAGCTTGACTTCTTCCTTTCCAGTTTGTATCCCCTTAATCTCCTTATGTTGTCTTATTGCTCTTGCTAGAACTTCAAGTACTATATTGAATAAATATGGGGAGAGCAGAAAGCCTTGTCTTGTTCCTGATTTTCGTGGAATTGCTTTGAGTTTCTCTCCATTTACTTTGATGTTTGGCTTGTTGTAAATTGCCTTTATTATTTTTTTAAGTATGTTCCCCCTATTCCTGATCTCTCCAATACCTTTATCATGAAGGAGTGTTGGATTTCGTCAAATGCATTTTCAACATCTAGTGAGATTATCATGTGTTTTTTTTTTTCTTTCAGTTTGTTTATATGGTGTATTACATTAATGGACTTTCGTATGTTGAACCACCCTTGAATCCCTGGGATGAAGCCTACTTGATCATGGTGGATAATTGTTTTGATGTGTTCTTGGAGTCTGTTTGCCAGTATTTTATTGAGTATTTTTGCATCAACGTTCATGAGGGAGATTGTTCTGTAGTTCTCTTTCTTTCTTGTATCTTTGTTTGGTGTAGGAATCAAGGTAATTGTAGCCTCATAGAAGGAGTTTGGTAATATTCCTTCTGCTTCTATTGTGTGGAACAATTTAAAGAGTATTGGTATTAAGTCTTCTTTGAAGATCTGGTAGAATTCTGTGCTGAAACCATCTGGTCCTGGGCTCTTTTTGGTTGGGAGACTTTTAATAACTGATTCTATTTCCGTAGGGGTTATTGGACTATTTAAATAGTTTATCTGATCTTGATTTAACTTAGGTATGTGGTAACTTTCTAGAAAATTATCCATTTCTTTTAGATTTTCCAGTTTTGTGGAGTGGAGGTTTTTGAAGTATGAACTGATGATTCTCTGGATTTCCTCATTGTCTGTTGTTATGTCCCCCTTTTCATTTCTGATTTTTGTTAATTTGGATGCTCTTTCTCTGTCTTTTGGTTAGTTTGGATAAGGGCTTGTCTATCTTGTTGATCTTCTCAAAGAACCAACGCTTTCTTTCATTAATCCTTTGTATTTTTCTTTTTATTTCTATTTTATTGATTTCAGCTCTCAATCTGATAATTTCCTGGCATCTGTTCCTCCTGGGAAATTTTGCTTCTTCCTGTTCAAGAGCTTTCAGGTGTGCTGTCAAGTCACTAGTGTGAGATTTCTCCAGCTTCTTTATGTGGGCATTCAGTGCTATGAATTTCCCTCTTGGCACTACTTTCATAGTGTCCCATAAGTTTGGGTATGTGGTGTATTCATTTTCATTGATCTCTAGGAAGTCTATAATTTCTTTCTTTATTTCTTTCTTAACCCACTGGTGATTCAATTGAGCATTATTAAGTTTCCATGAGATTGTAGGCTTTCTGTAATTTTTGTTGTTGTTGAAATCTAACTTTAAATCATGGTGGTCTGATATAATGCAGAAGGTTATTCCAATCATTTTGTATCAGTTGAGATTTGCTTTGTGGGCAAGAATGTGGTCGATTTTAGAGAAGGTTCCATGGGGTGCTGAGAAGAAGGTATATTCTTTTTTGTTCAGGTGGAATGTTCTGTAGATATTTATTAAGTCCATTTGAGTCATAACATCATTTAAGTCTTTTAATTCTCTGTTAAGTTTTGAATTGGCAGATCTGTCCAGTGGTGAAAGTGCGATGTTGAAGTCTCCCACTATTAATGTGTGGGGTTTTATATGTGATTTAAGCTTCAGTAATGTTTCTTTTACATATTTGGGTGCCCTTGTGTTTGGGGCATAAATGTTCAGAATTGAAACTTCATCTTGGTGCATCTCTCCTGTGATGAGTATGTAATGCCCTTCTTGATCTCTTTTGATTGATTTTAGTTTAAAATCTATTTTGCTGGATATTAGGATGGCTACACCCGCTTGCTTCTTAAGACCATTTGATTGGAAAGTCTTTTCCTAGCCTTTTATTCTTAGGTAGTGCCTATCTTTGAATTTGAGACGTGTTTCTTGTATGCAGCAGAATGATGGGTCCTGCTTTTGTATTCATTTTGTTAGTTTGTGTCTTTTTATAGGTGAATTAAGTCCATTGATATTAAGGGATATTAATGACCAGTGATTGTTCATTCCTGTTATTTTTTGGTGGTAGTGTGTATGTACTTCTCTTCTTTGGGGTTTACCGCTGTGGTGTTATCTATTTTCATGAGTATATCTGACTTCCTTAAGCTGGAATTTTCCTTCTTGTGCTTTCTGTAGGGCTGGATTTGTGGAGAAGTATTGTTTAAATTTGACTTTGTCTTGGAATGTCTTGTTCACTCCATATATGATGGTTGAAAGTTTTGCTGGGTATATTAGTCTAGGCTGGCATTTGTGGTCTCTTTATGTCTGCATTATATCTGTCCAGGTCCTTCTGGCTTTCAAAGTCTCCATTGAGAAATCATGTGTTATTCTGATGGGTTTGCCTTTATGAGTCACTTGGCCTTTGTCTTTTGCTGCTCTTAATATTCTTTCTTTATTCTTTACGTTTAGTTGTTTAATTATTATGTAGCAAGGGGACATTTTTTTGGTGGGTCTAGTCTGTTTGGTATTCTAAAGGTTTCTTGTATCTTCATAGGTATTTTCTTCTTTAAGTTGAGAAAGTTTTCTTCTGTGATCTTGTTGAATATATTTTCTGTGCCTTTAAGTTGGTGTTCTTTTCCTTCCTCTATTCCTATTATTCATAGGTTTGGTCTTTTCATGGTATACCAGATATCTTGGACATTTTGTGTTATTTATTTATTTATTTTTTTTGGCATTGGTATTTTCTTTGACTGGCAAATCCATTTCCACTATTGTATCCTCTACACCAGAGATTCTCTCTTCCATCTCTTGTATTATGTTGGTTATGCTTGCATCTGTGTTTCCTGATCACTTATTCAGACTTTCTATTTCCAACATTCCCTCTGTTTGTGTCTTCTTCAATTTTTCTATTTCCCTTTTCAGGTCTTGGACTATTTCACTCATCTCTTTCATTGCTTTTTCATAGTTTTCTTTCAGGGATTTTATTGTTTTCTTCTGCTTTATTTGTCTTTTCCTCTAGTTTTTTTTTTTTTTTTAATAGCGTTCTTCCCATTTTTTGTTTGACTTTTCATGTTCTTTATTGATTTCCTCCACTTTTTTGTCTTTTCCATTTCACTTTTGATTTCTTCTTTAAAAGCCTCTAGCATCTTCATGATGTTATTCTTAAGGTTGTTTTCTTTTGCTTCTTCCATTTTGTGATGTTCAGGTCTTGCTGTTGGAGAAGGGCTAGGTTCTGGTGATGTTGTATTGCTCTTTATTTTGTTGTATGTACTTCTGCCTTGACATCTACCCATCTCCTCGTGGATTTGTTGTTGGTCTTATTAGCACTCTTGGTCCAGTCAGAGCTGACAGATTTGGCATTTCAGGAATCCTCTCTTGGTCCATTGAGAGGTGGCAGATTCTGCTTCCCAGAAAGCCACTCTTGGTCTAATCAGGGCTAGCAGATTCACTGTCTCCTGAGTTTACTGTTGGTTCAATGATGGCTTTTTGTCCAATGAGAGCTCTCTCTTTGTGTGGGTCAGGTAGGAGCTCTCTGGTCCAGATGGGAGCTCTGGGCCAGATGGGAGCTGGGGGCTGGTCTCTAAGTCTCAGGAAGTGGCAGGGGTCTCAGGCATATGGGTACGGGGGCAGGGCATATAGATTGCAGGGTCTGTAGGGGGGGGGTCTTGAAAAAGGGGATCCTTCCTGCAGAGGGCCCCCACCTGATGGCCAAAAACTAGGGCCAATTTGGGCGGATCTTGCCTTGGAATGGCTGGTGCCCAGGGCTGGGACCTTGGGGCAGGCCTCCCTGGGTATGACTCCAGACAATCACCTCTGGTCCAGATGGGAGCTCTGGTCCAGATGGGAGCTGGGGGCTGGTCTCCCTATTAGTAATTCTTATTGCAAGTTTACTGTAGCAAATTATTTACTAAAGAAGAAAAGCATCAATTATAGTGCCTTCTGTTCTAAACACTTGATGTTTTCACATTCAGATGTGAGCTAATAGACAGTCTCTAATCAGCCACAAAGAACAACACTCCATCTAACATCCATATTTGAAGTGCATGTGTATATGCTTGATTGGGGCACAATTAGTAGAAAGCTATTGCATTTAAAATACAAGTGATACTTTTGTTAGTCCAGTCTCATAATGTTGGCTCTTTGTAACCATAAAAGCTGTGCCCTTAGTCTTTAAAAGACAATAATAATGCCATTTGCCATTGTCATCAAATTAAGCAAAGACAAATGCTACCAATTCTGGGTAAGGTTGCCATTTAAATTTTTAAATGAAATCTGAAGAAAGTCTGGAATTCATTAGAATTGAGTTAAAAGTAAAAACTTCAAAAATATTACCTTATATACCCAGATTTGGACATTTGGAATTTAGTCATAGGATAATTATATCATCTGATGCAATAAAGGCTACAAAAGAAGTTATTGAGAACTGTGGAAATAATGGAAAGATGAAAATATGTTTATGAAATAATAATTTATACATTTAACTTCATTACATGTCATGTGTGTCTGATTAAAATTATTTACTTAGGAACACTAAAGCAAGATTTTTATTGCCTCCATTCTGATAATGCATAAAGGTTTGATATTGTTGTGCCTTGAGTATCTTCTTCTGGTCAACTAAGAACTCTGCTGAGTTAGACATTTGAAAGGAACTCACTGAATGTAGGCCATCCCATGGTTTTTCATTTAGTTGAAAAGAAAATTAAGTAATGCAGTCTCAAACTGCAGTGAGTTTAAACAAATATTCTACTTTACCATCACCCCAACCATCTGATTCCCACTGTCAATCATAGAGAGAACCAGCTTTGACTTAGGAATATATCCTTAGCAGTAATCACACTGCAGAGTCCATTGAGTAACATGCCACCGTGTGTAGCAGGAATCTTAAAAGTTCTTGTTACTAAAATCAAACCTGAGGCCAGTAATTGGGGTGAGTGCTGGAAGATCAGAGAAGCAGAACAAGCCACAGCTACCTCACCTTGCCAGTTCCTCAGCTGATCCTGTTTCCTTAATCTAGATGCCTCTGACACCTCATCCAAATGGATCTCAGCTGAACTGCTGCTCAAACGCCTGAAAGCTTAACCAACCAAATGCTTCTAGTTTCTGATCTTGAGGCCTTACCTTATATACCTTTCTATTTTCTACCATCACTCCCTGGGATTAAAGGCTCGCTTTCTGAGATTAAAAGTGTGAGTCACCATGATTGGCTGTATCCTTGAACAGATGGATCTCTGCCTTTGGAATGCTAGGATTAAAGGTGTGTGCTACCACTGTCTATCCTCTATGTTTAATATTGTGGCTGTTCTGTCTCTGACCCCAGATAAGATTGTTAGGGTACACATATTTTTGGGAACACAATACTTACTTGAGTTACACATGTTAAGAGAAAATGCTCATATAAACTGAGCACTTCCCAGAAGTCATTACATCCATTTCCAAGCTGCTGTCAGTAAAGAAGGACTTTTGTTTGGTGTTACTTGTTTATTTGCTTGTGCATTTGTTTGGTATGATGATCATCACTGTCAGTACTATTTCTCTAAACTTTCTCTGGAAACTTTCTTGCCTGTCTTTATCACATTCTCTGTTCCCTCTGGAATTTTCTTTTCTTTTTTTCATACTTTCCTATTAAACAAAATTGAAAAAAAATCCAATAAAACAAAATATAAAATCCATTCTTTTTACCAACATAGAGGTGCGGCCTCTGATTCACCAGATTTACCTATTGACTCCTGAAAGTACTCTTCACTTTTGCTTCTCAGTTAACTTTTCAATACCAGATGCCACATCACTACTACATTACTCCAAAGATGAGTCTTTTATACCACATTTATATCCTTTCCTGGAAAGGTAAAATCACACTGTTCTTTGATCATTTCCAATATGTACAAGACCTTAGTATTTGCAATACGGGTTCATACTGCCTTCTGAATGACCGCTTCTGCATACTATGTAACTTTTTTATCTTGAAAATAAAAAAGGGAGATAATAGTAGCACTTTCCACAATTTGATGCTGAGAGTTAAATTACTCCTTACAGTGCTAACAACTGTGCCTAAGCTAAAAAAATCTAACTGCAAGTACCTCCTTTTCTTGTAAAATGGGAAATTTTAAATGTTCACTCCATATAGGAACATATCCATGATGTGAAATATGGAGTTGATGTTGTAAATACTCAATAATTCTAACTACTTCAAAACTCAAAAAACTACATCTTGATCACACTTATTATTTTTGGTTTGTTGCTATTTTACTTTGATTATCACTACCTCCTCTTCTCTGTCTGCTTCTTTGCATTCTTTATTTCTTTATTTACTTATTTATTTATTTACTTACTTACTTACTTACTTATTTATTTATTTATTTATTTATTTATTTATTTATTTATTTATTATGTATACGCCATGTATGCTTGCATGCCAGAAGAAGGCACCAGATTTCATTAAAGGTGGGTGCTGGGAATTGAACTTAGGACCTCTGGAAGAGCAGTCAGTGCTCTTAACCTCTGAGCCATCTCTCCAGCCCTTTCTTGCACTTTTAAGGCCTCTCTTCCCTTACTAATGCCACAAAGTATTCCCTGGATATACGTATGTTAATGAATGACTTTTGATACCTCAATTTGAAGTTCCCTCAGACAGGTCAAATTCAGAATGTCTCAAAATTACACCTTCATCGTTTTATACAGAAGATGTATTGAGGTTCATGTTGAATTTGCTTCCCCTGTATATGGCTGTCACCTGTTCCCTTTCAGTTTATTCACAGGGGAAAGTCATGAGTTAGTTGTGGAATATTTTGCTGCTCATATATCTAAACTGTGCCTGTTAACTGAAAGTTGTAGTACCTTGGTAGGGATTTTTTTTTTTATTAAGAATTTTTTATTCATTTTAAATACCAATCATAGATTCCCCCTCTTCCTCCTCCAGCCCCCCCCCCCCAACCGACCACTTATTCCCTCCTACAAGAAAGCAAGGCCTCCCATGGGGAGTCAGCAAAGCCTGGTACATTCAGTAGAGGTAATTCCAAGCCCCTCCCCCTGGCTCAAGTCTGTGTGAGGTTTCTCACCATAGGTAGTGGGCTCGAAAAAGCCAGCTTATGCACCAGGGATGGATACTAATCCTATTACCAGAGGGCCCTTAAGTAGATCAAGCTACACAACTGTCTTGCTTATGCAGAGGGCCTAGTCCAGTCCTGTGGAGACTCCACAGGTGTTGCTCTAAAGTGCATGAGTTCCCACTAGTTTGATTTGGTTGTCTCTGTAGGTTTCTCCATCATGAATCCCTCTTCTCTCTTTTTGACTAGACTCCTGTAGCTCAGCCTGGTGCTTGGCTGTGGATCTCGGCATCTACTTCCATTAGTTATTGGAGAAAGGCTCTGTAATGACAGGGTATTCACTGATCCTGAACTGGGATAAGTCAGTTCGGGCACCCTCTCCTCTGTTGCTAGCAGTCTAAGCTGGGGTCATCCTTGGGGATCCCCGGGAACTTCCCTAGCACCCGCTTCCCCCCATGCCCGTGATTCTTACTCCCTTTCCAACTCACTGTCTGTCCCTATGTGTCTGCAGCTGAATAGCCTTCAACTTTCCTCCAGTGAGTATGATCTGATGTCCTCATTATCTTTCCAGTCAAAAACATATGGCCTTGCAAAACGGCATATGGGTAGTATTGCCTGCAATAGCCACCTTGTTCAAAATGGTAATGATCTTCAAGCAGCCCCTTTGCCTTGTCAATTTCTGTAATGTCAATATGTTCATTAAGTTTATAGACTGTTTCTTCTAACATAAAGTAATCATAAAAGGAGGATGGAATGTTAGTATTCTTCCTCATCATTGGTGACTAGAGGGAGAAACACATGCTCAACAAATGCTTGTTGAATAAAAAACAGGGGTGGTGAATAAAATTTTAGGCAGTTCAAAACAAATTCATAATTGCTATTCAGCAAACATTTGTAAAGTTAATGATAAATTAACATCATTTAAGCATCATAATTTTAAAGATTTAATGTAATCTAAGCACTTGAAAATTACACATCAAGCCTCTTTTTAAAACTAGGGGGAAGTGTTTCACACTACAGAAAGGTTGAAAAAATTCTATCTTGTTAATTCAAATTTATTTCAATTTCATCACTGGAAAATTAAACTGTATCTATCATAAGTTTCCCGGGGAAGAGGCTAAATTATTTTGATTTCTTCTTCTATTAGCAACACAGAGTCAGATTCATGAACTTTTGCCCAATTAGCCCTGAAAGAATGAAATATTAAGTTCTAAAGAAATACCACACATGTTATGTCCAACTCACTGAACTGCTAAGGCTGTTATAGTGGAATAACTTTCTATTATGTGTTCAGATTGTACTGTGCCTTGGGATTGATTGAGAAGGGATGGTTAGTGTGCAAGCAGCAAGATGAAGATGTATTTATACCAACCTCATGCTCAGGGCCAGCTCTACTTGCAGAATGACAAATAGATAAGCTTTGTATCAGCCATAGCTCAGAAAGCCTGTGATTGTATTCACCACACATGGTGATTCCACAGTTGAGGAACTAAGGAATAATCTGTTAGCAAATGCCAGCTGTGAAAACAGTACAGAATCCCATTCACTCCCTTGAGAATCAAAGCTGCATTATGCCATTTGGAAGACTGTAGACTTCGTACCACTCCACTGAAGATTTCGCATGTTTATTGTTTTGATGATTACTAACTAATCCACATTTTAAATCCTAAATAAGCATGAATATTACAAAGTGATGATAATATAAATGACCTTTTTATTTTGTCTTTGGGGGCATATGGAACTTTTGGTTTTATGGGATAAGGAACTATTTTGGTACAAATAATTCTCGATCTTTTTATATTTTTATCAATTTTTAATACTGAATGGAAATAAATAGGAGCTCAGAAAATGCAATCTAACAAGATATGGAATGGGTAGCTATTTTACTTAATTCCTTTTTTTCTTTGTTAAGAAATTTTGTACTCACTCTACATGCCTCCCACAGATCCCACCTCCTCCCTCCTCCTCCCACTCTCAAGATATGCCACATCTCTACATCCCCCAAATCAAGGTCTCCCATTGGGAGTCAGCAGAGCCCAGCACACTGAGCCTAGGCAGATCCAAGCCCCTTCCCACTGCACCAACACTGTGCAAGGCCTCACATCACAGGCACTGAGCTCCTGGAAGCCTACCCATGCACCAGGGACTGATCCCAATCTCCCTGCCTGGGGGCCCTCCTTCAAGCCAAACAACCATCTTCTGTATCCATAGGGCCTAGTCCAGTCCCCCAGGGGCTCCACAGCCATTACTCTACATTTCATGGGCTTCTACTAGTGTGGCCAGTCTCTTTGCACATCTTCCCTGTAGAATTTCTCCTCTCTCTCTCACTGATTGGATTCCTGGAGCTCTGCCTGGTGCCTGGCCATGGATCTCTGAATCTGCCTTCATCAGTCACTGGACAAAATGACAGTTAGGGTATTCACTAGATGAGTCACCAGACTAAACCAGTCCATGCACCCTCTGGACCACTGCCAGCAGTCCAAGGTGGGGGTCATCCTTGTGGATTCCTGAGAGTCTCCCTGGTACCCTACCTCTTCCTATTCCCATGATGTACTCATCTATCATGGTGTCTCCCTCCCTGCCCTCTCACTCTGTCCTTGTTCCAATTCGACCCTCCCATTTCCCTATGTTCTCATTCCCCACTCCTCGCCCCCCCTTCCCCCTAACTACCATCCCATTCCCTTATGTTCCCATCTCCTATAACCTACCTTCCATTGTCCACCCCTCATGCCCAGGATACTCATAGAGATCTCATCCATTTCCCCTTCCCAGAGTGATCCATGTATCCCTCTTTGGGTCTTCCTAGTTAGCTCTGCATTTGTGGGTTGTTGTCTGGTTATCCTTTGCTTTACATCTAGCATCTACTTATGAGTGAGTACATACCATTCTTGTCCTTCTGAGTCTGAGTTACCTCACTGAGGATGACACTTTGTAGTTCCATCCATTTGTAATTGTTTTTCTCTGCTGAGTAGTTCTCCATAGTATGTATGTACCACATTTTCTTAATCCATTCTTCAGTTTAGGGGCAACTAGGTTGTTTCCAAGTTCTGGCTATTATGAATAATGCTGCTATGAACATAATTGATCATGTGTCCCTGTGGTATGATTGAGCATTCCTTGGGTATATGCCCAAGAGTGGTATAGCTGGGTCTTGAGGAAGATTGATTCCCAATTTTCTGAGACACCATCGCACTGATTTCCAAAGTGGCTGTACAAGTTTGCACTCCCACCAACAGTGGAGGAGTGTTCCTCTTGCTCCACATCCTCTCCAACATAAGCTGTCTGCAGTGTTTTTTATCTTATTCATTCTGACAGGTGTAAAATGGTGTCTCAGAGTTGTTTTGATTTGCATCTCCCTAATGACTAAGCATGCTGAGCAATTCCTTAAATGTCTTTCAGGTATTTGAAATTCTTCCTTTGAGAATTCCCTGTTTAATTCTGTAGCCCATTTTTTTCAATTGGATTGTTTGTTATATTGATGTCTAGTTTCTTGAGTTCTTTATATATTTTGAGGATCAGCCCTCTGTCAGATGTGGAGTTGGTGAAAATCTTTTCCCATTCTGTAGGCTGTAATTTTTTCTTATTTACTTTGTCCTTTGCCTTACAGAAGCCTCTCTGTTTCAAGAGGTTCCATTTATTAATTGTTGCTTTCAGTGTCTGTGCTACTGGTGTAAGTAGTCTCCTGTGCCAATTTGTTCAAGACTACTTCCTACTTTCTTTTCTATCAGGTTTAGTGTAACTGGTTTAATAATGAGGTCTTTGATCAACTTGGACTTGAGTTTTGTGCATGGTGATAGATATGGATCTATTTGCAATCTTCTACATGTTGACATCCAGTTATGCTAGCACCATTTATTGAAGATGCTTTCTTTGTTCCATTGTACAGTTTTGGCTTCTTTGTCAAAAACTCAGGTGTTCATAGGTGTGTGGGTTAATGTCAGGGTCTTCAGTTTGATTCCATTGGTTCACATGTTGGTTTTTATGCCAATAACAAGCTGTTTTTATTACTATAGCTCTATAATAGAGCTTTGATATCAGTGATGGTGATGCCATCAGAGGTGGCTTTGTGTACAGGATTCTTTTAGCTATCTTGGGTTTTCTGTTTTTCCAATTGAAATTGGGTATTGTTCTTTCTAGGTCTGTGAAGAATTGTATTGGGATTTTGATGGGGATTTCATTGAATCTGTAGATGGCTTTTGGTAAGACTGCCATTTTTACTATGTTAATCCTAACTATCCATGAAAGTGGGAGATCTTTCATTTTTTGATATCTTTCAACTTCCTTCTTCAGGGACTTAAAGATTTTGTCATGCAGGTCTTTCACTTGCTAAGTTAGAATTACCGCCAAGGTATTTTGTATGATTTGTGGCTATTGTAAAGAGTGATGTTTCTCTGATTTCTTTCTCAACCTGTTTAACATTTGTATATAGGAGGGCTACTGATTTTTTTGAGTTCATCTTGTATCCTGCCACATTGCTGAAGGTGTTTATCAGCTGTAGGTGTTCTCTGGTAGAATTTTTGGGGTCATTTATGCATACTATCATATCATCTGCAAATAGTGAAAGTTTGACTTCTTCCTTTCCAATTTGTATCCCCTTGATTGCCTTTTGTTGTCCTATTGCTCTAGCTAGAACTTCAAGTTCTTTATTGAATAAACACAGGGAGAGTGGATCACCTTGTCTTGTTCCTGATTTTAGTGGAATCACTTTGAGTTTCTCTCCATTTAATTTGATATTGGCTGTTGGCTTGATGTAAATTGCCCTTATTATTCCTGTATTCCTGATCACTCTGATACCTTTATCATGAAGGGGTGTTGGATATTGACAAAGATCTTTTCAGGATCTAATGAAATGATCTTTTGTTTTATTTTTTCCATTCAGTTTTTCATAAGGTATATTACAATGACATATTGTGTTGAACCATCCTTGAATCTCTGGGATGAAGCTTACTTGATCAGGGTGAATAATTTTTTGATGTCTTCTGAGTCAGTGTGCCAATATTTTATGAGTATTTTTGCATCAGTGTTCACAAGGGAGATTGGTCTGTAATTCTCTTTTTTTATTGCATCTTTGTATGGCTTGGAAAGCATAGTAACTGTCGCCTTATAAAAGTAATTGGATAACATTCTTTCTGCTTCTATTGTGTGGAACAATTTGACGAGTATTGATATTAACTCTTCATTGAAAATCTGGTAGAATTCTGCATTGAAACCATCTGTTCCTGGGTTTTTTGTTTTTGTTTTTTTTTTTTTTTTGGTTTCTTTTGGGGTTGGGGGACTTTTAATGACTATTTCTTTTTCAGTAGGGGTTATTGGTCTATTCAAATTGTTTATCTGGTTTTGGTTTAACTTTGGCATGAGGTACATATCCAGAAAATTGTCCATTTCTTTTACATTTTCCAATTTTGTGGAGTACAGGTTTTTGAAGTATGACTGGATGATTCTCTGGATTTCTTCATTGTCTGTGGTTATGTCTCTCTTTTCATTTCTGATTTTGTTATTTTGGATTCTCTCTCTCTCTCTCTCTCTCTCTCTCTCTGCCTTTTGGTTAGTTTGGACAAGGCTTGTCTATCTTCTTGATTTTCTCAAAGAACCAACTGTTTGTTTCATTGATTCTTTGTATTGTTCTCTTTTTTTTTCTATTTTATTGAATTCAGCTCTGAATTTGATTATTTCCTGGTGTCTATTCCTCCTGGGTAACTGCTTCTTTTTGTTCTACAGCTTTTAAGTGTGCTGCTAAGTCACTAGTGTGAGATTTCTC
Organism: Onychomys torridus; assembly: GCF_903995425.1. Taxonomy (NCBI): domain Eukaryota; kingdom Metazoa; phylum Chordata; class Mammalia; order Rodentia; family Cricetidae; genus Onychomys; species Onychomys torridus. The sequence goes on from NC_050448.1 coordinate 100,896,598, forward strand.
CAGCTTCTTTATGTGGGCCTTTAGTAATATGAATTTCCCTCTTAGCACTGCTTTCATAGTGTCCCATAAATTTTGGATATGGAGTACATTCATTTTCATTCAATTCTAGGAAGTCTTCAATTTCTTTTTTTATTTCTACCTTGACCCATTGGTTATTTGATTGAACATTATTCAGTTTCCATGATATTGTAGGCTTTTTGTAATTTTTATTGTTGAAATCTAACTTTAAACCATGGTGGTGTAACAGAATACAAGAGGTTATACCTATTTTCTTTTAGCCTCTGAGATTTGCTTTGTGACCAAGTATGTGGTCGGTTTTAGAGAAGTTTCCATGGGTTGCTGAGAAGAAGACATATTCTTTTTTGTTAGGATATAATGTTTTATACTTATTGTCCATTTGAATCATAACATCGGTTAGGTCCCTTATTTCTCTGTTAAGTTTCAGTCTGGCAGATCTGTCCATGGGTGAGAGTGGGGTGTCAAAGTCTCCCACTATTAATGTGTGTGGTTTGATTATGATTTAACCCTTAGTAATATATTTTTTTTACATATGTGGGGCCCTTGTATTTGGAGCACAAATGTTCAGGATTGAAACTTCATCTTGGTAGATCTTTCCTGTGATAAGTATGTAATGTCCTTCTTGATCACTTTTAATTGATTTTAGTTTGAAGTCTATTTTGTTGGACATTAGCATAGCTACACCAGCTTGCTTCTTAAGTCCATTTGATTGGAAAGTCTTTTCCAAGACTTTTATTCTGAAGTATTGTTTCAAAACAATGTACGTAGCAAAAGGATGGGTCCTTATTTCATATTCAGTCTGTTATGACCAGTGATTGTTCATTCCTGTTATCCTTTGCTTGTAGTGTGTGTCTATTTCTCTTCTTTGGGATTTGCTGCTGTGGTGTTATCTATTGCCTGTGTTTTCTGGGTGTATCTGACTTCCTTAGGTTGGAATTTTCCTTCTAGTGCTTTCTATAGGGCTAGATTTGTGATTTGTATTATGTAAATCTTGTTTTGTCTTGGAATTTCTTGTTCACTCCATCTATGATGATTAAAAGTTTTGCTGGGTATATTAGTCTAGGCTGGCATCCACAGTCTCTTAGTGTCTGCCTTACTTCTGTCCAGGACCTTCTGGCTTTCAAAGTCTCCATTGAGAAGTTGGGTATTATTCTGATGGGTCTGCCTTTATAAGTCACCTGACCTTTTTCCTTTGTTGCTTTTAATATTCTTTCTTTATTCTGTATGTTTAGTGGTCTAATTATTATGTGGCAAGGGAACTTTTTGGGGGGGTTCTAGTCTACTTGGTGTTTTATAAGCTTCTTGTATCTTCATAGATATTTTCTTCTTTAAGTTGGGAAAGTTTTCTACTATGATTTTGTTGAACATATTTTCTATGCCTTTGATTTGGTATTCTTCTCCTCCTTCTATACTTATTATTCTTAGGTTTGGCCTTTTCATGATGTCCCAGATGTCCTGGACATTTTGTGTTATGACTTTTTTGTCTTTGGTATTTTCTTTGACTGGTGAATCCATTTCCTCTATTGTATCCTCTACACCAGAGATTCTCTCTTCCATCTCTTATATTCTGTTGGTTATGCTTGCATCTGTGGTTCCTATTCATTTACTCATATTTTCTATTCCCAACATTCCCTCTGTGTCTTCTTCATTGTTTCTATTTCCCTTTTCAGGTCTTAAACTATTTCCTTCACATGTTTACTTGCTTTTTCAAGATTTTCTTGGCTGTAAGGAATTTATTGATTTCCTCTAATTTTTGGCCTTTCCCCCAATTTCTTTAAAAGAATTTTTTTTCATTTCCCCTTTAAATGCCTCTAGCATCTTCCAAAAGTTATTTTTAAGGTATTATTATTATTATTATTATTATTATTATTATTATTATTATTCATTGTGATGTTCAGGTCTTGCTGTTGTAGAAGGGCTAGATTCTGGCGATGCCATATTGTTCTTTATATTGATGTATGTAGTTTTGCCCTGGCATCTATGCATCTGTTCCTCCAATAGGTGCCTGTGTCTGAGTAAGCTGCTATTGATCCGATCTGTGCTTGCTGTGTCTGTGTCTCAGAGAGCTCCACTGAGTCCATTCTTAGCTCTTGGTCTAATTTGAGCTGGAAGATTCTGTATCTCAGAGAGCTGCTCTTGGTCCAATGCAAGCTAGCTGATTCTGTGGCTCAGGGAGCCACTCTTGGTCTTATCAGGGCTCTTGGTCTAGTCAGAGTTGAAAGATTCTGCATTGCAGAAAGCCTCTTTTGGTCCAATGAGGGAGAGCAGATTCTGTGTCTCAGGAAGCCACTTTTGGTTCAATGAGAGCTGGTGGATTTGTTGTCTCAGGAAGTTACTGGAGTAGCAGGTATATGGGTATTGGGATATGTCATGGGTCATGTAGATTTCAGGGTCTGATGGGGGGTTTTGGTGGGGGAGCCTGCCCACAGGTATTTTCCCTTCTTGCTGGCAACTGGAGCAGAGTAGGGTGGGGGTTTTTGGGGACTGGCTGTGTCCCAGGGCCTGGGTCCTAGAGGCAGGACTCTCTGTGTGGGAAAAGAGTCACTCACCTCTTGGTCCAATGAGAGCTGGCAGATCCTATGTCTCAGGAAGTTACTGGGGTCACAGGTGGATGGGTATTGGGGTTTGGAATGGGTCTTATAGATTGAAGGGTCTGATGGAGGTTTTGTTGGGGGAGCCTCTTAGTGACAGCTGGCAGATTCCATGTCTCAGGAAGTTACTGGAGTCTCAGGTGAATGGGTATTGGGTTAGGGTATGGGTCTTGTGGATTGCAGGGTCAGATGGCGGGTTTTGGGAGAGGAGCCTGCCTGCAGGAGTTTTTCCTGCTGGCTGACAACTGGGGCAGAGTTGGGTAGGGGGTCCTGGGGACTGGCTGTAAGTGTTCTTTTGAGCACTATATATAATTTTACCTCTCTCTGTCTCTCTCTCTCTCTGTCTCTCTCTCTCTCAGACACACACACACACACACACACACACACACACAATGCATTTTATATAGTTAGTGTTTCTTTGAAATCAAAGAATATCAGACTCTACATCTCTTAATAAAATCAATTAACTAAGAGATACATGACATTTCATATTTATGGAAAATGTAGAAATGAAGTAAAACACACCTTAAAATAAGAGGACATGAAATAGTTTAGTTGGGAGTGGGGAGACTAATAGAATGGGCTCTGTTGCATTCCTCAACTGGGCCTTCAGATCAAACCTTCTGTCTCTGGGTCATCTTCAAGTAAGGAGATTTCTGAATGAGAGTGTACTCAACCCAGTTTTAATGCATGCTTATCCCTTGGGCTGGGCAGATAGGCATTAAGGTTTCCAATGACACCTTAAGAGTGTAGGAAAGTGAAAATGTTAGGATTATTACACAAAGGGGGTGAGTCTGACTGGAATTATCAAGTTAAAGAAAGTCAATGCTATGATGTGAATACCTATTCCCCTTTACACACATACACACACACACACACACACACACACACACACACACACATTCACATACGTACACACTCACATACATACACACTCACATACATACACACATACATACACACTCACACACACACACACATTCACATACATACACACTCACATAACACACACACTCACACACACACACTCACACACACACATTCACATACATACATACACACACACACACACACACACACACACACACACACATACACACATCCTGAAATCCTAACTCTCAAGGTGACAGTGGGAGGATGGGAAGTAATGTCTCTGGGGAGATAATTAGGTCCTGAGTGTGATTAATGGAATAATGTTCTTAATGAAGAGACCCACATTGTTCATTCACCCTCCCCCATATGTGAGAGCACTATTCAAAAGCTTCTTCTATAATCCCAAGCATCAGACATCAATTTGTCATTGCCTTGATCTTGGATTTCTCACTCCACAAAATGACATAAATTATTTCTGTTTAAACATTATCCAGTTTACAGTATGTTGTTACAGCGTTCCAAACAGACTAAGCCATTATGAAGTATAATGGGCAAAGGATTTCAATAATGACTTCAGGGACAACATGAATCTTAAACGACTGGTGGAATTGAATAGCCAAGGACAGAAAATTTTTGCCAGAGAATAATATAATTTAAAAACTATTAGCATTATATCAAGATGTGTGTCTTACCATCTAACATGAACAAATTATTAAGGCTTTCTTCCCAGGTAGTTTTAAGTTTGTGCTGTTTGATTTTCTTTTTGAAATTATTGGCAACCACCATTGGACTATGTATAAATATAAGTTCAGTGCATGCATTAAAAGGAACCAATGACCGTCTTTTAAAAAATTAACATTGTGGATTTGTCACTATTAGTCAATTACTAGAAATATTTGATTTCTTAGCAGATGTCTATAAAGTAGATATTCTCATGAAGCAACATAGGAAGGAAATTAGATATTAAATTACTGGGAAATCTGGCAAAATGAAATATAGATACTTGATTTTTTCATGTCTGTAATTTATGTCCATTAATTTTGCCTTCATTTTATTCTTTACATGAATCGCTACAGTTTGACAAGCCCTTCTTAATATTAGATAAGTTAGCTTCTGTGATATTGTAGAAGTGAATCAGACTGATAAGAGTTTTTAAGTGCTAATAAAATTTAATGTTTTTAAGTATATGCTTTTGTATTCTGTATGGTTAGATTACACTATAGAATGACAGATGGCCATTACAGTTGATAGAAGAATCACAAGCATACAATTTCAGCACAGACTTTGAGGATACAATTGAAACATAATACCAATGACATTTAAACAGAGATTGACAAATGGGGAGTTAATGAGAACTGTTGGGATTTTTTAATCAATTGACTCTAACAACATTCTTTCAAACATACCTATTATAATTTTATGAAATATTTCATCACAATTATGAATTTTATTATCTCCAACAGCTTTTTATCATATTTTTTCTTATTGTTGACTAAAATAATTCTGAAATATTAAAAAATAGAGAAGAGTGATTCACAATGTTTTATTAGCATGCTAAGACTTTTGATAGTTGGCCTTTGTTTGCATTTAATATATATCAAGTCTTTCCATTTGATAAGTCAAGTGTCTATTCTTTGTGGAATGAATAATATCCAGAAGGCAATCATGATAAGCTCTTAAATTTATCATATTAATAATAACTATGGAAGTTTACTGAGTACTTACTATGTGATAAGAATCAGTTCTAAATCGTTATCTATAACTTAAGATAAATAGCCCCCAGAAACCTCAGGGTGAATTCAGTTCTACTTTACACATTATAGAAGTTAAAACTGAGGGAACATCTGATTATCATTTAACTAGTGCATAACAGACTCCAAATCAAATCCAGAGATAAAAGCAAAAAAATATTTAAATCTCTGAATGAACACCAGACATAATTAAATTCATTCTTTATCTAGTAAAAAGGATGTTATGTTGGACAATATACTTAAGACCCCCAAGCCTCTATTTCTTCATTAAAATGAAGGAATATCAACTTACACCAAACTAATGTAGATTTTACTCATCAATGTATAAATGATGCTTAGAACAATAAATGCTCTATCTTTTAATTACTTATTAATGCATTTGGAGTATACTCATGTGCTGTTTAACAAGGAGATATGTTCTGAGAACTGCTTCATTATGTCATTGTACATATTCCAATGGGTATTCTTACCCAATCCCACAAAGCACAGGTCATTTACTCCCCATGGCCCTTTGATGTATTCAGCAAATATAGTAACATGATATGCATGAGGTCATTCCCAAAGAATCACAATATTCTTTTTTATAATAAACTGTTTTCAGAAACAGAATATATACTCTAAAATGAGAAATTACATAGTAAGTTATATAGTAAAGATGATGTAATACTATGAAAAAGTAACATTGTCACTTGGAATATAACCTAATATCTGGACTGTGTATACAACTGTATGTGTTTCATATTTATTTAACTGGCAGTGCGATATTGTTCACAACAGCACTAGAGATGAGCAATGAATCATGCTATGGTGGTATATGGCTATGACTTCAACTCACTTCACCTTAATTTTATACTTAGAAGTTAGATAAGCATTGATCAAATCTGTTTTAACATCAAATGATCTGGATTATGATAGAAGGGTGTGGGATAATTACAAAGTTTAACATTTTTATACTATTGTGCATATACTTCTTACTTCACTAGATGGTAGGTAGTTTTTATCACCTTTATAATCATATAGGTCCACTATTGTATATGTAATCTGTTATTAAGCCAAGTATACAATGCATGATTCTATTGCTTCTTATAAGAAAGTTTTTCCGTATTTTGACAAGACATATCATTCAAATAGAGCATTCATCTACCTATAGAACAATAAAAATACATTATGCACTTAGAGGAAACTGATAACAGTCCTGATGACCGAACAATGAACAAGATATGTATTAACAATGCTCTCATGAAGTTTATTTTTCCAAGTGTTTAAGTTACAATAGCAAATAAACAAGTTATATATCAATTAGTCTCAAAAGTTTAGATATATATTGGACCAGCAAGCAAACAATACCTTCCTGTGGAGCTTAGTAAATGGGGTACACCTCATCAGAAAATGTTAGGCCATATTTAAATGCAGCAGCAGAGAGAGATTTCTTGCCCAATAAGAGCTACTCAAGTGCATCAGTCTTTCTTCTAAATCATGACATGGAGACTTATTATTAGTTATGAATGCTCAGCCTTATCTGATGTTTGTCTCACTAGCTCTTAAAACTTAATTTAAGCTATTTCTCCTCATCTATGTTTTGCCTCGCGGCTTTTTACCTTTCTTTCATTCTGTATGTCCTATTCTGTGGCTAGCCGACCTGGGGTAGCTCCCTTTCTTTCTCCCTTGTTCTTTTCTCTCTCTTTTCCCAAGCCTAGATTCCTCCCTACTTAATCTCTCTTCTTGCCAGCCCCGCCTATCCCTCTAATGCCTAGCTATTGTCCATTCAGCTTTTTATTAGACCAATCAGGTGCCTTAGGCAGATAAGATAAACAAATGCAGCATAAACAAATGTAACCCATCTTTACATAGTTAAAATAATATTCCATAAAATTCATCCGAAGAGCAAAAGGTAGTATTCCATGTAGGTCTTTTAAAGAAGACAATGCTCTAAAACATTATCAAAGTTTGTGGTCAGCCACAAAAGAAAGCTCTCTGGCTGTGAAATGACAGTCAGACTGCACACACACATACCCATCAGCACTGTCATTTTGGTGCTATGTCCAGGAGTAATGAAGCTGAAAGCTGAAATGTAGCACCTACATGGGAACACTGCTTTGACTTTTCCCCAGTGCTTTTTCTTTATACTGTTTTCCCTGTGGGCTTCAACAGGGGTGAGGAAAAGTGTTCCTCTAGAATCCTGACACCCAGGGAACAGTTAATGGGGTCACACAGTATGAGCCATGAGCTCCAAATCCTGCACTTTGGGGAATCCATTTTCAATGTGTATCCCTAGCTAAAAGCGACTCTTCCCATTAGGAAAGATCTTAAAGCCTCAGTCAAATCTACAGCATGAAAGCCAAGGCAATGCCCAGAATGAGCTACATACAGATGCAGGATACTTGCTTTGCACACAGAAAGTTGTAGTGGGAATCATTGTTATTTTATTTAGCAAAAACAAGCATAAGTTTAATAGACAGCTGCAAAAATTCTTAGACTAGCAGACACAGCGGAAAGCAGAGGGGAGGTAAGATGTGGTAGGAAATGATTAATTTCCAGGTCTCTTAAGCATTGGACTTCAGTCCAAAGCTGATCAATTCCATTGACCACACTACTTAAAGTTATTACCATGGAGGATAACCACAGATGACGATTGAAACATACCATATTATCCTATGCATCATAGATGACATATTTCTAATGTAGACTATTACTTCTAATAAACATGCTATTCCTCTTCCAAATAAGCAAGTGTTTAAAACTTAGAGCCAGGAAACAAGTTGCCCATTAGAATATGTTTTTTAGGTTAGTGTGTGTTTATATGTATGTATGTATGTATGTATGTATGTATGTATGTATGTATGAATGAATGATTCAATTGCCCCAGTGCCCATTGAAAAGTTAGGAGTGAACCATCAGGAGTAAGTTCTTTCCTTCTCTATGAGGGTCCAAGAGAACAAGTTCAGCAAGTGTCTTTCCCTGCTGAGCCATCTCTTCAGCTCATAATTTGGTTTTTTGAAGGTTGTAATAGAAGTAACAAAGAACACCAGTTGCAGAATTACTTTATTATAAACCAGATTCTTGGAGTTGTGTTTTTTGTTTGTTTGTTTGTTTGTTTGTTTTGTTTTTTTTAAGTGAGTTAAATAGTCACTTCAACTGAAGACCTTCTTCCCTGTGTTAAAGTAATTTATCTTGTATGATTGGCCATGTGGGAAACATGAAGATCAATGATGTACATGCCTTCCAAGCAAAGTCTTGCTGTCTTGTTAGAACTAAAGAAATATCCCCCCAGAATTGCTATATCAAGTCTCACCAGCATAGCTCTGAATAGATGCAATATTTATGCTGGCATTCAGAGCAGTTGGGCAAAAGCCAGTGTGATGGTTCATGTCTGTTGTCTCAGCAACTCAGGAGACGGAGACAAGAAAATTGATTGAACCCAGCAACCTGGCCATCAGAGTGAGACACTATCTTATATATCAGATTAGATAGACAACAATCTAGCAGATTATTTTTCAACTACAATGAAAAAAATCTACCTGAAAACTGACATGCTCCACACTGTGCCAAGATGGGTTCATCAGCTGTTGGTAATGTTAACACCTATTTCACAGATCAAGTCTTCCTTTAGGAATATAAGAAGCATATGTTCCTTCTGCCCTTTGTCTCAGCTCCTTGGCCTCTACCAATGACTTAATATTTAGGGGGAGCAGAAAGAAAATAAAAAGGAAAACAAGGTAATTGTCTTTGAAAGTATAATCAAGAAAACCACCAAGCATTTGTGTGTTTATAGGTTGGTTAGAAGGAAGAACATTCTTTGTAGGTGGTAGAACTGTAGTGAAAATGGAAATTATCCAAAGCATGCAAAAGCCCAACTCAGCAATGAAATCTTATTTACTAGCCAGCAAGTCACAACGTCACCTTGGATAAGAAGGAAGATATAAGAACATAAACAGGTGTCCATGATTCTGTCTATGCTACAAACATTACCCAGCTAAGGACACATGGCTGGGTCAAGCAGCAGCTCCTTAGGTGCCTCAAGTGTCTGTTCAATACAACACCTTGAAGCATCATTGATTTTTTTTAGATTTCAGTGGAGTAAAACCAAGTATTTTTTTTTCACAACATGGCTTTCTTTTGTGTTTTGGTCTATGAGCTACCTATAAGCACATGGAAGAGGAATTCTCCAGAGTCATTTTCTAATTTAGCTTGAATAAAGAGAAGATCACCGACAAGTAATTTGAGTTCTCAATTTAAACTAGTGGAGGAATGCTTACTGAATGAAAATTGGATTTTTAATATTGGCCTGTTTAAATAACCTAAGGAGTTTGTCATAATAAAAATGAGGGATGTTTATTTGATTCCCAGATGATCACCTTGTCTGACTGGTATAGGCAGGGGAACCAGGCCTGATCCAGGAGCAAATACCTGAGATGATGGTAAGTAAAAAAAATAGCAGAGAGTTGATAACTCAACTCTTAAAGGGCCTTTCACCTATGCCTATTATTTTAAAGTATAAACTTATACATATATTCATGTAGTTGGAGAGCTTCTCTCCAGGTTCCACCAATTCCCCACAGTCCCACAACCCACGTATAAAATAATCATACAGACACTTATATTATTTAAACTGCTTGGCCATTAGCTCAGGCCTACCATTGTGTAGCTCTTACTCTTATATTTAGCCCATTTCTGTTGGTCTATACTTTGCCACATGGCTTGTGGTTTACTGGTGTCTTTACATGTTGCTTCTCCTGGCAGCGGCTGGCAGTCTCTCTCCACCCAGCCTCCCACCTCCCAGAATTCTCTTCTCTCTTGTCCCACCTATACTTCCTGCCTGGCCACTGGCCAATCAGAACTTTATTTACTTACACAGAGTGCTATCCACAGCATATTCATGTACTAACAATTATTGAAAAAAGTCACAAATTGGAAAGAAAGCAAGGAAGGGTATATGAGAGGATTTGGAGAGAGGAAATGGAAGGGAGAAATGTAAATATGATAATCTCAAAATAAAAATATAAGTGAAATAACAATTATAAAAGTGTTCTTAACATGAAAACAAGTTTTTAGACCCAAAAAGTACAGTTAGAAATGGAATCAAAACCACACAATACAATAAAAGGATGAGAAAACAGGAGAACAGAATTCTGATGTCATTAGGATTTTTCTCCTGCCTTTCTTTAGTGGCCTTGTCCTCGTGAATGCCACTGAAAACTGAAATAAGACACAGAGACACTGGCTGCCCTGAAGGGATGGACTGAACAATGACCAAAGAGGCCATGGCAAAGCAGAACTCTCTCCACGGCTGAGGGTGGACAGTAAACAAAGGGCCAAACACTCTCAGGACCTGAGACTAGACAGTGACCAAACGGACTGTTGCAGGCAGAGCATTTGTGGAGGATGAGAACAGACCTTGGACAGGGAGACCATTGTGCCAATATACATCTGAGACAGATTTTATATTTCTAGGAATTTTGTATCACACAGCTTTCCCAAGAGACATTTTATTGTCCAGGTGATTGACAGGTCCATTTATCCTGACCCGTAAAAGAGGGAGCAGTGCTATGTAAATAATTTTGCTAGATAGCAATCATGTAATGTTTAGAGCTCCTGAACCAGGGTGAGATAGACAGAAATTAGCCTTGCAGTCAGTTTTTAGGATGTCACAACTACTCCCAGAGTCTGAGTTAGACTCTGATCTAATGCCTATAATCATTCTCTAGACTCCAATAGTTTCAATCCTTGATTTTATAAACTGTTGATGATGAAGAAGGGTCCACCCCTACCCTTCAAGCTTATTAAAATTTAACTAAGTACCAGACAGTGTTAACTTATCTAATTTGGGCTTGCTATTTGATCAGTCTTATAATCATTCCAATTTCTTATTTCCTAAAACACAGACTTAACATCAGTGGTTTTTGGTGGTTCTTTCATTCACATCTTTTATAGAGTCTTTGAAATGGGTCTTTCCCATCATTTTTTAAATGGGATACAAAGATTCAGAATACACAGTGATAGCCACTGAAGTTCCTACTTCAAATCTTTACTGTAAAATAATTTTAATATATCCAAAAGAAGTATGATTTTACTTCATAAAATTCACTATAGAGACATTTGTAAAGACATCTGTACAATTCAAACTTGCAACTCATGAAATAAAAACAGAAGCATTCTATTAAAGTTAAAATTTTTCTTTTGCAAATTTCTGCAAATAAAATTTGGAGAAATGTACCAGGATATTTTAACATCACCTACTTTCTCATTATAGTTGTCTGGATGAAGAATACTGAAATAGGAGATGTGAGTCTATACATGTGGATAATGTCAGTGTATATTCAAATGAAAATTATAGTCACTGCAAAATGTCCTCCTTGTGATGATGAGTCCTTTCGCATGAAAGAGATGTCAGAATGCTTTCAGTTTTCATTACTTCTAAGTGAAAATAGAAGAGGTAGCAGTACTTATTGAAGAGAGGACAGTGGTGTAGACTCGGATTGATCTTATCACTTAACAAGGACTAAAATATGTATCAGCATACCATTATAAATATTTGATTCACTAATTTGGTGTTTACAGTCCTCATGAGAGTGAGAGAACAGCTCTGGCTTCTATCCAGGGTGTAATTAAAAGGATACTTTATAATAAATTTATTAATTATTATCCAGACTAAGTAAAAACATAAAAAGTGAAAAAAATAAAATGCTTCTTTTATATTTTAAGGAGAAACCGTTTCTCAATATCCACTTTGACTTCTACAAACCCCAGTAGTCACCAATCAGATAGGATTTCAGAGATCCCTCATGCTGAAAAGCAGATGACACACTCCGGTTTTCTTCAGTTAGTAAAGAAATCTCTGAAAGTTGGACAACTTTATCCAGTCACTTGTCATTTGTTGGTTAATTCATCATATGTGTCTAGTTAGTTGTTGTTTGTTGATTAGTTAGTTAACCAGTAAAATGACAGCTTTAAAAACCAGCATTGGTATTTTTTTGTTTGGTTGGTTGGTTGTTTGGGTTTTTTGTTGTTGTTGTTGTTTTTGTTTTTGTTTTTTCAGAAGCTCAAAATGTTCCTCAAACTGACATTTTTCTTCAAATCATTCTTCTTATACCATGATGTTATAACTCAATAGTCTCAGCTGTTTAGGTATAATAGCTCAATAACAAAGGAAACATAATGCATAGCTGAATTTGATTTCCTATTCTTCTCGTAGCTAGAAATAATTACAGCTGCACTGGAAATACATTCCTCTGGGAATGTAAAAGTTGAGCACCTAACTCCTAGTATGTGATTTCTACCAATTTCAAACATGACCACCTCCATTTCTACACATTTGTTAGAGTTGCTGTTTTAGCACTGAAATGTATGCAAGGGGGCGGGGGTTGAGAAAGAGATGGAGGAAAAGGAAAAAGTGAAGGAAGGAGTGGAAGAGAAAGGGACTGGGTTTTATGCCTTCATTGTAGGATCTTGGATACAGTTAATATTTAATAAGTGGATTAAATGGTAGAAAATATATAAGTTCTGTGGAAGATAAGGAAAATGCATATCAAAGTAAAGAGCATTGAATAAATCCAGAGGAGGCTACTAAGTAATGTGCTCAGGCTTGGTATATGGAACTGGATTCATATGTAACCATCAGCACAACTTCAAAAAAAAAAAACCCAAATACTAGTTTTCCATGTAAGAAAACAAGAAACATATTGTTAGCCAAGTTAAAAATGTTGAAATCAGACAATTGAATGACATGAAGGAGCATGACCCTTATAGATTTAAAATGTAGAATATGCTAGACCTCCTATAAGAGTTCACTTTCAGGAAAGGGACATTGGACTACTTCATTAAAATAACAATAAGCATATTAACTTATATTAAATGTATTTTATAACATTATAATTATCTTGAGCAAAAAGGGAAGGTTTTAATATACATAAAAAATTAATCACCAGCTGACATAGTAAACACTCTCCATAAAAGTTTTGATAGTAATGACTGACTAAGAGACTTGTGGTAAAGGCAAATAGCTGAGGCATAGATGTGCAATATTTTTCCCAGAATTAATATTACTCAAAAATATAGATTATTCCTGACTTCAGATGAATTCCTTACCTAATAGTAACAAGATACACCTATTGAGATTCATTGTGCAACACATATTATTCATAATATGCTCCTTTGGGAGCAGAATATATTCAGGTTTTCCTGCCAATAATTTTCTGAGTGTTATTAATTCTACATTTTACACATGAGGAAATGAAGGAATCAAGGGAACAAAAAGTCTAAGTGGTACAGCTTAATAATTCGACACAGCTGAGCTCCTAACTTCATTGTAGCATGGACTGTTTGAAAGAGTTCCAGTATGTCATTGTGGTTTGATAATGCAATGTATCCTGTAGGTTCCCATGATGGAACTCATGGTCCCCAGCTGATGGCATTGCTTCACACAGTTATGGCATCTTTAAGAGGTAGAGTGTTGCTGGAAGAAATGCATCACTAAGGGGCAAGCCCTGGTCTTCATAATGCAGCTATACTTCCCGTTTGAGTTCTGCTTCCTTATTGTGAATGCAATATATACAGTCGGCTCCTGCAACTATGACTTCCCTGCACACAGCTATGTCTTCACAGCCTGCCGTGATGGGCTGTGCTATGCCCTTTGGAACATGAAGCCAATACAAATGCTCACTCGACTATGTTGCTTTTGTCAGAGCAGTTTATCACAGCAACAGAAAAATAACTAAGATGCATGTGCTACTTCAATATAGTTTGAATATAAGAAAAATTATGGGAATACAGAAACAAAGTATTGGGATGTTGATTAATGTTCAGCAAAAAAAACAACGAAAATAGTGTTGCCTGAAATAATATTTAGAATGGATGAATAATGATGGTCCACTAGATTTTAATGTCACGTAATCTCTCATAAGAGACGGTATGAGCAGCATTATGAAGAAGTGAATGTGGGAGCATCACAGTAACTAGGCTCGACAGTGACAACCTCCTGCAAAGCTTCCCTTTCAGGTAATTGCTACATATTGTAGTTTATTAAGCAGGCTAAAGGCATTTAAGGCTTCAAGAACTAGTTTGATTAAATTAGCCTTCTCAAAAGAAGAAAGTAGTTTAAAATCTCTTCCTCCAAATACACTAATGATTAAGCATGGTAATGATAACTTCATTACAAAGGAACACACACCTGTAGAAAAGAAAGCCAGAAAATAGCCCATCTGGGTTTTTCCAGGTCTATGGTGCAGACTTTGTCAGTCAAGCTGCATTTGAGATTTCAAAGATAAAAAGTGAAAGATGATAGATCCACTCATGCTTTGTTCAGCTAAGGTATAATCCACATTAGCACTAAGCAGGTAGTATGCTGTTAATAAAAGGATTTAGTATTTTTCATTTGTTCACTTCCATTTTGTATAATGTGATAATGACACAAGTACTTATAGCAAAACAAGTACATGATGTACAAAATTAATAGCCATGTCTTAGAGACAATTCACAAAATATTTGTTTGGTTGCTATGAGGTCACAGGCCTAGATCATCAGAATTATTAATATTACAAATGAGTACACTTTTATTATAAAATTAGCATTAAATTACTTTTGTGTTAGAGATATATAGAATTAATGTCCATGCATAAAACTCAAATTTGTTTTCTGTTCTTAAAGTATCCTAGCACATGGGCTGAAAAGATGGCTCAGTCAGGAAAGGTTCATGTCGGTACACTTGATGCCATCCATCCCTGGATTCCACATGATCAAAAGAGAGATCTGACACTCCCAGCTGTCTTCTGACCTCTGCTTGAATGCCATGGTAGATAGATGTGAACATACACATGCATGAATGTGTGTGTGTGTGCACACATGCGCACACACACACACACACACACACACACACACACACGAAATCTCTGTACATTGCACTTCATTTTACCTTACTCTGTCCATAATTTGTATAGTACAAGTATCCTTGTCCACTCTATTTCATTATATCCCCATATGTTGTCTTTTAGTCAGTTTTATTTTGTTTTGTTGTTAGTCTACAAAGAATTATTCCCTTTGCATGTAGAACAATCAACCTTATTTATTTTGGAAGACAGATTGTATGATTCTTACAAAGCTAAACATAGCCTCATTATACAATCTAGATATACATTCCTTGGTATTTGCCCAAGTGAGTTGGGAATTTATGTCCATATAAATGCTTGCATATAAATGTTTATAGCAGATTTCTTCAGAATTACCAGGACTGGAAAGTAACCCAGATGTCCTTCAAGAGATGAATGGATACAAAGAAAACTAAGGTTCATCCAGACAATGAATGTTGCTCTGTGATAAAAAGAAATGAGCCATCCAGCAACGAAAAGAGTAAAGAGACCTGTAATAAATATTTCTAAGTATAAGAAGTCAATACAATACTAAATAATTCTACTAAATGATACTTTTAAAAGGCCACCTTCAAACAAAACAAAAAGACAGTTGCTGCAAAGAGTATGGCTCAGTGAAGTTCAGGTTATAGATAAATTCTAGTCTCTATTTTCTTTATATTTGGAGTGAAGAAAAAATGGTGGATGACCTTAAACACTTACTCAAATCTATAAATATACAGCACAATACATTTTCAATTAAATTGTGGACATTGGTTAATGAGGATAATAATATCAATATGCCTGTGTCATTTGTTCAATATGCCAATATATTGAAAAATGGGAATAGGGAAGGTGAAAAGGTGTTGGAAACTGGAGTGTTCACAACAACTTTGTCATTTCTACTATTTTTTGCTATAATTCTAATATTGCTATATTTTTTTTTATTTTTTGCCACAAATTTCGCATCTAGGACTTGCCAGAGGAGGTGTAACAACTTACTGTAAAGTGGTATCTGAGACCTGTGACAGAAAAGTGACATTAGAAAAAGAAAGGACTAAAGTTAAGGACCCTAAGCATGCATCAACACTTCTTAGCAATTATGACAAGGGTCCCCACTAATGTATGTAGAGTGCAGTAAGTATTGGATTCATAAGCATTCTGTGTGTTAATTTTGCCCCCTTTTTTTGTAAAAACATTCAAGCATTATTGCTAATGATTTGAATCGTGGGTTTCTAGTACAGTTCAGGGGCAGAATGTTTGCCTAGGAGAACCTGGGTTCAACTCCCATCACCCCAGAAACTAAATCTTAACTAGAACATAACATAAAAGCATCACATTACTCATGTAAATCACATATATCATATGTCATCACAAAAATAAAGTTTCATTTTTAATGAAATCACCTAAATATCTAAAATAAAAACAACCCACCAGATTATTATGCTCATATTTATTGATTCTATTTCTATTAAAATTTCCATCATTAACTGGCTCATGCCTCCTCCTGTGATATGTTCTATGTTGCTGACATTTCAGGTTTCTCCTGGAGTTAGAATTGTATGGGACCTGTAATATCCCCACAGTGATTCTGCTTAAAAGTTTATTTCATCCAAGTATATATTCTTACTGGATTCATATAGTTTTACATTACTTAAAATCAGTTTCCTTAAAAAATGATTTACCTTTGCTTCACTTTCTATGATAAAATAGTCAAAATAATTTTTCTCATCTGAATTAATATTGCATATGTTCTCTCTACTTCATAACTCATTTGTCATGCAAATAGCAATCTTTCTCCTGCAGTGGTATTGATCCACATGGCCCTTTTTTGGTAAAGAGTAAAGTCTCTTTAATTACTTTGGCTGACTTTCATTTTTTACAAAGACTTAGCACACTGGGTATCATGTTGTAGTGTTTTCATTTGTCCTCAATTTACCTGCACTTGGGTCCCTAGAGATTGATGAACTGTCTATATTCTTGAAAAATATCACAGTCTACCCTAGTCCACACTGATTTTGCTTAGCTCAAAAAACTGAAAGAGCTATCGCTCAGCTTCTAGAAGGTTGGATAACCTCTTCCCTTTTCTTTGCCAGAGGTGTTTTGACCTTTAATTAAAAGGAAAATTTGTTGTCTTCCTTTCAGAAGACAGCAAATAATGAACTCATTAAAATGAGGTTAGTGTTCAGGCCTTAGAGCAATAAGAGTTGAAGTCTCATTAGCAGCTAACAATGCAGAACACAGCACATAAATAAACCTAATACAGCACAGCAAAATGCCTCAGCGCATTAAATTTGAGCAGAATCAAATGTTTACCGTCGGTGATGTCTAGGGCATGAAGTTTTAATGCAGTTAATAAAAGAAAGCAAATTGCTTCCTATTAGCCATGAAATGTTGCCACGGAAATTGTCCCAAAAAATATATTACGTAAATGTGTGGTATGTCAGTAATTAACACGATATTATAGAAAAATATATGTGTTGATTAACAGGTGCAATAGTTATAAGAATAAAGATGATGGAAAACCTCCAAGGGTAATTGTAGATATTGGTGTGAAGGAGTATGGAGTGCAGGCTATCAGGCTGCTTCTCTTGCACCCACTACCACAGTGAGAGATATGTGCACTAAGAGAGCAGTGAGTGTGCTATCTCCCGAGCTGATGGAGTGTCATGCAGGTAAGAAATACCTTAAGAGAATATTAAAGGGCTTCCTTTATGCAGAATGGAGAAACTCATGCTGTAAGCTCTAGCGCTGGCTTTATTGCCACACACTAAGTGTTACAGTCAGTAAATTAACAGAATTTTTACCCCGTTCAGATAATATTTGACATTCTTTTAAAGCTTGATTATACATCATAGTCTGTAAATAAAATTATTTCTAATAATGAGGGGGATTTTTGATATGAGTTTTTGATACATGATTTCTTATATAACAGCCCAGCTGCTCTGGAACTCTTTGTAGACCAGGTTGGCCTTGGACTCACTGAGATCCACCTGCCTCTGTCTTCTGAGAGCTGGGATTAAAGGCATGCGCCACCACCATGTTTGGACCATATTTCACTTCATATACTTCTTTTTGGAATTTTCCCTCTTTTATTTATCTTTTAATCATTATACTTATTTTTATTAATGAATACTAATCATATAAAACAAAAGATTTCAGTTCTCATGAAACAAAGACAGAAAAGATAAACAAAATTAGTTTAATAGATTAGGAACACCTGCTTTATGTTGCTAAAGCTAACTCCCCAAATGATGTCCTGGGATCTTTTTTTTTTTTTTTTTTTTTTAATTTTTGGAGACAGTGTTTTTCCGAGTAGTTTTGGTACCTGTCCTGGATCTCACTCTGTGTAGCTCAGGCTGGCCTCAAACTCACAGAGATCTGCCTGACTCTGCCTCTTGAGTGCTGGGATTAAAGGCATGTGCCACCACTGCCTGGCCCTAGGGATCTTGAAGAAAAAGAATTCTGGGACAATAAAGGATGGTGGAAGTTTACAAACAAAGCTATTCTGAGTCCTAATTAATTAATTATTCTGAGTCCTGTAAATTAGTCTAGGGATCATCACACACCACATTCATCTGTCTCACAACCTGACCTGCTCTCAAATCATCCTTTGACAGCTGGAGTCCTTAAAACCATGATCTTTAAATTGTACTCAAGATTATATCACTTTTCTGCTGATTCGTATAAACTCTACTACTCTTATTTCTCAACTGGAGAAGTTTTCTTTCTCTTTACAGTGTTTCCCCTTCTCTATTTGGACTCATCCAGTCAATTCTTCAAAAACTCACCAAACATGAAGATGTGAAAGCTGAACATCATTTCCCCACTCAGCAGTCTCCTGTGGCGTAACCACTGCATTCAGCATTTCTGCATGTTAGATCATTTGTTTGCCATTTGTATTACCCTCTGGAAGGGAGACTCCTAAGTGAAGGACTTTTTTGTTAGTGTCCAAAGCTGCAGTATCTACAATGCATAGAACAGATAGATAATATCAGCAATTTAAAGGTCATTTGAATATATAAGTACAGTGATGTTATGCTTCATCTCTTTGAAATTCGTGTTTAAATAATAACATCTAAGTAAGAACATACAACTAGAAGTGGATAGAACAAGTCACAGAAAAGGACAGCATGCACATGGGAATATTCTCAGTGTTGCTTTTGCTTAGAGAAGACAAAAGCAGGACTGGATGCCATTACCTTTAATACCTTTGCTTTTGTTTTTCTCCTGTGTGAGCATCTGACCAAACTCACCTACTGGGAGTCAGTGGTAATCAGGTGATAGAGTCTGTTTTGTTATAAGCATGCATAGTAATTAGGCTGCAAATAGCAATGTTTGTTATTTGATGGGATGTAGCGTTAGGAGTGACAGGAAGATCCCACATGATCACCTTTTTTTTTGTTGTTGTTGTTGTTGTTTTGTTGGTTTTTTTTGTTTGTTTGTTTTGGTAAGGAAGAAAGGCAGAAGGTAATTAGTCTACCATATGCATGAAAATCCCCATCTTAAAATACACTACATTTGGATTTGTGCTTTAGTTTCTATAATAATCATGGCTGTGTGTACATAAAGAAGTCTTTTCATATTCATAGAAAAAAAGTAGAAGTGCTTGTTATCTTTTTCCTGCTGGCAGAATAATGAGAAAATTCTACTCTATTTGAGCTTAAACAATAAATAAACCCCAGTGCCTCAAATATACACAAAGTCAGTCGCAACTTGGTAGCCTTTGGGAATGAGTCTTAGAAACAAATGTAAAGATACATGTATGTGAATATATTCTTGTCAAATATTTAATTTTGTATCATAAGAATTTTTTCAAAAAATGTAATGTTATTTTAAAATAAATATGTAAATATTTATTTAGTTTGCCCTCAAATGACCATGATATATCTTTATGAAAACAAGGAGCAGAAACAGTTTCATATGCAGAATAGACAAGCCTCAGTAAACAAGTAGGTATGTATGTTTTACAGGGAGGAGAATTCTAGCTGGATTGAGAAGGCTGCTTGGAAGGGACCCTAATAAATGCTTGTAGAAGTGCAATTCCTGAAGGAAGAGATGGCAGCGATGTTTAGTTAAGTTTGATTTTGACCCTGTAACTAAACATGCTTATTTACAAATGAGTTTTTGTTAAGCCTCTGGGTAAGCTTGTAGCTTTTAAACACTGAGTTTATGCCACAGTAATGAAGAAATTAGAACTTCTCCAGTGATAGTTCTGTTGGCAATTCAATCATAAGTGATAAAGTTTATTTCTTTTCTAACTTCTTACAGGTAATTGTTTAAAATGCTTAATTTGATATTTCTAATCTTTTTATCCAAGCTAGGTTGCTATTAACAAAATAGTTTAAAAATTTCATTATATTTACAATATAATAGACTAGATACTCATGATAATAACAAACATTTTAATAGATTCCTCCCATTTACTTATGTTAGTCCAAACTATATTTAAAAATAGATATCATTCCTATTCAAAAGCAAGACAGATTTAGCCACCACATTATCTGTTGCATGTTTATAGTAGGTACAGTGACAGATGCCTGCAGTGCCAGCACTCTAAGGCAGGGTTGCTATGACTTCAAGATCAGCCTGGGCTAAATATGGAGTTTGAGGCCACCCTAGTGCACAAACTGAGACTCAGTCTTAAAAGAAAACAAATAAATAAACCAAATGAAAGCATGTAATTATTATCATACCACCTATCCTAAGTATGATATAAAATATGTGAATACATGTTGGTATTTAAGGTTACTTTTATTAGAACCACTGGTAGCATAACAGTCGTTTGCTACCTATCTACACATAGCTAACTCCATCATCAGCTGTGTATCCTTTGTGGTTTTGGAACCAGGATTGGAGAATGATGGCAAGAATTGGAAGATATTTTTTTTTCATCTTGAATAATGCAGCAGGAAAATAGTGTTTCAAATTAAACTTTCAAATACCTATCATCTACAGAATTCCTCTGTGGTTCTAGACATATTTAGTAGCACTTTCAGAGGACAATCAGATATGAAATCATACCAGAGGTCTGTGAGTTTTGTCATCATAGTGCAAGACCCTTAAAGTAGGCCACAAAGTTCTGAAGCTCTCACAGTGCATCCATGTATGTGTAGAATGTTTCATTAAGATGAGCATAGAAGGTATACTTTGTGTGCTCAAGAAACATTTTGGAATTAATTATAGTTAAAGAAGAATTTAATGACCTAATAATACATGTAACTAACAACTGACTACCATGCCACTAAAAACATTTATAATCAGCATATGAGCAAGGAATGTTTCTATAGATGAAATAAGAGAGAGCAATCAGGAAATTTTGAAGGTTTTCATGGTGGCAGATGTTACAGTAAGTCCACCCTATACTGAGAAAGAAATAGAAAAAAACACCCCCATGAACAAGAGCAGATATAGTCCTCCCAACGGTGCATAACCATATTTGGAAGTTGAAGAGGTAGCTGCTCCAGAGCCCTGCAGTCTTAAAGGCATAAAATATAAACTGAACTTTATGCATAAGCATACATTTTAGATGGCCAACAGAAAATGATCTCAGTGGCATCCTTGGGAGGTCCTTGTTTCATAATCACGTATCAGGACATTTTTTCAAAAATTTTATCTATTTTTTAAATTTTTTATTTTATTTATATATTTTTTCTCTCTTTTTACCCCACAGGTCCTTTGGATATATATTATGGCTTCCAGTTTAGTGTTTTTATGCGATTCCAGAGTGTGAGAACGAGTGGGTCTCTGCATCTGTGTCTGTTTCCTGTGCCTTTTCTTGGGCTCTTTTCCTTCTGTTTGTTTTGTCCTATTTGGATGTGTTAGTTTTTGTTTTATCTTCTTTTATTCTAATCCCTTAGAAACCAGTTGTCTTTTCTAATGAGAAAGAGAAAAGGGGTAGATCTGTATGGGAAGGGAGGTGGGAAGGAACTGGGAAGAGTAGAGGGGAAATTTATCAGGATATATTATGTAAGAAAAATATGTATTTTCAATAAAAGGAAATTACATATGTATACTTTTTAAAAAGCTTTCTATATTTATTTATCTTAGAGTTTTTCTCACTGGATGTGTGTATATATAGCTTATGTGTGCCTGGTGCCTTTCAAATCAGAAATGAGGGTCAGATGCTCTAGAATTGGAATTATAGGTAGCTATGTGCCACCACAGGGTTCTGAATTGGATCCCAAGTCCTCTGAAAGATCTGCAAGTTCTCTTACCCACTAAACCAATTCAGAATATAGTTTTGTTTTCAACAAAAAGAACTTAATAGATATTTTTAATTTTAAGTAAGAAAAAAGATTTCCCAAGTTAGTATAGTATTATATTTATCAAGAGTATAATTTTCTTAACGTATTCAAAGGGTTCTATAATATTAAGAAATTGATCTTGATCTGAGGATCTTTTGAGATAGCACATCTCAGAAAAAGGGAAAATGTACCTCTTGTATAGATCATTTTCAGACAGCTAAGTGATTGTGTGACTGACTCTGTAGAGTTATATTTCTTTTGCTTTGCACTGAACAATTAAGACTAAGCCATATTCCAAGAGAAGTTGGTACAGACTCTGAAAACACCTCTGCCCTAAGCAGTAGACAGTCACTTAATGATTTGACTTTGTTTCCTAAAATACTACTTCACAAATTTGAGCAGGTATGATTGGTGCTCCTCTCTGAGAGTTTAAAGAAAAGGTAAACTACATGAACTTTAGGATTTTCTTTTTTTACTGCCAGTCATCTCCATTATATTAATGTCATTAGCAACCTTCAAAAATATGTATAATACAGTGTTCCTTAAGCATTTTTATAGTACTATCCGGCTTCACAGACACTCTAACTTATGAAACACAGCTGGCAGAGCCTAATTTCTTGTTAAGGAGTCTTTCGTTGACTAACTTTTTATGTACAATTGTCTATGTCAATCCAATATAGGTGATAATGTGTTCCATATCTCCAACCAACTCCAAAGATGGTGACTGGATTGTATCTTCTCTGGAGTGTCTATATACAGTAGGCATACATCACCCTCTTCCATGGAAGCTGAAATTTGCAGAAACATAAATTACATATTAAAGTTCTTGCCTAACACACAAACGACCCTAATCCAGGAAACTCCAGATCCTCATGGTAATGTCTGGTGCGTTTGGAGATACCCAATGGCCATTGTCACATAATAATAGACAGGCTTTGTTCTTTCAGTTGTATATGTATGATTTCTCTCTCTCCCTATTTGATTTATTATTGCTGAAGCTGCACTTTAATTCATTAAGTTTTCACTGACCATCCCAAGAAAAATCTTAGCTATAAACCAGTGTAATCTTAGTATTAATTGATTACTCAACTACTATTGTAAAATAATTACCACCAATCTGTTAATATATTATTTAAAAATTCTTAGTATGTTAGCCATTGCAAATGATAACCACTAAAGTTACAATATATTTATATTTTTACAATTCAAGTTATTGTAGACCATGGTGAAAACTTGGAGTAAAAATCTTAGAGTTAATTAAATACTAGGATTAAAGATAAGTCTTGGAGGAATCAGCTTTAGAAAGGAGAATGCCAAGGACTTAAATAGTACTACTTCAAAGGTCATAGTGAATTTGCATTTTGTTCAAGTTTACTTATTTAATTCAAATTTATAGTCAGTCATATAGGTAACTGGGTTTAAAATTTTCCCAAAGGCCTGTGTTTTAATGGTTTGGTCCTCAGTTTAGGTTCCTGTGAGCTAGTGTAAGCTTTAAAGGATGACCTGTTCAGAAAAGGGGAGGTGGACTTTAGTCCTTTTCCATATCTTTCTTTGATTTTTATCCCCTAGGAAGGACAGCTACTATGTACTATATCACTAGAGACCTATGTTACCAGGCCAACAATTTACAGATTTAACCTATAAAAGCATAGCTAAAATAATTTCTTTATAGAAGCTGATTACTGTAGATGCTTTGTCAAATTTATGACTGAGAAATATTAACAGAAAAGAAGGAAACAAATTCAGAGAGGGAGGCTCTGTGATAGTTTGAATGACCTGGGTAAACTAAAGATAAGGGTACAGCTGAGAGAGTAATTGAGTCTCGTAGTCACTGAGTCCCAAATCTTAAAGGATCTTATTACTAGAAAACCTGAGATCCAGGTATTGGGGTGAATTCTGAAAAATCAGAGAAGCAGAACAAGCCACAGGTAACCTCACCCCTCCAACTTCTCAGCCAGTCTTGTTTCCTCAAAGTGGAAGCCTCTGAGTTCTCATCTGAATGGATCTCAACTGAGCTGCTGTTAAAAGCCTAAAATCTTAAAAGCCTCTAGTTCTTGGTCCTCACACCTTGTATACCTTTTTGCTTCCTGTCATTACTTCCTGAGATTAAAGGTACATGTCTTTCCCAAGCAAGACATGTGATCTCAAGTGCTGGGATTAATGGTGTGTATCACCCTGCCTGGCTGTTTCCAGTGTGGCTTGAACTCACAGAGATCCGAATGGATCTCTGACTCCCAAATAATAGGACTAAAGGTGTATGCTACCATTTGCTGGCCTCTATGTCTAATCTAGTAGCTGTTCTGTTCTCTGACTCGCAGATAAGTTTATGATGGTGCACAATGTATCAACCACACACCATTTTCATTGAATTGCTGGTCCTAGAGAGAGGAGAGAGAACAGACATAGAAGCATACCTAGCATACTTTTGAAATGACCAAGAGTTCTGTGAGCACAAACTTGAATTTGAAACTCTCCAGTAACCAAGTTTAGGGTGTATGACAAACCCACCTGCACCTAACACGAAGGGCTTCAAAGACACATGGAGTGTTTTGCTGATGCAATCAGATAAAATTCACAACACTGTAAATGTACTTCAAATTTAATGATTTATATAACCTTTCTGTGTTCTTTGATAATCATGCAGAAAATGAAAACTCTATTCATATGTGATATGAGTTAATGTTATTTTACAAGGTCAAATCAGCTTTCAGATATTATCTTCTCTTTGCCAGTATTGTAACCTAGTGTGATATTTGACCTTCCATTATTCTAAAATCGTATCCTGTGCTATGAATCCATTCCTCAAAACATTTAAGTATGTCGTTTATCTCTGAAATATAACATCCAATCCCTGGCCAAAAAAAAATGTAAAAGTAAAGACTTGAAACTCTTTCTTTCTTATTAGGGTGGTGTGTGGAAGTTTCCACAGTGTACTCATGCTCTGTGGGGAAGAAATTTGGGGAATGGGAGTGGAAGTATTGATTTTTTTTTTCTTAAAAGGCTTCCCAACTTTTCCCTACTTCACTGAGAGTCAGAAGCTGAATCATCTATGAAACTATGGCCCACTCTACTATGCACACCAGTCACACTATTTGATGTTTTCATTTTTTTCCATCTGCAGTGCCTCAAACAGAAGCCCCATTGTTATTATCTTTTGCTGATACTACTACCAAAGCCTCCTAAATGGCTTTGTCTTCTTCCTGTTTTCTGCCTACTAGAAGTCTATGTTAACCAAACCAATTAGCCACGGACTTTTAACCTCTGAAACCATGACCACAAAAAAAATATCTTCATAGAAGCTGATTATTATTATTATTATTATTATTATTATTTGTGGATGCTTTGTCACAGTTCTGGCAGAGTAATATTAACAGGAAAGATAGAAACAGGTTCAAAGATGGAAACCAATTCCTCCTCAGCAAGTCCTAAGAGGACTCACACAAAACACTGAATCATATTTTCTGTGATGTGGAGAACGTGTTAATATGATCACATGGTTTTAAATGATGTTGAATCTACTTCTCATGTCTGAAGCAAATTCCCATGTCCCTCATTTGGGACATGATTATATTACTATTATGACCTCAACTAAATGATCACTCTTTCAAAGACATTTTCATTGATCTGTTTCCTACTGTATGACATGTAAACATTTTGTGTTTCTTAAAACAGTGTCATACATCAAAACTCTTTCCATTTAAATAATTATTTTACTGATTCGTAACATGTATAAATGCAAACTTGTCAGGTTTGTGTGTCAAGTATTTGTAGTGAGCCTTATTTTACCCATTTATAAAATAGAGTTAAAAATGGAATGATTGGGGGACATTTAGTGGGATAATTCAAGTAGTGTGATTTACATTACCAAATGCAGGAAAAGCTCAATAGTGTTAGATGTTATGATTTTATTTTCTAACACATCCCTCACACACAAAAGATTACCCAAAGCACAGCAAGAACATAGTCTGCATGCAAGGAAGGAGAGGAGGGGTGTGTAGAAAGGAGCTGGAAGATGGGGAGCTCCAGATACCTGATTTCTGGTGACTTAGCTCAGAGAAAAGATAGGATGAGAACACTTCAGAGACAAGTGGAAAGAACAAAGTGTAAGTAGATTTTTGACTCAGAGGGTTTTGTTCAGATTAAGCTGAATATTGCCAAAGGAGCCAGACAACCTGAATGTCACCCCTACACGAGGCCCCCACATTTTGGTCAGTATTATAATCAGAGATATTTATTTTTTAACGTTAATTAATTAATCCATTACACAGAGGTAAATTGTTCAACAGCAAATTATTTAGGATATATGATGAGGTTATTTACTACAGATAACTTTGATAGAGTTATAATCTCATCAGATAGGTTTCCTCTTTAAGAAGCAGTAAGTTTGTTTAAAAAAGAAATCAACCATAAAAAGAAAATAGAGATTACTTTTAAGGGAGAAGAGAGGGATAAAGAGAGTCAGGGACATTCAAAACCAAACTTCAAAACCTTCATACTCCTTTTATAAGGAAGCCTTATTGCTCATTATTTGTGTATCTAAACTTTGGACCAGAGGTATATGGAACTGACTACTTTCAAACCTTGTGACCACACAATCACCTTAATGCAACCTCAGGTTCTGAAGGTTACATTGAGTACTATGGAAGCATGCTCTGATTTAGCCCTGTTGTTTTGAGTGAACCAATCTTTCATGAAGCAATTTCTCTCTCTGGAAAAGAGCAGTATAATGAAGTTAGATGGAGGATTCTGAAAACATGATTTTTAAGCATATTTTTAAGATGAGAGATACCATTTTACTTAGTTATTAATTATAAAAAATGATATGAAATATAAACATAAATACTATCACCTCGGTGCATTTTATTTTGAATGATGAGCAGTTAAGTTGGTTAGGGCAGCTTACGTCTACAATCTTGAGAGAATAAGGCAAGAAGGTGATAAGTAGAATAGATATTCCAAAGCCAACAAGAAAATGACCATGAATCTTCAACACTACATTTAAAACAAACAAAAACAAAAAAATACAGGCAACTAAAGAATGCTAGAAATGTGAGACGTAGAAAAACACCCTAGAGAAAAGCACACCAATTGGTTATCCAATACCGAATGGTCAGGCTGAAAACATACAAGTAACCTTATACAAACTGAGCAAGTTATATCTGGGACGTGTGTGTGTGTGTGTGTGTGTGTGTGTGTGTGTGTGTGTGTGTGTGAACAGTCAATGAAAAAGTGGCTGTGAATGAGCAAGAAGGGGTATATAGCCCTTTGGCTCAGCCACCAACTCCCTCAGGGCACTCTCTGGAAACACAATGGCCACTATGGCCAGAAAAAAAAATGTTGGCAATCTTCTTTCTCCTTCCTCTCCTCCAATTCCACTTTCCCAGTCTTGCTCCCACCTTTGTAGTAGAAAATCTCCTGTGACCTCTCCTAAACGTCTGCTCCCATTCTCAGGGGTATATGCAGACTCAAGTGGCACACCCAGATTTTTTGTTCCCTCCTATCAACCTTTGTAATTCCCTCCTCTCCCAGCCAATCCCTCTTTCTTGTTGTCAGCTCCCAATACTTAGAAACAAATTTTACACAGCATCCCCAGTAGCCACACCTGAAATGATCTCAGGATCATTCTTTATCAGGGGATCCACAGCCTCCACACTCCTAAGGACAGGGGAGAGCAACAGAAACCAAGAACAGAATACCCATCCAATGAACACAAGACCGGATAGCAGCACCAAGAATTATAATCATTCCAAACCAGATGCCTAGACACTAGCATAAAAACAACAGTCAAAAACAGACAAGACAGTATATCTCCACCAGAGCCTAACAACCCCACTATAGTAGGCCTTTGGATATGCAAAATAACTGAAGCATAAGACAAGTACTCAAAGTAATTATTAGGAATATGATCAAGGACCTTCAAGAACACAGAAATAAAATCATTAAGGAAATCTATAAATAGTCAAATAATGAGTGTGATCAGACAAAAACTGTTCAAGACTTGAAAGTGGCAATGGAATCAATAAAGAAAACCCAAACTAAGGGAAAATTGGAAATGAAACACTTAGCAATTCAAGCAAGTATCTCAGAGACAAGCCTTACCAACAGAATACAAGACATGAGGCAATAAATACAAGATAAAAAAATTGATATCTTGGTCAAAATAAATGTTAAATCTCAAGGAATTAAGGCATAAAACATCCAGAAAATCTAGAATACTAGGGAAAATATGAGTTCTACTAATAATAGAAAGAAAGGAAGGAGAGGAAACTCAGGACAAAGGCACAGAAAATTATTTTCAACAAATTCATAGAAGAAAATTTCCCGAACCTAATAAAAAAGGTGATTTTCAAGATTCAAGAAGCATACAGAACACCAAAGGAACTGGATCAGAAAACCAACTCCTCACAGCATATTATAATCAAAACACTAAGTGTATAAAACAAAGAAAGAATACTAAATGATTCAAGGGAAAATGATCAAATAAAATATGAAGGCACATTTATGAGAATAATACTTGACTTTTTAATGGAGACACTAAAAGCCAGAAGGGCCTGGATGAATGTTGCACAAATTTTAAGAGATTACAGATAACAGCCCAATAACTATACCCAGAAAAACCTTCGGTCTCAATAGATGGGGAAAGAAAAACATCCAACCATAAATCCAAATTTAAGTAATATCTATTGACAAACATAGCTCTATAAGATACGCTAGAAGGAAACCATCAATCTGAAGAGGTTAATCTCATCCAGCAAGGAATAAATAACCTCAGACAAGCAAATCAAATGAATTTGGGTAAAACCTATTTTACCCAACAACATTACTAATAGGGATCAACAAACATTGCTCATTGATAAGTTTCAATATCAATGGTCTGAATTCCCCAATAAAGACACAGACTAACAGAGTGGATCAAAAAAACAAGTTCCAACCTTCTGCTGAATCCAAGAAACAAAACTTGACATCACAGATAGGAAATATTCAAAGCAAAGGGACCTAAGAATCAAGCCCGCACTGGGTGGTAGTGACACAAGACTCGGGAGGCAGAGGCAGGCAGGTCTCTGTGAGTTTGAGGCCAGCCTGGACTACAGAGTGAGTCCCAGGAAAGGCTCCAAAGCTACACAGAGAAACCCTGCCCCCTCCATAAAAAAAGCCTATGTAGCCATTTTAATATCTGGCAAAATAGACTTCAGATCAAAACTACTCAGGAAAAAATGAGATAGGATATTACGTACTCCTTGAAGGAAAAATCCACCAAAAGGATATTGCAACTCTAAACATCTATACACCAACCACAAGAGCACCCACATTCATAAAAGAAACACTGCTACAGCTAAAAGCACGTACTGACCCACACTCAGTAACAGTGGTTGACTTCAATATCCAGGTCTCACCCACAGACAGATCATCCAGACAAACACTAAACAGAAAAATGCTGCACCTAAATGATGTCATGGACCAAATGAGCCTGACTTAAATTTACAGAACATTTCATCCCAATACTAAAGAATATACCCTCTTCTCAGTAACTCATAGAAGTTTTTCAAAATTGGGGGGGGGAGAAAATCTCAATAGATATTTAAAAAATTAAAAGAATACCTTGCTTCCTCTTTGATTGCCATGGATTAAATCTGGATAGAAACAACAGAGAGCTTATAAATTCATGGAAATTGAACAACGCACTGGTGAATGAAACATGGGTCAAGATAGAAATTAAGAATGAAATTAAAAACTTTAAAAATTGAATGAAAATGAAAACACAACTACCCAAATTTATGGGACACAATGAAAGTGATTGTTTGTTTGTTTGTTTTTCGAAACAGGGTTTCTCTGTGTAGTTTTAGTGCCTGTCCTGGATCTCATTCTGTAGACTAGGGTAGCCTCAGACTAACAAAGATCCACCTGTCTCTGCCACCCAAGCGCTGGGATTAAAGGCGTGTACCACCACCACCCTGCTTATGAAAGTAATTCTAAGAGGCAATTTCATAGCACTAATTGTCCACATAAAAATAAATGGATATATCTCATATTAGTAACTTAATAGCACTCCTGAAAGTTCTAGGGGGAAGTAGAAGAAATAAATCCAAAAGGTGTAGGCAGTAAGCAATATCAAACTCAGGGCTGAGATCAATGAAACAGAAACAAAGAAGACAATATAAGTTATAATAAAACAGAATTTGTTCTTTAAAAAAGAACAAATTGACAAAAGAAACAAACAAAATTGGCAAAACCTTAGCCAAATTAACTAAAAGGCAGCTAAAGAAGATACAATTAACAAAATTAGAGATGAAAAGTAGAACATAACAGACACCAAGGATACTCAGAGTCATAACAGCATACATACTTTAAAAACCTGTTTTCCACCAAATTGGAAAATCTGAAAGAAGTAGATAATTTTCTTCATATATACCACCTACTATCAAGAAAAGATAAGCAATTTAAGCAGACCTATAACTACAAGTAAAGTAAAAGAAATAATTAAAAGTCTACAAACCAAAAAAAGGCCAGGATTAGATGGATTTAATGCAGAATTCTACTAGGCTTTCAAAAAAGAATTAATGCCAAAGCTCCTCAAATTATTACACAAAGTATAAACATGAGTAACATTACCCAGTTCTTTTTACAAGACCACAGTAGCCCTGATCCCTAAGGTACATTAAGACACAGCAAAGAAAAAAATTAAAATAAATTTCCCATTTGATCATAAATGCAAAATTCTCAGTAAAATGCTTGCAAACTGTATCCAAGAAGAGGCAAAAAAACAAAGCCATCATCCAGCATGATCAAGTAGGCTTCATGCCATAGATAAAAGGATCTTTCAACATATAGAAATCAATAAATGCAATCCACACTGAAAGAAAAACCAACACATGTTCATCTCAATAGATACAAAAATGTCTATGAAAAATTGCAATGCCACCTCATGAAAAAAGTTATGGCGAGTTTAGGGATGCAAGGGAGATACCTCAAAATAATAGAGCCAATTTGAAGGGCCCACAAACAACATCAATCTAAATGCAGACAAACTCAAAGCATCTCTACTAAAATCAGAAGCAAGACAAGGTTGTCCACTCTCTCCATACTTACATAATATAGTACTAGAAGTTTTAACTACATCAATAAGTCAATTGACAGATATCTAGGGGATACAAATAGCAAGGGAAGAAATCAAATTGTCCTTATTCACAGATGATATGATTGTATACTTAAGTGACTCTAAAAATTCTATCTGGAAAATTATACAGCTGATAAACACTTTTAGCAAAGTAAAATATACCAAATTAACACACAAAAATCAGTAACCTTCACATATACAAACAGACTGAAAATGAAATTGAGAAACAACACTTTTCACAATAGTTTTAAACAATATAAAATAACTTGGGATAGCTCTAACCAAGCAAGTGAAAAACTTGCATGATAAAAAATTTTAAGACATTGAGGAAAGAAACTGAAGAATATCTCCAAAGATGGAAGGATATTCCATGTTCATTTCAGTAAGATTAATATAGAAAAAAATGGCATTGTGTCTAAGCATAGATTCAATGCAAACCCCATAAAAATTCCAAAATAATTCTTCACTCTTCACAGATTTTTTTTAAAGGACAATTCTCAGCTTCACACAAAAACAAAAACAAAAAAATAGGATAGGAAAAACCATCTTAAACAATGAAAGAACTGCTGAAGGTATTGCCATTCATGATCTTAAATTTTACTGCAGAGCTATAAAAATAAAAACAACATGATAATGGCATAAAACTGGCACACTGATAAATAAAATTGAATTGAAGACCCAGACAGACTAGGAGAACACTCCTCTATTGCTGGTGGGAATATAAACTTGTACAGCCACTACAGAAATCAGTGTGGTGATTCCTCAAGAAGATTAGAATAGATCTACTCCAAGACCCAGCTATAGTATAGTTTACCATATTCGCAAAGGACACTTCATCCTCCTGTGGAGATATTACCCAACTATGTTCATTGCTGCTTTATTCATAACAGCCAGAAATTGGAAACATAATAAATATTTGTCAATGAATGAATGGATAAAGAAAATGTAGTATATTTACACAATGTCGTATTACTTGGCTGTTTAAAATGAAATTTGCAAGAAATTGGATGGAGCTCAAAAAAAAAAAATCATCCTGAGTGAGGTAACCCAGTTACAGAAATACAAATATGTAATGTATTTGCTCATATGTGGATTTTAGCTGTTAATTCTTTGGTGAGCAAGATACAATCTGTATAACCATAGGAGTTACTTATTGAGTAAGGGGATGGGTGGGAGGGGGGATCTCCCTAGGAAGGGGAAATAGAATAGATAGCTATGACTAGACACAGAAGGACAGGAATAGTAGGATCAAATGGGGAGGAAGAGGTAAGAAGGGTACAAGGGAGGAAATATGGGGAAGAACTGATAAACCTAAAGACAATTTGTGGAGTCATATCAAAACTTAATACAGTAGAGGCTCTGTAAAACACGTACATGTACGAAGGCAATCTAAATGAAAGTCTCACACAGCAGGAGACATAGCCCCAGTAGGACATATCCTGTGGCCAAATGGAGCATCTATTGCCAAGAATGTTACATCTAATTGAGTCCTTGGACAAAGGGGCTCCATGAGAACCCCAAACAACCCACAAACTGACAGTGAGTTCCCATTGCTGGAGACAACATCAATATAACTAATTGAACATGCAGAAATTGAACTGGTGCCTATCTGGAATCTTCACCTTGAGGGACTAGTGCCCATGGTACTGGAAGATGCTCTGTACCCTACCAAAGGAGAAAGGTAAACATCAACTCCATTACAAAGTCTCTGATCTACAATGATAACCTGCCTGCAAGATACACTTGGGCCATAGTGGCACAAAGCTTGTGGGGGTAACCAACCAATATATGATTTGATTTAAGGCCCACTAGATGAGATGGAACCCACACCTGAAAATTTTCATGTGGTATAGAACCAGTGACCAGATTGGCCAAGGACCTAGAGAAAAATCAAATAGTACTGTTCTGCTAAAGGAACATGGCCATAAAATGAATCCTAGTGACATTTTTGCTATGCTCATAAACCAGATTCTTTTGCTCAGCCATCATCAATGAAGCTTCTTCTTGCAGTAGATGGGAACAAATATAGAGACTCCACAGCTGGAAAATGTACAGTGAGAGAGAGAGAGAGAGAGAGAGAGAGAGAGAGAGAGAGAGAGAGAGAGAGAGAAATATCTTGGAACTCTATGTCCTAAATGGGGTATCTTGTATATATTTGGTTGTGAGCCTAGTCTTTAATGACTGAGCCATTTCTCCAGCACTAAATGGGGTATCTATCAAATCCCTCCCCTCAAGACTCAGGGAACCTTGTGAAATAAAAGGTAGAGAGAGTGTAAGAGCCAAAGGGGATGGAGGACACTAAGGAAGCAAGGCCTTCTAGATACAACAGGACTGGATGCACTTATGATCTCACAGAGACTGTGGCAGTATGCACAAGGCCTACATGGGTCTGATCAAGATGGGGCCCAGTGCTGGAAGGAAGAGTGGACATGTGCCCCAGAAGCTATGTCTAATTGATAACCACTGGCAACTGAAAAAAATCAGTTCTTTCTGATGGAGTCTCAGTGGGGAATCTCAGAGGAGTTGGTTGAGGGAAAACCATGATCAGAATATATTGTATGAAAAGACATCTATTTTCAAGAAAAGAAAGAAAAAAGAGGGGATATGGGAGGGTTCAAAGGGAGAAAGGGAGGAAAGGTTAGGGAGAAAGTTGTAGTTGTAATACCATATCAAAAAGAAAGGAAGGAAGGAAGGAAGGAAGGAAGGAGAGAGAGAGAGAGAGAGAGAGAGAGAGAGAGAGAGAGAGAGAGAGAGAGAGAGAACTAGCAAGAGTGTCCTGGAAGAACAAGGAATGAATGAAACAAGTTTAATTCCATAAGAAGAGATCAAAGTACATATATAGACATCTATGCCTTATTAATTAAATGAACTTAGAAAGAGGAGTAGATTCATATAAAAGCCTAAATATAAGAACTACATGACACATAGTGCCATATATAACACACTATACTTATTGTATATTGGAGCTCATTGAAATCGCCTTGACACTATTAAAATTGTTCAAACTAGAATCCATAGGCTGTTCTGAACCTAGTTGTGCAGTGAGCAGAAGGCAAGCTTGGGAACAGGAACTGAACTAGCATCCTAGTGATTATTTCACACGACTGACTTCAGGCTTTCTCTGCTTTAAGAAGAGATGGGATGTTATACACACCTGTATCCAGTAACAGGCATCTAAATCAGGAGCTCATCCTGGCCTCCAGAACTGGCTGTCTTAACACTCTAGTTGAGAAAATACTATGAAAAATTAGGTTTGAATTTCCTCTGTCGCTTTACTAGTATCTACTTTCAGGACAAAGGTCAACTTGTTTTATTAATATTGAAGAATTCATTGTGAGATCATAGAATAAGCAAAAGTAATAATGTCAATTTCAATAATAAACAACTGTGTTTTTTAAGGAAACTACATACTGATTGCTTTTAATGTCCTGTCAAATCCTTTAGTGAGTGCCTCATAAATGGAAGAAGGATACAATTTAAAGCCAGATGTACTGTTTTATATGAATTAAAAGCTATTATCAACTGTTTTATTTTACATTGAATTTCAAGTTAAGTCCACCTACATATTAAGATATGAAAGCATACTTACACCTACCTGGTATCTCACTTTTACTTTTGCTGTGTTTCACTTTTTACTTTATTCTCAAATTGAGATATATCATTTCCAGATTATTAATATTTTTTCCTGAAACCTAGGGCGGATTTTAGAAGTTTCCTCATGCTTCATCAGCTCTTAACTTCATATATTGTTTTTGTTCTGATCTTGCTTCTAGCACTTTACATTTTTCCTATTTTCAAATTACTTTTTTATTTTTCAACTCCTCTGTAATTTTCAAGGCTTAGCATTTTGTTTTTCAAACTTATTTTAGATAGTTATGTTTAAATTTTAATTGATTTTAAAAATACATTCATTATTGTATTTCATCACTGAAAAACACAGAAACTTACTTCCTCTGGTTTGGGAAAACCAAAGAGTATTTACTTAACATAAAGCAAGATAATAAATGGGCATCTTTGACATTTCTGTCTGAGTCCATTTGCTTTATTCTCATAGTATTTGTCTTTTTACATCCATGTTAGCCATGACATGCATTAGGAGGCTATGCCTGCACAATTCTACTGCTTTCATCAACAGAAATATCTGTATGATTCTACAGGATCAGTAGTACCAGGATAACAGTGTTCATGTCCCCTGGCCTCTGTTCATCCCTTACTCAAGTTGAAATACTTTGCTATACAACTTTGATATTATACGATAGGCTGCTAAATGTAACGTTTTGTCTATACTGTTCTGATACAACATTGGACTGATCTATGTTTATCATTTTAGCAATGAAAAAATGTTACAAACAGAATAAATGGAGCGAATCCTATTTATTGTCATGCATTAACATGTGCTTTTATCTGACTGAATATAATTCACATTACATTTTCCAGCAAAGGATACAGAAAAATGACTAAGATTTGATCAACCTGAACACTCTTATTGACTAGAGAGGGAAATAAGATGCAAAGTACATATAATAAAGCAGAAAATTATGCAAATTTTAAGACAATAATTTAGAAACACTCTCTAGGAGGTGAACAAAGGAAAAGTTTTGAAGCATTAAAGGTTGCTTGTTGAAGAAAGATGGCATTTGCATAGAGATTTAATGAATGGATGGCGTTTTGAATGGGTATTGGGAGGAAGGGTAGCTTTCCAAGCAGAATGAAGAGTGAGAAAGACATAGAGATACATAAAAGGCAGTTCAAGGGTGGTTCAATTTAAGAATTACCTAGTGAAGTAGGGAATGGAGAGATGCATGTAGCCTAATAAGATATTTAAAGATCCCCAGGGATTTATGATTGAGAGGAAAGACTGACATCTCTAGAACTTATTGAATTTCTTTATTGACCACTATTTATTGAAGCCATACTGTATAGCAAACAATTTTTGAAGGTCTCCTATGATGTAATCTTAAAATAATTTTATTATGTAAGTGTTCTTTATTCCATTTTATAGATATAGGAAAAAATAAAGGAATAAAATAAAACTGATAAAACTTGAGTCATTAATAGAATAGCTTCCCTGAGCCAAGTTTCCAATGCACTTCCTGTGTCAGAAGCCTAGCATGATTACAGAGAGGAGGGAATAGAAGAAGCTGAAAATGGACAGTGGAAACATTGCTGTTCTCTACAATCTTTTTAAAACCCAAGAGAAAGGTAATGGGAGCTTGCTGGGTAAGGTTGAGTCAGGTATTTTTGTTTCCTTATTAGATTGTTCCCTCCAAAAGCACCTAATGAGCAGGTGTGTAGGAAAATATTCTATAAAACTACCTTCAAAGCACAATCTCGACTTCTGTGAAGGTGTAATTACATACATGTGACTGTCAGGATCCCCTTCCTCTCCTCTCTGTCTGCCTCCTCCTTCTTCCTCTCTCTTCCTTCTCTTTTTCCCTCCCCCTCCGTTTGTACCCTCCTCCACCACTTCTCTCAGCAGTAAGGCCTGAAGCTACATGGTCCGTGCTTGTTACTCTCAATACAATAGTCAGCCTTGTTCAATCAAAGTGTGACGGATGCATGTAGAATCATGAATGACTTGAGGAACTCAATGGAAAAACAATGAGTGCATAGGGTTAGAGAGGAAGATGGGAAGGAAGGAAATAAAAAAAGCAAATGTGTATTTCAGAATATGGGATCACAAGGACTGAACATTGAGTAGGGGGCACAAAAGGCACCCACTAAGAGAAAAATGCATAACTTTGTTTTCAAGGCTTTATTCCACAGCATTGAACAACAACCTCAGCAAGTTTCATGAATTTTGACAACACCTTGTGTTTCTTTTTTATTGAAAATAGAGTACTCTCTCATACAATACATCCCAACCACAGTTTCCCTCACTCCACTCCTCCTAGCCTCTGTCTCTCTCTGTGTGTCTCTCTGTCTCTGTCTCTCTCTGTCTCTCTCTGTCTCTCTCTGTCTCTCTCTGTCTCTCTCTCTCTCTCTCTCTCTCTCTCTCTCTCTCTCTCTCTCTCTCTTTCCTGTCTCTGTCTTTCTCTCTCTACAATGTCTGGCTGTGGGTGTCTGCATCCATTTCCATCTGCTGCAGGAGGAAGCCTCTCTTATAATGACTAGACAACAGATTGATCTGTGAGAATAGCAGAATATCATTAGGAATCATTTCTTTAATTTTTTTAAAGACTATTCATGTTTGGTTCTACCCTAGGTCTTTGGGCTGTCCTTTCTCCAATTTCTGGCCATCCAAGCAGTGCCAGGCATGAGCTCCCTCTTGTGAAGTAGGCCTCAAGTTATTGGACAACATCCTCTTTTAATATTTACTTAAGTCTTATTGCATCTTGTTATACCATGTTCATCTGATACTCTGAGAGGCCTGTTCTTTTCTAAAGAAAGACAGAGGAGACAAGGATCTGTGGGCAGGGAAACTGGTAGGACTACAAGGAGGGGAAATTGTAGTCTGGATGTATTGAAAACAAAAGTAAACCTAATCATGTACAATACTTGCTAAAATTCACTAAAACTAGTTAGTTTAGCTTCCCAGAGGTATTTTGTTGTTGTTGTTTTTGTTTGGGTTTTTTGGTTTTGGTGTTGTTGTTGTTGTTTGGTTTGGATTTTTATGTTTTTACTGTTTGTTTCTTTGTTTGTTGTTTGTTTTGATAACCTTAAAATGAGATTGGTCATGATTGTTTCCACCATAATTATGGTCTTAGATAATCACTGACTGTCGTATTCTATTAGTATCTCTTTAGTCACTGTTCCTCCCTCCCTCCCTTTCTTGTTATCTTCTCCCCAACTTCCTTCTTTTCATCCATGCTTCTTGTCCTCTCTTACATTAATGTCAGGTCCTTCAGGATGTCTCAAACAGTCCTGAATAGGGAGGTGAGGATTGAGAAAAAACAGATAGAAAAATATAGTGACATAAAAGAAAAACCAGAGACACAGGATAGGTTCAAGAGGGCTCTCTGTCAATACCGCAGCAGCCCCCAGTTTATTTCTCATTGCCTTTTTATACAGAAGTAAGGAGGGCAAAATACCTCCTACTTTCATGGACACTATAGTTCAAGTAACAAACAAGCATAAACACCTCCTAATTCTCAAGACATCTTGTGACCACGCCTTTGGCCAAACATCCTGTTATCCAGCCTTGAGGAGACATCTGGTAACCATTCTTTTGGCCAAAAATCTTGTTATCCAGACTTAAGGAGCAAAGACAAGCTTGAGCTCTCTGACCTTGAGTCAAGACGGAATGAAGCCACAAACTGGAGTCCCTGTAGGCTCCCACACATTAAAATCAAACAACTTTCAAAGAATAGTAGGGACCATAAAAACTGTTTGAAACCAAAAAACTTACTCATCATGACTGATGCCAAGGAAACAATCTAAATGCTGGCTCTTTTTTCACCCTAACAGACGGATCCAGTAGTCAAGAAGTATTGAAATTAATAGCACCAATTTTCTACCAGAATAAAATTCTCTTGTAAAATCTAATGGAAAATAGGATAAGAATTCTCAATCAATAAATTAATAATCATGCCAATAAGAAAAACAAGTGTATTACAGAGTTCCAAATTCTGCTAAGTATGTTAAGATGGGGTGACAGAGCTGGAGGACTGATAGAATGAGTAATTCTGGCTAATTACTACCAATGTGTTCTTATCTTACCTACAAGTGGGAAGTTATAATAGTGTAATTCAAAATGAGGAGTTAAGGAAATGTTTGCTATATTGGGATAATAGAGAGACTATTTGTGGATTTGGCAACATATAGCATATTTATTTCTATATGGGTTTTTTTTGGACCTGCAAGCAATGCCTCGTAAAATGTATATTGCTCATCTGTTTATGAAGTAAAAACTAAAGCTTTCACTTTAATAATTTTACCTTAAAAATCATGGGAGTGGTAATATGGTCACATAATGAAATGTAGTGCAAATAAAAATTCTGCCCTGTTCCTTAGTAACATATATAGAACTTGTCTATAGCAACAATTCTGAAAGTTTCCCCACGGAAAGGAAATGTAATAATCTGAAATTCAAGAAATGTCTCATACAAAATGAAAAATGATTTCAAGGCTGTGCAGTTGGAGAATTGGCTCTCAGTGATGCATAATGTGCTCAGGACTTAACTGTTTCACAGTTCTGTGACCTTCAATAAAATAACATCCGTAATAATTACAATAGCTGTAATATGAATACACAATTGATGCCCATCAGACACCACAGCTCAGCAAAGCTCTTATTGTTTCTCTCATGCCCACACATTTGTGAAAGGGGCGTCACAAACTTCATATTTATTTTTCTAAAATTATGTTAATTTCTTATTTATTTCAGGCGTTACTAGAGACTCAAAATTTACTGCGCACTCAGGTTGCAAATTTTACCTTCAACCTTGGATTTTCAGGGAAGTTTTACCACACAGGTAAGAAGTAGCTTTGTGTTCCTCAGGCAGCTACATATAAATAGGATAGAGAACTTTAAATATTCCATAAGTAGTAGACATAGGATGTCTATATTGATTATGGGGGAGGGGAAAATTGGGTGCACTGTATGAGTAGCTAGATCCAAACATCAAAGAGTTTATTTACTTGGCAAAAAACTTCTAAATTCAAAGGCAAAAGAGATAGAGCATTGACTTTAGAACTCTGTAAGAGGAACTATCATTATTATGCAAAGTGTGACTGCATTCTTTTGTCTGTGTCATGTAGGCAAATGCACAGTGTAGAAACAATGATGACAGCAGCACCACTAAGATGAACAGAACTGGGCAGAATCTTTGGCCATCAAATGGTTGAGTGATAAATACTTTGGTATATATTATTTTAATGGGATATGGATTTTATAGGCTCAAAGAAATACAGTTGACTCTAAAGGTCAACTTGTTGATTTACCTTCCTGTGAATTTTTTTCCTAAAATTATATTTGCTTAATAGAGCTGATATCTATTAAAATCCTCACAATCAGTCATGCATTTTTCCCACCTCTTTCTAATTATCTTTCTGTTTATTCCCAGCCCCTCAACAGACTCTCAAAACAGGCTTGGTGTTTACATACTTTATGTTCTCCTGTGCTTTACTTCTTTGCACCCTCACATTCAGATTTTGACTTTTACCTTCAGAATATTAGTATTGTGCCATGTTACATTAGAGTACAGAGAACTATGTACATAAAATTTATTGTCTTACACTGATAGAGAAATGGTAACAAATTATGTGTTGGGGCCTCTGTAAAGAGGACATTCAAGATCTGTAACTATGTGTGCATTTGGCTGTAAGTTAAATGCTTTGTTTACAATGTTAAATTATAGGTTCACAGCATCGTAGAGGAAACATTTCATGATCATCTTTATGCACTTATACAGCTTATTGACTCATTAACAATATCCCACCAAAGGTAGCCTGTAATCATCCTAGGAGCAGCTTGTTTACTTTCACTATGGTTTATTAGGAGAGTAAAGTGGAAATGGCTTATTTCCCCCCCCCCCCCCCCCCCGGTGTATGTTAGTTGAACTTTTTGTTATACTTTGAAATATTTAAATTTGTTTAAAGCAGTAGATGGGAAATTAGTACTTAACTAGTTGATAAATCAAATAATTGTATACCTTAAGGGGCATTTGAAGAGAGATTGGGTCATCATCCCTTCACAGGCGAGGCAATTCTAACTTATGATTTTGAAAATCACCATGATTTTGCAAATCTTCTTCAAAAGCTTCCTTAAGAAATGAGTTCAGCCTTAAGAAGCTCGAACTATGAAGTCATAAAGCAGATAACTGTGTTTGCTCATTGCGGGGAATAAAGCTGTGAGATTACTTGGAGTTCATATACAAACAGTACTATTTTGTCTTAAATAGCTTCATAGTGTAAGCAAATCCATCCTCTTGGATATCTAGATAATCACCTCAGTTTTTATTTCCTTCTCATGCTTAGACATATTAAACCTGCCTGACAAGTTCAGAGTTAATGTTGATAGAAGTTATGGTACTTCTCATTTCTTCTTTATCATCCTGAGCATGTGTATAGTACATATCCATTAGGAAATAAACAGGATGGTTTTAGTTAATATTTTAAAAATGTTTATTAAAATATTCCCCCCAAAACACGTTTTAATTATATCATTTAAACAGACTTCATTGACTCTGAATTGGAACTAGCCTAGCAAAAAAAAAAAAAAAAAAGAAAGAAAGAAAGAAATGATGATGATAGAAGAAACATTCCATAATGTGATGCTGCGGTGATGGCTCCCTTAGCAAATAAGACACATGTAGGTATAAATACATAAATCTTAAGAATTTAATTTTCTCCACATAAATATAATTTTACTTAACTGCTCTGTTGTGTTGTCTAAAGGAATACATAAAATCATTTTTCAAGAGTGTAATCATATTATGTTGAATTCATATCAATGCATTTAAGCTTCAGACATTTCCTCAAGTGCTGAATGCTGTGATACCCTCTATCATAAAGGCATACCTCATCTCTGGCTAGTCACAATTTTATCTGGAGATTTAACCTTATAGAAGAGCAGGTTGAAAGCCAAGGAAGTTCATTCCTTCTTTGTGCGTGTGGCTGTGATGTGTAACCATTTTCTCCCAGGACAGTCTGATTTCCCAGTACATGAGGATACTGGTTGATAGGCTTCATTATTCTGAAGACACTTACTCTCATGTTTCTAGTGTAGCAGTGACTACTGCTGCATGGGTTAGACTTCGTCATTTCTTTGTCTTTCTCATGTGTTCTTCTTTATCCACCTCTCTCACCTTTATGTTAAAGCCAGTCTCATCCCAAAATGACATATTACTAAAGCTTCCCTGAAAGTTATTTGTCCACTGATTAAAAAGAAAAAAAAATGAAAGTGGGAAATTTAGGATGAATTCTTTTTAGTCTGAAAATGTTTACATCTTAATTGAAAATACACCATGAAAGCTCCACCAAATGGAAACCCTACCCCTGAGTATGGCCACCTTCTAGGAGAGCTGTGCATTTTAGCTTTCACTGGACATGATTTCTAGTGAGCACTATTGCTGTTATTATAATTTAATAACAAATTAGACCTAATCCAATCAATAATTGTCATGAATAATGTTTGGAAATTGGTTAAAATTGTTTTCCCAGGTTGTCACTTTTACTCCCTAAAAATTGACTTCATTAAATATGTGTTAACATCAAAGATAAAAGAGGGGAAGTCGCTGTCTTAGTTTTGTGATTTTTTTTTAACTCTTCCATATACACTATGGATTAAAAGACCAGATGTTAGAGACAGATGGGTTGTGTTGAAATCAGGCTTTGACACTTTATCAACTATATAAACATATACAAGCTATGTAACCTCTCTGTACCTCAGTTTCCAAATTTAAAAAAGATGATAATATTACCTACCATACGTGTAGTTGTAAGTACTCATTATTAGTAATTTGGAAGTAATTTGTATGAGAATAAAGGTCTGTGGAATACTAATTTAAATCTGTTTTCTAATTTGGGGATAGTAGACATCTGTTAATATACATTTTATTCACTAACAAGAATCAACATATGGTTAGTATAGGTGGTTTTTGTTAGGTTTCAAGCCTGGAACAAATGACTCAGGTGTGTATTTAACATCTCAAAGCGGACCTGGTCAGACAGGTTCTACTTGCATCCCTCAGTCCCTATCTATTACAGGATCCTCTTGACTAGTATAACCCAACCCCTCCTCTTCTCCAGCATAGGGGGCTGGGCTGCTCTTCCTTATACAATCCAACCGTTTTGGTTACCTGCCCTCTTTGTACATTTGGGCCTCCTAGCCACTGCTCTGGGTCCCCCTGCCCTTCCCTCCCTTCCCAACTCCCCTCTCTCTTTACTTGGCTCCTTCTAATCAGGGCTACTCTGAGCTCTCCCAGATGTGTCTACCTCTGGCTATGCATTCCCACAGATATTTAATCAGCTTTCTCCTCCACCATAACTAAGAGCACTCTTGTTTCCTTTTCCTTTTCATTCATCTATATATTCACCTATGGGAGGTCATACCAGGTATTGAATAAAAGAAAAATTTTTAAAAATATGTCTTCACACTTAAAAATTAGAATATTTCATGCATAATGAGCATATTTTTGTATAAAAGAGATGAAACAGCCAATGGAATGTTTTGAATCTTATTTTACTCTTACAACTTTACCTTTAATCTGTTAATCTATAGTCCAAATCTTGCTTTTAAAAAAGCATTGTTTATTGAGGCCATGGCTGTAGATTAGTTGTAGAGCACTTTCCTTGTGTTCAGAGTTCAATCCTTAGTAATGAAAAAGACAAAATCAAAAACCTTGTGTGGATAGATTTAAAGAGCTTTTAGAAGCATGTCATTATCTCAAAGCAACGATCCAGCAAAATTGATGACAAGAAAAATCTTTTGTAAACTTTACTCTGACTTAAAATGTATGTTTTAGGAAACAGAAAAGGTTTAAAAAAATGGATCGTATTTTAAAAAGTACAAAACCTACTTTATTTTATATTAATGATCATTTAGACATAATTTTGTCTTAGTTTAGGTTTTATTGGAACACAGCCAATTTAATACCTTTAACTGGTATCTATATGGTCATTGTGAACTACAAATAACATTTTTGTCTAACTTAAGCATCCGTGAGTATTGAAAAAATATGTGCTTTGACTGCCAAAATATAGTATTTTCACTTATAATGCAAATTACCTAAAATTCTACTGTGTTCTACCAGCATGACTTGCTATCATATTTTTCATTAAACTATATAGAGTGTCAAAGGTCAGCCTCATGTGGCTTTGGATTATATGACCAGCATAAAATAAGAGCACGGTTGGTAGAAATTAATCTAGGATATTTAAAAAGCAAGAAGCTTAAAAAATGTCACTTGCGACCTTGTCTAGAGTATTTGTCAATTAGCATAACCTTTGATACAAAATTGTTGATATTTTATGATCAGCCATTCAACTGTTTATATCAATATTCTACAAATTGAGCAATTGACCTTGTTCCTGGTCAAGGAAGCATTCTGTGCTTCCTGCCACCTACAATAATGATCAGTAGAGCTGAAAGGGAATGAAATATTTCCTAAACCCTCTACGCTCAGAGAAAAAGTCTGGTTTTATTTGGTGAAAGAAAGCAATTCTTTCATCATTTGTGATGTAAGTGACTCTTTCAAATGCACAGCTCAGTCTGTTTAATTATGGAGATAAGAAACACTTGTAGCATCAGCAGTTC
This sequence comes from Onychomys torridus, assembly GCF_903995425.1. Taxonomy (NCBI): domain Eukaryota; kingdom Metazoa; phylum Chordata; class Mammalia; order Rodentia; family Cricetidae; genus Onychomys; species Onychomys torridus. The sequence goes on from NC_050448.1 coordinate 100,941,230, forward strand.
ACCAGTGGAAATGGGAAATGATTCTTAGCTTGGATTTCAACATTAGATGGTCTTAATACACAAACATAAGTCAATGACCTTGGAGTCTGATACCAACAGTTTTAGACAACTTATGGAACTTATGAATGTTGTATACCCATCTCATTCACAGGATTTCATAAATTTCTAAACTTCATTAACCCTGTATGATATGAGGCTGCTAAGGTCATTGACTTTTTAGGAAGGCAAAATTAAGTCTTTTTAATTGTCATTGTTCTAGGAAAGTAGCATGCTACAGTATAGCTTAGTAGATCCAATGTTTGTTTGTAAAAGGTGTGATCTGTGCAGGCTGAATCTTTAAGAATGTGTAAAAATGTCAATTAAAAGCAATTAAACATCAGCTGGCTTGATTTTCAGAAGATGTTTGTAGTCTATGCACGTCTGTCTGGAAGTCAGAACATGAAGTGCTTTCAACAATTGATCTCATTGACTCATTACTAAGACCTTATGGCAAAAGTATTTGCATCCTTGTTTTAAACCAGGAAACTGGGACTCAGATTTATACCTCTTCAAAATCAAACAGTTAATTTTATAGGAAAGAAGAGACACTGTTCTGGGAACTGAATCCAAATTGCCTTATCCACTTCATATTATTTCTTCCATGACTGTGGACATCTTTTTTATGGAACATGCAAATGGAACATTTTAAGAAACATTTAAAATAAAATTAATACATAGGCCCTTAATTTAATAAACAGCAAAAAATTAAACACCCACTTGTTAAATATATTGTGTTATGAAAGAATAAACCAAACAAAAGCACACTAGAAGCCAGAACATTTTTAGATTTCTCATATAGTTTAGGATTTTGAGAATATATAACAATGATTGCATGACTAAATTCATAACATTTTAAAAATTTGTCTAAATTTTACTAAATTATGTAAAATACATATAGCTATATACAGCAAAGATCTTTCTGGAGAGCTGCAATATGATAAATACACTTAAAAAATTTTTTTTCTGTTTTTCTTTCAGTTGTAGTATCACGGTGCCCTTCACTTCTGTTTCTTTCAGTTGTAGTATCACGGTGCCCTTCACATGCATTGGACTGAAAACTGCTTCTAAAATGAGAAAGATGTACTAATTTTCAACTCATTCTCAAATCAGGTTTCTTTTAGAAACAGAAGATTTATTGTTAAGGTTTTATGAAATTCTTAGGGTTTATTAAACCTTTATTATAAAACATAAATAAAAGCAATGTTGTGTTAAAATTGGAGTTCTCTGTGCATAGAATTAACTAGAAATATAAAGAAGCAACAGGACTTACAGGAAAACCGTCCAGTTTTAAATTAAGATTGAAAGGTTGTAAAGAAGAATCCAAAGGTAGTTTCCACTGGTTTATTCCACAGGATAACTGTGTAGCTGTTCTATATTTTATTTTATTTTGCCTCTATAGATTACTTGTGTTTTCCACATTCCTTCAATAAGTTCATGACATTTTCACAATTAAGAAAATGCATCAAACTATCTACTCAGTTTCATACACACATACAGGATATTTGAGAAAAAGAAGTGATCCTCTCTAATCAAATTCCTTGTATACAGTAAGAAATCATTGTAAATTATATGTGTTTGTGTGTGTGTGTATGTGTGTGTGTGTGTCCTTATTGTTTGTTCCAGCATGTGCTCACAATTCTCAACACCCTCAGGAATGAGTAGACTTAAACTGCCACTTTCATTAGCAGTACCCATCACACCATATTCATGCCCATTGTCTCAGATGTAACTTTGACTAAACTCATTCTTGTCTGTTTAGAGAATAGCATGAAGAATTAAATAAATCTTACAAAAACAAGGTCGCCATTGAAACCACTGTCACCTAATGTTTTACAGGAACTGCAGAGGAAGATGAAGGAGATGACCTTCTGCTGCGGTCTGTGGATGAGTTCTGGTGGTTCCCTCACATGTGGAGCCACATGCAGCCCCACCTCTTTCACAATGAGTCATCGTTAGTGGAGCAGATGATTCTCAACAAAGAATTTGCCCTGGTGAGTGGATTAGATTGTGGCATTTCTCCTCTATGGGTTGTGATCTAATAACAGCTTCTGAAAATAATGGACTGAGTTGAGTACCATAGAAATAGAATAGAAAAAAAAAGTCAAATGACATTACATACATTGAAGATTCCAGTTGCTTCATGACATTCTGAGCCAGGTATGTGTGTATATGCAGGTTGTGGTTACATATAGATATAAATACATATCATACATACATAAGTATATCAAATATAGATGAGTTCTCTACAGAGTAATAAAAATTGGTATATTTTAAGGTAACTTTCAGAAAGCTAACCTCTTATTGAAAGATTGTTCTAGCATCTAAAAAAAGGATACTTTCTCCATATCTCAGTAAGAATAAATTAATTTTTTCAGCAATTACCCTCAAACCTTAGTTTGTCTTTTTCACCAAGAAAATATTCCAAGCACAGACTGTAGGTTCTTGCTTCCAATTCCTCTCATTCAGTAGATTTGCAGAGGCTCAAGACTTGCATTTTCAAAACTGTTCCAATGGATACCTGGATGGTGGGAAAGGTCATCCCCATAGTCTAAAGGGGCAGACTGTTGCCTGCTCTTGTGATCTAAACTAAGAAAGCTTTTTTTCTACACATTTTTTTGATAATTGAAAATACTACTGAAGTAACTGTAACATTTTGCATCATATAAGAGTAATATCAGAGCCAGGCGGTGGTGGCACATGCCTGTAATCATAGCACTCGGGAGGCAGAGCCAGGCAGATCTCTGTAAGTTTGACGCCAGCCTGGTCTCCAAAGCAAGTTTCAGGAAAGGCACAAAGCTACACAGAGAAACCCTGTCTCAAAAAACCAAACAAACAAACAAAAGAGTAATGTCAGGAAGTTTGGATTTCCAAGCCCCTAAGGAAGATGTTATTGGAATATTGCCCCAGTCCCTCACTGTTCTAGGCTGCTTTCCCACCACCATTGTGCAGTGAAGTTGGGAAAACAGACTGCCTCATCTCCAAACATGTGCCTGTCTTGTCTTTAGAGAAAAGCTTGCCTGCTCTTGTTTTAGGTATTACTTGAGCTCTCTGTCCTTCCAAAAATGTAATAAAAGACAGAAATCTTGTCCTCAGAAAAATAGTCAGATGAGTACTCTCATGTTTGCATAGTGGGGCATGTTATCACAAAAAGTGTGGGAATCCTCCCAAATGCCTGGAGCTCTCTGTTCTGGACCCCATCATTACTACCTGCAACTCCTCTGAACTGTGCCATTGCAGAAACCTTCTGTTTTGAATTGTCATATTTGGAAGCACAGGCCTCAAATGATTACAGTGGATTCCTATAAAGTTATACCTGGTCGGTTATTATTATTTTAAAAGAACACCTTACTTTTCTCTCTAAGTTTCTAAGACAGAGTTACACCTACATATAGGTAGTCTGGACTTATAAATATGGAAACTAAAGTGAGTAAGATCATGGATTAGGGACCAAAATACCTTAATTGAAGTCTTCCTTGAATGGTTGCTTGCTGTAGTACAAATCACTTATATGTTCTGCGTCCTGGTTTCTCCTACACAAAAGAATGAGGAGAAGAGGAAGAATTACTACACAGAACTGCTTGGCAGATGTAGACATATTTCTAAATGGTCTTATTAAATTAAAAAACACAGAGCCAAATATAGGGGTGAAAGACTTAGGTCAGGGAAATAGGGAAAGTCACCAGGCAACTTTACCTTACCAACTCTGCAGCTTCCAAATGCAAGTTAATTCCTGTCTACCCACATCTATACGCCTTGCTGTTCTGCCATCTGATTTGCTTTCTCTGTTCAGTGACATCACTTCCTCTTCCTGCCCAGCTCTATCATTTCCTGTCTGCCTGTACAGACTTCCAGACCTCTATGGTTAACTAGTGTTGGAATTTAAGGCATGTGCCACCATGCCTGGTTCTGTTCCCAGTGTGGTCTTGAACACTCAGAGATCCTGCCTGCCAAGTGATAGGAGTAAAGGCCTGTGCTAACAGTGCTAACATTGCATGACTTCTGTGTTGTGCCTGGTTTTTTCCTCTAGTCTCAGGCAAGCTTTATTTATTAAAGCACAAATAAAATATCACTACAGGCAGATGCACATATAAGTTTACACTAGAGTCTAGCACTTAATAAGCCTTCTATGTGTATTGTTTGTCCAATTATCACTTTTCAAAATACACACAAATATGCTATCACATTTTGCTTTAAATAATTATATGCATATATTTTTCAATTTGGATTAATAAAAGATTTCACCTATAAGCACTATCTAAAAAATTCTATACTGATAAATAGGATTAAAAGCATTATAAGTAAATTTACCTTACTCAAAAGCAAACATGCTTATAAACACTCCTGTTTGGTTACTTTGAAAATCAAACATGTTTAATCACGTGTCTTAAATCTGCCCAACTCTGCTGCTACTCAGCAGCATGGCTCTCCAGATTTGCAGGTTATATTTCATAATTGCTGATTTCACCCATTTGAGCAATTTCTTTTTTAAAAGCCATGCTGAGAGCTCTGGAAAAGACTCCAATGTAATTTGCTTTGCAATGAATCGCTGAAGCTTTTTAGAGGCCGTTCAGAGCAATTACATTTGTTTAGTCAGTGACAAACACTAGATGCTACACTTACACCTATAAATACATTTTGTTTAAAAAAGATCTTGTTATGTGTTTCAAAATATTACAACCCAAATGAAGCTTGTTAAACACATACATTGCAGTGGCATTGTCTTTTCCTTTCCTGAGTGCAGTTCCACAAAACGCAAGACTGTTAAGCAATGTCATTGAGAGCCCTGCCTTCCCTGTCAATATGGCATGGCAGTATGAGTGCTGTCCAGTGTCAAAAAAGATTTCTTTCTTATAAAATTATTTATCTAAGTCCAGGTAACATTTTGAAAGCATCAACAATATGAAGATGGTACAGGGCAGTCGAAAGCACCAGTGAGATACTGGCAGGATAAAATTAGTCCCAACTACATGTACCAGTTCCAACAAAGTTGGCAATTTATTTAATGTCTTCATGCTTCCCTCTCTTTCCTTGAATGCTAATGGCTGTTTTTCATTCTCTACACCACAAACTTCCTTTAGATAATTAATTTACATCAACTCATCTGCCAAAGGAAGGCACTGGACCAGATAATGCCACTGATCAATTCCAGCTCTAAAATTTGTGATAACTGACAACATCAGTCCCAAAATTTGGATCAAACATCTTGAAATACTCAGCTGGCTGCAATTGTAGAAATTTTGGAAAGAGAATTTCAAACTCAATGAGCACTTATGTGAATAAATACCAAATGTACTAAATTCTTTCTTTAAAAATGTGTATTCTGACATTCCTAATTACTCCTTGGTAGAATATGTGTTATATAGGGATTGTCTGTTTCAAAATCACAGTTGTTTTCATAACATCTCCAAAAAGTATTCAAATGGAGTAATAAGACCTTGATACTGATACTTTTAGAAATATATTCTTAAAACCCAATGGCTATATCAATAGGATTTTCTGAAATCTCTCTGGATGTAGTTCATTTCCTCTTGGAACATGTTTAAAGATCATGAGAATAATATATTAAATGAGTGTTTATTTTTCCTTTCAGTATTCTGCAAGAAACTTTATAGATTTAAAGCTTTGCAGCCATTTAATCTATGCTCATGTGTAAACAGAGGCTTTTCTCTGACCTGCCTGTCCTGCACTCAGAGAATAATCACTTGGAGACTTAATATTAATTACAAAATTTTTGACCTATTAGCGCAGGTTTATTATCAACCAGCTCACACATTTTAATTAACCCATTTCTATTAATTTATGCATTGCTATGTGGCCCGTAGCTTACCAGTTCTCTGATATCTTGTTCCTTGAGAGGGTGGATCCTATCTGCCTTGACCCTACCCTTCTTCATCTCCATCTTCCTTTTGATTGTTCCACCTAAACTTATTCTGCCTTGCCATTGGCCAAACAGCTTTATTATCAGCCAGTGAGAGCAACACATATTCACAGTGTACAGAAGATGTCCCACAGCACACATAATCAATTTGTATGGGGTGGGAGGGTAGGGGATATGTGTATTCAATCCATGAGTAAAAATAACTGTGCTATGTATGTACATTTGTATGTATGTATATGATTAATATATGGATATATGTCATGGGTGTATTTATGTGTTTACACAGAAGGTGTTAATATATTGATCAGTATAATTAATCAAGATATAGTAGTAACAATGCACTTTGCTTGGTATGACAGAAAAGTGGAGATAAAATGTTTTTAAAAGTTCCTTTCTGTAATAAATCATAGATCTTTGCTGCCACTCAGTTGCGCATGTCAGTAAACACAAGCAAACGTTCAGAGATAAGAGCAAAGGCTGAAGAAAACCCGAGACACTGGGTAACATGAAAGCATCTAATGAAAAAGTGACCAAAAATCATCTCTAATTTAATCCACATCTCCATTTCAGTCACAAAGAAAGAGAATGTCTGCAGCATAAATCTGAATCATCTATTTTTACTCCACAACAGACTTGTGGGGAAAAAAAATGTGTTTGTTATTTTAAGTTTAACATGCACACTCATTAAGGATTCTCAGCCAGTGGGGCTTTTCAGTCCACTGATTATTTCAGATGAGAAAATAGCCTGAAGGGGGAAAAAACAGCATTTTGTCTTCACTGCTAACATTTTCAATAAAGATGTAGTTTCCCCATGTTTTAGTAACTAGTAAAGTATCTTGTTTTAACTAAGTAAATGGAGATTCTTAAAGTGAATGGTTTTAAGTTATACTGTTTAAAAGTTAAACATATTTATGAAATATACACATACCAATTTAATAATTAGATTGAATATTCATTAAATGATGATGTACAAGTTATTTTCATTAAAACACAAACCTGGGGCCACTGAGATGGCTCAGCGGGTAGTGTGTGTTTTGTGTAAGCATGAAGACTTAAGTTTGGCTCTCGAGCACCCATGTATAAAGTAGGATGACATAAATGTTCATCTATAATCCGTGTGCTTGGAAGTAGAGACAAGAGGATCACTAGGGCTCGGTGACAAGCCATCCTAACCAATCAGTGAATTTTAAGTTCAGTTAGAGACCTCATCTCAAAATCTAATATGGACAGCAAAAGAAGAGGGCACACAATATAATTTCCGGCCTCCAGATAAGCATAGACAGTCACATACTCACATACATATGCATACACCAAATGCACGAAAAATACAAGCTCACAAAGAGCTATCAAATAGCAACAAGGAAAATTTTAAAACATACGTCATGCTCTATAAGCTTTGTAGCTTTCATATTTAAAGTGAATGAGAGTGGAATTAAAACACTTCCTGTCATTCTATATGAGGTACAGTTTTACTGGACTATACAACATACAGCCTTGTGCAATTCAACAAATACATGTATCAAAATATGTTGTGGATGAGCAGGCTCAGATAGTGAAGGTGCTAGCCTCTAAGCCCAAGGTAGGTCCCAGAACCCACACATGTTAAAGGGGAGAATCAGTTCCTTCAGGTTGACCTCTGATCTCTCCACATATGAACACACATTTACACACACACACACACACACACACACACACACACGATTAAATAACTGTCATTTTTAGTGCTCATTGTAACCAATAGATGTTTAGGGCAAGGAATTTAGATAATGCAAGAATGTTATTTTTAATTGTGATAAGATTTGTCATTTTTAAAATTACTTTTCACAATGGATCTATGATGAACAATGCATTCTTTTCAATTTCAGAAGTATGAATACACAAGCACACAAATGACTTAGGTCAAACAATGACAGGTATCAAACAACCAGAAGCCCTGAGGTGTAGAGGAAGAAACTGGGCAATATGTGACAATGTGGACTGTGAGGAGCTTACAATAAATTGGCCAGTCAGAGAAAGGCAAATGCTCCATGGACCCCTCACACAAGCATCTCAAAAAGTCAGATTCAAAGAACTGGAGATTGAGATGGTAGTTGCTACTGACTGGAGGCAGGGTAAAGAGTAAGCTCTTAACATAGGAGCATGACAGTTCAGTCCAGCAAAAGGAATGTGCCTTAGCTTGCCCAACAAAACTGTCTTTATAAGCAATGAGTTTTAATACACGGCACTCTTAATATGTTGTCAATGAGGTAGATTTTGTGTTGTATGTTTAGCACAGTAAATAAGTGAAGATTTTAATAATAAATTGTGCTTCTGAGAAATCCTTTAGAACAAATACTCACATCTACTCCTTCAGAATTGAGTACAGTAGGTAGCTATGTAAATTACCAACAAGTGAAGATCTAAAATTTTTATTAGCATTGCAGCAGCAGTCTGTGTAGTTCTGAAGGTTATCACTCAATATGAAGCAGGCCAAATATCTTAGGAGACTTCAATCAAGGGTTCAGCTGAAGTGGGAATTGATCTTGAGACTTACTTGGAGGGTAGACCACTGCTAAACTAATGTTTGTTGACAAAGTTCAGTCCCCACAAGCTGGGAACTACATTTTCCCAACAGGTGTTATCTAGATATGCCTTGATTTTTGGTTCATATGAGCTGCTCCAGGAGAAAGTTCACAGCATGACAGGATAGCACTCTGAGACAGAGAACAAGACATTTGCTGTCTCCCAGGAGAAGCCATTCCTGTTACTTTTATCATGAACTGGTCTGGAGGAGCCAGTCACGAGCTCCATTCTACACACAGCAGAAAGGAAATTAAGGAAGGGGAACAGCAGGAGGCAGAGGACATTTGAAGCCACTGTGCTTATAATACCTGCCACATGTAACCTCAAGGAGAGAATTCTATCCAAGGCTGTTATCCTTACACTGATTTATTTAAAAAGAGATTTGAACGTGAAATAAACATAATGTCTTTTCTCAAGTTTAAGGACAGTTATAACTTCACAAGCCAAAACTATTAGATTCCTCTTATGCTTCCCTTTCTCTCATATAGTTAGCTGTATCTACCAGAGACTCTACTGGAAACTGGTGGATCTTGTTACCAATAGCACTACCTAATTCACTGAAGCTCCCATTGTATCACTTTTAGAAGTTATACTTAAAGCAATATTAACATATGATCCAGTTCATACATGTCATCTCTAGTAAGTTTTACTACCTTTGCTCAGATTTCACTTTAATTTTATCAGCAGCTAAAAAAAATTCATTCCTTCTAGCACTCACTTTTCCTTCTTGCCAAACTTTAATAATTAAAGTACTTCTGTTGTTATAAGTTCCTTATTTTGAACATTCAGAATGAATGAACTCATATAACTTATGATCTTTTTTTCATTACCTAGCATAAAGTTTCCAAGATGCACATATCTAGAGACTCCTATTTCACTGTCAAATGATATTCTAATGTACACCTACATTGTATGATATTTACATCACCAGATGCTAGCTATTTCCACCTGTTGTTATTGTTACAACACCATTATGAACAGTCATGCACAACTGATATATAGAAATACATTATGGATTCTCTATAGTATTTCCCGGGAGTGGAATTGTGTTAACTCTAAGTCATAGACTGACTCTATGTTTAGTATTCTAGTAACTGCCCCAGTGTTCCCACATTTATTCTCTCACCAACAAGAGGAGAGTCCCACTTTACAACATGCTCTCCAATCCTTATTACTTTCTTTTTAATTACAACCATCCTAGTGACTATGAATTCTCATTCATTTTGTCTAAATAATGTTATGTCTTTGAGATTATGATACAATGTCATCAATTACCCTTCTCTTTCCTCTCCCTAAATCATCAGATGAGCAATTTCTGTTCTTTCTCAAGATCATTGCATCTTTTTTGTTTCATTAATATTTGATATGTGTGTTTGTCTATTTCTTTGTGTTTATTTCAGAGTTCATTGAGCTTTTCGGATATACATGAATGATTTTCATCAAACTTGAAACTTGGCATGAATTATTTCTTTAAACACCATCATTTAACTTTCTTTCCTTCCAGTCTTTCTGGTACTTCCATCTCATGTATGATGGTTCCTTTAACACACAACACTATGTTCTCTGAGACACTGATTGTTTTTCTTCATTATTTTCACTCTATTCCTCAGAATTTATAATCTCTATTATTCTGTCTATCTATAATATCTATCAATCTATTTAATATGTCTCCTGTCATATTAAACTTCCTGTTGAACCTTCTAATAAACCCTTTTGTCATTTTAATAACAGTACGTTTTAACTCCAAAATTTCTGATTCTTTCTTTACTATAATATGTAACACATTGTTACTCCCTATTTGAGGAGAAGCTGGCATTATATATTCTTTGTCATTGCGTATTGTGTGTTTTGGTTATTTAAATACATTTCAAATCTTTATTAGCTTAGCATATGTCTTCAATGTAATTTGTATTCCTTGCTTCAATTTCCGTGGATCAAACTGTTCCATTTCATTGAAGATAATATAATTTTTTGTTATAAACTAAACACCGTAAATAGTCATTTTTGGAATTTTCATCCTGACTACCTGTCTCTAAATGGTATTTTGCATTGTTTAGTTTTGTGCTTTCTGATATGACTAAATAACCTAAGACAAATGACTCCCTTGAAGTATGCAGTTTCAATGTTGCTCCTTGGAAAGTACCACTTTGGGAAACAGTTGTTTAGGCCAGAGTTCCCTGTGTGTCTTTCTCGTGAACTAGTGAACCTACCATTAGTGTGATGGTTATCTGCCTGTGAGCCTCCAGTAATGAGCAGTTAATGTGTCTGTTATTTCTGATACTGATTCAGGATACAGATGAACACATTACTTGAGTTAAACCTGTGAAGCTCTGGGCTCATAGAGTGTTCCTCTCAATGTCCTTCCTTAGTTGTTTCTGGTAAATGGCTGTTTAGTCTGGGAATAGCTACTGATTGACCTATTATTATTGATTAATATTATTATCTAAAGATGACAACAATCTCTCTTTAATCAGCAGCAAAATTAACTACCTTTGAATGTGGTCTTAGACTAAGTATTCCTTTTCTCCCCAAATCTAGGTTTTCACAGGGAGAATTTAATGCTATCTTCTCTTATTACCTGCTGTTCTTGGTAAAATAATCCTTCTTACAGAGATATTGGAGGTGGGTACTAGGCTTGCTTTTCTTAATATTCTATCTTGATTTAGAGGATGGGTCCCAAAACAATGTAGACATCTCTGATTTTCCCAGCTTACTCTGTGGCACGGAACCATCACTCTATGAAAAGATTACTTGTTCTGTTTTTCCTGGAGTACATTCTGTCCTTGATCAGTGAGATTTGCTTGAATAGAACTCTATATTTCTCAGCAGCTCTTAGCTAGTTTAGAACTCTACACAAACAGCAAGAGGATTGCTGAGGGCTCCCCTCAAAGTGAAAACCTTAGATGTAGACTGAGAGCTAAGGCGAGGAGCCCTGTCATCGTGACTAAAATTCCTACAGCTCTCAAATAGGTCAAGGGGACAAAGGTCAAGATCAATTACTACTTTTATGGATCTTTCCATAATTTATTATTTCTTTTCATCTGCTCTCTAGCCTTTGATAATTTTCTTTTTTTTTTCATTTTATGGAGATAAGATTATTTTCTTTTTTATTATTATTATATTTGTGTTTTAATTTTACACATCAGCCATGGGTTCCCCTGTCCTCCCCCTCCCCCCCTCCCCTTCCCCCCATATCTTCCCCTCCATTCCCATCTCCTCCAGGGCCAAGAATCCCCTGGGGATTCATTTAAACCTGGTGGATTCAGGACAGGCAGGTCCAGTCCCCTCCTTCCAGGCTGAGCAAAGTTTCCCTGTGTAAGCCCAAGGTTCCAAACACCCAGCTTATGCACTAAGGACAGGTCCTGGTCCCACAGCCTGGATGCCTCCCCAGCAGTTCAAGTTATTCAATTGTCTCACTTATACAGAGGGCCTGATCAAGCTTGGGGCTCCACAACTTTTGGTTCACAATTCATGTGCTTCCAATTAGTTTGGCTATTTGTCCCTGTGCTTTTTCCAATCTTGTTCTCAACAATTCACGCTCTTACAGTCCCTACTCTTTCTCAACTATTGGACATCTGGAGCTCCATCTGGGACCTGGCTGATGATCTCTGCATGCACTTCCATCAGTTATTGGATGAGAGTTCCAGCACGACAGTTAGGGTGTTTGGCCATCTGATCACCAGCCTACGTCAGATCAGGTTTCTGTCAACCATTGCCAGCAGTCTACAGAGGATGTATCATTGTGGATTTCTGGGGACCTCTCCAGCACTCTGCCTATTCCTGTTCTCATGTGGTCTTCATTTATCATGGTCTGTTATTCTTTGTCCTCCCTTTCTGTTATTAATCCAGCTAAGATCTGCTGCTCACCTAGGCTTTCTTTCCCTCAAACATTGCCCTTCATTACTCCCCCTGTCATCCAAGTTGTTCATGTAGATCTCATCCATTTCTCAGTCATTGGGTGATCCCTGTGTCTTTCCTAGGGTCACGTTTTGTAGGTAGCCTCCTTGGAGTTGTGTAGCAGTCTAGTCATCTTTGTTTTACTTCTAGAATCCTCCTATGAGTGAGTACATACCAAGTTTGTCATTCTGAGTCTGGGTTACCTCACTCAGGATGATTTTTTTCTAGATCCATCCATTTGCCTGCAAACCTCATGATGCCATTGTTTTTCTTTGCTGAGTAGTACTCCATTGTTTATATGTACTATGTTTTCTTTATCAATTCTTCAGTTGAAGGGCATCTAGGTTGTTTCCAGGTTCTGGCTATTACAAACAATGTGGATATGACCATAGCTGAGCAAATGCCCTTGTGGTATGATTGAGTATTCCTTGGGTATATCCCCAAGAATGCTATAGCTGGGTCTTGGGGGAGATGGATCCCCAATTTCCTAAGGAAGCACCCCATTGATTTCCAAAGTGACTGTACAAGCTTGCATTCCCACCAGCAGTGGAGGAGAGTTCCCCTTGCTCCACATCCTCTCCAGCATGAGCTGTCTTCTGTGCTTTTGATCTTAGCCATTCTGAGAGGTGTAAGGTGGTGTCTCACAATCATTTTGATTTGCATTTCCCAGATAATTAGGGATGTTGAGCAATTCCTTAAATGTCTTTCAGTCATTTTAACTTCCTCTGTGGAGAATTCTCTGTTTAGTTCTATAGGCCGTTTCTTAATTGGAGTGTTGGGCATTTTGTAGTCTAATTTCCTGAGTTCTTTATATATTCTGGATATCAGCCCTCTGTCAGATGTGGGGTTAGTGAAGACGTTTGCCCATTCTGTAGGCTGTCACTTTGTTTTGTTGACCGTGGCCTTTGCTCCACAAAAGCTTCTCAGTTCCAAAAGGTCCCATTGATTGATTGTTTCACTCAGTATCTGTGCTACTGGTGTTATATTTAGAAAGTGATCTCCGGTGCCAATGTGTTCGAGAATACTTCCTACTTTCTCTTCTATCAGGTTCAGAGTATCTAGATTTATGCTGAGGTCTTTAATCCACTTGGACTTAAGTTTCGTGCACGGTGACAGATATGGATCTATTTGCAGCCTTCTACACATTGACACCCAGTTATGCCAGCACCATTTGTTGAAGATGCTTTCTTTTTTCCATTGTACATTTTTGGCTTCTTTGTCAAAAATTATATGTTAATAGGTGTGCGGGTTAATGTCAGGGTCTTCAATTTGATTCCATTGGTCTACATGTCGTTTTTTATGCCAGTACCAAGCTGTTTTTATTACAGTAGCTCTATAGTAGAGCTTCAGGTCGGGGATTGTGATGCCTCCAGAGGTTGTTTTATTGTACAGGATTCTTTTTGGCTATCCTGGGTTTTTTGTTTTTCCATATGAAGTTGAGTATTATTCTTTCCAGATCTGCGAAGAATTGTGTTGGTAATTTGATGGGAATTGCATTGAATTTGTAGATTGCTTTTGGTAAGATCACCATTTTTACTATGTTAATCCTGCCTATCCTTGAGCATGGGAGATCTTTTCATTTTCTGACATCTTCTTCAATTTCTTTTTTCAGGGACTTAAAGTTCTTGTCATATAGGTCCTTCACATGCTTAGTTAGAGTAACTCCAAGGTATTTTATATCATTTGTGTCTATTATAAAGGATGATGTATCTCTGATTTCCATCTCAGCCTGTTTGTCTACTGTATATAGGAGGGCTACTGATTTTTTTTTTTAGTTGATCTTGTATTCTGCTATGTTGCTGAAGGTTTTTGTTAGCTGTAACAGTTCCTTGGTTGAATTTTTGGGGTCACTCATGTATACTATCATGTCATCCGCAAATAGGGAAAGCTTGACTTCCTCCTTTCCAATTTGTATCCCCTAATCTCCTTATGTTGTCTTATAGCTCTGGCTAGAACTTCAAGTGCTATATTGAATAAGTATGGGGAGAGGGGACAGCCTTGCCTTGTTCCTGATTTTAGTGGTATTGCTTTGAGTTTCTCTTTGTTTAATTTGATGTTGATTGTTGGCTTGGTATATATTGCTTTTATTATGTTAAGGTATGTTCCCTGTATTCCTGATAGCTCCAAGACCTTTATCATGAAGGGGTGTTGTATTTTGTCAAATAATTTTTTTGCATCTAATGAGATGATCATGTGGTTTTTTTTTTCTTTGAGTTTGTTTATATGGTGTATTACATTGACGGATTTATCCATGTTGAACTACCCTTACATCCCTGGATGAAGCCTACTTGATCATGGTGGATAATTGTTTTGATGTGTTCTTGGAGTCTGTTTGCCAGGATTTTATTGAGTATTTTTGCATCAATGTTCATGAGGAAGATAGATCTCTAGTTCTCTTTCTTTGTTGCATCTTTGTTTGGTTTAGGAATCAGGGTAATTGTAGCCTCATAGAAGGACTTTGGTAATATACCTTCTGCTTTTATTGTGTGCAACAATTTAAAGAGTACTGGTATTAAGTCTTCTTTGAAGATCTGGTAGAATTCTGCAGTGAAACCATCTGGTCCTGGACATTTTTGGATGGGAGACTTTTAATAACTGATTATATTTCCTTAGGTGTTATTGGACTATATAAATGGTTTATCTGGTCTTGATTTCACTTAGGTATGTGGTACCTATCCAGAAAATTATCCATTTCTTTTAGATTTTCCAGTTTTGTGGAGTAGAGGTTTTTGAAGTATGACCTGATGATTCTCTGGATTTCCTCATTGTCTGTTGTTATGTCCCCCTTTTTATTTCTGATTTTTGTAAATTTGGATGCTCTCTCTCTGTCTTTTGGTTAGTTTGGATAAGGGCTTGTCTATCTTGTTGATCTTCTCAAAGAACCAACTCGTTATTTTATTAATCCTTTGTATTGTTCTCTTTATTTCTATTTTATTGATTTCAGCTCTCAATTTGATAATTTCCTTGCATCTGTTCCTCCTGGGAAATTTTGCTTCTTCCTGTTCAAGAGCTTTCAGGTGTGCTGTCAAGTAACAAGGGTGAGATTTCTCCAGCTTCTTTATGTGGGCATTTAGTGCTATGAATTTCCCTCTTGGCACTACTTTCATAGTGTCCCATAAGTTTGGGTATGTGGTGTATTCGTTTTCATTGATCTCTAGGAAGTCTTTAATTTCTTTCTTTATTTCTTCCTTAACCCATTGTTGATTCAGTTGAGCATTATTCAGTTTCCATGAGATTGTAGGATTTCTGTAGTTTTTGTTGTTGTTGTTGTTGAAATCTAACTTTAAACCTTGGTGGTCTGATAGAACACAGGAGGTTATTCCAATTGTTTTGTATCTGTTGAGATTTGATTTGTGGCCAAGTATGTGGTCGATTTTAGAGAAGGTTCCAAGGGGTGCTGAGAAGGAGGTATATTATTTTTTGTTCAGGTGGAATGTTCTGTAGATATTGATTAATTCCATTTGAGCCATAACATCAGTTAAGACCATTATGTCTCTGTTAAGTTTCAATTTGGCAGATCTGTCCAGAGGTGAAAGTGGGATGTTGAAGTCTCCCACTATTAATGTGTGGGGTTTTATATGTGATTTAAGCTTTAGTAATGTTTCTTTTACATATGTGGGTGCCTTTGTGTTTGGGGCATAAATGTTCAGAATTGAGACTTCATCTTGGTGGATCTTTCCTGCGATGAGTATGTAATGTCCTTCATCATCTCTTTTGATTGATTTTAGTTTGAAGTCTATTTTCCTGGATATTAGGATGGCTACACCAGCTTGCTTCTTAAGACCATTTGATTGGAAAGTCTTTTCCCAGCCTTTTATTCTTAGGTGTCTGTCTTTGAATTTGAGGTGTTTCTCTTTTATGCAGCATAAAGATGGGTCCTGTTTTCATATCCATTCTGTTAGTCTGTGTCTTTTTATAGGTGAATTAAGTCCATTGATATTAAGGGATATTAATGACCAGTGATTGTTCATTCCTGTTATTATTTTTATTTTTTGGTGGTAGTGTATGTGTACTTTTCTTCTTTGGGGTTTATTGCTGTGATGTTATCTATTGCCTGTGTTTTCATGGGTGTATCTGCCTTCCTTAGGTTGGAATTTTCCTTCTAGTGCTTTCTGTAGGCCTGGGTTTGTGGATAAGTATTGTTTAAATCTGGTTTTGTCTTGGAAGATCTTGTTCACTCCATCTATGATGATTGAAAGTTTTGATGGATATATTAGTCTAGGCTGGCATCCATGATCTCTTAGTGTCTGCATTATGTCTGTCCAGGTCCCTCTGGCTTTCAAAGTCTCCATTGAGAAAGCACGTGTTATTCTGATGGGTTTGCCTTTATAAGTCACTTGGCCTTTTTCTTGCTGCCCTTAATATTCTTTCTTTATTCTGTATGTTTAGTTGTTTAATTATTATGTGGCAAGGGGACTTTTTTTGGGAGTCTACTCTGTTTGGTGTTCTATAGGCTTCATAGGCATTTCGTGCTTTAAGTTGGAAAAGTTTTCTTCTATGATCTTGTTAAGTATATTTTCTGTGCCTTTGAGTTGGTATTCTTCTCCTTCCTCTATCCCTATTATTCATAGGTTTGGTCTTTTCTTGGTGTCCCAAAATTCTTGGACATTTTGGGTCATGACTTCATTGGTTTTAGTGTTTTCTTTGACTGATGTTTCTATTTCTTCTACCATATCTTCAACACCAGGGATCCTCTCTTCCATCTCTTGCATTCTGTTGGTTATACTTGCATCTGAAGTTCCTGTTTGTTTATTCAGATTTTCTATTTCCAGCATTCCTTCTGCTAGTGTCTTCTTCATTTTTTCTGTTTCCCTCTTCAGGTCTTGGACTGTTTCCCTCATCTGTATCATTGCTTTTTCATGATTTTCTTTCAGGGACTTATTGTTTTCTTCTGCTTTAATTGTCCTTTCTTCTAGTTTTTTATAGTGTTCTTCCCATTTTTTGTTTGTCTGTTCCTCCACTTTATTTTTGATTTCTTCTATATAAGGCTCTAGCCTCTTCATGATGTTATTTATAAGGTTGTTTTCTTCTCTTTCTTCCTTCTGTGATGTTCAGGTCTAGCTGTTGGAGAAGGTCTAGGTTCTGGTGATGCTGTATTGCTCTTTATTTTGTTCTATGTAATTCTGCCTTGATGTCTGCCCATCTCCTCTTGGGTTCCTTCTTGGTCTTATAAGTGTACTTGGTACAGACAGAGCTGACAGATTTAGGGAGCCTCTCTCTGGTCCAGATGGAAGCTCTGGGCCGGATGGGAGTTCTGGTCCAGATGAGAGTGCTGGCAGGATAGGAGCTGGGGGGCTGGACTCTGAGTCTCAGGAAGTCACTGGAGTCTCCTTATCTTGTCCAGATCGGAGCTCCTCTTGTCCAGATGGGAGTTCCGGGACAGGATGGAAGCTCTGGTCCAAATGGGAGTTCCGTGGCAGGATGGGAGTTGGGGGCTGGTTTCTAAGTCTCAGGAAGTGGCTGGCATCTCTGGAAGATGGGTGTGGGGGCAGGGCGTGGAGGTTGTAGGGTTCACCAGAGGGTCTTGGAGAGGGGGAACCTTCCCAGTGGGGATGGAGGGTCCTGCCTTATGGCTAGAACCTGGGGCCCAGTTGGGCAGGTCTTCCCAGAGTGGCTGATGCCCTGGGCTGTGACCCAGGTGTGGGTCACTCTGGGTGTGACCCCAGGCACTCACCTCTGGTCCAGTTGGGAGTTCCAGGGCAAAATGGAAGCTGGGGGCTGGTCTCTGATTCTCAGGAAATGTTTGGGGTCTCTGGCAAATGGGTGTGGGGGCAGGGTGTGGAGACTGCAGGATCTGTCTGCAGTCTTGGAAAAGGGGAGCCTTCCTGCAGGGCCCACTGAATGGCCAGAAACTGGGGCCAAGTCGCCTTTGTTAATTTTCAAAAGACTTTTAGAAATAGTTTCAAATACATCCTTTTTCACCAGTTTCCAGGATTTCCCTGAAAGTCCAGAGAGTTCCTCATACCCTCCCTCTAAAAATCAGCACTATACAAACTTTATCTTGGCTGACTTTTGGCAGTAGACTTGTCACTGGTCTTTGTAGTCTTGACCTTTCTGAGTCCATCTTCAACTGTTTAATACAATCTGGACCTTGTGAGTTACCATTAGGATGGCCTCACTATCATAAGGTAACCCCTTTAAATATCTGCTGCTTGTTTCATAGGCTGCACATGCTTGTCACTTGTTGAATAGACTCACACCAGTCTTTAGTTTGTCTTCTTTCTAGTAATTGTTAGTGCTTGATAACTGTGTCAAAATGCATTTGTGAAATAATCATTCTACTTCCTTGCCCCAGGTCCAGTGTTGCTGGTTTTATTGAGTTTGACATTGAGTCAACTTTCTCCTACCCTTCATAAATACAAATGTTGACCTACCTCCTCTAAAATTCTATAGTTCTTGAATTTGGTAAGATAACTTTCCTTCATTTCATTGTCTACACTCCATATACATTTTTAGGGGAAATTATAAAAGACTGAATCAAAAAATATTTTGTAGTGACATCATCTTCTTACAGAGATTAGGGAAACTATAGTTTTCTCATTATTTTCTATCCCAAAGTGTTCTGCTTATATTCTTACCTCAACATCTGTTTCCTCTTTTTCTTGCTCTCTGGGGACGAATGAATTTTAATTTAGTTCTTTTTTAATATCTTTTAATCTCAGTTCTTTTTAATTTTATGTCCCCAATTTGCCATCATCCTTTTATATTTAAGTCCTGCGATAGAAATGGATCTAGAATTTCTGATCCTTTGCTCTAATGTGCTGTAATTCCTAGATTGTGTATTCAAATTAAAACTCACCAGGGCTTTGGAAATATTTTGTTTGTTAAATCTCTTCTGTTCATTTTTATAACAGCAATTTTCAAATCCTAGTGTGGGAAAAAAGTATTTTTTTAAAAAAAGCATAAAATAATGAAGTCTAATACCAATATTTTCCCAAAAAAGACAGAGTAGTGAATTTGCTAAGTGTTTCAAAACAGAATATGTGCATGATTTTGATCTTGAGTTCAGTCAGTTCTGTTCATTGAAAATCTATACTAAAGAAAATGCCACTGGAAGGAAGAGCATATTAAAGTCACAGAAGGAAGATTCCAGGACAGCAGCTAGTAAACTTGAAGCGTACTTACATGAATGCTTGATGCTTCTGTTATGGTGTATACAGCATTTATTTGCAGGTGTCATTTTTAACTATTCTGAAGTATTTTAAAAATCCATGGAATTAGTAAAGATAAAACTACATTATAATGTTTGTTGCATTTTAAGTTTAATATTCATATCTTTTTCATGTTTGATACTGTTCAAAAGTGTTCATAGACATAATTCATCTGTGATCATATTCCAATTTGTCTCTATCACAGCCTTTGCACTTCTAAGTTTTTATTACATTCATGCTAGTTTTTTGTACTTCCGTCAAGAGAGCTAGGATGATTAGACTTTTCATTTCTGTAATATTAACACCATATATGTTAAAATATTGTGAGCTATGTATCTGTAACTGAAAACCATCATTTAAGTAATATATTATTTTAGCCATTTGAATGTGGACATAACTTACTGATTTTAAATTAATAATTGAACTGAACATGTTCTGTCATATTTTCCCAAAGCCTGGAACTTTTCATTGAAGAAGAAGTTACACACAAGGGGTTGGGGTCTATTTCATTGATAAAATGCTAGTCTGGCATGCACAAGGTCCTGACTGGATCCCCCATACATACATAGTGTACTGATTGGAGTATTTAACAAAATAAAATGTGTATATTTCTTCTCTTAAGAACTCATTCACAGTAGGTATGGATTTTTAGCCTTTGACAAGTAGGATAATACTGTTTAATAAAGTTCTTTGCTAGCTTATTCTAGAAACCTCCAAGGTTCTCATAAATTCTCATTTTCACTAAACCCACAAGAAGAATAGCACAAACTCTCTGGCTGCAAATTAGAATTGGCATTTTATTACCTATTAATATTCATACTGCTTAGCAAAGGTTTTAGAGAAAAACGACATTTCTTGTCATGCATTATATCATGGAAAGCCCTTGACTTGTTGATGTGATATTGACAGGTGGGCTTAAGAATTTCCCTCAGACACAATCTCTCTAAAAGAGATATTTATCTATTTGATTTCCCTAGCAGAGGGTAATGGCAGACTCACACCCTTTCTCTAAAATTCTACTTTAACTGAATCATCCTTCTCCTATTGTGCAGCAATTTCTTTTCTGAAGATGTTTGTTTTAACTCAAAGAAATAAATGACATCTACAAAATACGTTTGCATATTGGATGATCACAATAGTCGGAAATGAACTTTTTATTATCTGAGAGGGTTGTTATCAATCTATTAAGGCTTGCATTTATCTGATTAGAATACTTTATAATCATTATTTAGGTAAGCAAAATGTCTGTAAACCATTCTCACTGTTTTGCATTGTGTTGCAGTAATCTCTCCAAAGTGTGTGCTTCTAAATAACGTTTCAGATATTCTAGAGACCTGCTCTTTTCAGGAGCTTACATATGAGCAGTTGTAGTAGTTTTATCTCAGGGACAGGATGACAAACATTAGAATTATTTAATTTACTTGTTTTAAAGCAAGTTAGTATTTTCTCTAACTAGTAAGCTCTGTTAGTGTTATACAGAACAATCTACAATGCACAATATATAAGAGAGAACATTATGTTCTTCTCAAGAATGCAACACCTTAACTATGTTAAACATTAGAACTCTTCCTTGTGAGGCTTGACTTTCAGTTGCACATATCAGCTAGCTTCAGATCTTATTTCAAATTCCACCTTTACTAATTATTTTGTTAGTGATGCTGGCTAATTCTGTTAATGATTTTTAGTGTTAGGTATCTAACATGGATGTAAACTACCTTTTGTGTATGTGTTTATAATGCTAAAGAGAATCTCTGGTGAGTAAGTGTTTCAGAGACTATTTAGCGTTGTTATCATGGCTACTATATCTCTTTAAGAAACACATAACTCTTTTTCTTAATAAGAGGTATTATTCCAGCTGGGTGATCATGGCTCCTGCCTTTAATCCCAGCACTCAGGAGGTAGAGACAGACAGATCTCTGTGAGTTCGAAGCCAGCCTGGTCTACAGAGTGAGTTCCAGGAAAGGTGCAAAGCTACACAGAGAAACCCTGTCTCGAAAAACAAAAAACAAACAAACAAAAAAAAAACAAAACAAAAAAGAAAAACAAACAGAAAGAAAGAAAGAAAGAAAGAAAGAAAGAAAGAAAGAAAGAAAGAAAGAAAGGTATTATTCCAGTATAAGACAGCCAATTGATTTTTCATACAGAGTCTTAAAATGATTTATTCTAGCTCTGAGTTCAAGGTACAGCCCATAATGGTAGAGTATGCTTACTTGATAATATGCTACCCTCTCTTGTGCCATTTTATACAGTCCAAGAAGGCAGCCATGGAATTGGTGGCGCCCACAGTGGGTGGGTATTCCTACCTTACTTAATTCAATCAAAATAATCTCACACAAACATGAGACTCACCTTCTAGGGAATTCCAAATTCTATCAAGTAGATAACTATACTGACCACCACACAGGCTTATGCAACATTCAAGTTGGGAGCAGAAACAATACATTCAAACTTTCCTAGCAACTCTCCATCTATCCATAATCCAATACTGAAGTGGACCACACATTTTTCAGGCAATGAATGTCTTCCTAAATATTCCATCAAAGCCAAATACAGGTGACAAAACTGTACTTGTTAACACATTAGTGAGATAAATGTGGCTATGTCATGCCTGTAAATCTAATACAGTGGAGGCTGGGGTAAGATGATCTGATCGAGAGTTCCAGGTCAGCCTGGTCCACATAGCAAGACCTTCTCTAAATTTGAAACCATTGAAGTAAATAAACAAGTGAACAATTAAAAACATTTGACCCACATACATCTAACAAATTGAAATACTGACATTATTGCTTTCCAGTTGTATACAAACTTTTTCAGTCATTTCTAATGTGAAAAATAGCTCTTATCTTTTTACTATGTTCTTTATTTCTTCTACATTGTCTATCTATCTATCTATCTATCTATCTATCTATCTATCTATGTATCTACCTATCTATCTTTTCCTTCATTGCTTTTCTCCATAGATAATTAGTGATTATTCAGTTTCTGTTTGAGATTTTAATTGATACCAGATTATTCAAGAGTTTGTATTTAGGCAGTACCTTCCATGTCTAATATGGTAGTATTTGGAGATTTTTTTCTAAGAAATTTGCAGAGCACAGTAGAGCCATGGATGAACCTCTAACTAATTATAAATTTGTAGAGATTGTTTTAAAGAAAAAAATTGAAATGATGTGTGAAAATGGGTTGGTTTCATGAGGCAAAAAGCAGGAAAGGAGTCACCAGAGAGAGAAGTAGTATAGAACTTGGCACCAAATAAGATGCTCCAGCCTCAGCCAACTATGGTGGTGTATGTTTTTATTCCCAACACTGAGGAGGCAGAGGCAGGTGGATCTCTGTGAGTTCAAGGCCACATAGTAAGTTCCAGGACAGTCAGGGTTATAGAGAGACTTAGTGTCTCACACACACACACACACACACACACACACACACACACACAAGCAAACAAAAACAGAAAACAAACAACCAAAAAAAGGGGCTTCAGTATTTAATGAAGTCTATATCCATTTAGCAATAAGCTATCTATAGGTCAAGAGACTACTACCTGGAGGAATTGGCTCACAATTGGTGTTGTGACATCGGTGTGCTGAGTGTGGGTTTTCTATTCTGAATGGGTTGTGAAAGTCAAACAAACAGAGTAAACTTGTGACAAAGGTAGTATGTTGCTGGCAAAAAAATTGTAAACCTTGAGGAATGCACATGATTCAGAGATATGTACACTTGGAGTCATAGTGCTAAAGAGTGCCTCCTGAGCTCTACTGCTCAGCTACCCATTAGTGATTGCTGTGACCACTCTGTCCTTAGAAAAATGAAAACCGCAGACTATAAATGCATTCTCACAGCCCATCCCCTTGGAGTATCAGTTGTTGATGAAAGGAATAAGAAATGGATTTTATTTCAAAGAAGGCTGGAAGTAAGAATTAGGAGATGTGAGAAAGCATCTTGTGCAGATCAGGATATTGAGGAGCATTTCACCTTGATGTTGTACACCAGGACTGAAAATTCAATTGTATTAATCACCTTAGCTTAGAACCTTGCCATCCAAAATACAGTTTCTCTGTATTTTCAAATCAGACAGCAATGTGTTCCTATTAATAGACCCTAACTGTCTTCCCATAAACTTCTAGATCATTGTTTTTGTTTGCCAATCACACATGAGATTAGAAAACAGGATGCTTAGTAATGGAATATGACAGGCCTCATATCTACCTTCTTGTTTCAGGGTTTAGTTGATTTAGGTTCTTGGACATGATTTCTAAACAAAGAAGCCTGTTTGGTTTTATATTTTCCCTGGAGAGTGAAGACAATGTTTGCTTGGAGAGACACTGTGGCCATTTGGAGCACAGTTTACCAGCCTTTTCCTCAGGTAGTAGGAACTCAAGTAAGGCAGCTGATGCAGCTCACACTTGCTCTTCCCATTTGTTGTTTGTCCTTTCCCACACCTAGTATGTGGGCTGCTAGCTAAATTAGAGTGCTTATCTTCAAAGTAGGACATAAAGACCTAAAGAACCTCACATTTGCATACCTTTTTCTGGTGAAACAGTCCTGGCAGCTAACCATTTGGCCTTTTCTTCTCTTTGCTTTGGTGTGTGTGTTGGGAAGGGGGAAATGTCTATCTTTTTATCCCATTTTTGTTTCTATTTTTCTGGTACAGAAGCTGAACCCACTGCCCATGTAATAGAACACTTTAATGCTTTACCATGACATTCTTTCACTTAGTATTTTGAGCCAGCCCTAAACTTATATTCCCCTGATTGTATCAGAATAGACGTTCTGACAGACTATTCATATACAAGAAAACAGAGAAAATAATGGCCCAACACTTTTTAAGAAAACTTGATAGTGCGATTTCTATGCCCGCTTCTCAATCAAATGTTAGAAAGAAGTTCAGTGGGTCAATTCTAAGAACGGTCAATAGTAGCATAATTAACGCTTGCTGATAAGTTTTAATGTCATCATTCGAAACATGTTGGCAGCAGAAAGTGTTAAAGTTTGTGAATCCTTACAGTTGTGGTGCTTGGTGTGAACGTATCTGTAGATGGTGGATGCGATCTGTATCAATGCTTTCTGTTGACAACAAAGCAGAAGTGAAGTCATTAGCTGTGATTTTATTTTGGACATGTGAGCATGTCTAGAGGAAAGCCACTTAATAAATCTGCACAGCAATTACTCAAGTGAGTATGACTATTCATTTAATTCTGTTCATGTGTAGACACAAGTTATTTAAATAAACTCATTTTTGTGATGAAATTTAACCTGTTTCACATGGTAGCAAATGTTCCACAAAATTGGAAACAATCACAGATGTGAATTCTTTAATTTAGAGACTGCACTGAGTGTAACAGCACAAAATGCAGCAACATTATATTTGGGGGTGGGAAAGGAAGTGAGAGGTAGAGAGATGGCTCATGCAGATCCTGAACTTTGAAACATTTCCCCATAAATGTGTTAAGCTGACATTAAAAGGGAAAACACTTCTTAATGGAAATCTCAGCTTGACTTGACAGTAACATTACAGCCGCGTTCCACTCCAGAGAGATATTTAAATCAATGACATTAACTCTAATAAGCTATATCATCGTGGAAGTATCCAAAAACTTTAAAAATGTTTTCAGAGTCAGAAAAGGAAGTACACTTTAGACAGCTTCCAAATCCTTCCTTTAACACACACACAGAGTTTAACTCTCTAATATAACTCAGTGTTTTGTTCACAAAAACTAAGCTGAAAAGGTAGACACTAGTGTCTTTTTATAGGCTGCTCTAGAAAGTTTATACTAAAATAAATTTACACGTGCTAATTTACTGAGAGAAACTTACAAATGAACAAACTATAAAAATTATGTCATTTGTGTTATGTAAAACTACTGAGTGTGTTTCCCATTGTTATAATAAAGACCACAACCACAGGCAACTCAGGAAGGAAGGAGTTTATATTACCTATACAGCCTGATCACAGTCCATCATTAAAGCATGTCAAGCAGAGAGAGCCCTGCACCTGAAACTGAAGCAGAGATCACAGGGGAATGCCACTTGCTAGCTTGTTCCCTATGGCTTTCACAACTACTTCTTAAACAAGCTAGGACCACCTGCCCAGGGTTCATACTACCTATGGGGATATGGGCTCTCCTCTATCAATCATTAATGAAGAAAGTGCCCCCACAGTCACACATACAGACCCATCTGAGGGGGCATTTTCTTGATAGAAGTTCACTGCTCCCATGGGACTCTTGTGTCAAGACAACAAAAAGAGTAGTCAGCACAACTGACCCCTTATCAACTTAACACAAAAATACATCACAGTTAAACCCTAATCTTTCCTTTCTTTGTTGTCCCCAAGATCCCATACTAACATCAAAATATAAAACATAACCCTAAAGCCCCATAGTCTTTAAATTTTCAACACTTTAAAAGCCAATGTTCTTTTTAGAAATCAGATAGCTCTTTCAAAGCTCAGTCTCTCCAGTCATAGGCTCCTGTAAAATCAAAACAAGTTACAAACTTCTTATTGCATGCAGGAAGAACCAGGGCACAGTCCCAGGTAGATCAAATCTAACCCAAATCCCAGCAGTATAAATAAGCAGTATCCAATGTCTGGTATTCATCCATGATCTTTTGGGCTCCTAAGGGCATGAATAGCTCCACTTC
Source organism: Onychomys torridus (assembly GCF_903995425.1). NCBI lineage: Eukaryota > Metazoa > Chordata > Mammalia > Rodentia > Cricetidae > Onychomys > Onychomys torridus. The sequence continues at coordinate 100,967,399 of NC_050448.1, forward strand.
TGTCTCTGCCGTTCACAGCACGTACAGCTTTGTCTCAACAACCCAGGCTGATTTCACTTTACAGTGACTGCTGCTCCTGGTTATTCCAACGTTCTGGCATGTCCAGTGTACTAGAGTCACCACTGAACCCAGCTATGCCTGTACTGTCATCTGTCTCTCCCGGACCCTCTTCCTGGACCCTGCCACATGTCCCAAGACTCAGCTTTTCTCCTTTACCCCTTCAGTCCTGAGGCTTCCATTGCAATTGAGGCTGCATATTCACCAGTGGCCTGACCTAGCCTCTCACAATGTCAAGCCCCAGCTTCTTTCCATGATCCCTTCAATACTGCATATGTCTTGGCAAATAACCCCACGACCATCAGTGAAACTCTTACACATTATCAAATTTGACTACCAGCCTGAGATGCGGCTGCAGTCTTCTTTAGACCATAGTTTCTGTGTGCTGACACTGAGGATATAATTCTCAAATGATTTTAATCCTGGACTATTCTTTTGTTGTTGTTGTTTTTTTTTATTTTGTTCAAAAAAGTGTTACTCTGTGTATTTTTGTAGCCTGTCCTGGAACTCCCTCTGTAGACTAGGCTGGCCTGGAATTCACAGAGATCCACCTGCCTCTGCTGGGATTAAAGGCATGCACCACCATTGCAGGGCTTCCTGGCCTATTCTTAATCACAGCTGATTTTCCAGGCCCAGTTGACTAATCACCATGGATTCTTAACTCAAACAGAGCACAGGAATCACCCTGCTAGGGCCTTTAAGTGACTCAAACTTCTTTCCAAAGCTTCCCAAGGCAGGCTTCTATCCTCTCCATTGTTCTCAGCATTCTTGTCTCCTAAGATCCCACAAAACTCATTAAGTAAGCTATGATTGTTGCCAGGCTGCGGTGGTGCACGCCTTTAATCCCAGCACTTGGGAGGCAAAGGCAGGGGGATCTCTGTGAGTTTGAGGCCAGCCTGGGCTACAGAGTGAGTTCCAGGACAGGCTCCAAAGCTACAAAGAGAAACCCTGTCTCGAAAAACCAAAAAAGCTCTTTATGCTGACTTGACATGCTCAGCTACACCACAACAATACCCTACAATCCTGGTATCAATTTCTGTTTTAGTTAGGTTTCTATTGCTGAGATGGAAGCCATGACCAAAGCAATTGTGGGGTAAGACTTTGTTTCAGCTTACAAGTTGCAGTATGTCATGTAGAACAGGAACTCAAGGCAGGAACCTGAAGGCAGGAAATGAAGCAGAGACCATGGAGGAACACTGGTTATCACTTACTTGTCAGGCTCAGCAGCAGCAGTCAGCTTCAGCTATCTTACTTATACCCCAGGGGTATCACCACCCACCGTAGGCTGGGTCCTCACACAAGGTTTCCTCTTCCTATGTGACCCAAGCTTGTACCAAATTGACAAAACCTAGTCAGTGTAACCATTTTACTACCTTCTCTTAACAAAATTTTACTATATAAAAATTGCACTAAATGAGGTATTCAGTTTTAAAAATGGGGACAGAACATCATGGGTAGATTTGAGAGTAGTTAAAGAGAAAAGTCGAGGATAAATATGATTAAAATACATTATATGAAATCCTCAAAGAATTAATAAATTATTTTAAATGAAATAACTATTAATATAGTTACATTCTTGTTTCCATCTTTCTTTTTTGTTTTGCTTTGTTAGTTTTGTTTTAGTTTTCAAGACAGGTTTTCTCTGTACAGTTTTGGCTGTACTAAAACTCACTCTATTGACCAGGCTGGCCTCAAACTTATAGAGATCGGCATGCCTCTGCCTCCCAAGTGCTGGGATTAAAGATGTGCACTACCACCTAGCTCCATCTTACTTTTAACATACTTGAGTATTTGCTTGTTGTCGTTTCTTTAAGGTCAATGAAACTAGTTTGAAATTTTGATCACTTAATACCCATAATATTTCTCTTGTTATTAAGTCAAATCTACAAGTATATTTTCCTGTGAAGGGGAAAGAATGGTTCTATAAAGCAACTCTGTTTTTGTGGGGTATCAGTCTTTGCACACCACCACTTCTCTTGGGCTCTTACTCTCTTGTTATTTCAAGCTCATATTGCCAAAGGTTCTTTGTGATGTATTCTTTGAAGCACTTTACAACCTGACTTAGCCCATATTCCTCTATAATGACTCAATCTAGGCTGCATACACATCTAAACTTAGTCTATGCCTATATCTCTGAACCTGACTGTGCCTAGGACATATGTTTAATTCTCACTGTATTCCTGACCATAGATCTTGAGTAGACCTACCATAGAGCCCTGGCATCACCCTATAAATCTTTGTTTTATTGGTAGCTGTGCTGGCTAATTTTCTGTCAACTTGACACAAGCTAGAATCATCAGAGAGGAGGGAGCCTCAATTGAGAAAACATCTCCATAAAACCTGACTTATACAAGCCTTTAGGACACTTTCTTAATCAGCAATCGATAGAGAGGTCCCACACCATTGTGGGTTGGCACCCCGGGCTGGTAGTTCTAGGTTCTTTGGGAAAACAGATTGAGAAAGCATTAAGTGCAAGCCAGTAAGCAGCACCCCTTGCTCGCTTCTGCATCAGCTTAGGCCTCCAGGTCCCTATCCTGTTTGAGTTCCTGTCCTGACTTCCTTCTGTGATGCATAAGTTGCTTTTTGCCATAGTATTTTATTACCAAAATGGTAACCCTGACTATGACAATGGCTTTCTCCTCTCAAGCACTGTTTCTCAAATTAGTGATTATACCATCCCTTTGCCTTTTCAAATGATGGTCTTGCTTCTTATTTTACTGAAACAAAATCAACCACAAGCAAACTCTGATATGTGCCTATTATGCAAAAGTAATTTCACTATGATTATAAGCAAATGGAAGTAAAATAGCAAGCATGATTTAAGAGATTTTAAAGTGTGTGTGACTCTGTGTGTGTGTGTGTGTGTGTGTGTGTGTGTGTGTGTGTGTGCGCGTGCTCATAGGCTAGAAGAAAGCATTATATTTCCCATGGATCTGGGTATGGAAACTCAACTCAGGTCCCCTGGTAGAGCAGAAAGTGATCTTACCTAGTGAGCCAATCTTTCTAGCCTTTATTAATTTTACTTGAAGCATTTGAACTCTTCAACTAAGAAGAGAACAAAATTTTAATAACCTGCATGACTAGAACTCAAGTGATCATAATTGTCCAGCAAAATATTTTTATAGATAGGGTTGATTACTATAAATTGTTTTAAAATAGCATAGACATAAATTAAAGGCCGACATGCCATAAGAACACTCAGGTTTGTGTTCTGATATAAAGTAATCTGTTAAAGAAGTAGTAAGAGAGATGTCAGACTGCTTTGTCTACATGTCCTATGTGAAGAGAAGAGACACCATGACCACAGGAACTCTTATAAAGGAAAGCATTTAATTAGGGCTGGCTTACAGTTCAGAGGTTTAGTACATAGTCATCATGATAGAAAGCAAGACAGCACTCAGGCAGACAAGGTGCTAGATAAGAAGCTTAGAGTTCTACATCTGGATAGCAAGCAACAGGATGAGAGAGAGCTACTGGGCTTGATTCGGTCATTTGAAACCCTAAAGACCACTCCCAGTGACACACATTCCCCCAACAAGCCACACCTACTCCACCAAGGCCACATGTCCTAATCCTTTCAAATAATGTCACTCCATGTGAGCATATGGGAAACCTTCATCAAACCACTACACAAACTCTACCACTGACCTAATCCACTTCCCCCTTGACTATTCACAGCCATAGGTCTAGAGTCTTTCCACTCTTCCAAAGTATTTATCTAAAAATAGGCTATTAATTCTGTTTTTTTTTTTAAATACTCCCTTACCTTTCACTCAAGCTACAGAATCATTTCTAGAATCTACAGCAGTTTTAAACTGTATAAATTGTTGCTGTACTCATGGTCTCTATATTAGTTTTCATCATATCTTAAGTTACTCCAATGAGCAACTTGTCTTGGCCAGATTGTTGATTGACATCTATTGTTAAACCCAAGTAACTCTTAGTCCTTATTTCACATCATTAACATTGTAACCATATTTGCCATCAGCAGCATCTTTTTTCTTCTAAACTATCAGTTAATTAGCTGTTCACTAAGAAAAGTCTTTGACCTGGAAGGTGTTATGGGCAATTTAAATGGAAGGTCCCAGGATAGAGCAATCATTTCCATTTCTATTTTCTAAAACTCTGTTCAAAGTAGTAGAGTGAAGGAAAAAAATAGAATTTGTCTTTCACCAAATATAACCCAAAACAAAACTTGAACAAAGATAATAGTGAGTATACTCAAAAAACAAACACAAACACCTCCAAAAGAGCTCTCAGTCTTTTTTCATCATCATCATCATCATCATCATCATTATTATTATTATTATATTTGTGTTATAATTCTACACATCAGCCATGGCTTCCCCTGTCCTCCCCCCTCCCGCCCCCACCCCACCTTCCCCGCATCCCCTCCCCTCCACTCCCATCTCCTCCAGGGCCAAGACTTCCCTGGGGATTCATTTAAACCTGGCGAATTCAGTACAGGCAGGTCCTGTCCCCTCCTTGCAGGCTAAGCAAAGTGCCCCTGTGTAAACCCAAGGTTCTAAACACCCAGCTCATGCAATAAGGACAGGTCCCGGTCCCACAGCCTGGATGCCTCCCAAACAGTTCAAGCTATTCAATTGTCTCACTTATCCAGAGGGCCTGATCCAGCTGGGGGCTCCACAGCCTTTGGTTCATAATACATGTGCTTCCATTCGTTTGGCTATTTGTCCTGGACAACAGTAGGAGTAATGAAGGGCAAGGTTTGAGGGAAAGAAAGCTTAGGGGAGCAGGAGATCCCAGCTGGATCAAGAACAGAAAGGGAGAATGAGGAATAACAGACCATGATAAATGAAGACCACATGAGAACAGGAATAGGCAGAGTGCTGGAGAGGTCCCCTGAAATCCACAATGATACATCCTCTGTAGATTGCTGGCAATGGTTGAGAGAAAGCCTGATCTGATCTAGTCTGGTGGTCAGATGGCCAAACAACCTAACAGTCGTGCTAGAACTCTCATCCAATAACTGATGGAAGTGGATGCAGAGATCCTCAGCCAGGCCCCAGGTGGAGCTACAGGTGTCCAACTGTCGAGAAAGAGGAGGGACTGCAAGAGCGTGAATTGTTGAGCCCAAGATTGGAAAAAGCACAGGGACAAAGAGCTCTCAGTCTTTAGTCAGCTCCCATTCTATTATGGATTCCTACATGCTGGTAACTCATGTAACTCATGTATGTTTTTCAGTATATATGTTTGGTTTCCTCTCCTTACCTCTTAAATTCAATATGTTTGAGACATCTATACTAATATACCTTCTTTCCTCTGATTATATTTATCTTGTTTGTTGTTTTTTTTATAACAATGAATCCCATGACTTTAAATAAAAGCTTTATCTTGGGGATAGAAAAATGACTCCATAGTTAAGAGCCCTGGCTGCTCTTCTAAGGACCCAGGTTCAACTTTTAGCACCAACATGGGTGCTAAACCATTTTCAGGCCTCTTGAGGTACTAGCCAGGATTGTGGCATACAGACATAAATAAAGGTAATATACATATGCACATATAATAATAATAATAATAATAATAATAATAATATAACAACAACAATAATTTACTTTTAAAAATCTTGAAACCTTACCAAACTTCAGCTGAGCTCACTCTTATGGATAATAAGGTATTTATTGGTATTCTTAACTGTCATATGCTACCAGATGCCTGTTCTCAAATACAATGTTCCTATTTATCTTTCTACCACCAAACTACCCAGCTTTAAACCTCCTCCTCTGACTTGATAGCACATAGTCCTTCCAGATATCCTTTCTATCCTGTACTGTATTCAAGCTTTTACAAAACATTCAAAGCAAGGCTGGAGAGATGACTCAAAGGTTAAAGCACGTGTCATCCAAACAGATAACTTGGCTTTCGATCCCAAGAGCCCACGTAAACGCAACATAGGCATGGTGGCTTGCCCATGATTCCAGCCCCAGAAGACAAATGTGAAGAAGTCAACACAGTCACAGTCATGAGGTCTGGGTTGTCTGAGAGACTCAGAAGAAAGTGAAAGGGCAATCAAAGAAGACTCCTGGCATTTTTGCTATACACAAATACACACACACACACACACACACACACACACATGCACACACGCACACACACACAGAAAAAAGAAAAAACACAGTGAAATTATTTCTCATGAGCTGCATCGTGCTCATATGGCCCAGAGCCGTTTCAGAGCCTATGTGCTTCTTTGCGCTCTCCTTACCTCCGTTTAGTCATTTCTTATCAGAGTAGCCACAAAACGTTTATAATGGCAGGCTGAGCAATGCTGTTTCTCTGCTCAGAACTTTGCACTTGCTCAAGGTAAATAAAAGCACACTAATAACATTTATGGCCCTAAAAGATCTTTAGCTCTCCCTTCAGTGATACTGTAGAAAAGCAGCTCGGGGTGATATTTCCAGATCTTTCGGTACATAGCTTGAGAATATCTTTGCGAAAGCTCTACCACTTTGGCATCACCTCTCTTCTTTCTCAACAACTTCAACTCTTCAGCCACATTTCCTTTGCTGTGAAGCACATGTTTGATAATCTAACACAGTGACCCAGGGCCTTCATTCCTTTCCATGTCTCTGCTTTATTTCCCACTCTAGTCTTCACCTTCTTACAAATGATTTGTATATTTATTTTTTGTAATGTCAGTCTCATTGTGCAAACATAATAACTCACTGGTAGAAGGGATTTTTGTCTCTTTTCTTCACCATTATATCCCTAATGCCTATAATGGCTCTTTGTACAACCTACACATACAGGGAGTATACACTAATTAATGTTATATTGAACAAAGTTATATAAAATACTTTAAATTAGTAAATAAAGTAAGAGTACTGAGCATAAAATTTTAGGCACTCAAATGCTGAACTTGCTGGAGTGGAGCCACCTACAGTCAGAGGGAAGGCTGGTTTATTTTCTCTGTTAGATTCTTTTAAGCAGCCAAGTAGACCATCAGTGGGAGCAAGAATATTAGAGGAAGAGTCTCAATTGCCCAAAATAGCTCTACTTAAGATCAGAAAGTTCAACTCTGTAGAAGCAGTGCTATTGCTGTGCTGTTTCTTCTTCCCCAAGAAAAATCCATTGGTAACACGGAGCCCTCCAGAGATTTGTCACCATTTACCAGGCTTCAATCCAAAGAGTGTCAAGACTGACCCAGCCAATTTCCAGGGTCACACAGTCTTTGCTTTTATCACTTATGAAAACAGAAGACAATTTCAGCCCTGAAAAACATAGTGGAAAATCAATGATTCTAGGCTCATTTTCAAAGATGACAATATGGTCTCAAGCCGTTATTAAAAGAAGAAATAGATAATGGTATCTATTTTCCTTAGCATGAATGTCACTCCCCCAAGTTGTTTATGTAAGAGAACAAATCAATGCGTTGTCAACAAGGTACATTGAATAAATCTCCTTACCAAGAGTGTATTCATTTATGCAATTACCACTCCATTAATTTCATTTTGACATTTGTTTTTAAGAAAATATGATTTATTTATTTTTATTTTATAATTTAATTTAATTTTACATATCAGCCACAGATTCCCCTGTCCTCCCTCCTCCCATCCCCCACACTCTCCCCAAATCAGCCCCCATTCCCATCTCCTGCAGGGCAAGGACTCCCCTGGGGATTCAGCTCACAATTGTGTCTTTTAAAATATTTACTATCTCACTGCAATGCATAGAATACTGTTCCAAAGATTTTGGGTATGAAATAACCCTAATCATATCCCATGCTGCTTCATGAATATGGACAGGGTGCTGGAATTATGGGTATAAGCCCATGTGTACAGCCCTTTCCTCATTATTTAGAAACTTGAATTCATTGTTATTTTTTTCCCAGCTTCTGTGAGATCCAGGAATGACTGTAACACCATGAGATGAGACTTCTCGCTCTCATTTTTCTCTTGTTTTCTCCCTATGGTCCATTATGGCATGTCAAGCTTTCAGAAAAAAAAGTGTTTACTAATGGATTCTTGCAAAGTGAAGCACAGAGGGTCTCAGATGTTCACCTGTGCCTGTCTGACTTCTTCGTGTTATCTAGAGATTTCTTTGCCCTTTTATTAGGATAGCTTCAAATTATCCCAGAACCAAGGTGCCATATCATCAGAACCAATACATTTCAGTTAGGAGCCTTTTTATATATCTTCCTTCATCATGTTACTTACATCATAGAGCTTCACCACACCACCAGCCTCTGCTTCCAGAATCTGAGAGAGCTTTTACAATAGCTACTTATGCCATACTAGGTTCTATGCAACTGAAACAGCAATCATAACTGCCCAGGATTTAATGAAAGGGCAATTTGCAGTAGTTCATGCAGGACCTAAGTCTATATCAAAGTAATGATGCCCTAATATTGGGTGCTGTGAAGGCAAAGATTAGTTTAATTCCAAGTCCTGAGGAGGCATCAGGAAGAAAAGGTCATGTACAATTTGACAGAGAGAGTTTTGGGGTGAGAGTGGACGTGTCGTTGTGTGGGAAGGGAATGCTTCTCTGGTTATTTTTCTTCTTTATTTTGAGATTACATTATAATCAAACAGTTTTCCCTTCCTGTTCTTCCCTATAAACTCTCCCATGTACATCTCCCTACTATCCTTCAAATTCATGGGCTCTTTTTTTTACTAATCCTTGCTGTATGTCCATATGTCCGTGTGTGTGTGTGTGTGTGTGTGTGTGTGTTTGACCTGCTCAGTCCATATAGTGTTACTTGTATGTATGTTTTAAAGACTGTTTGGCACTGTACAATCAATTGGTATGCTCTTCCCTCAGGAAGAACACCTCCCTGCTCCCACCTCTTCTCCTTTGTTCATAATTTTTCATCTGGGGTTGTGGTCTCCTGGCCATTCCCTATCAATTTTGGCATGTCCTTTGTTGTTGTCTTTATTGAGTGCACAAGCTATCTGATAGTTGAAATAGAAAACCAGGACTTTTTAAGGAGCAGAGAGGGATGTAAATATAGAAGAAAGAGGGAGGTGTGTAAAATAACACTGATTATGTTTGCAAAAGCCACAAGGAATCATACTATAGCTCTTTACCTAAAAAAATATAATACACATGATTTCTGTGTAAAAGTACACAAAGATAGCTGTAATGGACGCCTCTCACCCTGTCTGACAGTGTTCCCTCCCAATGTAACAAACCCATTACCAAACATGAGATTCTCTCTCACAGTTGCTTCAACTGTGGTTGAAGTAGCCATACAGCACAAAAATGACTTTGCAGGAAGAAAAGAAGATTCCCTAACTCCATTCCCAATTATCTCTGGTCTGTTATCAGAATTTTCCATTTGCTAAGCTCAAGTGAATACAAGACAGCCAGAGACCCAATGAGATATCCCACACCTTCTGTGGGAGAAAAAAGTTGACAGTAGTAAAATGCAAACCACTATCATTTCTGATTTTATACTCCTCTTCACTCTGACACTAACAAGAATTGACGTGGGTTGTTGTTGTTGTTGTTGTAATTTCCTGTCTGCTTTTGTGTTTAGCCACTGCCATTGCCTGAAGATTATGGCCTTTATATTTGTATTTGTGAAAGTTGATAGATTTCCTGAAATGATCTGTGTATCTTTTATGAACCAATAAACACTTAAGTTTTAAACATTAAAATGGTAGCTAATGACTTCATAATGGTTTATGCATTATAAATATTCACTTACTTATATCTGTCATTATTTAATCCTTTAATATTATCAACTTAATTTTATAGATAAGGAGTCTGAGGCACATTAAAGTCATGTAAGCCTCTCAGATTCACACAACAACAAAGCCACAACTGAACTTTAGCCACCTGCCTTGGAGCCCAAGATTCCTTACAGTATTATGGGCTGCAGTAGTGTTATTAGAATGTAAATCTACTTACACAAAGATTTTGGAGTTTATTAGATGACATATTGAAAATAAAATACACAAGAGACTGCATGGAAGGAAGCCTGTAAGATCCCAAATTAATCTAACCAAACAATCTAGAGTGAAGGGACAATGACAATGAAAACACACAAAAGTGGACCTAGTCTCCACTATTTGAAAGGCACCATGAGGTAAATTTATGCTGCTAGATATGTTTCTTACATCATTGCAACTAATCTTAGTTGGAAATAAATTTTAACCTTAATAGATGTTCATGTAAAAGATATCATTTTTTTCCCAGAAACAAAATGTCTACATGTTCAAATAATAATGGTTTTTTAATTCAAATGTTCATAGACCAAATTCAACAAGGTTAGGATACATTTGTCTATTTTCTCTCTGTAGTTGTCTCCAGATTTCAAACTGCATTAGAAAATGTTACTTCTATCCAGAGAATCCCTAAAACTGAACAAAACGCTTGACACAAATCAGGAACTCAAAAGTAATTATTTTGAGTGTAGAGAAATTTAGGGTTTTTGTTGTTGTTGTTGTTGTTGTTGTCAGATTATTGGAAATAGGGCCTGATGTAACTCATTCTGGCCTATAACTTGTTATATAGCAGAGTATAAACTTGAATGGATTAGCCTCCTGTGTCTGCTTCCAAAGCACTGGTGTTACAGCTATATGCCACCAAGCCTAGCAAATCTAATTGTTTGGATGTGTCTCTAGTGTTTATCATTGAAATCATCAGAAGTCTCCTATTCATTTACTTTTTCCTACCTGCTGGCTACCCAATGCATAAGATTCAGCCATCATATAATTGCATATCATGTATATATACAATCTCTCCTCCCACACGTATTTATATACACATAGAGTGTTCATATATACATATGTGTGTGAATATATATATATATATATATATATATATATATATGTGTGTGTGTGTGTGTGTGTGTGTGTGTGTGTGTGTGTGTATGGTTTACTCAGGTAGAAAAATAGATGTTTAATAGATGTTTACCACTATCAATTATATAAGTAAAATATAAATTAATAAAAGTAAGTACTGTACGGTTCTTTATTTTTCTCCTCTTTTCCTAGAATTCAAACCATTAGATGCCTTACCTCAATCTGTTAAACGTGTTCTGTGCATTAGAAAATGCAAACCCAGCTCTTCCCATCAGGTTTCCAAATTAAAAACATCACACTATTTTTAACAAGGACAGCTTCTACTCAGTGCCTTGAGGGCTTTCAAACACTCTTTAAGGGCAGAAGGGCAGATTGTCAGCTGAACTTCTCAGGACTCAAGGAGCCATAGAGAACTGGCCCCCAGGGTCTCCTGTATCTGAAAGAGACCACTAGAGCTAAGTCTCAAACAGTGGGCTTCCTGTTACCCTGTAAATATACACCAAAACTGCTATCAGGTTGTCTTGTTTTCAAGGTCTTACTTTCCAACAAGAATTTAACCTTTGCTTCCTGCTGCCCTCCAGAAGCTGTCCTGAGTACTCCTAATTGGCTGAAACTCATTTACATTAAACAGTGCTAGCAGCAAAGGAGATTTTAAAATGGAAAATTTTACTTCATATCATTTTACCAAGAAAAAATATAATATAGAGTTGTTTTGCTTCCATACTATATATTTGAGTCAGTTGTGTTAGGTCACAGTAGAAGCTGACACTGGAAAAACAGAAATATATACTGAATGGAGGGAGCCCAGATGTGATTCCAGCTCTCACACTTGCTGACTTGAAAAGGCCTGATGCTATCTCTTAGACTCACTTTGCACATTTTGGATAGGCTCCAGTCCTTGTAACAGGATTATCATTAGGACCACATTAGGAATAAATTGAAAAGCATCTTATAGATACCAGATATCCATCTGTTGCCAGGAATACATGACCACTGGGGATTGCTTTGAAAGTGTCTTCATTTCAGGTACTGTTGACAGCTCTAGTGCTAAATGCATTTTATTGTATATTTTTTAATGATCTTATTGCATATAGCAACAATTAACCCCATTGTCTCACCACCACCACCCCTGCAAGAAGTGAGAATTTAACTGGAAAAATGTGATCATGGCAAAGTCCTGTGAATGCTGGCAAGGCATGCCATTCCAAAACGCCATTGAAATAATGTCAGTTTTTAAAGTCTGTCCTCATGATTGCTTATTAGTATATTACAAGTTGCCTGTATTCTTACATTTTTTCATCCTGCATGATTTGTTAATAAATAGCAAAAGCTATGCTTAAATTTTGTTTTCCCAACTATCATTTATGTCTATCTTATGAGGTTTGAGTGTTTTCTATATTTACATGAAAAAGCCTTCCCAAGTCTGTAATTTTTATGATCTTGTGTAAATATGACATTTAGCTTATGTTTTAGCTGACCAACTCTCTGTGCATTGGATTTTAAGCTGTGGACAGTTAAGAATGAAGCTTTCTAGTTCACTAAACCCCTTGATAACAGGAAAAGGGCTACTAGGGAATTACTTTTCACTTTCTGTTATCATTTTGATTGAAAAAGTATAAACTCACAATTACCTAGTGTGATTCACTATTTTGATTGAGCTCTAGTTGCCCCTGCAATAGGATGGCTTTACAGATAGCATTACATTGAGCCCCCAGAAATCAATAAGTATAATTAAATCTTTTTTTACTAACCCTTCCTTCCTACTCACCCAGTCAATTGCTTTTCCTCCCAATTTTTCATGAAAAGTTCCACAATTCCTTTTACTATATATCAAATGTGAAATGCTTTTTTTTTGTAGGATGAATATACTTGTTTGTTATTTCAGTTCTCTTTGTAGACTTTGTTTTTTATCTCTTTGTTTCTATGACACTGCCATACTTATCTAACATCTAAGGCCTCACATTTGGAATAAAGCATCACACCACAGTAGAGAATGAGACCAACAATTGTATTACTAATGAATATTAGCCTTCACACAGTGTTGTTTTGTCACTTACTAAATTATAGGGGACTTGGAAATCCTGTGTATAGAGCAGTTGCAAGAATAACAACATAGTAGGAGAAAATTTTCCCTTTGCTGTGAGTCAGAAATACCTTCCCAGGCAGAAGATCCATACCAATTCTAACTTACCTGTCAAAGCAGTTTAAACACCCTCATGCTTAGATTTCTCTCTTGAGGAAGTCTATCTCTCTTTCACTGGCAGTGGGATACTGGGCTGGACCCCTTGTTTTCTGGGTGATCACTCATCTTCGTTACAGCGTAACCACTTAGCAGGCAGCAGGCCAGATGAAAAAGAACTAAGGCTGGTAGCTGTTCAGTAAAAGACCCTGCAAAGGGTCCAGGTTGATTAGCCATGGCCTCATTGGTCAGTTCCCAGGTGCTTCTATTACTGGAGATTTCCAGCTTAGTCCTATACAGAAAAGACAAGGTTTAGGGTCAGGATTTAGCTCAGTAATAGAATGTTCACTAGCATTAATGAGGAATGGGATTCACTTTCTAGTACCACTGAAGGTTAAGAAGGAGAGGAGAGGAGGGGAGGGAGTGGGAGATGAGGGGAACTGAGTTAATGGAACAGAGGGGAGGGGAAGGGAGAGGAGGAGAAAGGAGAAGAGGGAAGGAGAAGTAAAAAGAGGTCAGGGGAGGGGAGGGGAGAGAAGGGGAGGGGAGGGAACAGAGGAGAGGAAAGGGGAGGAGAGGAGAAAGGATCTTGTAAGAAATGTGTTTCTTTACCAGTACTAAAAAAAGTTTTCCCTCATGTCTAGGAAAAGGCTCTAGCTCATTTTACAGCATTGATTTCATAATTCAGTATTTCTATAAGAGTCATTTATTATAATAGATGTTAGAAAACAGTCTTGATGAAAAAGAACTGAATTTGGCTGCACAATGAGGGTTGTTCCATGAAAGGAAAATGAAAGTGACATGAACTATTAAGTGCCCATCTTTGGGACTAGTGCAGTATGTGGGTGCTGTGCTGAAGTCTGTGATCCACTTACTGCTTGCTTCTCATCCAAGACTGAATTCTTTCCTTGTGCTGTGTGCTTGTAACAGGCAATATAAACAGCAACTGTCAACAATTTTGAGCTCAGTTTATTGATTCAATCAACTTTCATATCTGACACTGTAAACTCATTTATAAGCTCAATTGATGAGATTCAGCCCTATAAGAAAATTTTATGAGGCAGATAAGCAACTAAAGGGAAAGTTATAAAAGAAGAAATTAGAAAAATATATCTATTTCACACACCTAGAAATATAATACAATGACTGAGAATGTTTTCATATTCTTGCTTTAGATGTATACCTGTAGTCATATAGAGTTGACTATTTACCCAAAAACCTCACAGTAAAGTGTGTGCCTTGTATAGTAAATTAAATTTCTAAAGTTTAGGACAAAGGGTGAGATCTTAATTTTAACCTTCCCTTTACCCTCTGCATACAAAACTGTTCTGGGCCTAACTTTTCCTTACTCTGTTTTGTCACCTGTTTTCATCTGGCTTTTAGCACAGAAATAACTCCTTAACATATAAGTTTGACCTTGGCATTCCACTAGTTCTTTCTTGACCTGAATAACACATTGTAGCCCTCGAAACAGCAAATCCCATTAAATCCAAGCCAAAACAAATAAACAAATGAACAAAAATGTCTCATTATCTTAGAGATAGATAGATAGATAGATAGATAGATGATAGATAGATAGATGATAGATAGATAGATAGATAGATGAGAGAGAGAGAGAGAGAGAGAGAGAGAGAGAGAGAGAGAGAGAGAGAACTCTTCCATCTTCCACTTCTATGTCTATATTTATTTTCTGTGTTGGGTAATTTCTCAAGTTACAGATTTTTATTTTTTTTGCTTCATCTACTTGATAAAGGACAAAATTCAATTCCTATTTGTAGCTAAAATTTCCTCCCAGGTGAGCAATAAACAATGCTCACCCCTTCTTTGAAAGTCCCCATGCTAAACAAAGGCATGATTTTGCCAGAGTTCACTATGGAGAGTCAAGGAGTGTATTGAGATCCCTAACAGGACAGGTGAGTAGTGAGTAGTTCCCTAAAGGAATGTGGGTTTTCCTTTCCCAACAGGCAGCATATGAGGACCCTTATCCAGCAGAGGTGAGAAGCTTCCATAACCACCTACCTCATACACGGTGCTCCAGTCTTCCCTGGCCTATGTTTACCCTATCCCTTCCAGAGGAGATCATAATCATATGCAATTAATTCAGAGCAGCATGCAACAGGTGGTAGGGAGGAACTGGAAACTTAAGTGAAAATTGCATGCCCTTTCCCAAGCTGGTATTGAGGGATGTCAAACATCAGCAGGCCTAACTGGAGCAATCTTTTGCAAGCAGAATACCTGAAAGCCCCAAGCCGGTGGTTGCTTTCAGTTAGAGGACAGTCACTCACAACACTATCATCCCCTCAAACTTAATGCATTTAAATTTCAAGCTTAATTTCATGCACACAGAACAAGCCCAAAGTATGTACTACACTCATTATAATAGCATCAGATCTCTATGAAGCTGATGAACTGAAGAAACTGTAAAAGCTCCATCTTCCTATTTTTTAATTCCCTCTTACTTACTGGGGATCATATATATATATATATATATATGCCAAATAAATATAAATATTTTAATTGATCCAATTGCCCCCACTCCATGATGGTGTTCTTCTGACTTTTTTTAGGAACACGGAATACCGACCAACCTGGGCTATGCAGTGGCCCCACATCACTCAGGGGTCTACCCGGTCCATATTCAGCTGTATGCAGCTTGGAAGAAGGTCTGGGGTATTCAGGTCACCAGCACTGAAGAGTATCCACATCTGAAACCTGCAAGATACAGAAAGGGCTTCATTCATAATAGCATCATGGTGAGCGCATACTGCTGTGCCTGCAGGTCCTTGGTGCCTGTGTTTAAGGGAAGGTATCAACATTCTGTCTAAGGATATAACACAAAACTTCTTTGACATGACTATCAGAAGTTTCCAACATGCCATGATGGTGACTGGTCACACAATGACATATTGTTTGACAATAGACATGGTTCCTAGGCTGTAGAGTGGTTTTACTGAGTATATAGCAATCTGGAAATAATGGGAATGAGTTTTGCAAAAATTATCCATTGATACTTTCAAACTGAACTTTGGTCTGGGACACACAAGTTGCTCCTGAGGAACTCCACAGTACTGTTTGTTTGTGTGGTTTTTACCAAGAGCTATAGGTCAAGAAAACACCTCTCTAGTAATTTCACTACCAATAGATAAAAGGGAGCAATAACACCTGAAAGCTAAATCCATCTGTCCAGTGTATTTTGATTCTCGGGCATTCAGAGCATCTTAGGGTGCTGTTTACTTTCGTTCTCTTTTTCTTGGAAATTGCAGGGAAAGGTGGCATGTTGCTCCTTTCCTTGTATATAGCTAAAAAATAATAACCCAATTTAAGAATGATGTATCCATTATGATAAATGAGAGTAACACCACATGAATTTGAGCTGGAAATTTAGCATCACTCATGGGGATGGGGGGAGGTGGCACTATGCCCTTGGTTCTAAAATGGCCAGTTTTATCCAGTTCCAGGTGCCTTTGAAGATGTTTCCACCATTAGTTGTCAAGATCAGAGCAAGAGTTTATAATCTTTTTTCTGTTCAATATTTACACTAACCAACACTATTACTCATATTGCTGCTATAACTATCTATATATACATCTAATCTCCATCTAAAGACAAAAGACAGGAATCTATAGCTACCCAGATTTGGAGTTCAGTAACTTTATCATGGGGCTTTAATCATCTCATCATTATAATATGGCACCAGTGGACACATTGTTGCCTGAAATCATTGATACCACAAACAACAATTGAAGTCTCCAGAAATCAGGAAGCATAAAAAGAATCATTTACATAAGTTTAAAAACAGAGAAAGTACTAAAATTCTTTCATTGTGTGATCACCCAACATGTCATGAAAGGGAATCAACCTTTTAGCAAGACTACATGCTTTCATTTACCTTGAATTTAATTATGAAAATTAAATGAAGAATAAATACAATCACAGCTTTCTTGTGGAATTGGGTGCATTTTCTACTAGATTATAAACACTTTATTATTCAAAATAGGATATTAGAATCAATTTGCTTATTTGTCTTGTCTATTGAACATCCAGAGTTACAGCAAGCTCAACAAAAAATACTCCAGAAACAGTCATTAAGTGGTTTGACTACTACTGAGATAAAATTTAAAGCCAGGGTACAATAGAGGTGGTGAGAAAAGGTGACTTTGAATCTCAGAACCTGCATATTCCACAAGACTGAGTATCAGAAGGCAAAGTGAAGCTTGATTTGATGAGAAGTATGACCATGATGTATGTCTGAATTAAATGAACCCAAAGACAACTTTTGATCCCTTAAGCTGAGTCAGGCAGTAGTTTAGATTTATGGAACTCAGTTAACTGGGTGCATATGCTAAACTCCAAATTGTATTTCTTTGATTAGGTGACTACATTGACATTTACAAAATTAAACTGACATGAGCACTTGGTTACTGTGAGACACCAGGAACTTTTTGCTGACTGTGAATTTATGATAATGGTAACAGTTGTTAGGGAAATCTCACCAGTGTGTTGCTTTTACTCTTTGTCTTCAGGTCCTCCCTCGACAGACCTGTGGGCTGTTCACACATACTATTTTCTACAAGGAATACCCAGGAGGACCCCAAGAATTGGATAAAAGTATCAAAGGAGGTGAACTTTTCCTCACAATCCTTCTAAACCCAGTATGTGTTTTATTTGTACATTTTACAGTAACATCAGTGTTGTGAAATAAGTTACATTTTTAAATCTAAATCATGAGGACTTTTTTTTTTCAAGCAGGCTCTTGGCTAGCCTAGAACTGGTTATGTAAACCATGCTGGGCTTGAACCCACAGAGATTCCCCTGTTCTGACTCCAGATTGCTGGGATTAAAAGTGTGTAATACCACACCCAGCTCATGGCTATATTCTTTATGAGCACAATATTTTTCCTAAAACTGAATTAAAATCTACATTTCAAATCCTTTCCTTGATACAATTTGATTTCTTGGGAACTTTTCACCAGTGAATATGATGTTGTGGGTTTAATATGTATTGTTTTTATTGTGTTGGCATAGTTTTCATTTATTCTTAATTTGTAAAGGGTTTTTTATCATGAAAAGATGTTGACTTTTCCTGAAAGGTTTTTGTGCTCAGTTAAACAGTTAGATTATTTTTATTTTTTATCCACTTTTTAACATTATAAATATAAAATATACATTATACATATCAATGATTTCCAGATTCTGCGCCATCCTTGCATCCTTGGGATAAATCCTGTCTGAGCACGGAAAAGAGATTTTTCATGTATTTTTGGGTTTATTTGGCTAGTGTCTCCCACTCCTTGTTAATTCTGAGATTCACCAGAGGGGGGGGGAAACAGTTCCACCATTCTGGCCAAATTAAAGCAAGCTTTTTTAAATTAGTAAATACTGACCAAGATGGAATTTGATCAGGACCATCACCTGGAAACTTTCTAGGTGAGTGGCCCAAATACACATGTTTTCGGGGATTGTATGGACAAAATCCAAAAGACACCATACTATCCAATAAAGCTTTGTTGTTATTTTTCAAGAATACAGCTCCCAGAATCCCAGAATGAAACCTGGTCCTTGGGCAGATGGGGCTTATAGGATAATTTAAAGTATAATACCTGAGGGGTTTTATGCCCATATTCATAAAGGATTTTAAAAAGTATTTTCTTTGTTGTTGTTTTGTTCTCTGTAGTAACTATCAGGATAACGCTGGCTTCATGAGAGGTGTTTTGAAATTTACCTCTTCCTCTTCAACTTTTTGGAGGAATATTAACACACTCGATATTTGTTTGATCATCAGCAAAATCAGGAAGTCCTGAGTTCCTTTGGGTTGAGGATATTTTTTTTTTTTGAGATTATAATTGTATCATTCCTCTTCCCTTTCCTCCCTCCTATATACCCTTCTTTCTCTCTTTCAAACTCATGGCCTCTTTTTTCATTATTTGTTATTGTATTCATATCTGTGTATAAATGCATATTCCTGAACATAACCTACTCTGTTTGTACAGTGTTACATGTATGTGTGTTTTCAGAGCTGACCATTTTGTATCGGGTAACCCGTTAGTATTTTCTTCCCTGAACTATTTCTCCCACTCACAGCACCTGTAGTTCTTTGTGTAGGGTTGAGGCGTCTTGGTCTCTCTCACCCATTTTGACGTGTCTATTGCTATAGTCCTTGTTCAGCTTATGCTTGGGCAGTGACTTCTGAGACACATCTCTTAACAAACTCTTTGATTCTCTGGTTTTTACAATCATTCTGCAATTCTGCAGAAATGATCTCTGAGCCTTAGGTGCAGGAGTGTTTTGTAGATGTATCCATTGGACCTGGACCCCCAACTCTGAATTTTGATTAGCTGTGGTTTCTGTAGTGGTCTCTGTGGCCAAAAGAAGTTTCTTTGATGAAGGGTGAAGACTATAATTGTCTATGGATATAAAGAAAAATGCTGAGATTGTTATTTGGGCTTATGCTAATTTAGTAAAAGAGTGGTTCTAAGTTCTCCTCCAATATCTATGACTTCACTACCACTAAGTGGTTGGCTAGGTTTCCTTTATTTATTTATTTTATATGTATAACTTTTTTTTAAGACTTTTTTTTTTTTTTTTTTTTTTTTGGTTTTTCGAGACAGGGTTTCCCTGTGTAGCTTTGCTCCTTTCCTGAAACTTGCTTTTTAGCCCAGGATGGCCTCAAACTCACAGAGATCCGCTTGGCTCTGCCTCCCAAGTGCTGGGATTAAAGGTGTGCACCACCACCGCCTAGTGTGTATAACTTTTTTGCCTGGTCTATGCATGTGTACCAAGTACATCCCTGGTGCTCCTAGAGATCAGAAGAGGGCATGGGATTCCCTGGAACTGGAGTTATGGATGGTTATAAGCCAACTTGTGGTACTGTGAGCTGAATGTGGGTCCTCTGAAAGAGGAAGCAGTAATTAAACGTCTCTTAATTGCTGGTTTAATTTTCCTTTTTGTGACTCTCATTAGACTTATATTTCTAGAAAGTTCTGTTTTGTACATTGATTTGTTGGTATGTGATGTCTATGGTACCCTAACAATCATTTGTATTTTTGTAATACCAGTTATAATGTTTCTTCTTGCATTTCAATTTTATTATCAAAACTTATCATCTTTTTTCTACTCTGTTAACTTGTGTAATTTGTAAGAATCTCAAGTCTTAGATAATTGATTGGATTTCTATTGTTTTTATACTCTCTATTTTATTTTCATCTGCACTAATCATTACTTTGTCCTTCTTCAGGCTAAGTGAACTTAGTTCTATGTTCTTTCCTAATTATTTGAGTTATGAAGCCAGATATTTATTTGAGAATTTTATTCTTCATTTAACATTTAGTTTTATCAACTTCTCTCTCAGAATTTCTTTACAATCCCTCTCAAGACTAGTTGGTAAATTCTAGGCAGACTAAAGAGATAGTAGAGTTCATCCCCCAAGTAGTGTGACTCTATGATGCCAGTCAAGAGAATATAACTTTGTGTATATATACATCTATATAATATACATATATACACAATGTAATTGTCAGTTGGCATCTCAATGATTTTCACATTCTTAAAATGTAATAAATATATATGTTACAATATAATTCTGTAGCCAAAATTTAACATTTGTAATTTAACCATCAGTACATGTTTGGCTCTAATAATATCTTTACAGGTTAATATATCAGTAGACACACTTAAAATATCTAAAAGTATTCAAATGTGAGAAGCTGAATTGAAAATGTATGATGATGGGCTATAGTTTTACACTTAGATGACACAAAGATTAATTCTTAGTTAACTTTATTTAACATCAAATACAGAAGTTAGCCCATTTTTTTTTACTTGCGTCCTTTTAGTTATCAAAGTTTATAATAAATATATGTACAAAGTCATAGCAGTATGGGACTATATCATGATGGGGTGTTTGGATTATTTCAGCTCTCTGATTTTTCTCCCATAATGATTTCATTTCTGAGGTCTCCAAAAAGCATGTCCTCATTTACATCTCATTGCACATGGAACACAGGAGATAATGGCATTTATGCTATTACCACCTTGCTTAATGTAAGAAAATTTCATGCACAGAGAAAGAGGTGCATACAAACCATTGTTATATGAATATTATAAAATAACTTGTAAGTTAAATAAGAATAGTTCATTTAAATGGGATAAAAATGAGTCAAGTGGATATTAAATCTCTTCTCCTGAAGATACATGTTTACTTAAATCAACACAAAGACAATTGTTGGAGTGACATGCCAGACTCACATAGATTATCACACAAAAAATTGGAGGCTACATATTCTTTAGCAAGAAACTTGATTTTTTTAATTACCATGGATTATGAAAATAATTATTGAAAATTGGGATTACGTGTATGTAGGTGGACTTTTCTTTTCCCCCATCCAGTTCCCAAATAACCACACAGAGACTTATATTAATTATAAATGCTCAGCTAATATCTCAGGCTTGTCACTAGCTGTCTCTTACATTTTAAATTAGCCCATATTTCTTACTTATGCTCTGCCATGTGGCTCGGTACCTTTTCTTTGTACAGCAAGTTCATCTTCTGCTCCCTCTCCATCTCCTCACAACTCTCAAGACGACTCCTCTTCTTCATATGTTCTCTTTTTTTTAAGTAGTCTTACCTTACCTCTACCTGTCCAGCTTCTTTATTAAACCAATCACAATGACATATACGCACAGTGTGAAGGATTATTCCACACACATGAATGTCAGTAAAAATCAAAATCAAAACGTTTGCATTTCACCTGTCTTCATTGAAAATGTACTCTCAATAGACGCCCAGGTCCATTTATCTTCATTTTCATTCTTATGTTCAATTCTTGACCCATGTCATCTCTATCTTCAAAAGAATTCTGTTATCAGCACACTGAATGTGATTTCCTTTTCTGCATTTTCTGCCCATGTTTGATTGCTGCTAGCATTTATTGCTTGAATGCCTAATTACTAGGTTTGTAGTCTAGATTTCAATACTGAATCTACTACAATTCATAAAGAGCATTCTGAGATGTAAATGACTTCTTTTAAAATAGAAGGTATTGTGGTGTCTAATATTCCATCTATAGTGGTGGTGAACAAAGAAAACTATCCACAAGGTGGTAATACTCACTTAACAGTCTCATTAACATACTCATGAATGTTGATTTCAACCTGAAAAGAACTAGGGGAAAGGGAGTTTCAGAGCTTTCCTCCTATCTCATGACAAACTGAACTTGTTTATAGCATTGGAATTGATGGTGGAATCCAAATAGAATATGTGGATAAAGGAGCTAGGTCTGCACATAAGAAGCAAAAAGAGAAGTGAGTAGTAAAGATAGAACAGCATATCTTAGTACTGTACTATGAAGTCTGGACTGGCCAAATAGTGGACCACAATGGTGTCTTAAAGAGCAGTGTTGTTCACGATGTGCAGAGTGTGCAAAGGTAGCAATCCAAGAAGGTGCCATCCAATTTTGTAGATAAGCATGCTACAGACAGCATGACCCAACACAGCAATAGTAGGTGACTTCAATACTTCACTCTGACCAGTAGAGAGGTCATCCAGTCAAAAACTAAATAGAGAAACTCTGAAACTAAATGACATCATAAATCGAATGGAGCTAACAGTCAGCTATAGACCATTTCATCCAAAGAGTGAAGAATGTACATTTCTGGAACTTTCCCTAAAATTGGCCAAACATTAGGACACAAAGCAAGCCTAAACAAATTTATGAAAATTGAAATAATAACCTGCATATTATCTGACCACACACGAATAAAGCTACATATCAACAAGAATAGAAATGATAGACAGTATACAAACTTGTAGAAAACTAAACAATATATTGCTGAATAAAATTTAGTCAAAGAAGAAATCAAGAAGAAAATTAGAAAATTCCTAGTACTGAGTAAAAATAAAAATACAACATATAAAGCCTATGAGCTACAATTCTTTCCTCAGATTTACAGCACTATGTGCCTACATGAAAAACTGGAGAAAGCTCATATTAATAATTTAATGTTACACACAAAGTCCTTCAGAAAATAAAAATAAACAACAAATGAATAGACAGATAGAGACAGTAAAAGCTAGGGCTGTAGGTTTTTGTGTAGAGTTGAGGCCTTGTGGTTCTGCCGCCCCACCTGCCTGGTTCACTTTAGCATATTATTGTTGTTGTCTTTGTTCAGCTCATGTTCAGACAGTCATGTTGGTGAGACCATGAATATAGCTTTTATTACTTCAAGACAGCATCTTACAGCGAACTCCTTGATCCTCTAGCTTTTCAGTCTTTCTGCTCCTTCTTCTGCAACATTCCCTGAGTTTTAGGTACCTAGGTTGTTTTCTAGATGTATTTGTTGAGACTGGACTCCACAACTCTGTCTCTGAATTTTGATTGTAGGTAACTAAGAAATGGTGAGAGTTAGGAAAATTGTTTTCCCCAGGGTAGAGAACATCAATTAGTATCTAATACTGAATAATCTGCCTAAAAACATATATGCAAGTAACATTATATAGACTGAGTAGGTTATATATATATATATATATATATATATATATATATATATATATATGCATGTAACAATAATTAATGAAAAATGGAGGCCATACAATTTAAAGTGAGCAAGGAGAGGTACATGAAAGGGTTTTGAGGAAGGAACAGGAAGAGAGAAATGATATAATTACTATGTAATCTCAAAAAATAAAAAGTAATTAAAAAATAAAAAATACAATAAAAATTAAGGCTAAAATCAATGAACTAGAAACAAAATCTCAAAGAAATCAATGAAATGAAAAGTTGGTTCTTTGAAAAGATTAACAAGACTGACAAATATGTAGCCAAATTAACCAAAAGGCAGAGAGGATCCAAATTAATAATAGCAGACATTAAAAGGGAAACATTACAAATGATACTGAGGACATTCAGAGACGCATGGGGACATATTTTAAAAGTACACAGTAAAAAAATCTAAAAGAAATATAAAAATTTCTAGATACTTATGATCTACTAAATTAAGTCAAAATGAAGTAAATAATTTAATAGTCCCATATAAAAATAATGAAGTAATGAAACAGAAGCTGTCATAAAAAAATCTCTCAAATAAAAAAGCCCAGGTCCAGCTGGTTATGTTGCAGAATCATACCTAACCCTGTGAAACAATTAACACAAATTTTCCACATGTAGTTTTTGTATGCAAGGCACAATGCTGATAGTGCAAGTAGATATACAAGATGATAATGTTGACATCAAGTATTCTTAAAAACCACCAAATAAATCCACCAAGATAAAATCTGATAGGTAATTATATCAACTTCTAATTGTCTCCACAGAAGCTATTGGAACAATCTAGAATCGTGAGATGGTGAGCATTGTACATGAATAGCTGTAGGTCCTTACTGGACAAACTGAGCTCCATGTAACTGAGCTGCCTAAACAGAAGATCTATAAGAATATGGAAACAATCACTCTTCTTATTTCATGAGATAGCAATAAACTATAATTTCTGTGTTCTCAAACAAATAGACTTTTAGAGAAATATTTTTGTTTTTTTTTTTTACAAAAAATAGAGAATATAATGTAAATTTCATTTAAATATTACAGGCCAGTCTTGTAAATGGGGATTTTTATGATTTATCTACTTTTTTTATTTTTGTTTTTATTTTGCTCTGGCTGTCCTAGAACTCACTCTGTAGACAAGGCTGGATTCAAACTCAGAGATCCACCTGCCTCTACCACCAGAGTGCTGGTGGCATGTGCCACCACTGCCTGGTTTCTTTGCATGATATTTAAATTCAGAAAAAAATACAATTTATCATCAACATATATAAGAATAGAGAAATAAAGCAAGCTTGGTGATATTTATAGGTAGATGCGGAAAAGTAGAAAGGTATCTTCCATCACTAGCATCCTGAATGCAATGCTATTTGCAGATATGACAGAACCATTTTGAATTTTGACCAGAATTACATATATATATATATATATATATATACCTATACAAAAGAACCTATAAGGCTAATAGAAGTTACAAAGGTCCTCAAAAAAGTATCCCAGTATCCATCTCACTAGTGTGCTTAAAACAGAATCAGAAAAATAGTTTTTTCATCACTTTGGGAATTCATGTGCCTAAAGGAAGGCAACAAGATTAAATTACTTGAAAATTTCTATATTTTTCTATCATCTAACTTTTATGACTACTGTGAAGTCTAAAAAGCATAGACTCTACTAAGAGAAGCAGCATATTTTTTGTCCTGCATCCAACATAAATATTCATGTCTTTTGTGTTTTCTACACCAAAGTGAAGCGGTATTCTTTCTATGCTCAAAAGTCCACAATAGGATTGTTCTCTCTGTGTTTACAACTATTGTCTTTTATTTTAATTATTGACTAGCTGGCATTTAGAAATGTATCTTGTTGATGTGATAATTTTAAGCTTATTTTTAATTCAGTGTACGTATGTAGGTCTCTGTGTGGGTTTGTTCGTGTGCAAGTGGTACCGACAGAGATCAGAAGAGGCCCCATACTCCCTGGATCTGGAGATAAAGGCAGTTGTGTACCACAGGATATGGAGACCTGAATCACAGTCAGGTCCTTCGCAAGAGCAGTGTATGGTCTTAACCATCGCACATCACTCCTTATTGTTTCTGTATTTTTAAACATTTAAAAATATGACATTAATTCTAATCTACCATAAAACAGAAAGTGTTAATTTGAATAATTTTTACATGCTCAAATCTAATTATCATTATACATTAGCTCTTTTGTTTTAGCAAACCACAAGGAATTGGTGTTCTGATTTCCTTGGATAGCTATTTTCTTTGGTCAAAAGATTATCAAGATTGAACACTGTATTATCTGAGAGCCATTTGAATGACAGCTCAAAAGAATAGCTGGACTTCTGTCCACTTAGCATTCAGATAGTTCCCTGTTATTTTTCTCAGATTCCTATCATGACCTCATCACATATTGATATTTTCCTGCACTGTTCCACACTTGTCAAATACTAACATGTATTTCCCTGGTGCTGAATCCTTCTTGTATTTTCAATATAATCTTTGTTCAGACAGGAAGAAATATAATTTAATCATGTCTGAGGTGAAACAGCTTATACCAGGTAGCTCACCATCATTCAAGCAGAGACACTACCCTATAAAATATTCAGTAACTGACAATAGCTTTTAAAAAAAGAAAAGAAAAAAGGTCTGGGATCTTATCAGATAGTGTCATCAGTAACTAAAAGGCTTGGACTAAATATGCCCTACTGGATCTAATTTTTCCCTTTCTCATTTTAATTTTGTACCACATAAAGTATAATGTGAAAATATGATTTTCTAGGGCTTTTTGTTTGTTTGTGTTTGATAGATATGCTTGAAAATCCAGAATTCTTAAAGTGCAAATTCTGAGATAGGATATTTACTGTGTCTTCCAAAGTTCAGAACAGTGCCTATATTCACTAACTGTTGTCTAGTCTACTGGTTTCTTGCTAAGTTCAGATAAACCAGTGGAAGAGTGTGCTGTACTTGAAAATGACAGTTGGTAGAATGCAACGCAACTGTAGTAATGCTTCCAAGGAGTCTCACACGGAAGTTCAAGAGGAACACTGAGGGGGAATTATTAGGGGCACAGAGTTATTAGAACATCTATTAACTCCATGGACAGACAGATAGACAATAGCATGATGGAGAATCTGAGGAGAGTTCAGGGCTTGGCCATCAGAGAAAATATCATGACAGGATCTCTGGAGAGAAGAACAAGAGTCCAGGTGACAGAAATAGGGAATGTCTTCTGATACCTTTGTGTGAGTGAGTGTGGTTTCACAGCATAAGCCTCCAGCCAGACTCTGACCCCTAGGGAAGGGATGGGGAGGATCTGAGGCCATTAATATCCCCCTCTGGTGTAAACTGATTTGTCTAAGTGAGAGATGTTGGTATCCAGGAATCTGTGAGCCAGGAACTCAAATATATCTCAAAGAGATGCCTCTTAGTGACAGGGAAAAGGCCTGAAAGATATTCAGATATGAGCAGCAGGATTACATTTTTATATTCCAGGCTTTTGTTTACATATGTATAAATAAATAGAAACGTAATTTTACAGGAATGAGAAGTAGAGCAGAAGACCCATGGGATAATGGATGGCAACTTAGCTAATACCTTTTGAGCTCAAATTTGACATCCTAAGACTAGGATGGGGCTTCCTTACCTGGACCAAGTATCAGGTGTAGGTCATTGGGGCTGAGGCAGCATTTGAACATTGGGACACATTATACTGAGCCCAAGTAGCATGTTGGACAGTGTTCTGAAGAGCCTGAATCAGTATGGAGATTAAAGAGGGAGCTTTCTATATGTGTAAGAGTCAAAAAAAAAGTTATTAAAAGCATAATCACAAGCCCAAGTCAGGAAGTCTATGTGGAGCTTTGAAATTCTTTTGAGTTGGAGATGAGTAGGTAGAAAGCATTAGAAGAGTTAAGGATAGAATTGTCAGAAGGAGTGCTCATGAGGTTATTATTTTTAACTTTTTACTTTAGAGGAGGTTCTGGAGAAAGGAAAGAATAAAGATACATCCTAGTGGAGTTGCTAGATACTTACTCAAAATGAATCCTAGTAAGTAGTTTTTCACCGAGTAAGGTAATAAATAGATTAGCTCAACACAATATTGGCTTTGGACTTGTAACATTTTAGCTCCCCTGCACATGGACATGTTTATCATCAAGGTTGTAACAATGTTGCAACCTGTTGGCGTTCCAGTCCAGATGTTGCTTCTTTTTGAAGCCTCTGTTTATATAGTTCATGGCAGCTCATGTCCTGGCATAGATACGAGTTTATCCTAGAGTCTGAGAAAGCTGAGATTTCAGGAAGGCAGATCTTCAGGAAAGAAAAATGACTAGCAAAGCCACTAAGGAAGAAATTTCTGGATTATATTGTCTATCATCCATATTATAATCCAGATGTAGGTAATTTTTGTTCTCTTTACCTAGTATAACATCGATGAAACTGAAATATTAGAGCTAACATTAAAACAATTTAAAATCAGTATTGTGAAATGAGCTGGATACCAATAGCTGAAGTATTTTAATTTATTTTAGGACAGTATGTTTAGAGGCATGTTCAACTTCCCCATGCACTGTTGCTGAATCTTCATACACTTTGGCTGGCTGAGGAGCTTTCCTTCCAGTATATCATCCTTCTCGGAGCTTGGGGAATTTCTAGTAGGCACAGTAAGCTATGGATTGGCACTGGCTCTTCAGAACCATTAAAGGCAGCAGTGATAGACAGGGAAACATCAGCAAGAAATAACCTGAGCCAAAGTTTTGGGATTTTCATTTTTTTAGTGGTGAATAATGGAGAACCAGATAAGCAAGTTCATTTACAGACATCCATTTCTTGGCCTGTGCCACAGAATACGATGAAACGACATTTCAAGTGTGCTATCAATGCACTTGGGGATAGTTTTGATGATTTTAACCTTCATTCTACAACATGACCATTTTCAGAAAGGTATGATATTCATTCTTAAGCCAGACCACCCTGAGCACATCTGATTCTGTCCAAAAAGAGTGTCAAAGCTATGTATTTGGTGCAGAACAAAACAATTGCACCATTCCATGAACTCTTCCTCATGTAATAACACTAATGCTTCTTACTAGGAGCTGTGAGCTTTACAGATGTTCTCACCATACTTATTTTTGAAGAAATGAACTGCTAACTTGTCTACTGCAGTGAATCTGCCTCCATCTAGACAGGGACCATGGTGAAGCAATTAGAGTTCTTGGGGGCTCTGGGCCTTTGCCTTCCAGCCCAAGAGAACAGCCACCAGCTGTGAGAAGAATGGACTCCCACAGAGTGTATAGATTGTGGAAAATTCTATTTCCACTCACAGAGAGACCTACAATCACCTACATCCCCTCCCCCCAGCTCCTGTCTGATTTTTCCCTCTTCAAGTTTGCAGGACTAACCTTTACAAAAGCACATGAATCACCATTTCCACAGTGATTCACACTCACAGCAGGGATTTTGTAAAATCTGAAGACAGCTAAGATCCCTGGCATTGCAATGAATGATATTATTCTCTCTGTTCACTCTGAAAACCGAGATCAGAGATAGTATAATGAGGTAGAAAATGTGGGCAAACTTTGCTCTTTTTCTGAATTTTTTATAAGTGTGTGTTATAATTTTCTAAAATAGAATTTACTTATAAATTAGTAACATAGAATTTAAAGTAGGCTATCCCAAAAGAACAAAATATTTTTGGCTCCTTGTCTTGAACCCCGTCTTCTCAATTCAGAAGAAAGCCACTATTCTTGTATAGACATGCATGCATCTTTCCAATTGCTGCTGTTTCATAGTCCTGAGAAAATACAATTTGCATTCCTCTGTATTTCTAGATTATGAACAAGTCCATGAGATCATATTTGTGTTTTTTCTTTCAATATTGTTTTCACAGAAAAATAAATGAAAACAACAATATTTTATTGGTAAAGTCTATTTCATCTATTGTAACTGGGTAATTTAGCTTTCCCAAAGCACATAATGAAAGCAGTAGAAAAGCCTTTTAGCATAAATAAATTTTCAACAGCAAAATGTGCATTCTTCTACTTATGTGGCCATTAGTTAAAAGACAAAAACAACACTCAAACAAACAAACAAACAAAAACCTTCTTTTTCCTCTCTTTTTATTTTGGAACTTTTAACATGTAGATAAAATGTACATAGTATTCCTGACATTTATTGATGATATGGAAACATTAGTGCTTATATGAATTGTAGGTTAGTGGAATGAAAAAGATGCTAAACATTCATTAAATCAAAATTAGATATGTGAACTTTATTTTCACCTTTCCACAGAGTTCAGCATTCCGTATTTCTTATTTTATTCTGTATCATCTTTTCTGTAAAATATATATTTCATGCATATTTTAGTATCTTGTTTCATTTCACTAGGACTTATTTGTAAGTGACTTGGGAGGCAGCTTAGATGTTATGCACACTTACATAACTTATATACCATGATGCACTGAGTGCAGAGGCCAGTACCCAACTACCAAGATATATGTAGACTTGTGCATAGCAGAAAATACAACCCTGTGTGATATGAAGATAGGAGGATCACTGGGGTTTACTGGCTGCCAGACTATCAGATAAACCCAAGTTCAGGTTCAAGGAGAGACTCTGCCTCAAAGCAGTGGACAGAGAAGGGTGAAGGAAGACACTGATACCCTCCTCCGGCATTTTAACACACAGAGACACAAGCACCTGCATGTGTGTAAACCACACCCACACATACACACACTCACACACAGAGAAAAAAACTAGAAAATCAGTTTCTAAAAGCATTGAAAGAGTATATTTTAAAATAAAATACAGTCAATATGAATACTGGTTTGTTCTTCTTTATTTCTTCACTCAACCTTTTCTTAGGTATCTGCTGTAGTGATAGTGAAGAGACATCATCTCTATGTAAAACATGTAGCTAACTCCTGCTTTAGTATTTTAGAGAAATAAAAACATTTTCCTGCTCTTTCAATAATAATTTATAAACTGACAGTGAGATGGAAAAATCAGGTATTGATGCAAATCCTGAACTTACTGGAATCCATTAGGAAATTGTATTATAAGTATCTGATAATCATCTTATCATCTAATATCTGTCTGTGTCTATCACTAAAGTTAGCTTCAGTTCATTTCTATTTTCTTCTTTGAAGCTGAACTAATACTGCATTTTAAATTATTGGTTAAAATAATGAGAAACTTGCTGCGTAATTAATAATGAATGGTTACAACAACCTAAATTTTCTAGATTGCCAATCTTCACTACTACACCTCAATCATTTTATTAAGGACCTTTTCTTGATGAATTCATTCCTTAAGGGTCTTATTGTGTATATTTTTAATTCAAAGAATACAAGATAACATTCTCCAGAGGAGCTGGTATTAGAGTTTAACTGAGCTAAAATAGAGTTTCATCAAATACAGAGGTAACATGCTTGGAGTGAGCCATGGAGAAATGATAGCAGGAGGGTTTCCAGTCAGAAGGAAGAACATATTCTGTTATACATGGCAAACTGCTATGGAAATCTTGGAAATTGTGTACCACATTTGGGATATAAGACAAAGTTGTAGGAGCCTGTAATAAGGTCACAAAAGTTCAGCACAATGTGTTGACAATGTGAGATCCATTATTCTGATGAAGAAAAGGAATACATTTGAATAAAGGGGCAGTAGAATCAAATAATAATTGTAATTTTTGCTTGTGTTTAATGTTTAGGAATTTCTTCTGTTTTAGAAGGTTTTAGTGTGAAGGCCATACAGACTTCATCTTAGGGTAGAGCCACCATCTTAGACCACCTGCTGTA
The DNA here is from genome assembly GCF_903995425.1 of Onychomys torridus. NCBI lineage: Eukaryota > Metazoa > Chordata > Mammalia > Rodentia > Cricetidae > Onychomys > Onychomys torridus. The sequence continues at coordinate 100,998,728 of NC_050448.1, forward strand.
CTCAGTTCCAGGAAGGACCTCGGGAATGTGCCATGACAACTCAAACAGATACAGGACAGTATGCTCCTGCAGATATTCTGTCTGGGGTTTATGGCCCCCGAAAATATCCAGATAATCTTGCTGAGTAGTCCAGATAATCCCACTGAGCAAGTTATGGTTCCAAAATGAAAGTACAACCCAATAGTTTCAAATGTGGTTTCGCACAAAAAGTCTAGACCAATAGATTAAAAAAAAATTACCTTACAGCCAGCTCATGCACTAAGGACAGGTCCGGGTCCCACTGCCTGGGTGCCTCCCAAACAGATCAAGCTATTCAATTGTCTCACTTATCCAGAGGGCCTGCTCCAGCTGGGTGCTCCACAGCTTTTGGTTCATAATTCATGTGCTTCCATTAGTTTGGCTCTTTGTCCCCGTGCTTTTCCAATCTTACTATCAACAATTCACACTCTTAGAGTCCCTCCTCTTTCTCGACAACTGGACTCCTGGAGCTCCACCTGGGGCCTGGCCGAGGATCTCTGCATCCACTTCCATCAGTTATTGGATGAGAGTTCCAGCATGACAGTTAGGGTGTTCAGCCATCTGATCACCAGACTAGGTCAGTTTAGACTTTCTCTCGACCATTGCCAGTAGTCTACAGTGGATGTATCATTGTGGATTTCTGGGGACCTCTCTAACACTTTGCTTCTTCCTGTTCTCATGTGGTCTTCATTTATCATGGTCTGTTATTCCTTGTTCTCCCTTTCTGTTCTTGATCCAGCTGGGATCTCCTGCTCCCCTAAGCTCTCTTTCCCTTGAAAATTTGCCCTTCATTACTCCCTCTGTTGTCCAGGTTGTTCATGTAGATCTCATCCATTTCTCTGACATTGGGTTATCCCTGTGTCTTTCCTAGAGTCCTGCTTTCTAGGTAGCCTCCCTGGAGTTGTATAGCAGTCTAGTCATCTTTGTTTTACATCTAGTATCCTCCTATGAGTGAGTACATACCATGTTTGTCCTTCTGAGTCTGGGTTACCTCACTCAGAATGATTTTTTCTAGATCCATCCATTTGCCTGCAAACCTCATGATGTCATTGTTTTTCTCTGCTGAGTAGTACTCCATTGTGTATATGTACCATATTTCTTTATCCATTCTTCAGTTGAAGGGTAACTAGGTTGTTTCCAGGTTCTGGGTATTACAAACAATGCTGATATGAACATAGCTGAGCAAATGCCCTTGTGGTATGATTGAGTATTCCTTGGGTATATGCCCAAGAGTGCTATAGCTGGGTCTTGGGGGAGATGGATTCCCAATTTTCTAAGGAAGCACTTGGGACCTTGGGCTTACACAGGACACTTTGCTCACCCTGGAAGGAGGGGACTGGATCAGCCTGTACTGAATCCACCAGGTTGAATTGAATCCCCAGGGGAGTTTTGGCCCAGGAAGAGATGGGAATGGAGGGGAGGTGCTGGGGGGAAAGTGGGGGCAGGGGCAGGAGGGGGGATGATGGGGGAACCCATGGCTGATGTGTAAAATTAAAACACAAATATAATAAATAAAAGGAGAAAAAATAATAAATAAATAGATAGATAGATAGATAGATAGATAGATAGATAGATAGATAAGATCAAAATCCCTAAAAATAAAAAAAAGTGATTGTATTGATTTTGTTTCTCTATTTTTGATGTCACTAGGGAGTAAGAGCAGACTCATGATGGTATAGATTGGATGAATGATGGATCCAACAGAAGGCTATTGCAGTATTGTAAATAACACCACAGTGGTGGAAATCAGAACTGGATAGTCGACATTAGAGTTGGAGAAGTGTGGATGAACTTAAGAGCAACTGAGAGATAAAATTGTTAACTAGTCACTTGGTTATTATGACAAATATCTAATGAAAACACTTTGTTGATATCATTCCTCCATCCAAAAGTGTTGAGAGCCTCTCTAAGCCCGGCCTTACCATTTCCGGCCTTTCTACCTATCCTCAATCCTCCAAAAACTCTATATGGTTAGTTTTGGTCAGCTAGTAGCTACCTCTGCCCTCTGATTCAAAGCAAATTTTGTTGTCAGAATCCGACCAAAATATCAGACACTTTGTATGATGTATTTTGTTGTAGACCTAAAGCAGGAATGAAAATCACATCAGAGCACAGGTGTTCTTCTCATGTCAGCCAGGAAGCAGAAGGAGACAGAGGAAGTGGTCTGTGATAAGATACCGATTTCAAGGGCTCAGAATAAAGTTCAATAGAAGACTATTTGGTTACTCTGCACAACATCCTGGGTTTGTATCCCTTTCACCACAAATGTAAACTTCTTTGATATGACCTCACAGATGCATGTACAGCTGTGTCCTCTAGGTGATACTTGTTGACAGTTGTAATACTAACCATAAAAATATAAAATAAAGTATCAGACTGCCATTCAAAAAAAATTATCTTACCTCATATCCCTACTATCCAATCACATTTGCCAAAGCATGTAATTCCCAGATTGTGGTTTTTCCCTATAAAAACTCTCTACCATTGGACTGTCAGCTAATGCCTGCTGATGGCCCAGGTTGAACCTGACAATAAAAGGACCCTTATGTGCTTGCATGGGAAAACAGCTCCTTGGTGGTCTCTGGAGGTTTTGAGAAACAGGTACAACATTAGTATATGTCATTTCTGAAGCATGTAGCATGTGTATTTACGTCTCAACTGCTTGTTTTCACCTTAACTTCACTATTTAACCTTTGTACTTCACCTTGAATCTTTCTTCCTGGTCCCTGGGGTCCCTTCACTCATTGAGCTGAATGTCACCTCTTTAAACACACATAGAGCTGTACACATAACACAAGTTACAGTGCACTATTTAGTTTCTTAAGTCTCCTATTAACCTGCACATTGTCATAACCCCAGCTCCCCCATCCTTACATAATGTTGGTTCAGAAGACTGAATATATTGATTCATTATCATCAAATGAAAAATATGCCATTGTAACTGCATCTGTCTAGTGTGTCCTTTCTCTCATGAGTTGTTTACATTGTTTTACACGATGGGAAAGCAAAGAGAAAAAAATAGGGATTGTAACAGAGGAGGCAGAATGAAAGGAAGGGAAGAGAAGAGGACAGGACAAGGGAGGCAAAAGAGAGGAGTGGGAATGACAGGTTGTCCCTTTTCCTATGTAAAATGAGAGGATATTTCCACATAATCCACTAACAAAACCTCAAAAAGTCTTTTTTAAATTTCATTTATCAGTTTATCATGTTTTCCTAGGTAATGGAGAAAAAGTCATGCAAATCCATATGTTTAAATACTACTGCATGTAAAATGAATAAAATAAAATAGCTTTTATTGTTTTACACAGAAAAGGGCAAATATTTTTGAAACAATAAAAATACAAATCATTTTTAATATGAAGTGGTATTTGAGACGTGCTAAAAACCTGTGACTCTGGGTTTTGAATGCTACCTAATTCTTTCTCCATGCTCCAACACATAAATCAGGTTATAAAGACTTCCTCCATTATAAATGGTTTGAGTTCATTACATGTATTGCTTCTGAAAATGTTCTGGGTGGCATGTCAGTTGACTGTGCTTTCTGCACTATTTTTAAATTATAAAATTTCTATCATGACTTTTCATTCCAGTGAACAAATTGAGTCATCAAATGTGGTGCTTGCTCGGGCAGTCAAGACTGGGATTTTTGTTTGATTTTGTTGTCGACCAAAGCACCTCAGATGTTACAAGAAAGTTTTTTTTTTTCTATTTTGTTTATCAGTGTTCCTAGTTTCAAGGTTTCTTCATTTTTATATTAATAAGCTTGCTCATTGATATCCCATTAAAATTTTATATTCAACATTGACAGCTGTGAGAGTTTTGACAAATGAACAGTCAATAGAATTAAAATAACCTATACATTAAGCATGTAAAAATTACCAAACAAACATTGAAGTTCTTACCAGTTACTACATATTCACGGATGATTGAAAAGATAGAGGTGGGTTTAAAAGAAAGGAGACAACTCAAGCTCTCAAACCAATCAGAAAACAATGTCAGATTTCTTTACCTTTGCAAGGAGATAGATAGGCTGCTCTTCATTGTCCACAGTCATTGATTCTATAGATCTGTCTTCATTGAACTTCACACCTAACAGAACATCCAGTGTTCAATTACCTCCCTGTGAGAGCATTAACTAAAGCCAGAGAGGCAGCCAAGAGATTTAGAAGTAAGGAAAAGGTCATGTTCTCGTAAATGGAAAGTTCATGATGACTCCAGCCTCCTCTAACACTATGGAAATCACTCACTTAAATCATGTAAAGATAAGATTTCAAGCATGGGGTATTTCTTTGATTTATAGTTGCCATTTTTAACACAATGTAAAGTATTCAATAATGCTATTCAAAATATAAAATCTAAGTAACAGAATCCTGATCCTTCTTGTAGCTGTTATTATTATAGCCACTTAAATTCTCTTTCACACACAGGTACACACTCAAATCAAATGTGAATAAAAGATGTGCTGTTGAAATTGCCATCCTCTTGCCATTTCTTTTCAGAAGTCCATTCTGTAGTTCACTTAAACAATTTGCTGCAGCAATCAAATTTCTATGACAGAGCTTTCTCCATGGATGAAATATTGGACTCATATGCACAGTTGAGAATTATGGAATTTAGAAAGATAAAAAGGAAATTTAAATACATCTCCTTGCTGCCAATTTGAGGTGGTTTCTAGCCTATCTCTTACTGAATACTTCTTGAATATTACATAAAATGAGTCTTGATTATTTACTTACTTACCTTTACAGGCTTAAAAGAGTTTGAGGCCGGCCTAGTCTACAGAGGGAGTTCCAGGACAACTATGGTTACATGGAGAAAAACTGTATAAAACCCTATCTCAAACAACAACAACAACAAAGCTATGTCCATGCTATGTCCTCGTGTACATTACTGAGTAGTAAATCACAAGCCAAGTGTTCAGCTTTGTTTTATAAAATATGACTAAACTCTAGCTTTCCTGTCTGTCTTTGCAAGCACTCCACTAGGCAATGAATGCCTGGAAAGAGAACTGTGACCATTGTGGTCAGATGGAGTCCACTGTTTCTAGAATAGGACTAATGACATTGCTAAATATAGAAAACAGTATCATAACCATTCTTAGGGATTCAGGGGTTTCTAATATAATCTTAGAAGTAAATTTAAACTCCCAAATCTTGGGCTCCTGACTTCCTTGTGTACAGACATCAAGTTTTACTTTAATCTTGATTTTTCTACACTCAGATAACATAGCCTATCCTTCCTGCAGTCCTTCAAACATGGCGTGGTAGTCTGCCCCCTGGAGGTTTGGGGGTATTATTGAAATATTTTCTTCTGAAGAGTTTATAAACCTGATTTATTTTTCATCTCCCAAAGTCAACCCAAACTGACGAGTTGTCTGACATTTTCCCAGTCACTCATCAGCACTTATCCTTTTTAATTTCACATATTTTAACATTCTATGAAGCATGTATGTGCCCTTCATCTTCCAACCCTTCCTTCTGTTCAGTACTCTACCATTACCATCTACCCCACATCCACTCCATACGCCTAACAATATTCTTGTTGAGGTAAGAAATCTGAGGAGAACACTAATGACATGGAAATTGTTAAACCACTGAACTGGAAGTGCTTCTGTGTTCTTCCAAGATATCTTTGTGAGCTTCAGAAGTAACCTCTAGCATGGAACTTGGATTTTTGTTAGTCTATGCCTTTGGGAGTAACATGAACAAACCAGGTGACATAACTTCATAGATTTTCAAATATCCTTAGTGCTATCTATTCCTCTTTTAAGTATTGTCCTTCTTTCTTCCTCCCAGTTAAACTACCCCAATTTTGTATCTCCCAGTTCATATCATCTGTGTCTTGATATGCCCCTCTCTGGAGCAATTGACCCCCATTACCCCCTTTTAATACTCCAGTACCTGTGGATAATTCAGGATACATACTCACCACACATTAAAGAAAAAGTGGGTATTTCTCTTTCTGAGTCTATGTTACCTCACTCAGGTAATGTTTTCTAACTCTATCCATGAAAATTTCATTTTTCTTTACTGATGAATAGTATTCCATAGTATGTATATGTCACATTTTCCTTATCTGTGTATCTGTTGAAGGACATTTAGCTTGTTTCCATTCCCTAGCTATTATTAATAGAGCAATAATGACCATGGCTGAGTACACAGTATCTGTACAGAAGAATGTTGAGTCATTGGACATATGGCAAGAAGTGATATAGCTGGGTCATATGTGTCTTAGTTATTGCTCTTTTGCTGGGAAGAGTCATCATGAAATAGGCATTATATATACAAGCATTTAATGGCAGGCTTGCTTACATTTCAGAGTTAATCCATGATTATCATGGAGGGAAGCAGACAGACATGCCACTGTATCAGAAACTGAGAGCTTTATATTCTGACTCACAGGCTATAGGCAGAGAGACAGACAAAAACACTGATCTAGAGCTAGGGTTTTAAAACCTCAAAGCCCACTCCCAGTGACATAACTCCTAAGTCCACAGCTACCACAAGAAGGCTATACCTCCTAAGCTTTCCTATATAGTTCTAACAACTGGAGAAGAAGCATTCAAAAATATGAGTCTTTGGGTACTCATTCAAACCACCACAATATGGCAGATTTATTTTAGCTTTTGGAGAATTTTCCACACTGGTTTTTGGAGTGGCTAGACCAATTTACAATCCCATCAACAATGAATGTGAGTATCCTTTCCCCTCATGTCAGCTGTTTTCTTGATCTTGGTTATTCTGTCTGGGGAAAGATGAAATCTCAACATTGGTTTAATTTTTATTCCTCTAATTGCTAAGGATGGTGAATACCTTTTGATATTTTTTTCTTAGTCATTTTAATTTCTTCTTGTGAGACCCCTCTGCTCAGATTAATAATGCTCATTTAAAAAATAGCCAATTTGTTTTTTTGACTCTTTGTTTTTTAAAATTCTTTATGTATTCTGTATATTAATCCTCTGTGAGATATAAAGATGGTAAAGATTCTCTCCAACTTTGTGGGCTTCCTTCCAATCAATTGATTGTTTCTTTAGATGGGAAAAGCTTTCTAGTTTTATGAGTCCTCACTTATTTACTGTTGGCCTTAATTCTTAAGCAAATGGGTCCCTATTCAGAAAGTCCTTTCCTAGACCTATATCTTGTACTGTGCTATGTATGTTTCTGCATTTCCGGTTTTACACTGAGATGTTTGATCTATTTGGAGTGAATTTTTGTGTAGGCTTATATATGTCTGATATGTTTATCATAAAATGCATATTGTGGTGGTTTGAAAGAAAATATCCCCCAAAGGGAGTGACATTATTAAAAGGTATGGTCTTATTGGAGTAGGTGTGGTCTTGGTGTGTAGGAAGTGTGTCATTTTGGGGGAAGACTTTGAAATCTTTTGCTCAAATTTCCCTCGATGTGACAGTCAGTAGACTTTCCTGCAAGATGTAGGACTCTCTGCTTTCCTCCAGCACCACATCTGCCTGCATGCCACCGCACTCCCCACCATGATGATAATGGACTGAACCTCTGAAAATGTAAGCAAGCCTCCTCAATTAAATGTTTTCATTATAAGGGTTGTAGTGGTGATGGTGTCTCTTTACAACAATAAAAACCTAACTAAGATGGATATCCATGTTTTGCCAGCAATATTTGTTGAAGATACTATCTTCTCTCCAGTGTATGTTTTTGGCTTCTTTATCAAATATCAGGTGGTTATAATTATAAGTTGTGGTGGTTTAAATGAGATTTCCACTATAGTCTTAGGTATTTGAACCCTTGGTCCAGTAATATAATAATCCAGTTATTTAAAAAGGCTTAGGAGGTGTTGTCTTGTTGTATCTGGGGCAGGCTTTAAGGTTTCAGAGTGTTTGCTATTCTCAGTTCACCTTCTCTGCTTTCTATTGTGATTTAAGATGTAAGTTCATACCCTGCTGCTCTAGTACCCGTGCCTGCCTATTACCACATTTCCTTGCAATGATAGTAACTCTTAATCCTCTGGAACTATAGTGCAAATAAATCCTTCCATAGGTTTGTCTTTCCATGGTGTTCTATCACAGCAGTAGAAAATTATAAGTTTTTATGTGTACTCACATTTGAGTTTTCTGTTTTGTTCATTGGTCTACATGATCGCTTTTGTGCCTGTATATACTGTTTTTGTCAATATTCTAGAGAGGGTGGGACCTAGGAGAATGGAATCTATAAATGAGATAGACTAAACTATCATGCAATAGCCAACTTTATTTAGAGAATCAGACAATTTGTACTTTGTGGGTTAAGAAATATCATATGAAGAACAACATGAGTTTAGGCTGTAAACATCCTGAATAACAATAGCAAGCAGCAATGGGTAATCTGAAGCAAACCCATCCCATCTGTTATACCTGGGAGGTGTACTAAAACACCTTCTGAAAACAAACCCATGTGTTGAAGAAACTTAAATCACAAGACTTGCCATTTCCTTGGTCTGGTCTCACAGACTCCCAGAATTCTACTCACACAGCTCCATTCCTGGTCCATGTTCCAACAGGTTTTATTACTATGGCTTTGTAATATATCTTGAAATATGGGATTATAATACCTATAGCATTGTTCTTTTCACTCAGAATTGATTTAGCTATCCAGGATCTTATGTGGCTCCATATTTAAGATTTTTTTTTTATTTCTGTGAAGAATGAGGAAGTGGTTTTGATTGAGATTACACTGAATCTATACACTGCTTTGGTAGAATATTCATTTTCACAATCTTGATTGTACTTGTCCATGAACATAAGAAGTTTTTCCATTTCCTTAATGGAAATGTGTTCCTTAATCTCTTTCTTCAGGAATTTAAATTTTTCATTGTTGAAGTTTTTCACTTCCAGCATTTGATTTACTCTTGGGTTTTTTAGGCCATTATAAATGGGAGTACATCCATATCTTTGTCTATATCTTTACTGTTGATCTATAAAAAGGCTACTGATTTTTGTGAGTTGGCATTGTACCCTGATACTTTGCTGAAATTATTGATCATTGCTAGACCTCCTTTCAAGTTGTTGGTAAGGGGAATACAATAAATTACTTCAAACAATATAGGTTATTGGTGTTACCCTTAGTTGCCTCCCAGACATTGAAGATAAGTCCTTATTTCTGAAGATATGACTCATTTGAACATGGGACTTAGAGGAATAGAGTTTGATCTGACCATAAAGCCTCCTAACAAGGGACCAGCTTGAGGAAGATGCCAAAGAAGAAAGCCCATCAACAGTATTACCCAACTGTGATGCTTGTGACCTACAACGACAAGCATAGCGAGATCCTCCTAAAGGTTCAATAGTGGCACTTATTGACAGTGCCACTGACCGTAACTACAAGCTGTTTAATTGGATGTAGTGCCTTCTCTGCAGAGGGGAATTCATGCCTGTTCCTAGAAATCTAGCCAACTACACATGGCTAGTGAAGTCATAGGTCACAGAGGAGAATCTACTACATCCACATTCATAAAGAAGACTAATTGCTAACTGTATTCTAAAGATATATCCTTATGCCCACAGGTAAGTGTAATTCTTAACTCTCATCTAAGAAGCTTCTTTTTGCAATAGATGGAGACCAACAGAAAGCCACAATGGGTAAAAATGCAGACAGCCACTGACAATGTGGTACCAAGCCCATATGAGTAAATCTACAGCATGATCCCTATTCCATCATGGAACCATCTTGGAAGTGTAGGGAGACAGTTTACAAGAGCCAGAGGACTAGGAAATCTGCTGGGAGATTGAGTTCTGTTTATGACAGGGAAGCTGTACTCATGAAATTCCAACAATATGGCAGCTTAAAGGAGCTCTGAACAACAATACCAGTTGACTTAGAAACCTGAATGGGGGCAATTTCATGGAGCTCCACACCTAGTGAAGAACTGTAGGCAATTAACTACTGCTAAGTAAAGGAGAATTAGTCTTCTTTGGGAATGAGTCCCTAAGTAATTACCCAAAACAAAGTCATCATACCTAAAAAAATACATGCATAGGAGTAACACTAAATGAACTCAGCAGTTTATATTTGATATTTAATCATATATGTGTGTATATGTCAGTAACAATGATGATAAAAGAAAAAGAAGCCTCAGATTTGAAAGGGAGTGTCAGGACATGATAAGCATTGGAAGGAAAAGAAAGAATGGGTAAATTATGTCAATATAATACATATTTATGAATTTTTTTAAAATAAATTTAAGTAAAAATATTATTTAACAACAAGTTGAAAATTTAAGTTTGTAAATGTGATAGATTCAATAATGGTCATTGTTTATTAGTTTGTTTTTTGTGACACAGAGATAATTTTATAGTTTAGTGAGCAATACCGTATGAGTGTCTAATAAACGTTTTAAAAAGGTTAGAGTTCAATTCATATTACTAAACTCAAAAATTTGTTTTGTATGACTCCCATTTTCACTAATGTGTTATGATGTCTCTCCAATGCAGACTACTGTCCAAACAGTAATGTAACTTGAAAAAAATTATTTGTTTTTTATGAAGGATTAATAACTGGTCTCCACCAAATCCGAAGGCTGAAAATATGTGTAACAGCATAGGTACATAGGTAGACTCTTTTACAAGTCTGTATTTACCTCAAAGCCCCCACTACTTGAACAAATACTTAATAGTTTTAGTGCAGAAATACATATTAATAGTATAGCTTATTAGTACTGTGGTGATTTAAATAGCAGATGTTCCCTGTGGCTTCAGAGCTTTGAGTACTTGCTTTCCAGTTGGAGGTGCTCTTGGGAGATAGAGCAGCCATTGCTGTAGAATGTACACCACAGAAGCGGATTTTCAGAGTTTGTAGGTTCACCCTACTTCTAGTTTGCTCTCTCGCTTAATGTTCATGGCTGAAAATGTGATCTCTCAGTTTCCTGCTTCTGCTATAATGTCTGGATCTCTCTCCCATGCATCTCCCATGATTATGGATTCATATTCCTCTGGAACCGTAAGCCAAAATAGTATTCTTCTTCCTTAAGATGCTTTTGGTCATGATATTTTTTCACAGCCTAAAGAAGTAGTTAATCCAAGTACGTATGAGTCCATAGCTCTTATATATTTATATATTTGTTTCTTTACTCTCATTTTATTCATTCATTGAACATAAAGACACTTTCATGTAAGTGTACATTATGCATTGTTAGTGGGCATAGAACTTACTATTTTTACTTTAAAAGTAAAATTTGTACAAACTAAATGACAAGTTATCTCATACTAGAAAATATGTAAAAACAAACAAACAAAGAAAAAAACTGCCAAAACTTCATGGGAGTTGATGAAAGGAAAGATGCCCACTATCTTAAGTAAATTCAAAACTATATTAATACTGTTTCATTTGAATTGCACAAAGTCTGTGTCTTTATTGAAGGGCAAGTGTTTCACAGAGGCTAAAGAACTAACCATGTCCTGAAAACATAAATGGGGAAGGTATAGGAAAAACAATCATAGACGGAGGTATCAATGAAACGAAAGGAAGCTGGAAAAGGTTTGGGATAGGTATGCAGGCTTATAGACATTGGTGTAAACAGCGTTGATGGGTAAGTAAAGACTGGCAGGCTCTGATTTGGAAGGAAAGTTCATATTGTGACTTCTTTAGTCAAAATAGTCTATCAAAATGGTTAGCTTTCTCAAACAGGGATCATTTTCTTTCACAGAGAGCATTTTAGTTCCTTGGTAGAAGTGTTAGAAGACAACAATGAGAATGGAAATAAATTTTAGAGTTGAAGTGTTCATTCAAGACATGGGAGTAAAACAGACCAATAGTTTGTGATGCTGATGCTTTTTCTTCCTTCTTTCCTTCCTTTCTTTCCTTCATCATCTTCTTCCTCCTTCTCTTCCTCCTCTTCTTTTGCTCCTCCTCCTTCTTTATAGGTTATTTTTGCAAAAATAATAGATGTGAAAATTTCTAAAACTGATCTCTTAAAGTTTGATTTTGAGGCTATGTAAATGAGTTGGAGTACCATAATTTTGAATCCGTGCTTTTTTCTTTTATTCTTTTTTCACTCTCTCCTACCTTCCTTCCTCATCCCCCTCTTCTTTTTATTATTAGTTTCTTTTCTATAAGCAACTTCAATAGCTAATTACTTCCAGAGTCAGTATATTGTTGTTATATTAAATTGAAAAATGCATGTAAAATATTCTACTGTTCACTGACTTTCAAAGTCATATAAAATGATAAAAAAAGGTACGAACATATGGGGGAGGAACACTTGTCTGTGTTTGTAAGTTTGGAGGCCAGAGGTTGATGTCCGCATATCTGCCTCAACAGCTTCTCCACCTTACTTGTTTGAGTCAAAAACTCTCATTAAACCAGGAGACGCCATCCTGACTAGTCTAGTCAGCCAGTGACCTCCAGTCTTCTTGTCTCTGCCTCCCTATCTGGGATTACAGACATACACAACCTGTACATGGCTGCAGACAGTCACCATTCCTTACTTGTATGAGGATGCTGGGTATCTAAATTCAGGCCTTCTGTGCTTGCAGGGAAAAGCCTTTATCCACTGAGCCACCTCCCTAGCTCCATTTAATGTCCTTAAGAAAGTGTTTTATGCATTGTAGGAAACTAGAATCTGTTAAGAAGTTGCTGCTGTATAACAAAACTAAACTTTGAACTGACACTTCCATGAAGAAGAAAAATGGTGACCTTCCAAAGATTTTAGTAGTTAACAAGGAGACAAACACAACAGATGGAAGAATTTGCCATCTAGTATGGTCACCTTACCTTTTAATTGAGCTAGCTTATCTCATGATAACATTCCAGAGACACCAAGGAAGAAATATAAAATGTGAGGAAGAAAAAGAAAGAAAAGAAACCAAATTCAAATGCAGTTGGTTCACTGTCCCCAATATAGCAAAGTTCGATAGCTCCATGCCCCTTCTGGGAATTTGATTGGCTTCTTACTTTGTTCTTAGCAGACTGAGAAGGGAGATCATGCACCAAACAGTCTCTCGCTGGCTGATGAGCACTGTGTAAAGCAAGTAAGAACATTTGCCTCTAGGGATCTTTTACCTGCTTGTGGAAGGAACTTGCTTTTTTTAATACCCCCAATGTGCTAAACAATATGTTCTGTTCAGGTTTTTTTTCATTTTCATTTTATTACAGATAGTGCATGTTTCATATTTTAAGGTGGAACAGATCAGATACTGAGTAACAGAGAAGAAATGCTAGAAATAGATATAGAAATGTTACACTTACATCTTGACGTCTGCAGTGTAAGTGACCTCTTGTCTGCTGACAATATCAGAAGGGACAGGAGTTTAAGAGTCAGGTGTGCTGGTACCTGACTGAAATCTAGCACTGTGAGCCAGAAGATGGAGGATTTGGAATTCAAATTCACCCTTGACTACACAAGGATTCTGGGTCCAACCTGGGTTACATGAGAGTGCTAAAAAAAAAAAAAAAAAAACCACTAAACAAACAAATAAAACCAGTAGGAAGACAAGGCAGGAGGAAGATAAAGAGGAAGAGCAGGAGTCAGAGACCTCCTAAAAGGACCACTAAAGGAAAATATTCTTCTTTTCTTACACAAGACAGTGGTGGAAAATCATGAAAAAGAAGTTGAAGTGGTCCCTATTTCAGTTTCCTAAGACTTTGATTTAACATAAGCAAGTAACAAATCCTGAATATGGATTGAAACCACAACTCTTGAAGTTCCAAGGAAATCAGGACAAAGGAGATTTTGAGTGTGGTAGTTACCACATTAAACACTTCTGTTTGCCCCATACCTCACACACAGTCTACCTCTTATATCTAATGTGCCTGAAAATAAAGTGTGCTAGCTGTTTATCTTCCTGTGGGCAATGAGAAACAAGAAATATCTTTTAATTTCATGACATACAACACTTTGGAAAATATCAATAAAATATTTTAACAAATAAATCAAAATGTTCATAAATACTAAGTTATATGTGTATTGCATCTATTTCTCTGCATAGCTACAATACTGTAACATATATATTTTACTTGAATATAAATTAAATACAAATGCAGTTATCAAGTTCTCTTTTAAGAAATGGAATTATATACCGTAGAAGGCACCATAACATGTTGAAAAACTAATGAATACATTGGATAAAATATTTTAAATAGGCCCACAAACATCCATATATGTGATATTTAAATCTATCTTTAATAACCAAAGAAAGGGATTATGGCAATGATCTCATCCTATGCAACAAAATTCATTTTTCCCTTAGGTTATTGTTTCATCACATATAGCTGATAGTCTCAGTGGGAACAGTCTGAACATAAATGTAAAGGTCCTTGTGTCAATGGGTATAATAAATCAACACTTTAAGACATTTATTATACATTACCAAGTTTCAGAGGACAATTACTTTTTTATTGAAAATTTTAGAAAGTTACATATCAACTGTAAACAGAGTCAAAACTACGTTAGTGCTTGAAGATACTTCAAATTAGCCCACTTATATTAGAAACTTTCTCTTCAAAAGACAAAACAATAAAAGAACACTGAAGATATATCTCAATGATAGGGTGCTTATCTAGTATGCACATAGTATTAGACATAATCCTCAATTCCACAAAAGGATAGCATATCACAGAAGAGGAAGGGAAAGAGAATTATGCCAGTATTTAATATACATATTTTATAGGGATATAATTAGCATTACTATTTTTAAAGAGTTTTAATTATAATGACTTTTCCATGACTTGTGACCCCATGCTCAGAAACTGAATAAATGTTAATTTGTATGAGTTCATTAATTTATTAATGTTTTTAAAAATCACCTAGTATAAAATTGTTAAGGAAGTCAGAGCCTGTTATCTTACTCTTTTAGTCAAATAATGAAAACTTCCCTTTGAATCACATCTGGAGATACTGTGCTTCTCTCGGGTCTTCATTCATATCACTTTAAATGGACTGGATGAATAACCATTTTTCTCATAACTCCTAGCTTGCTTGCATCAACTATAAATAAGAACAAACCATGGTGTTCAATGCAGTGTTTTAATTACAGAAAGACTCAGGTAAACTAGTTAGCATGTCATTTTTGTGATGAGAGCATTAATCTGTCTTGGCAATTTTGGAATGCGCTATATATTATTATTGGGTTTATCACACAGTGCAATAAATCATGAAAGCTTACCCTTTGTTCTAATAAACACGCAATAAGAGCTCTATCAGGAATATGCACCTTTACTTTCTTCAACTTCCATCAGTATCTGGGAACTGTCTCCCTTCTTTGGTTCTGTAAGGTCAGAATTATTATTTATCAGTTAAATAAATATAAAATTCATTAAGTGTTCAAAAATGAAATAGAAACATGTTATCTTGTCTGACAATGAGCTATTGTGCTGCTTTGAAAGTGGTGACCTCACCCACCCAGCAGACACACCTAAAGAACTCCAATACAGTAGTTGGTCATTAGTAAAATTGATAGATAAGCCAGCGGTGGTGGCGCAGGCCTGTAATCCCAGCACTTGGGAGGCAGACCCAGGCAGATCTCTGTGAGTTCGAGGCCAGCCTGGTCTACAGAGCTAGTCCAGGACAGGCTCCAAAGGTACAGAGAAACCCTGTCTCGAAAAAAAAATTGATAGATAAAATAATTTTATTTAAAAAATATGACTTTTTCTGGAAGAATGTCCTACATTCCTCTTTGAGATACAATGAGATAGATGATGGTGAATGTTCCACTTCCAGTTCATTCTTTCTGCCTATCAGTGTAAGTACCTCAGAAACAGACATTTCAGCTTCCTCTGACCCAGAGTGAATGTAGCATTGATACATTTAGGTCAAAGTACTTGAAATACCTCCATTTCTCCAGAAACACGAACATCTATGTGAGTCCTTACAAAGGTTAAAAAGTTGTGTTTCCAGATCATTTAAATCTCTAATAATATATTCCCTTATGGCCACTATAACATCATTGATATAGTTAACTTAAATTGTGTGTGTGTGTGCATGCGTGTGTGTGCATGCGTGTGTGTGTGTGTGTGCGCGTGTGCGTGTGCGTGTGCGTGTGCGTGTGTGTGCGTGTGCGTGTGCGTGTGTGTGTGTGTGTGTGTGTGTATGACAACAGGATTCCTTTCTTTACTTTAGCAGTTAGGACACTTTAAATCAGTGGCCAGTGGGATGCTCAGCAGCAAATGTGCTTTCCACCAAGCCTGATGACCTGAGTTGGACCTTCAAAACCCGTGTAGCACAAGGAGAGAACTGAATCTAGCTAATTGTCCTCTTACCTATACATCATGCTGCTTCATGCATACACATGCACACACAAAAATAAATAAATAAATAAATAAATAAATAAATAAATAAATAAGTCTAATAATTTCTTTTAAAATGACTGTTTGGGGTCAAATTTAGGTCCAAACAAGAGCAAGTTATTATTATTAATATATTATTACCATTAGGCTAACACTTGCTACAGCTAATGCATATGCACTTCTTTTTCCTTCTCATCTACTTGTTTGTTGTTACTGTTTCTGTAGACCTCCTAACCCCACCCCTTTGTGTGTGTGACTTACATGTATTCGTATGTGTCTGTATGTGTTGGTGCAGTTGTGTATAGAAGAAAAGGTTGATTTGGAAACCTTCCATTGGAAGCACTAGAAGAGATTTCTGATATAGCTTATATTATAAAACCATCTACCTGTGAAGTGGGCAATAGGCTGAAGTTAGCAAGAAGGAAGCAAAGGTACCAATGGGTAAGTTAATAGGCTGCAGTTAGAAAGTGAGAATTAAGGTTACCAACTAGTAGATACTGGGAAGCTGGACTCACCCAGACTAGGTGGTAATAGTGTTTCTAATGAGATGTGGTTTATGTGATATGAAACTCCTTGTAAATAAGTAGTGAAGTATAGAGGAAGGAGAAGGCAATTATGGGCCTCATAATTTAGCCTAAATTGAATGAATGAAAGACAATTTACTAAAATGGGCAGCCCAGTGAGAAGACATTTTGGGAGAAATGACCATAAAGGTCACATTTATTGATATGGTGACTTTAAAATATATTATAGACCTCCAATACATGAATCCTTTGGAGAGGTAAGTTTATAGTCCAAGAGGTGAATAGCAATAAGAAAGTCAGCACTGGGATAGAATATAAAATACTGGGACTGACGGATATACCTGAAGAGCACATGAATACATTTCAATATCAAATGTCTTCTGCACATTTAGAAACATTATTCAAACAGTGCTATTTTTTGCTAATAATTTCAAGGAAAGCATTCTCTTTTTCTCTAGGAAAAAGCAAGCCATGGTATATTTGAGTGTGTGTGTGTGTGTGTGTGTGTGTGTGTGTGTGTGTACAACTCACCCCCTTGAGAGATTGTTATAATATTGAAATATGATAATGTTTTACTATCTCCGTTTTCTTGTAACAAAGATGTCTGCTTCCCAAACAGCAATTCTATAGAAAAAGGGACATGGATGAATGAGATGAGCTTTTCATTTTTGTTCACAGATTGCATGTATTTCTCACCTTTAATTTCCCCTCTATTCCTTTACCAAGGCTTTGAGTGGATCTGAAGAAAATGTGCTCTGGCAGATTGAAGGCCTCCAGAGACAGAATCTGTACCACAGATAATATCTCTTCAGTATCCATGAGGTCTCATAATATCTTTCTTTGTAGCTCATATGTCCTTCTCCCTTCGCTTTTTTTTAGATGATAAAGAACCAGCTCATAAATGCTAAACAGATAAGATAAGCAAACAAATGCCCTCTATCTGCATTACTATCTGCTTACAATAGCCAAGAATTATCAGTTCTGATAAGTCCTTACCCGAACATGAAGAGCTCTCTACATGTCAAAATTAAAAATAAAATCTACCTTTCAACTGAGATATTAGCAACTTTTTTGTCATTTAAATGATATCTTTCTACTGAAAGCAACAAAATTTTAATTCTATACTATCCCTTAAAATTGTCTTTAGTAATGAGAATTTGCTCAGGAAATTAGTTGTATCTTGATTTATAAACCATCGGATGGTCTTTTGGTTAATCTAAATTAATAATTTTGCTTTTTAGTAATTCTCAGAGGAGATGTTTTAAGTGTTTAACCCTGGTACCCAATCAGCATGATGTGATTTATCATCTTTTATCAGTTTCTGTATGCTTTATTCACCAGCATTTTAACAAAGAAGGAAAAACCATTAAATTATGTTTTCTGGTCATTATTTCTTTTACTTTTCATCGACAGATATCCATGTACAAGAAGGAGCAATTTTTCATGAATAAAAATAAGTAACATGAGCATATATTTCTATTTTAGAATCTAGGTCATATCACTGTACTGCTTTGAGGAGGACAGGGTGGACGTTATAGTGTTGGGGTAAAAGAAATGGTTGCTCTGTCCCATGTATTGTATTTATAATATATTTTTATAACAAGTTAAAAGAATATTATATATATAATGTGTGTGTGTGTGTGTGTGTGTTTGACTACATATGTGTATGCACATATGTGGGCACGTCCTTGGCACAAGTGTGGAGGTCAAAGACATTGCTCCATTCTGTCCTTCCACTGTGTGGGCCCTTGGCATAGAACTCAAGGTTGATAAGAGATACATTTATTTCCAGAGATATCTCACTGGCTATAAGTTTTTTTTTTTATTTTTATTTTTTAAAGTTTCATTAATAGTTCTTTGAGAATTGTGTACCCTGTGCTTTAATCATAATCAATCACTTCTCTACCTATTCTACTTTGTGGTATTTTTTTTAACCTCTAAAGTACAGTTGTGCTGCATATATATATATATGCCTGGATGTGATCTTGCAGTGTAGCCTGGTAGTAGACTTATCTTTGAAGAAAACCCTAATCCCAGTGGCTATCAATTGCCAGTCACTCCTTGGCTAGGAAAGAAAAAAATGTCATGCCTACCTCCCCTCTCTATTCTGAGCTGTGGTCTCTATCAAGTTTGCATGGGGTTTGTGTATGCTTTCGCAATCAGTGTGTGTTCACACATGTAGCTTCCTTAATACGTTGAGAATACCATTTCCACCTATTCATTCCCGAACTGGCTCTTACATCTTTCTACCCTCTCTTTTCCAATAATCCTATAGCTTTATCATTTTAACATGATAAAAAAAAAATGTGCTACTTAGGGCAGAGCATTCTCCCATCTCTTATTTGCTGCACATTAGCTTACTGTTGGTCTCTGTGTTAGTTACTGAATATTGAAAATAGAAATTTTTCTAATGAGGGTTAAGACATGCATTAATCTACTGGCATAATAATACATCATTAGGAGCTGGTTTAGTACTATGACTAACAAAATATTAGTAATAATCATTGTCGTTGTTGTTGTCTTTAATGAGTGTGGAGTATCATGTTTTACTTCTTCTGACTGCTTTTGATTTGAAGTTTATGTTGTAAGAAATCAGAATAGCCACAGCTGTTTGGTTTTTTGGTTCCATTTATTTAGAATACTTCACACGGGGACTTGCCTATCACACATTGTGTGGTCCAGTGAAACTCTGAAATCACAGAGAAAGATTCCGTGATGTCCTTACTCTTGAGTCCCTGTCATACAGATGACATTGCTAAGTTAGGCTGCTGGGTTTGAGTAGATACTGCCTGTGCACCTTGAATCAAGTTTGCAGCAGCTATTATTATTATTAGTAGTAGTAGTAGTATTATTACTTTTTAGGAACAGGAAGGCATTAGGCCTTTTCCCTTCACAAGCTAGAGGTTTGGATGGAGAGGTCTTACCTGGAGGGTACCTTTTCTCTTTATTCTAGTGCAGATCAGTGTGGTGATACTGTATTCCCCAACATATTGTGCACCCTAATAAAACTATCTGGGGTCAGAGAACAGAATAGCCATTAGATATAGAGGCCAGAAAATGGTGGCACACACATCTTAATCCTAGCATTCCGAAGGCAGAGATCCCTCTGGATCTCTGTGAGTTCAATGCCACACTGGAAGCAGCCAGCCATGGTGACACACTCCTTTAATCCCTTTAATGGCAAGAAGCAGAAAGGTATATAAGGCGTGAGGACCAGGAAATGGAGCCTGGGTAAGCTTTTAGCCTTTAGCAGCAGTTCAGCTGAGATCCATTTGAATGAGAATTCATAGGCTTCCAGTTTGGAGAAACAGGATAGGCTGAGAAGTTGACACGGTGAAGCTAGCTGTGGCTTGTTCTGTTTCTCTGATCATTAAGCATTCACCCTAACACCTGGCTCCAGGTTTGTTTTTATTAAAAAGACCTTTCAGAGATTCGTGCTGCAGATCGGGTTTTTACATAACGGCACTAATCTCTTCAGCAGTTGCAGCCTCTCTTCCAGCACAGTTCTTGACTGCACATTAAGCTTTCCAGTGTCTTTTGTTCCCTCCAAATTGTATGTGTTGTGCTTTTTTCTGCCCGTTTGCTCTTGGTTGTCTTGTAGACCTACATAAGAATGATCACAAATAACAACATGACAGAATCAATATTAGCCTGTCTTAAAATCTCTTCCACCAAAAATATTAGTCTATTATTTTTAAACTTAGCCTTGGGCAAGTTCTCAGGAGGATGGCAGGCAGCAACTATATTATTTGCCAAAACCATCACAAGAATGGTCTCTAGCCCTGTTGCTGGTTTTATTCACTTAGGAAACCTCTTTTTCAGGGCCTCCATGGTCCAAATGGAATTACTATTCCCCAAGCTCCTCCTAGGAAGGGTCATCAAGCTATGATTATGGAGTGCAACTACTTTTCTAGTCCAAACTTCCAAAGTCTTCCACATGCCTCGACAAAAACAGCATGGTCAGGTCTACATACAACAATACCCCATTATCCTGGTATTGACTTGCATTTGTTATTTTTCTATTGATGTGATTAAGACAGTTTATAGAACAGAGGGCTTACCTGTGCCTATGGTTCCAGGGGGTTAGGGTCCATGATGGCAGAATAAAGATGTGGCAGCTGGAATTACAGCTGAGGGCTCACATCCTGAACCACAAACATGAGAAAGAGAATGAATTAAAAAGTGAACCCATCTTCAGTGACAGACATTCTCCAACAAGGCTACATCTCCTAAACCTACCAAACAGTACCACCAAGTGGGGACCAAGTATTTAAATTCTGACCACTGTGGGGGACATCTCATTAAAACCTTCATAAAGACATCATCAGAGAGTCTTTTATTTTTTATCATTAGGACTCTGGTGTCTGGAAATCTTTTTTCTTGTTTGTAAATGTTTTCTCTGATCTTATTAAAAAATAGTTTTTATGTCCTTGTTATGGTATTCTTTTCCTTCTCTACTCTTGATTCTATGGTTGGTATTTTTTTTTTCATGATGACCCCAAACTCTCCCATGATCCAATAATATGCTCTGCATATCATATCCACAAAAAGACCAATTATTTTTTATCTAACAAGTTCTATCCAGTTAAAAAACAGGTGAATAATACTAGAAATGGTGCAGTGCTCATCTGAATTCATTTCAACCGGTGTTATTTCAAATGTTCAACTTACATACATTTTCTTGAAATTAAGATAATTTAATATTTGGTAGTGCAGAGGATAATCAAATATAATGAAATACACATCTATCTTACCACAATTAGCAGTTTATAGTATTACAAAGTTCTGTCAAAAATACATGTGATCACCAAATTCATGTCTTACATGCTGCCTCATAGTTAGTGTTAGAGTGTAATAACATTTCTCCCAACATTAAAATTATTGAAATGATCTTCAAATCTAAATGGTTGCTTATGCTAAAGTGAGAATTTCCTATTACTTTATTACCTTGAACATCCCTGTTCTTTAAAATTTGCCACCAATACTACTTCCTCACTTTACCTTCAACAAAAATCTTTTGAGTCTAATCCTCTCAAAATTATTTAATAATTTCTCTTCAGAAGAAAGTTCAGGACTCTCAGGATCGCTTGAAGAGCTCCTGATGGGTTTGATCTCACAACATCATGATGACAACATCATGTAAACGTGCTAATGTTAACTGCTCCAAAGAGCCAGGCTTTCTTCATGCCTATGTATTAAAATTCCTACTCTTTTTCCTTTCTCATTCACCTTTCTTGTCCATCTATTTCCTCATCATCATCCATTTTAAATTCAATATTCTTAATGTAAACTTCCAAACTACCCCACTTCCTAGTGAAACAAGGTGCTTGACTCTGTCAGAACTTCTGTATTTTACTATGTAATTGTCTAAATGTGAGTTTACCATATTAAAACATCTATTAATGTTTAATTCCACTGCTTAGATAGTAAGCAACTTGTGATTGAAGTTGTATGTTGAGTTTATTTCTGACACGTCAATGTGTGCTAGTACTTAGAAAGATTCCTGTCACATAAAAGTTGTAATGTTTATTGAGACTATCCCTGTATAACAAAATTTGGTCGTGCTTCTTTGTATAATTAATTTGTTTAACTCTCACAATAACCGTGTAGGAGATATGCTGTCATATATCATTTGTTAATAGGTCAAGACCTGAGGTATAGGGAGGCTAAATAATATGTGTAGGATGAAATATACAGAGCATATAAGAGCTAGCTTATGAAGACAAGTTCAGTAGAGCTCAATATTCCAACCTGATGTTTTCTTTCTCTATGAGAAAGCAATGGACAACCATGAGCTCTGTCTGGCATTAAAGCAAAGAAGGAATCGAAAGAGCAAAGATGCATGTTCACTGTCTCCACATTTCCTCAGATCCTCAAACACTATAAGGGCAAATGATGTACAAAGATGCCTAAGCTAGTTTGGTTCTCACAAGAGAGTAGATAGTTCTCCCCTCATTCTAGCTCATTTCTTCCATTAGATTTAGCTGACTTACCACTTCTTCTGTAAAATTAAGAGGCATTCCGAGAAAAAAAATAGAGTCATACATCACCAACTGAACATAAAGAGTTATTGCTTTTATTCATTGAGAGCAGGGTTTTTTAATATGTAAAATAAGCTCATCTTGAGAATAAAGCTAATTGTGAAAAATGCACATGCTGTGGTCTTTAGCAAAGCTAGAGTCCTAGGTACTTTGCAGTCCAAGTAGCCTTTATGCTTCCTGGCAGTGGAGGTGCATATCATTTTAGAGTACATCCATACTTAACACCAGATGTTCTAAAACAAATGATCCTTCAACTAATATATCCAAACTTTAACACGTACTTGCCACATCTCTGTGTACTTTAAGCATGAGAAATTAACTGTGTGAGAGAGACAGAATGGATTAGCCAAAACCATTTATCTACAATGTGATGAAAGGTATGTTGCTAAAGAACACTTATCTATAGAATAATATCCCCCAAATATCCTCTTTCACAAGTAATACTACTGTATGTGATAACATGATAGAAAAATTACAGTACAAACATAAAAGTCAAAGGGACTTTCATCATCCAACTCTGGATACCTGATTAAATCA
The DNA here is from genome assembly GCF_903995425.1 of Onychomys torridus. Classification (NCBI taxonomy): domain Eukaryota; kingdom Metazoa; phylum Chordata; class Mammalia; order Rodentia; family Cricetidae; genus Onychomys; species Onychomys torridus. The sequence continues at coordinate 101,022,080 of NC_050448.1, forward strand.
GTTTCTTTTTAACTCAAGCTTTTCAGCGCAATTTTTCTTCCTAAATAGAATTTCTCTATCTTTCTTTTCGATACATCTCCTTAATACAAAGTTCCTAAATGAAGCAAAATATCGGAGTCTACTGAGAATAATACTTCTCTGCTTCATATTTTACAGTTAATTATGTCATGACTCATAGAAAAATTGATCCCAAGGTTCATAATTTTTCTTTCTCTAATTTTTCCTGTTCACAGGCAGCCTTTCCACCATTTCCTCGTTAATGTAAACCAATAGTAGCCCTTGTTTGAAAGCATTTCATCAGAATTAGCCTCAAGGGAGTCAGCTGATGGAAGAAACAGTAATAAATGAACATGTGTCAAAGAGAGGGCTGCTGAGGAAAGAAATTCAGTTACCTTCCAGCACAGACGAGAAGATAATTTATTAAAGTGTCAGAAGAAAACCTTTAAGGTAAAAAAAAGCTGATACAAAATTCTCTGATTACCCAAAATGAATCTTTAATGAAAGTAAATGGAAAAGAAGAGAATTGCAACTGTGCCGTGCACTATTCAAAATTAATTGGAAAAATGGTTGATTTGAAACTATAATAACCTCTAATGAACTTACTGAATAATGAATAAAGTTAATTCCATGGTTTGCTTATGCATAGTAGGGCTCCAAATTGTTTTTAATTACTACTTGAAAAGACTTTCAATCATAAAAGAGGCACCATTTGTTATAAGCTGCCTAAAATCACTCTGTTGAAGACAAAGGAATGAAAGCAGAACATGTATCTTTTAATATCTCAATTTCACTGATCTTTGTAATTTTTCTAAGTAAAATTAAAAAAAATCAGCATCTTTGCTCCAGTGTAATATCAAATACAAATCCTTTATCCTCTCTTACAAGGATGAGGAACTGGAGTAAGTATTCCCTGTATCTTTCTGATAAATTGCCGAGAAATTTCTATTACTGCATTATATATATTAAATAGAGACTTGGTTCGTATGTGCAATATGATAGCTTTAAGAAGCTACATATTATTTTTATAATTGTATCCAGGGGGAAAACGCCCAGTTTCAAGCCTTATTCGCACCAGTCAGCAGTGAAGTGGTCCACAGGAGGAACAGTGCAAGAATTCTATAGAGTGGTATAGTAGTTAGGTTGAGACTGGCCAGTGTGTTGTGGAAGGAAAAAGAAAGAATTTTAGTCATTGTATTGAAATAGGACAGTTAGGCAAATAAATAAAATTCAAATAAACAATTCCAACTTGTTTTCTTATTTATTTGTTTTTCCTTTTTCTATCTTGTTTGATAATGTGAACAAAGTAGTTTTAAGATTATTAAAAAGAGTTAATAATTTGTAACAGAAGAGGGAACATCCTAATTTCATTTGAGGTGTGTTCAAGCCTTTAGTTAACTGTGACTGGTATGGATGGTAAAGAACAACCAAAGTTCAAAACTTGTTTGATTATCTGAAATTTTCCACAGCACATGTAGTATGAAGACGGAAACTAATAAAGAATACCGAGGTACTAACAGCTACTAGGAAGTTTGTATATTCAATAATAATGGTATTAATGTGTATTCTTTGTTTTAAAAACCTACGAAAATCAGCAAATTGGTACATAGCTGCCTTTGATCAAACATGTCAAAACTACTAGCATAGCATTATAAATAATTTAAGATTCAGTCATTCCTAACATGTGTACAAAAAGTAATTGGACAGATATTGTCAAATTAATTTTTAAGTGAGCCAGAACAATTTATGCTTTCCTCTTGTTTGTGTGTTTTTAATCTTTCCATCGCCATAACTATACAAATTGATTCTGCAGTATTTATAATATACCAGGTTATTAGTGAGAAAAATAGTGATACATATTAATCACAACCATATAAAATTTAAATGAACAAGAACTTCTATGCACTTTTTTTTTTGTTTGTTTGTTTTGTTTTGTTTGTTTGCTTACTATAGTAGTTTGAACAAGATGTCTCCAAAGGCTAGGAAGTCTGAGAACTTGGTGATGCTATTTGGGTAGGTTCAGGAATTGTGACCTTGCTGGAGAAGGTGTGTCACTGGGGATGGGCTTTGAGGTTTCAAAGGCTGGCACCATTCCTAGTGTATAGAGCTTGTGGCTCAAACTGTGAGCCATAAGCGTCCTTACGCTTCCTGCTCATGCTGCCATGCCTGACGCTTGCTTTCCCACATGACAGGCTTTTATTCTTCTGGAACAGTAAACCCACATCAACTCTTTCTTCAATACACTACGTTTCCCAGGTTGTTTTATCATGAAACTGAATATGAACTAATATAATTAGCAAGTTCTTAATATTTTTAATTATTACTAATTTGCTTTGGAGAAGCAAAATAAACGAGAACTATGTAACACATATAATTACTAATTTATCTTGTCTGAGTGAGAAAGGTGATTATTTTGTGGTCATAAATACTTTTACTCAAATATAATTCATAGAGAAAGGATAGTATTTAGTGAACTGAAAATATCTCTAATTCTTTACCAAACATTTTTTGATTAATATGACTAATTTAAATGTTTTCATATTTTAATTACTTTCATGAAAAGCATTGAAATCAGGACTAATATTTTCTAAAAACATGAAAATAATGGTAATACATGATGTCAATATCAAAAGAAATTTTAAACAATTCTTTGAAGATACCCACATTATTCTTTTAACTTTTTCCTTGATAATTGTAACTGAAGTGAAAATTCATATGCATATCATTATTCTAGAGATTTTAAATATTGTAAAGTACAAATGAGTAAACAAAGTAAGCACACACAAAAAGGCAGTGCATGTTAAACTCTGTTTGTTGCTTTTTATTGTAAATCCATATGAAGGCTTGAGGATGTAGTTCATTTCATACAGGGTTTTCTAGTGTGAAGTCTTGAGTAAAATCCCTAAAACATGTAAACTGGACACAACGGTGCACACTTGCAATATTAGCACTTGGAGTAGAGGCAAGGGATCAGAAGTTGAAGGTAATCTTCCTCTACTAGTGAGTTTGAGGACAGAGTGGACAACTTAACACCCCATGAAACCATATTGTAAGAAATAAGCAAAAATAGGGTTGGGAAGTTGACACTTGTCTCAAAGCCTGAGGACCTGAGCTTAACCCGAGGAGCTCAAAAAATGAGAAAGGGAATTATATTATCCTGCAAGTCATGCCCTGACCACATATGCATGCCATGGTACATGCACACCCAAACACATAAATAAATGAGTAAAGATAGATGGTAGATAGATGATATAGATAGATAGATAGATAGATAGATAGATAGATAGATAGATAGATAGATGATAGATAGACAGATAGATAGAGATGATTGATTGATTGATTGATTGATTGATTGAGTTTCCAATATTGCAGTTAGCTACCTTGGAAGTCATAACTACATTATAGCTGGCATAAAGCCAAACAAACTGAAAAAATTGAGATCCTAGATCTCCCCATGAAATGAGGATATAAGGCAAACGTCTGTTTCCACAATTGAAAATACAGAAAATTGCAAACTGGGTATGAAGAACTTTTCCAAGGAAAGAACTGCTCCAGTAACCTGTGCTAGGTTAGAAAGCCTGAACTGCACACAGGCTCCTTCTCTTAGGGGTATGCTCCAAGGCCCCAAAGGCACCCACACCCACAGACAATCTGAATCTTTATAAATTATAACTTTCGGAACATATGTTCCTACAGTGAAGTCACATTTATAAATTAAGCTGAGTAAGACTACCCAAAGCAACTAATAAAAAGAACAATTATAACAACATGCCCTAATGAAAGTTAGATGAGTGGTTATCAAAATACCTTCCTGTACTCTGTCACAAAGTCTTTCCTCTGGTGAAATGATACAAAGTCTACATGTAAGATCAAAGGAGATGAATGGCATGCTGTGCTTCAGAACCAGTGTTGTAATGAAGTCCCCAGGAAGCAATAGGCACAAATTAAAGATTACTTGTCCACAGTCACTGTCATACTGAGATGTTCAATATTATAGTTGAGATAACCACTAAGTAGCTAATATGGTACAGTTTGAGAATCCCATGTAGTAACTGAGGAGCAGGGATTGCAAAATTTCATCAATAGTAGTGTTTTCTGATTCTGAGGTATTTGTGGCAGGAACTTCATTGCAATCTTTGTTCCAAATACCCAGTATGTGCACCTTGTTCTGTATATGCCTCCAAGCCATGCAACAACAATGACCTCTGCCTGAGACATGGCGTCTCATGTGTGAGATGATTCGTCTTCATGAGTTTCAGTATTCCCACTATGCACACAAAATTTACTGCTCTTTTAGAAACATGTAGTTTAATTGTGGAAAATGAAGATTCGTCACATTGTCGTACATTATCCTACAGCATAGAAATATTAGATTAGTAGTTTTAAGACTGAATTGAATTAAAGGTGGCACACGCCTTTAATCCTAGCACTCGGAGGCAGAGGCAGGCAGATATCTGTGAGTTCAAGGCCAGCCTGGTCTCTAAAGCAAGTTCCAGGAAAGGCGTAAAGCTACACAGAGAAACCCTGTCTCGAAAAATAAAATACTGAATTGTATTGGAATTCTTAATTTTCAAAATTTCTGTTTGAGTTGCTGAATTGAGTTTCATTTAATAATTATTAAAATAATTTTTGTTTAGGATTAGAACAGAATTACCCACAATTTCTGAAATGACCCTAAACATAACCCTGCCATTTTATGCTATGTATTTATATGAAGCTATGGTCTCAGCATTGATGATTATAAAAGCAAAACAGTAATCCACTTGGAAAAACACCAGTAACATAGCAAGGGCCCAGTATTCAGCCAATCTTTAATTCTTCATGTAAAAATTATATAAGGATATCCACCTAATTAGTATGTAAATTTGCTCTCAACTTTAATAAGTGGTAAAATTATATACATGTAGAACAATTGTTTTCAAATAAATTTCTTTGTGGTTTGTTATAAATATATGTTTGAGGTATACCCATTTGGTATATTTATGTCTTAGAAGTCACACAAAAACTTCTCCAGCAAAAGGGATCCTGAAAATGTATAAAAAGTAAAGAAGCCTCAACAGGTAGGCCATAATGACTCCTGTCATAGGCAGGACAGCAGGACACTGTGAGATTTCACTACAGGAATCAGAACGGCTTAATGATTAAATTTATAAGTTGGTTATTTTTAGATTTTTCCATTTAACATTTTATACCATAGTTCACTGCAAGTAAATGAAACCTTGGAAAGTGTGGATAAGGGTAAGGCATACTATAATTCTCAAATTGATAATGGCTCCGGGAAGATAAGCATGAGAGGTAATCATTCCTGGGGCCCAGTCATGAGACTCCCACATTCTGAGTTTTACCTCCAGGTGCTTTCAAAGTTAATATTAAAGAAAATTTTCTTCATGCTATAAAAGTACAAGGGGAAATGCAACACTTCAAACTATGTCACAGGCTTCTTTTCTTCTTAACAACATGCCCTCAGAGGACATATTTAAGCAGACAATGTTTTACTGAGATAGGTTTTCATGGAGGGAATGGATTATTCCAGAATGTTCCAACTTTGCACAATGAAAAAAAAGAGAGAAAGAGAAAGAAAGATTGATTGGTAGATAAATGACAGGTAGGTAGGTAGATAGATAGATAGATAGATAGATAGATAGATGATAGATAGATAGATAGATAGATGATAGATAGATAGATAGTTAGATGATAGATAGATAGATAGATAGATGATAGATAGATAGATAGATAAATAGATAGATAGATGATAGATAGATAGATGATAGATAGATAGATAGATAGATAGATAGATAGATAGATGATAGATAGATAGATGCTAGATAGACAGCAAAGGAAGAAAGGAAGGAAGGAAATACTTACTTTAGATCCCATTAGTCTTTGTGGTGGTTTGAAAGAAATGCCCCCCAAAGGGAGTGTCACTATTAATATATGTGGCCTTGTTGGAATAGGTGTGGTCTTGTTGGAGGAAGTGTGCCACTGTGGAGGTGGGCTTTGAGGTCTTATATATGCTTAAGATACCACCCAGTGTCTTAAATCACTTCCTGTTCTTGCCTACCAAGATGCTTCAGCACCATGTCTATCTGCAGGCCACCATGTCTCATCATGATGATAATAGACTAAACCTTTGAGAATGTAAGTCACCCCAATTAAATGTTTTTTCCTTTATAAGAGTTGCTGTGGTCATGTTGTCTCTTCACAGCAATAGAAACCCTAACTGAGTCAGACTTGAATATGAAGATGGTAAGACCAATCCATTTTAGCCATCTTTTTGCATCTACAAGATCTCTGAGGACTAAGTTCACAGAGACAAAGGATAACTAGAAGAATGAGAACTGATGATATATTGTGTCCCTTGACCTCTCACTTTACTCTCATGACACTAAAATCCATTAGAGTATTTCTTTTTCCCTGGTAATTTTGTCTAGCTATCACAGGAAAATTATAAAAGCACTTAAACACAGGACTTATTTTAAAGAGACAGAGTAAACATTATAACCAGATTCACATCTGCTAGCCATGTTGGAAATGGCAGAAGAGATATTTGAACAACTATGATTACTGTGGTAAGGCTCTACTAGATCAAGAAAACAACACACAGGAACATATAGACAATGTTAGCAGGTTTAATAATGTGAGAGGTAGCAATTCTAAGGCAGAAGCAAACAGAATTCTAGACAAAGAAAATGCTGCAAGAGAGATGAAGAATGCTATCCTTAAGCCACAGAGAGTAGAACTCAGATGAGAATGGAATCTCTGATCTTGAGACCACCACAATAGAAAGTAAAAAACTGCAAAGAGAAAAAATAAAAATAAGTAAATGGGGCATCTACAAAGTGAGGAACAGGGATAAGGAGAATAACCCGTGTAAGTTATGAATATCAAGAGGAGAGAGAGGAAAGTGAAAGAAATATTTGAAGCAAGTTTGGATGAGAATTTTCTCAAATTAATGCCAGCCACTAAACTACAGTTTCACAAAGCTCAAGAAACCCCAAGAGGATTAATAAATTAAAAATAAAATGTTTTAAACCTAAAATCTAAACACATCATATGTAAGTCGTAGTAAGACAAAAACTAAACATGCCAAAAGAAATGCATGAAGAAGATAGCATATTACGTCTCAAGGAACAAATACAAGAATTATATTTTGTGACTGATGCCTCCAGTGCCATTTAAATAGTTAGAGAAGAGAATGGAATATTTAAGATATTAAGGAAAAACCCACTAATCTAAAACTCTGTGTTGCAAGGCACTATCCCTTAAATGAAGATAAAATAGAAACTTCCAACAAAACACAAAGGAAAGGAATTTGTTCCTAGAAATTTGGGTTTTTAAAGAAATTGAAAAACAGAGAAATAGATAATTAGGCCTCCACAAGTTCAGGCCAAACACAGTCCCATCACTGAAAGGGTAAAGTGGATGCAGATTCCCACTCCTAACTAAGAAGTTATTTCCAGTTAATATTCTCTAGCAAAGGCAAAATCGGTTTGCTCAGATGGAGTGTCAGCTGCATTCCATGGCAGACTCCATAAGAGGAGTAGTTGGCCAACACAAAATAAACATTTTTTTTAAATTTTTTTATTATATTTGTGTTTTAATTTTACATGTCAGCCATAGGTTTCCCCTGTCCTCCCCCCTCCCGCCCCCGCCCTCACCTTCCCTCCAGCACCTCCCCTTCATTCCCATCTCCTCCAGAGCCAAGACTCCTCTGGGGATTCAGCTCAGCCTGGTGGATTCAGTACAGGCAGCACCAGTCCCCTCGGTCCAGGCTGAGCAAAGTGTCCCCGAACATTCCCCAGGCTCCAAACAGCCAGCTCATACCACAAAGACATTTGCTCAGCTATGTTCATATCAGCATTGTTTGTAATAGTCAGAACCTGGAAACAACCTAGATACCCTTCAACTGAAGAATGGATAAAGAAAATATGGTACATACACACAATGGAGTACTACTCAGAAGAGAAAAACAATGACATCATGAGGTTTGCAGGCAAATGTATGGAGCTAGAAAAAATCATCCTGAGTGAGGTAACTCAGACTCAGAAAGACAAACATGGTATGTACTCACTCATAGTAGGATACTAGATGTAAAACAAAGATGACTAGACTGCTACACAACTCCAGGGAGGCTACCTAGAAAACAGGACCCTAGGAAAGACACAGGGATGGCCCAATGACAGAGACATGGATAAGATCTACATGAACAACGTGGATGACAGTGGGAATAATGAAGGGCAAGGTTTGAGGGAAAGAAAGCCAAGGGGAGCAGGAGATTCCAGCTGGATCAAGAACAGAAAGGGAGAACAAGGAATAACAGACCATGATAAATGAAGACCACATGAGAACAGGAAGAAGCAAAGTGCTAGAGAGATCCCCAGAGATCCACAATGATACATCCACTGTAGACTACTGGCAATGGCTGAGAGAAAGCCTAAACTGACCTAGTCTGGTGATCAGATGGCCCAACACCCTAACTGTCATGCTGGAACTCTCATCTAATAACTGATGGAAGTGGATGCAGAGATCCTTGGCCAGGCCCCAGATGAAGCTCCAGGTGTCCAGCTGTCGAGAAAGAGGAGGGTCTGGAAGAGCGTGAATTGTTGAATCCAAGATAGCAAAAAGCACAGGGACAAATAGCCAAACTAATGGAAACCCATGAATTATGAACCAAAAGCTGTGGAGCCCCCAACTGGATCAGGCCCTCTGGATAGTGAGACAATTGAATAGCTTGAACTGTTTGGGAGGCACCCAGGCAGTGGGACCCGGACCTGTCCTTAGTGCATGAGCTGGCTGTTTGGAGCCTGGGACAAAATAAACATTTTTTAGATTTTTTTTTTGTTTCGGTGGGTTTTTGTTTGTTTGCTTATCAGTCTTCTGCATATTTGTTTTGATTTTTGCTTTTACATTTTCATTAAGTGTTTTGTTTTTTAAAAGACAGGGGCATGACAATGAGGTTGGGTGGGTATGGAAATGTAGAGTGTATGTGAGAAAGCCATTTCAGGAGGGGAAAACCATCAAAATATATCATATAAAAACAAAGTAAGTTGTAATTTAAAAAAAAAGAGAGACGGAAGTGCACTTTGTGCATGGCAGGTTCCAGCAGAGGCCAGAAGGTACTGGATCCTCAGGAAGCAAAGTTAAAGACATTTGGAGGCCACTATGTAAGTGCCGGAAATAGAACCTGGTCTTCTGTAAGAGCAGCAAGTGCTCTTAACTGCTGAGACATCTCTCTAGCTTCAACCTAGAGGTTGTTTTTGTTGTTTGTTTTGCTTTGTTTTAAACATGTAAGTGCCTAGAAATACAATGTCAAATTAGTAAAGGCATAAAATGATAGATCTGCTATGGGGTAATGAACTAATCAGTATTAACCTTGAATTGCATTATCTATTAGAAATAAATCTATTAGGCAGAAAATCAGTGAAGGTGTAGTGAAACTCAGCATTAACATAACTCACCTTGTAAGATGAGCATCTGCAGATAATTTACCTAATAGTAGCATCATACCCATTCTTATCAAGCATAGAAAAATTCACCAAGACAGATCACCTTGGGCACAAATAACCTTTAGGAAGTGGGGCCTAGCTGGAGGAAGTGGTTTTATGAAGGGTTAGGTGTTGAGAGGTATAGCCTGGTACTACTTCCAGCCCTTGGTTGTTGCAGGGGTCTCTGATACCACCACTGCCAGCAGAGTAATGGTCTGTGGGAGGCAAGAAGATATTTTGATTCATCACAGCTCAGTAGCCAGTGTTGGTGCAAAGTTCAAGAGTCTGACCCCAAGTAGTTTATTTTAAGTAAATTGAAGAGCATCACAATTTGACGAAAAATTTCCTGGTGATAATTAACTCAATCCCATGTACACAATAAAGCTTAAGATATGGCTATATGGAAACTCTTTATCAAGTACACGTGTTCTGTAAAGATGTGTTCTATAGAGTGATTACATGTGACATCTTCCATAAAAAGGTGTTCTATAGATTGACAGCCCACCATAATGGTCTGGGGGAAGACCTAGTGTGGTCTTGGACACACAGTTAGCACAAAGGTCACCAAGCAATTAACCATATCAGTTCCCATCATTCTGGGTGGAAAATAGGTTGTATATCCCACCTTTTGAATGGATGACTAGATATTTTTAACATTTCTGGGTCCTCTGCTGCTTATCTGTGAGCACAAAGACTTCCATGTTGCCCACATAACCCAGGTTAGCATTAGCAGCACATAAGATTATGTCACTGTTCCAAGTACTTCGAGTTATCACAGATTTTTCCAGGGACAGAGATATGATTCAAGTTCCATTTCTCTGAGTAATAATGAGAGACTTTCAGTTTCATACTTGGTTTTGTTACTTGTTTTCCTCTCTTCTTCTAAATATTATAATATAATTATATCACTTCCTCCTTTTATTTCATCTCTCTCAACCCTCCTATATACCCTTCCTTTGATGTCTTTGTTAACTTTCAAATTCATGGCTTCTTTTTTTTCATTGATAGTTGTTATATATTATGTATATATACATGTGTGTGTGTGTGTGTGTGTGTGTGTGTGTGTGTGTGTGTGTATCCTGTTCAGTATCAGTATGTATAATGTTACTTGTATGTATGTTTCAAGGCTGATGATTACTTGGTACTGAACATCCAGTTTATGTGCTCTTACTTGGGGAAGATTATTTTTCCTAATCTTAGCATTCCTTAGTTGCCTGTAGTGCTTTATGTAAGGTTGAGGCCTTGTAGTCTTTCCCCCATCCACTTTGGAATGTATAGTGTTGATGTCTTCCTTCCACTCATGTTTAAGAAATCATGATGATGAGATTGTATAAATGAAGCTTCTGATATTACTGTAAGACACAATCTCACAGTAACCTCCCTGATTCTCTGTTTCTTAACTGTCTTCCACTAGAGATTTTCTGGTCCTGCCTGGCCCACAGTCAGGACAAATCTCTCTCACCTGCCAGTCCACTCAGACCCAACCAAGTAAACACACAGAGACTTATATTACTTATAAACTATATGACCATGGCAGGCTTCTTGCTAACTGTTCTTATATCTTAAATTAACCCATTTCTATTAATCTATAAGTTGCCATGTAGCTCGTTGCTTACTGGTATCTTAACATCTGCTTCTCATCATGGTGGCTGACAGCATCTCTCTCTGCCTCAGCCTTCCACTTCCCAGCATTCTCCTCTCTCCTTGTCCCACCTATACTTCCTGCCTAGCTACTGGCCAATCAGCTTTATTTATCAGTCATCCACAGCAGAATCTGACATTATAGATCATATAGAGCAGATGAGACATTAGTGTGTGTAGCAGTCAATCTTGGTATTGGCAAAAGTGCCCCTTGAGTCTCTGTGAGTATATCTAAAACCATATAATTTTGTATAATTATGAGGGTATTTTTCTATGATTTTGACTTTATAATTATGAAGAGTGATTTTCTTGTCTGTAGCACTGAACCCATGTCTATTTAGTATGTTTATTAGGAGTTTTTAAGGGTTCCACTATGTGAAATGATGTCCTATTGGTGGACTGAAAACAGAAGCTAGATGATCATTTCAGTGGAAACTTTTCCAGCCCAGAGATGTTATAACACAGTTAAATTAGCAGGTTGATCTAATGTTGTCGTCTTTGGTGCTGGAGACAGAAGTAGCAAAAGCAGACACAAATCAGGACAACAGTAAAATTTGCTTACAACATTATGTGTTGATTTTCCTAAGGGTCTATGGTGGTAATGAGATTCCTCTATATGGTCTTCTTTTTTCTTTTCTTTCTAAGATTTAACTCTGGAGTGATAAACCCAGCTGGCCATATCTAGGACCTAGTTGGAGGAGATAAATGTATGGGGAAAGGACTATTCCAAAGAGAAGTTGATTGTTTACCCTTGAAGCCCCCTTTGAAATGTTCGATAAGTCCCCGTTCTCCTGAAGAGGTATATCCTCTTTTCCTGGTGGACTAGGCAATGTAATAAGTACTCTTTGACAGATTATGTGGTGGTTTGAATAAAAATGTCTTCCAGAGGCTCTGGCATTTGAACACTTGTTTTCTGGTTGGTGACTCTGTTTGGAGACATCTAACAGATGTGGCCTTGCTAGAGAAAGTATGTCAATGGAAGCAGGCTTTGCAGTTTCAAAGCCTCAAACTATTCCCAGTTCACACTATGTTTGTGCTTGTCATCCAACATTGAGCCCTCTACCTCTACTTCAGATGCCATACCTGCTGTCTGCTTCTTACATCCCAACATCAAGGACTTCTAACTCTCAGAAACTGTAAGCCCAAATAATTTTTTTCTTCTGTAGTTGACTTGTTCATGGCATTTTACCACAGCAGTGAAAAAGTCACCAATACAGAGTTGGAATCCATTCAGTCTAGAGGCAAATTGGCTTTAAGACAGAGTGTTATCATTTAAGAGAATATCTAGATATAGAAAAAAGTACCTTAAGCCTCCCAGCAAAGGGTTCAGACTATGACCTGAATGAGGGCTTATATGATTCCCTAAGGAAGACTATTGATAATATTGCCTTTCACATAAAATGAGTCCCTGGAAAAGGTTGTAATGGATTGTCTTGGAATCTGTTTATCCTATGCCACCTTTCCCAAGGACTGAAATCTGTAGAAATGAAGATAATATCTAGTTCCCAGAGATTTAGGTATAGACTGAGTAATCTGGGAAATATGGCAAGGACTTTTATGTATTTGAAGAGATCTCAAGAAGCAAAATGAAGGGATGATTTTAATAGCCAGCATTAGTGTTATGACAGGGGTACCAGGAAACAGTGAGCAGCCCACAACAGATAAGCATATTAATTAGAGATTAAGTCTCACATGGGCTTCAGAATGGAAAATAAATATTTTTGGTTCAGAAACTCAATTGAGAGTCCTCCACTGTGATTACAACTGAGGTGGTTCTGATTTCTCTACCTGACATGTCAGTAGACCATACTTGGAGGGTTTAATGGAAAGGTGATACAGATGGAATTATTGTCCTTTTGGAAATCTAGTCTGATTTTGCTTTTGTTTTACATTTATTTATTTATGGATCATCATAGATATGGAAGTCAGGGGACAATCTGAAGGAGTCAATTCTCCCATTCCATAAGGGTTCTGAGAATTAAACTCAGGCCCTCTGACTTGGCAGCAAGTGGGTTTACCTACTGGACCATTTCATTAGCTCCACTTTTGTTCTGTATTATTACCAATTGCTACAATCTCTGGCCTTCATTTTTTATTGTAAAAACATGTAATTGTCTAAAAGTTAAGCTTTCTTTTTTATTATTGTTCTGTTCAAGTCAACCAAGATTCTTTAGGGTTACTTTGTAGACTTAATATTTCCTCTTCCATCATCTGCTATGATGGGTCAGTCTTGAACATGGGGCACTCTCTTTAGGAGCATCAGGGACATTTCCTTATATAATTACCCTTCTCTTCACAGTTATACACTGGCTAGGTTCTCAAAATTTGTGGAATCTGTGGTCCCTATGATCATAAGGGTGTGCAACTCACTAGGATTATGTAACACCTTTAGATGTATCCCACTGACCCTACAAGTTGGTTTACCTGGGGCTAGGACAAAATATAGGCTATTCTCCTAGCTTTTTATCCTTGTTGTGCCTGACCTCTAGGTCTTTCTATTGAACACCCAGAGGGTCAATTACACTAGTCTTGAAGAATGAATGCTGGTTTAAATTTAGCTATTGTATAACACTTAGATAAAAATGAACAAAAGCATGTTTTTAAATAGATCTTCACTTTGTTAAGAATTTTTCCTAAGCAGTGAAGAACTTGACAAATTTGACACAAAGTATAATCAATTATCTTGATAAAACATAAAATAATTTCCTTTAAACTTTTTTTTGCCTTTTTATACATTGTAAAGATACTACTGCCTCCCTCATTTATAACATGAATTTCTTTCTTGCAAGTATCTGGAGAGTTCAGGAGGAAATCTAAATAGAAAGAACTACATGTGTTGGCCATGTTTCAGAAGCTAATAACCACAAGGGAAGTCTCCTTCAAGACATAGGATATTATGCAAAATAAGTACTTCAAAAAACAGACTAGTCTACCATTTGAATTCTGGTGCTACATCTTTAATCTGATATAGGAAACATGTAGATCTTATAAGCACATGGCAACAGGGGTACTTGGGAAATATGAATGATAGTAGCCATTACCATTTTGTAAAAAGCACCTGAGTTAGGTTAGCATGCATGTGCCTGGAGACAGATGCAGAGTAAAAGTGAATGATTTGAACCATATAGTCTCAAAATAGGAACCTAAAGGAAATCTCAAACCAAGGACAGGTGTGCATACACCGAGGGAAGTTGTAAGCAGAGGAAGCAGATAATCCATGTGTCCAGCAAAAGAAAAGGAGTCCATGACTTATTGTGAGGAAAATGAAGGAGAAATACAATCACTTTGTGGCAGAAACACCAACAAATATCACTGGGACTCTATTGTTGACCTGCCTTTGGTCCTGAGTCCTTTTATTCTCTAACAGAATACAGAGTGCAGAGCTAAAGATAAGCAAGAGTTTCTCGCAATGTAGAAAAGGGACCATTGCTGGAGCAGGGGATGCTCAGTGTGCAAAAGGGGAAAATGGCAAGAGACCACTGATCGACTTCCCTTTTAAGTAGGCAAACTATTTCTAAGATCTCCAGAACAGACGGATTTTCCTGAGAGGTATTTTCCTAAACAAGTGTTTGACAAGCCTATTTCATCTGACCTTTACAGAAAGGGCCCATGTTATGCTTCTATTGTTTATCAGAAAGTCTCCCACTGTATAATAATCTCGCAAGGGCTAGGGTTTCTGAATACAGGCTTAGTGATCATGAACTTGTGGGCAGTTCAGGCTGTCACTGCTCCTCACTGACCTCAGGCCCCACACCTATGGCTAAGAAATAGTGTCCTGCAGTTTCAGTCCTTGCTCTTACAGACTGTTGATTATGAAGGAGGCCTCTGATCATATCTCCTATTCTAGCTAATATCTAACTAACTATCTAACACACCATTAGCAACTGCCCTGGACAAAGAAAGCCCTGGCTTCCCTGTCTTCCCCAGCATGATGGACTCTACCCTCTTAAATCCCAAGCCAGAATAAGTTCTTCTCTTCAGTTACTTACCCCACATATTCTGTCACAGTAAAAAGGAAAATAACTAAAAAGAAGGGATGTGAAACAATATGAAATGCTTTATGGTAAAAAGTATTGACTACTAAGGCATAATTCTTATACAAAGAAGGAAATAATTAAATGTCAGGTGTCCTGGTGCACACCTTTAATCCCTGTATTCTGGAAACAGAGGCAGAGAGGCAGGAAGATCTCTGTGAGTTTGGGGCCAGCCAGAATGACAGAGTGAAACTGTATCAGAAATATAAAATTAAACCTAAAATGGCATGAGACAACTAAATATCAAAGTAGAACATAAATAAATTTTAGTCACTTTCTCTATGTGTTTTATATTTCAAAGCAAAGAATATCATGAACAATAAGGGAGAAATAAGGTAAAAGGTCCCAAATTATTAACAATGTATCCATGTGTAAATGTTCTACCTAGTACTCATTACAAAATTTTACATTCAATAATATTAAGTGGTAAATTTATATGTACTGAACAGTTTAAAATAAATAAAACTAATAGGTTTTCATGCCCTCCATAAATTTCTCTGCTGACTCAGTAAGGCAGATTAAGCTGAATTGAAGAAGTATAAAAACATGTATATTGATCAAAACAACTCCTGGGCTGGTGGGTTCGCTGGTCTCAGAGAACAAGGCTAGAGAAGTCAAGCAACTAAACTAATGCAGTGAGATTTTACAGGCTGTAAGTTTCAATATTCACCAAGAAAGAGGGACCGGGCTTTTTGAAGCCCTCCTTTGTTTGGAGACTTACAGAGTGGTTGGAGTTTGCAAAGAGAGAAAGAGACAGGAATGGTGCTTCCTGGAATGTGCAGGGGCTCTAACTAAACAAAAACTATCTCTACTCCAAGGAGTTTTTAATTCTGGTAGGGAAAATATTAGATTACACCTGGTGAACTAGCTTGTGTTCACACATTTCTCCTAAAAACTAACAATTTTAGATGATTTGTTAAATATAAGAAAAATTCCCACAAATATGTATGAAGAAGCAGAATGAAATTGTGAAATGTTTCAATTGCTCACAGAGTAGGTTTGAAGGAGGCATTGATTTTCTAAAGGAAAAACTATGAAGATGTTGCTAGAAAAAACTCAGGGCTGTAGCATGAATCTTAGAGGGTCTTATTAATAAAATCAAACCTGAGGCCAGTTATTGGGGTGAATGCTGGAAGATCAGAGAGACAACAAGCCACAGCTTCCTCACCTCACCAGTTCCTCAGCTGGTCTTGTTTCCTCAGACTGCAAGCTTCTGAGTCCTCATCCAAATCAATCTCAGCTGAACTGTGCTGCTCCAAAGCCTAAAAGCTTAACCAGCCAAATGCTTAACCAGCTAAATCTCTCTAGTTTCTGGTCTTCACGCCTTATATATCTTTCTCTTTTTTGCTGTCACTCCTTGGGATTAAAGGCATGTGTCACCATACCTGGCTGTTTCCAATGTGACCTTGAACTCACAGAGATCTGCCTGGCTCTGCCTCCCCTGGGATTGAAGGTGTGTGCTACCTCTGCCTAACTTCTATGTTTATTGTTGTGGCCATCCTGTTCTCTGACCCCAGATAAGTTTATTAGCCTACACAATATTTCGGGGAACACAATACCACCACACTGGGCCACAAAGAAAGAGACCACACTCCAACTGAAGTGTTTCAACTTTATTCTTTTTTTAAATTATTATTAAGGAATTTTTTTGTTCATTTTTACAAACCAACCATAGATCTCCCTTGTCCCTCCTCCCACCCCTCCAATCCCCCACCCACCAGCCCACCTCCCCATTCCCTCCTTCAACAAGGTAAAATAGGGAGTCAGCAGAACCTGATACATTCAGTAGAGGCAGGTCCAAGCCCCTTTCCCTGCATCAAGACTTTGCAATGTGTCCCACCACAGGGAATGGGCTCCAAAAAGCCAGTTCATGCACCAGGGGTGGATCCTGCCAGGGGGCCCCTTATGCAGATCACACAACTGTCTTGCATTGATCCAAAGGTTCACTGTTCATGAAAGCCAAAGAGAAAGCAATGGAAGAGGACATTGCTTGGTTTTCACTTTAAGGCATATGGTTACTATGTCTTTTCCCCACTGGTGGGGGCCTAGGCTCACAACATTTTGTGATTAGTTTTAAAAGAATCAGAGCAAAGGAAATTAAAAGGGGAGGTAATGGGAGCTTTTTACTTGTGTCCCTTAAGTTCCTAGAATAAAGCAGGGCCTTCCTATAAACAATAGTTTTACTGAGTAGGGGGGATTAAACATTTGCATAAAATCTTACATGTTGGGGGAGATAAAAAGATTTAAATGCTTTGTTCTAAGGGCAAGTTTTACAGCATTTAATAGAAGCAACTAAGATCTAATGTTTCTTACAGTGTACACAGAGACAAAAGAATATGTAAGACATGAGAAAATACATTAGATTTGAAGAAATACAACTGGCACACCAGGCTGTATCAGGGTCAAGACCCAGGACTCAAGGCAGAAATTAGACTATGAAAAAACATCAAACAGTTCTGAAGCAGTTTAAATGTCACCAGTAGATAGAAAAAAATAATAATAATGAAGGTTTCTGTAGGGTGGACAGAGATGGTCTATGGTGGAAATGTGATAGCTGATGGTGTATAAATTCTGTGTTTAGTGCTAGAAGTTGAGTCTGTCTGGTCTGTTGTCCTTCAAACAGAGCTGAAGAGACAAAGGAAGACTAAATTAGAGGATGAAAATGCAAATGGAGAGGGAGAGCTTACCAGACCCAGCACAGTCATTAGTGACTTGCAGGAGAGAAGAGAGCTCCCTGAAAGAGGTCAAACCCTAAACTAAACACAAGGATGGTAATGGTAATGAGCCAGTGCCTGAGGGAAAGTGGGGGAAGTAATTTAAAGAATTCTGTTCAAAGGAGGGAGTAGTAGAAAGTTTGCATAACAGCTCCAGGGCATAAGTGAATTCTAGCCTATTTTAGAATAAAAGAATCAGATTATTTTAGCCAAAGTGATAGTGAGGAGTAGGTTGAATACATTTGCAAGTGTGTATCCTAAAATGGGTAATTAGCAGGAAAAGATCCCTGAGGACAGAGACAAGCATCATCTGAACACAGGGCTCATTGCTGCAACCCAATCTTTTCATTCCCGAAGAAAGAAAAAGAAATTATGAAGATACCAGGAAACCAGTTACATTAAGTAATCTCTAGCTGGCTTGTCCTAGGACTCACACCCTGGGATTAGAATAACAACTTTTATTGCTGTTAGAGGAAGTTTTCTGCATTCTATTCAATGATTATATATTATGATGTGGATGGTGGTGACGCCTAAGAGAAGGTGTTTGTTGGAAGGCTTGTCTTAGAAGAATTCCTACAAAGGAATTCCTATTCTAATTACTTCTAAGGCAAATTTGTTTCTTGGCTTTGTGTGATAATGCCAATTAATAAGCCATTGATTAATTAAGGTGGACCTACCATGTTATTTATATTCTTATATTCATCTTAATAAATTATAGTTGCATTGAATTTATAAAACATTTCTCCTAAAAAATGCTGGATATTGAATATACAAATGTACATGTCAAGAGACTTTCAACAAATAATGCTTTCTTTTGTTAACTGTTCAAAATGATTACAAATACATAAAAATATTGGGAAAAGAGCTATCCATGAATAAAAAATAAAAATTTGTGGGTGACATAAAATACTAAAGCTTCCCCTCCCCTCTAAAAAAGAGTTCACTTTTCCTTAAGCCCAACTCCATCCCATCTTGTGAACATATTGTACATTCACAAACCGTTTTTTCTTCACTGAAGCCAAGTATTTTCCTTCACTCAAAAACTAACCAAACAAACAAACAAAACCATGGTGGGTCAGTTTTCCCCACTTTATAGGTGGAGTCAGCAAGGCTCTCAAGAGAAATTTTCTGAGAAAAAACAGTTAGGAAAGGATGGAGTCAGAAGTGAGGCACAGTTGCATCTCGTATCCAGTGCTGTTTTTCTCTCCCATTCAAGACAGCCTCTGAAGATGGTGGTCCTGCTCCATTTGGAAGCTCAAGCTTTAGTATTTTCTCAATGTCTTTATAAACCTCTGTAAGGATTATCAGTTTTTCTGTACCTCTCTTGAGTTTTGTGCTTGGCTCCAAGTACAGCTTAACCTCAAACATTTTATTACATAATGTGATCCCGAGTTTTATTGTCTCTGCCAGAGTGCTCCAGTTCAGCACTCACTTTATGATTGTGGGCTTCTGTCTTTGACTAAATACAGACTTCAAGGTCAGTCTTGGTCTGCTTCCCACTTCTTTGTTTGTCTTGCCCTTAATATTTGATAAGCAATATCTAGTTATGTAATTTGTATATTCATCACCTGTCTGGAGTAAGTAGAACCAAAAGAATGTATTAAAATCAGCTATTCACAAGTACCATGAAAAGCCAGTTGAAAGAATATCCACATTTTCCTAACAAAAGGTTATGAATATCCAATGTAGCAGCAAAAGCTTTACTTTTGATCAAACACATATGCTTTTTGAAGATATAAACTCTCTGAAATTTACTTTGAAAATGCAGATGGGCATATTTTATACTACCATGGGAGTTATTTAGAAAGAATGCTATCATTTAGTAGGTCTGAATGGAGGTGTGATGAACTCCTCACTGAGCTTAAGTGTTTGGAAAAGAACTAAGAAGTAGTAATAACTCTAAAAGACAAAAGAAATCAAGAATGAAGAAAACGCAAAAAAATGAAACTTACATTGAAAATTTTTAGTGGGTCTTATTTCCCAGTGTATCAAAAATGTGGGCAAGAAAAAAATTAAAATGAGTATAAAATGTCAGATCCAGTATCTACCAAGAAGGTCCATGTTCTCTACAGAAGAAATTTGGTTACTATAATTATAAGGCCAGTGTAAAGTTACTCATTGATGGGTAAGCAGCAATAAAACCAACAAAATTAAAAAGTTAAATTTTGTGTTTGAAATATTTGTGGATTAATTAGAAGAAACTAAAAAAGTAGTAATATTGTATCCAACTAATCATGGACAGAGATTGGACTTCAATAAACTAAATTGTTTGAAGTTTCTTGCAAACTAAGACTCTCACTTAGCCTTATTGTCTCCATCAGTTCATTGGTTAAGTGAGTATCAACATATTGAAGTAATTTTGCAAGTTTTAGTGTTTTAACATCTTAACCTCCAACTGCCCTCTTCTTCAGTGCTTAGGTAAACAGCTATGTTGAAGCTTGAGTCATAATGACTGAGCGGGATGAAATAAAACAACACTTTCCAGATGTATTATTTCTGCCTGGAATTTTTCATCATTAGTAAATAATTACATTCTGGTATAAATAAAGTCAACTAACCTTCTAAGGAGAATAACAGAAGATATAAACTAGGCAGAGGACATAGCTTCAAATAAGAAGTCAGGTAACAATCAGACAAACAATTGGATAAAAAAGAATCAATTTTGCCATCATAAAAGCAGTAGTGATAGCTTGAGGGTACCCAGTGATAACCAAGTGGAAAATTCATAGGCAGAGAGAATGTCTTTTCTCTTGTTCACTACTTGTCCAAAGGTGGAAACAATTTGCACGAGAGGGACACAAATTTGCTATTTTAACACATAAGCAGAATGGGGTAGGGAAACAAAAGATACCTTAAAAAGATTTTAAAATGCTGAGTTAATAACTTGATAGTTTTTTTCCCATTTCCTAGAGTAGTTATTAAATGTAACCATGCATGGATGCCTGCTTGTTTTCATGCCAAATGGTCATATAGCCTCTTCTAGACAACATCAACTAAATGCTAATTTATGTTGCCAGTCTAAAGCTCTGCAGTGAACTATGTGGGTATATGTAAAGATATGTATTTTCTTAAACAGTCCTGATACTGTTCATCATTGTGATCTTCTCCTGCATGATTTTCAATACAGTCCCCCACCCCCAGGCTCAATTGTTGTGTGGTTGTTGTTTCTATATTCCTAACTTCCTTCTTTACATTAAATGCAGCATGTTGAGAGATAGGAAGCCCAGTGAGTAAAGTGCTTGTCATGTCCATATGACAACTTAAGCATTTCCACAAACCATGAAAGAGGCTCCGTGTAGTGGTGTACATTTGTAATTACATCGATGGAGAGAGAGCATTAGACTCCCTTTCCAATCCGTATAGCCTACTTGCCAAGTTCCACGTCAATGATATTCTCTCAAAACAAACAAACAACCCTGGCAGTCCCATAGCCCACTTATAAAATAAACACATAGACTCTTTTTTTTTTTTTTTTTTTTTTTTTTTTTTGGTTTTTCGAGACAGGGTTTCTCTGTGTAGCTTTGCGCCTTTCCTGGAACTCACTTGGTAGTCCAGGCTGGCCTCAAAGTCACAGAGATCCGCCTGGCTCTGCCTCCCGAGTGCTGGGATTAAAGGCGTGTGCCACCACCGCCCGGCTATAGTATTTAAACTGTTTGTTCTAATGGCTCAGGCTTCTAGCTATCTAGTTCTTATATCTTAAATTAACCCATTTCTATAAATCTATACTTTGCCACGTGGCTTGTGGCTTACCAGTACCTTACATCTTGCTTGTCATGGAGGCAGCTGACAGTGTCTCTCTGCCTCAGCCTTCTACTTCCCAGAATTCTCCTCTCTGCTTGTCCTGCCTATACTTCCTGCCTGGCTACTGGCCAGTCAGTGTTCCATGTATTAACTAATCAGAGCAACATGTTTGACATACAGAACATACCACAGCAAGCAAGCAAACAAACAAACAAACAAAAAAACAAGCAAAAGTCAAGGTGAATTGTAAGACGAATTGCTAAAAAGTCTTACTAATTAAAAAACAAAACAAAACAACAACAACAACCAAAAAAAAAAAAACGTAGCCAGATGTTGGGGTAAAAACTGAGAAGTCAGGGAAGCAGAAAGAAGCCAGCCACGTTCTTACCACTAGGAATCCTCAGCCAAAGAGAGAACTACTTCCTTTATACTCACACTTATATACCTTTCTGTCCCTGCCTTCTTACTCCTCTCTGCCCAGCTACATCACTTTCCTCTTTCCTCCAAGCTCTATCACTTTCTCTCTGTCTGTACAGACCTCCAGACCTCTGTGGTTAACTACTGCTGGAATTAAAGGTGTATTCCCCACACCTGGCTCTGTTCCCCAGTGTGGACTTGAACTCATAGAGATCTGGATGAATCTCTGCCTCCCAAATGCTAGGATTAAGGGCGTGTGCTACCACTGCCTGACTTACTTCTATGTTTAATATAGTGGCTGGCTTTTCCCTCTGATCCTCAGATAAGCTTTATTGGACTGCACTGAACTGATTCTCTGGCCTGCAATGCATGTAGACACTTACACACTCACACAAAAACAAACTCATACCTTATGTTCTCATCCCCCAAAACTTCATGTTTCATATTTGAAGCATACTAATTTTCATAGTAAACACACATACAGAATATTTACTATGGGTTTTCAAAGGATCTGACATAGATTTGGATATTCTTGTTTTTTTTTTAATTTGAATAATTTTTAAAAATAATTTTGTTTTATACAATATATTCTGTTCATGGTTTCCCTACACACCCAACTCCATGCCTTCTTTATCGGTCTTTAGAAAACAAACCAACAGGCTGGGTGGTGGTGGTAGTAGTGGTGGTAGTGGTGGTGGCGCACGCCTTTAATCCCAGCACTCGGGAAGCAGAGACAGGTGGATCTTTGTGATTTTGAGGTCTACAGAGAGAGATCCAGGAAAGGTGCAAAGCTACACAGGAAACCCTGTCTTGAAAAACCAATAAATAAATAAATAAATAAATAAATAAATAAATAAATAAATAAAATAAAATAAACAAACCAATAGGCAAATAATAAAACAAACAGATAAGAACAAACAAACATAAAAGAAAAACACAAGAAACACACACATACACAAACAACAACAAAAAAGGCCAAACAAAGCTATCTGAGACAAAAAGTCTCCAAGGATACCATTACTTGATTTCTGATGATCATTCTCTGAATAGCCTAGTTAGAGACACTGACCTTGCACTGGTTTTTTGCTGTTGCTTCAATGTCCATTATTGTTACCTGTTAAAACCACATTACCCATCCAATTTTTATCTTTAAATAAAACAATGCAGTGCAAATACTCTTGAATATGTGATTTCCCACTACACATGGAAGGGTTATATTCATAAAACAAAACAAAACAAACAAACAAACAACTGACTCTTTTTCTCTCACAGAAACTAACATCTAGGTACAGGTTCTTAGTCCAACAATGATACTAGACATGGGTTTCTCTTTATATACAATCAAAAAGCAGCTGGCTATTCCCCTAAAGTCCATGCCATTTATCAAACCAATGTCCGTGTCTTGCCACGACAGTCATTATAGCTGTCAATATTCATAGTTGGGTAAGATTGATCATTATTTATCTGGTAGTAAAGCATCCTGGCAAGAGAGCTCTTCATTTATTAGCATGTGGTGTTTAGTAGGGGTACTGTTGCCCCATTATTTGGTAACCTCATAAGGCACCATATACATACACACACACACACACACACACACACACACACACACACACACACACACATGTATGTCTCTTTCTCTATGTATATATATATGTGTGTGTGTGTGTGTGTGTGTGTGTGTGTGTATACCTAACATGTATATATGCTAATGCAATCTAATATATCTATAATGCAATATACATATACACATATATTTTATTTATGTATCCCATTTATACTGTAATATATGTTAGGTAGTATATATACACACATATACACACACCTATATACACAAATATATTATATTAGGTTATTTATTCCTTCTTCTACCCTTCCCTTCTCTTCCTTACTCCAATTTTCCTTTTCCTGTCCCATTATGTCCTGATAACCATTTCTATCAGAGCACTATATCTCCCCTCCTTCAGAAGCCACTCCCCACACTTTTAGTAATTTACTGACTTCTGCACATATTCTGAATAAAACACATATTTCTGAAGATATGTAGATAATATCTACAATAATCTACAACTGAGAGAAAATATGTGATGTTTGTCTTTCTTGGTTTGAATTATCTCACCCAGAATGATTTTTTTCAAATTCTATTTATTTATCTCTGAATTTCATAATTTCATTTTTCTTAATGGACAAATAATAGCCAATTATATTAATAAACTACATTTTCAATACTCATTTAACAATTGATGGGCATATGCACTATTTTTTATTCTTGTTGAATGAATGAAAATAGATGAGCAGGTATCTCTATAGTAAGATATAGAATCCCTTTGGCACATGCCTGCTCACAAGTGGTAGTAGAGCTTGATCATGTGATACTTTTAGATTTTTGAGAAACCTCCACATTCATTTCCTCAGTGACTGGGCATGTTGCACCCCAACAGCAGTAAGTAAGTGTTCTCCTTTCCCTAAACCCACATTCATTTGGTTTTGGTGTTGTTATTTATTTATTTTTTAATCTATGCCATTTAGACTTGGATGAGATAAAATTCAAAGTAGTTTTAATTTGCATTTCCCCAGTGTCTAAGGGTGTTGAACATATTTTTAAAGGTTTCTCAGCCATTTCATACAATCTTGTTGAAGATCTGGTCTAAGCCATTAACCTTAGATTCTTCTCCCTCATCTATATCTATACTTTAAAGATTGGTTATTTAAATATTATTGAACATTTCCTATCTGTTCCTTATCTTTATGTTTTTTTATTCTTTTCTTACTTAGTATATACCCCCTATTTTATATTTAAGTCTTAATATTCTGTCTTCTGTTGGTTGCATACTATTTGTAGGACTTTCATTTGTGTTTTCTAGGTGTTTTTGGATTTTTCACAATAGTTAATGTTGAATTATACTACAGAGCCATAAAGACAAAGACAACATGTTGCTCACACAAAAGATGACCTGTAGAACAATGAAATATAATAGAGATCCAGAAATAAACCCCTACAGCTACAGTCACCTCATTTTTGATAATGTGTCAAAAACACACATTGAAGAATAACATTTTCTTCAGCTAATGATTCAGGGAAAACTATAGCGACATGTAGAAGAATGAAGTCATACCCATATCTCTAGCCCTGTACAAAAGACCTGGCATATAAAACCTAAACCACTAAAATTGCCAGAGGAAAATATAGGGAGAACACTTGAAGACAGAAGCATAGGTGAAATTTTCTGAAAAGAACTCTAGTAGCATAGGCAAGGGACCAAAGTATTGATAAATGGGATCACATGGACGTAAAAAGTTTCTGCTCCGTAAAGAACATTATCAGAGTGATCATCCTACATAATGGGAGAAATATATGCAAATATCTCAGAAAGAAAGCTAATATCTAGAATATATACAGAACTGCAAAAATGAAACACCAAAAATAAAACAAAACTTTGAATAAGTGAGTTGGCTAATGAAGTGAACAGATAGTCTGGAAAGAAGGGGTGCAAATAGCCAATAAGCAGTAATAAAAGGGTTGATAATCTTAGCCATCAGGGAAATGTAAAGTATAACTGTGTTGAGATTCTTCTCACTGTAGTTAGAATAGTTATTACCATGAAAATAAATGACAGGAAGTGCTGGTAGGACTGTGGGGAAGAGGAAGACATATTCACTGCTACATGTATAAACCAGTGCAGCCACTGTTGGAAATCAGGATGGAATTCCCTCCCAGACCTAAAAATAAAACTGTCTTATGACCCAACTATGTTACTGTTGGGTACTGTCTTAGTTAAGGTTTCCATTGCTGTCATGAGACACCAAGACCACAACAATACTTAGACAGGAAAACATTTAAATGGGGCTGGCTTACAGTTTCAAAGGTTTAGTCCATTATCTTCATGCAGGAAGCATGGTGGAATGCAGGCAGAAAGGGTGCTGGAGAAGGAGCTAAGAGTTCTACATCTTGAACATAGGCAGCAACAGGAGGTATGTGCCACACTATGTGTAGCTTGAGCATATATGGACTTCAAAGTCCATCTCCACAGTGATACACTTCAACAAGGCCACACCTCCTAATAATGCCACTCCCTATGGGTCAAACACTCAAACACATGAGTCTATGGAGGCCATACTTATTCAAACCACCATAGGTATATAAACCAAGGATTTGTATATCCTACCATAGAGATATGTGCACATCCATATTTACTGCCATCTCAAAACAGTTGAAAATGGGACCAGCCTAGATACTGACTGACACATGAGTATATGGGAAAATGTGCATATACACAGCAGAAGTCCATTGGACTGGAAAGAATGAGTTCTACTTTTGAAAGATAAGTTTGTCAGACATAGGATTCTTGATTGGTGGTTCTTGTTTTCATACACTGAGTATGTTATTCTTCTCTCTCTTGTCAACACTCTTTCTGATGAAAACATCTAATGTAATTCGCATCTTTGCACCTCTAGGTAAAGGGCTTTCCTGCTGACTTTGCTGGAGTGACTGCTACTTCTTGGTTAATATTTACCCTCCTTGTTGACTCTAAGCTCTCTGGCTATGAGATGTAGTTTATGTCATTAATTACAGAGAAACTTCAGTAACTAGCATTTCAAAGAATCTTCTATGCCTTGCTTTCTTGCTCCTTAGGCTGTCATTTTGAACATGTTATACTTTTGATATTTTTGCAGAGTTGGATATTTTGTTCTTTTTTTGAGCTTTTTCATGAGGTGTGTGTGTGTATTTCTCTTTGCACTTCAGTTTTGAGCACTTTGCTTTACTTTAAGCTCACAGTTTCTTTCTTTGGTCATATTGATTCCATTCATGAATCATTCATTCATTCACTATCCCTTGCCTTGGGGGAGCTCCTCTTGTTCATATTTATGCACAAAACAACTCAAGATATTTCTTAACCCTCAAGAAACTCATGAGCTTTACTATGAGCTTTATCAATAAGAAAAAAATTAAAAATACATCTTGCCTAATTTAAATTTGAATCCTAATCTAATAACTAATTTTCCCCTTTCTCTACCATGACACACCAATCAGCAGAGGGAAGTGTACTGGCACAGCACAGAAGGCTTTCTCCATCTTTCCTTCTTTTCTGAGAATGCACTGCATATTGCTCTTCTCATTACTGGCATTCTTCAGAAGGCTCTTCTAACATTTGAGTAGTCAAAAGGTATGAGAGTTCTATAGAGTGAAAGTATGTCCAAGTAATGGCCAGTCTTTTGCAATAGCGTTTAGTGAAGCAGGCACTTAGAGGTTGTTTTTGGTAAAAAACATCAGCTCATCACTTGTATCTACAAGGTATCTGAAAGCGGAGTGAAAACCTGGCAGTGCTACCTTCATCCTGTGCCTGTCTCCTTTACTTTGGGTCTCCTGCTTATCTCTGCAGATCAGCATGCTCATCATCTGATCTGTGTCTGTCTAAGCCATCCTCCTTCAGGTCTGAAGGCTGGGAGGTAAGTTCTTGTCCTAAGTCTTCAGAAACCTTAGATCTTAGCAAGAACACATTCTTCTACAATAGTCCACCTCCACCTTACAGATTGCAAATACACAGAGGCTTATATTAATTAAAACTACTTGGTCATTAGCTCAGGCCTACCACTGACTAGCTCTTACATTTAAATTCACCCACCCCATTTCTGTTCATCTATATGTTGCCATGTGTTCTGTGGCTTTACCTGTGTGCCATTACATGCTGCTCCCTGGATGGCTGGCTGGCATCTCTTGAGTCAGCCTTTCCCTTCCCAGAATATTCCTTGTCTGCTTATCCCACCTATACTTCTTGCCTGGCTACTGGCCAATCAGCATTTTATTAAACCAGTGTACAAAAGCATTATTCCACAGCAGCAGTAATCCACAAGAGTAAAGCTGAACCCTAAAGCGGAAGTGATCGTCTTGAAAAAACCACGCTGAGTCTCTCATGCCATTGATAGCACTAAGAACATCTTTATACTTCCTTGTAGATCCTGAACTGAGGCAGTGATCAGCCACACCCACTTTACCAGGGCTACATAATTGTGCATATCTCTTGATCCTTGCCTCGATTCTTCCTCTATTTAACATAAAATTCATCTTAATACAATTAAGACTGTGTGAAATCACTAGACTTTGTTTCTCTTTGCTCTGTGACTACTTTGACTAGACCTCATCACTATTTTTCATCATTATTTCTCTTTTATTGGCTTGAGCCTTGATTATTGGTGCTCCTAAAATGACTCCACACCTCTGGTTCCCATAGACCAACAACTGGCTAAGACGGGGGCACTTCAGGAAAACAGTACCCAGAGTCTGTATACATTTAAAGGGACTCACTTAAACTCTAACAGTGGCCACAGTGTGCTTCCTAGTTTCCCTTGTTAGCATCTAGATTTGTCCTTAACCCTTTATAGTTCCAGTTCCAGGGAAGATGTTAGATGGGCCACTTAGATTCACAAGTCTGCCACTTCCTTAAAAGTGAAAAATAGGAGAAAAATTGATAAAGGAAATTTGATATATTTAGTTGGATCAAACCTGAAAGACCTCTAATTTTCCCTGACTTTTCTGCACCAGTGTGAAAGTTCTATACACCAATGAAACAAAACACAGGAAATCTGCACAGATTAAAACTGTCAGGAGTGTTTTCCTGGGATGCCTTCAGTTTTAATTCTTTATAGTTCATTGTTTCAATAGTTGTGAATCAAATCCAGGGACATAAGTATCTCTTTTTGGAATATCTGTCTTGTTACAAATTTTTTTTATCTTTTTTTTCTTTTACTTTTTTCTTTATTATTATGTGTTTTAAATTTTATACATCAGCCATGGGTTCCCCATCCTCCCCCCTCCCTCCCCCAACCCCACCTTTCCCCCAGCCCCTCCCTTCCATTCCCATGTCCTCCAGGATCAAGGCACCCCTGGGGATTCATTTAAACCTGGTGGATTCAGTACAGGCAGGTCCTGTCCCCTCCTTCCAGACTGAGCAAAGTGTCCCTGTGTAAGCCCAAGGTTTCAAACAGCCAGCTCATGCACTAAGGACAGATCCTGGTCCCACAGACTGTATGCCTCCCAAACAGATCAAGCTATCCAATTGTCTCACTTATCCAGAGGTCCTGATCCAGCTGGGGACTCCACAGCCTTTGGTTCATAATCCATGTGCTTCCATTAGTTTGGCTATTTGTCCCTGTGCTTTTTGCTATCTTGGATTCAACAATTCACGCTCTTCCAGACCCTCCTCTTTCTTGACAGTTGGACACCTGGAGCTCCACCTGGGGCCTGGCTGAGGATCTCTCCATCCACTTTGATCAGTTATTGGACAAGAGTTCCAGCACGACAGTTAGGGTGTTTAGCCATCTGATCACCAGACTAGGTCAGATCAGGCTTTCTCTCAACCATTGCCAGCAGTCTATAGAGGATGTATCATTGTGGATTATTGGGGACCTCTCCAGCACTCTGGCTATTCCTGTTCTCATGTGGTCTTCATTTATCATGGTCTGTTATTCCTCATTCTCCCTTTCTGTTCTTCATCCAGCTGGGATCTCCTGCTCCCCTAAGCTTTCTTTCCCTCAAATCTTGCCCTTTATTACTCCCACTGTCGTCCAGGTTGTTCATGTAGATCTCATCCATTTCTCTGTCATTGGGTGATCCTTGGGTCTTTCCTAGGGTCCCATTTTCTAGGTAGCCTCCCTGGAGTTGTGTAGCAGTCTAGTCATCTTTGTTTTACATCTAGTATCCTACTATGAGTGAGTACATACCATGTTTATCCCTCTGAGTCTGGGTTACCTCACTCAGGATGATTTTTTCTAGATCCATCCATTTGCCTGCAAACCTCATGATGTCATTGTTTTTCTCTGCTGAGTAGTATATGTATTATGTATATGTAGTATATGTAGTATATGTACCATATTTTCTTTATCCATTCTTCAGTTGAAGGGCATCTAGGTTGTTTCCAGGTTCTGGCTATTACAAACAAAGCTGATACAAACATAGTTGAGCAAATGCTCTTGTGGTATGATTGAGCATTCCTTGTGTATATGCCCAAGAGTGCTACAGCTGGGTCTTGGGGGAGATGGATTCCCAATTTTCTAAGGAAGTGCCATATTGATTTCCAAAGTGGCTGTACAAGCTTGCATTCCCACCAGCAGTGGAGGAGAGTTCTCCTAGCTCCACATCCTCTCCAGCATAAGTTGTCTTCTGTGCTTTTCATTTTAGCAATTCTGAGAGGTGTAAGGTGGTATCTCAGAGTCATTTTGATTTGCATTTCCCAGATAATTAGGGATGTTGAACAATTCCTTAAATGTCTGACCACAGCACCATACCACCCATTCTTTCTCTGCCATGTGCTTCTGTCTGAAGTTTCCCATGTAGCTTTGGTTCCCAGGTTACATCCTTCTCTGACTAAGAAGCCATTTGCCAGGCTTCTTGACCCCAGGACCTGCATATCACTGAGTGATGACTATTTTACTTTGTATCCCCATCATACCTTAAGTTCCTCTACACAAATGACACATGTAATTTACTCACTATTATATCTCTAATTCTAATAGACTGTTAGATACATAACAAGTATTTAATATATATTTGTGAGTTCATTAATTAGTCAATACATTTTAAGATGTGTTTTTATTTAACCAAATACAGTTCAACTCTACTCTATGTCCTCTGAGAAGTTTACAGTGGATGCAAATGGGCATATTTTCTCTACCCAGTGGCTATACTACCCAGGATCATTCCCAGGCTAGTGCATTTACCCTTTTGGTGATTTTTTTTTTTAACGTAGCAATACTGTCAGAAAGAAAATGTCATCTTTTGGGGAAAAAAATCAAACACATAAACAAGTAATGTCAGTAGCTCAGATGGAAAGCAACAGTGGCAGCCCTCCATTGTGTAAAACTCAGAAAGAGATATTTGTTCAAAATCATAACACCTAATAGCTCAATTCCGATCACCTGATAAAGAAAAACAAAACACAAATATGTGCCACTGTGATTCAGTTGCGAACATGTTGCCTTTAAGTGGCTTAAGCCTCTGCTAACTTAGAAGAAAAATGAGAAGGAGAGGTCCTGCTTGCTGAGCTCCATCAGGAGCCTTCTGTTCTCTGTTAGAACAGCTGCCCTGTTTACAGGCGCTTTGATGAAGCTGCTGCCCGACGGACTCCTCTATAAAGGAAGATCAGTGTTTACATGCTAGTCAGTCCTGAATCAAAACAGTTCTGATTTGTTAATAATTCACTAACCAAATATTATGACTGAAAAACTGAAAGCTGGTAAATAATCAAATGCAGAATGGGACTTCTGCACTGAGTCTGGATCACAGAAATGGAAAACACAAATAAAAATGTATTTAGCAATTCATTCTGTCCTATTAAAGACCAGCTGTTTTCAGGGTTGTGGGATAAAATGTTTTGTTTTCTCCCTCATGTCCTTAGAGTTGGGAGAATAATTGGAAAGCAATTAAGTTATTCCACATTTGCTGCTGGCAAAGAAGTAAGTATGTTACCAAGGAGACATTTGGCCACTCAATATGTTGTTGTTGCCTACCTATTATGTGCCCGTGTTTTAAAAGTGAGGCTACAGCAGTGGTTGACAGCAGCAGGGTCTTCTTATTCAAAGAACGTCATTTCTGGACGTCACTGCCCATGTGAAGGTGCAGGAACAGACTATGAAGAACCAGACAAATACATGCTGTGGCAGAGATCAGTGCCCTCAAGAGAAAGCAAGAATCCAGCTCATTACACTACTCCTGAGTCCTATCTGCTTCCAAAATGCATTCACAGTGTTTTTTAAAATGAAACACAGGTTTCATTTAACAGTCTCCTCTTGTATTGATTTTTAACTACATACACCAGTGATGAGTCTGGTGGATAAAACTTGAATTTATTCAAAAACACCTCAAAAACTGAACAATAGCTTCATGTGCTAGGGATACAACTTAGCTATTTTTCACATTGGGACACAGATATTTAATATTTTCTGTTTTAACTAGAAGTCATGTTAATTGTTAGAAGTTGTGAAATACACATGTAATTACAGATGAACTAGGAATCATTGAGTTTGCCATCTATGAAATATAATTCAAATATTTCAGATATATTTGATACAATGGGTACAATAGAAGCCTTTAAGCCATGGAGGTGTACTCTAACAGCTCTGGATCATCATGTACATAATATTGCTTTCTATATATATTTATCTATAAAAAGTTTATTTGTAAATTAGACATATTAAGAGATTAATAATAAAATAGAACAATCAACAATACACTTTTAATAAATAATTATTTGAAAATCATGAATTATTTTTTTCTGGAATTCTCTAACATTTTCTTACCATGTGGTTGACTGCAGGTAATTAAAACATCTGAAAGAAATCCCCATACACAGTATATCATTATATTCTAAATTTATTTTAATTGAACATGTGCAATGTCTTCCATGCAATGTTTTCCATTTATAAATTATTTTGATACACCACAACTCATTTAAGTATCAGAACATACCTGAAAACTAAGTTATTGTTTTCATTTAGCTAATATGGAAACCTGTGGTTCAGCATGCCAGTGCTCACAGCCAGGCATTCTGATTCCAGATTCAAGTCTTTAACCTCCCATTATCGCAAAGCAAAACAATGTGAATGAATGATTACATTGACTCAAGGTCACTTTTGGATACTTTCAGACTTCTACAGTGAATATAAATAAAAATGATATGGATACATCATTTTCCTCATTAAATATGCTCCAAATTAAAAACGTTTAGTTTTTCACCTCACCAAGAAAAGGCTTTCTTTGAAGAGTCAAGGATATGGAATGTTAAAACACCAGCTAGGAGTAGTGATTAAATATGAATGGTTGTGGTATTGCACATCTTATACGAAACCACAGTGAAAGTCACATGGA
The DNA here is from genome assembly GCF_903995425.1 of Onychomys torridus. NCBI lineage: Eukaryota > Metazoa > Chordata > Mammalia > Rodentia > Cricetidae > Onychomys > Onychomys torridus. The sequence continues at coordinate 101,054,967 of NC_050448.1, forward strand.
ACACAAAAGCCCCTATGGTCAGGGAAGCAGCCTAAGATCAATCCTGGAGTTAATTCTGAGTAGAGACTTAAAGGCTTGCATAAAGCCACATGCAGAAGCCCCATTTGATTCTAAAAATTCCCATTGTTTTATTCTCTCCGCCTTGCTCCCTCACCCCCCTTCCTCCTCTTTCTAACTCTTTGTCAACTTTCTCCTTCTAAGAGTCACTCTTAGTTAACGTTCCTGGAAAGATTTGTCTAAATCACTGAAAGGCTTCTTCGAGCCTAAAAGACAGGAGCTGCTTTCCCTCTCTATAACGTGGGTGCCTGCTTGAGGTGCAGATGACGGAAAACCTTATCACATGGGATAAGCATTTTTAACTTCAGCATCTATTATCTTGAAATGTTCAGGGTCAGTACTAAGCCAAAAGATTTGTGTGCATTTAGATGCAGATATTGAAACCCTAATTGCCCTCATTCCTAAAGCCATGTAAGTGATATTTTACATGAATGAATTTTAAGAAAAATTCACAATTGATATATTGTTAGTTGCTACAGATAAATCACTGAGACAATTATAATGACACAAACAGAAATCACAAAAATACAGGAATTTCAAATTGTTGGCAAAGTTCTGGTAGATACACAGCATATAAAAGAAAACTGATTCTGGACTCACAGGCTCTTTTGTCTTGTTTAAGTTTATTTTGCTGTGGTTTGAATATTTGACATAATATCTACCCACCTCACAAGTTTTTAAGTGTGCAACAAGCTAGGTCACTGGATTTGCTGGCATTTTCCCTGTGACTTCAGGCAAGCCGCAAAGCTCTTTGCTCTTGTTTCCTTCTATTTAGAAGAGGGTAGTTTCTTATTCAAACAATTGGACAAACAGAAGAAAAATGAACATACAGCCACTTTGTACAGCTTTCTTAGTAAATTAACATTACTGTTCTCCAGTATAATGTATTAAGACAAGACAAAACAGTAGCCAACCATTACTATGTTTGTTTTGTTTTTGACAAGCATATGATTAATTCTAAGTAGTGGACCTCAAGCTCATCGCAGTCTTTATGTTGAATAATAGAATAATATGATTACCTAGGGTTTGGCAAACTTTTGCAAATTTGGGTAATTTTATAAATGCTTACTTTTACTAAGACATTAGTTGCCCCAAACTAAAGAGGTATGAGTGCCTGTAATCATGACTTAGCAATCGTGTCAATGGGCTTAAATGGGGTAGCATTGCATTCAAATTGGCAGTGCTAAGTATAACTTTATGGTAACTATCTTTGTGTGGTTACAGCCTACAGTTAGAAGAAAAAGAAAATCTAAATTACCCTTTTTGCAACAATTATGAGTTCAATGCCAAAGCCCATGAGATGAGCCATCAGGATTCTCTCCCTGCATTTCATCCACCTTCACTTCAGGGGAACTAAAAGCCTAATCAATAATTTAACCAGCTAATGGACATATTTTTAAACACAATGGACTCATTTTGAAAAGAGGCATGCTGTCAGAGCCACAGGGACAAAAGGAGAAACTGACTACTAACACTTAATGCTTATCTTGAACAATCCTGTGTGAACACAGCACTAGCTGCCTCAAGCGAGCTTCATGTCTCCCTGGTCTATATGGCTACTTTTTCTTTTTTCTTTTTTTTTCCCCTATGGAAGATATACTTTACAGATGGTTTATTTTTAAAGTCAGTGTACTTTAAAACTCATAACTAAATACTCATATATTTAAATTATATTTTAATTAAAAAGTGTTCCATAAGAGGTGGCCCTGAGTTCCAAATTATGAGACTGTATAATATTTTCTGGCTATTGATATTCATGATCATGTAATTTTCATTCCCATTGTATTTCCATATGTGCTGAAAAGATATGTGAACTTTCATGGTATTGACTCTGAAAATATTCTAAAGCAACCCAGAAAATGATGCTGCTTTGCTCTATAGATAAAATGAGGTATTTAATTTTCATTGTATTATTTTTTCTTCTCTTCTTTGTAAACTTTGGACACTAGCAACTTTATAACACAAGGGGAAATGCTATGGAAAACAACTAATTAAACAAGGCACCATGTTACATGTCTCTAACCTCAGCACTCAGAAGACTGAGACGGAGGCAAGAAGAGAGTGAGTTCAAGGCCAACCTTAGGGTTGCACACTGAGATCCTGTATCTGGATGGGGCATGGGGTCATTAAGTATCCCATTTGTTACCACAACATCACTTTTGTACTCAGTTAAAGATTATAAATAGAGTTCAATTATAGTCACTCAATTTCCTGTTATGAGGATATACATATTACACATTAAAATATTTAAGACCTTTTTTGTTTGTTTGAAGACTGAGACTCATTATGTAGACAAGGATGACTTGGACCTTGCATTCCTGCCTCAGTTTTTTTGTTTTTTTGTTTATTTTTTGTTGTTGTTGTTGTTTTGTTTTGTCAAGACAGGGTTTCTCTGTGTAGCTTGTGCCTTTCCTGGAACTCAGTTTGTAGACCAGGCTGGCCTTGAACTCACAGAGATCCATCTGGCTCTGCCTCCCAAATGCTGTGATTAAAGATGTGTACCACCACTGCCTACGTGCATAGTCCTTGAACTGTAAGAGCCATTGTTAATAAATCTTTTCCACATTTAATGTTTTCTGATACATACTGTATATCTGGCCAACAGCCTAGAAGAAAGCTTTCAGTTCCTAATGAATTATTAGCCTACAACGGAGGCTATGAACTTGCTTTTATATTACTACAACTGAGAGAGGGAAGAATTAAAACTTGTTTTGTTATAATGGAGTTGAGAGGATGGAGTGTTAAAGGCAAGATAAAGGTGCCCAGAGGCATGCTTAGTCACAGAAACATAGCCGCCTCGACCTCCTGACCTCTGCAAGGCCCGCTCCCAGAGGCCTAAGGATGTCAGCACTCAAACCTTATTCTCAAAATAATCCACTGACTAAGATGTGCTTGCCCGTCATCTGTCACATGAAGATTTTTCTGAGTCAGTTCATAATTCTATGCTACAATATTTCAAAGGTACAGAGTCACCTCTATCAACAGCGTATGCTCATGTGACACAGTCATACATATTCTAGGTAATCCAGTTTAGTCATACTAAGTCAAGGTATTGTCAGTATGTGCTAAGGAAATAATGATCAAGATGAGTAATTAAAGGGGCTGATGAGCAGAGGAGCAGTCACCATCACATAACAAATAGTAGCAACATATTGTACGTCAGAAAATTCACTATCTGCTATTATCTCGTTCCGCATATTCCTTGACTTACCTTCTTTAGGCCTCCGGCCACAGTCTTAATTTGTTTTTTCCTTACACTTTCTGAACATTTTTTTCCTTCTTAAATAAGCTATTTGTCCAGAAATGCTAAGGCTAAAGTGCTCTGTCTGCACAAAAGGCGCTTTTAGCAGGCCAGATATGCACAGCTTAGCTGTGCTTGCAAAACTGTTTTTCTTAAAGTGCAGTCAATTGACCATACACCAGCACTAATTCGTTCTTAACCAGTAAAGCATGTGCACACAGTGCCCCGGATGGCAGTCACTGCAGCCGTGGCAGCTGGCTGCTTGCTTATACATGCAGCTAAGAGAAGTTTTAGTGCAGCAGCCAGCTTTGGCTTAGGACAGCATACCAGATACTTAACACCAAAGGCCGTTTCCATTTCCCCAGGACTATGTCTTGTGCTTCCTCTGTGAATCAAAGTTTCTCCCACAGAAATCTGGAAAAACTGCTGAGAACTGGTGTGCTGTAAACGTTTTCTTAATCACCATTATAATACCCAAATAGAATGGTAATATACATTTACCTGTGATGTAAAAAGAATCCTTACAGTATTTCCCAAGTTGATTTTTGTTCATGTTTTTCTCAGACTTTAGGCCACTTATAGGTGCTTACAATTCAACCTTGAAGTAACAGCAACAGAGGCAGGTGGTGGATTTCTAGGGGTTTATGTTATTATTTGGGGTGTTCAGACTGTGTCTCATTTTTCTACTAATTGCCATCATGGGAAAAGATAATTATCCTGAAGGATACCACCTGCACTGTCTTATTTCTTAAGGGAAGTGTGATTGACAATAAGCTCACTTATGGGAGATCTGACAACAGATAGTATGCTATGTTCTGGAGTCTCCATAGTTGGATCCTGCAGTAAATTCACTTCCTACTTGGCATAAAGAATTTAAGAATGAGGGATTGGCGAATGAACAAATCAGTGGTATGGGCACCCGGGCTCATTCAAGTGATATCAAATGTATTTCAGGTAAGAAAATTGTGCCAGCAAATGTTTTAGTGATTTACGTTAAATTTCCACATAAATTCCATAAACTCACTATGCAAATTACATTCTTTTAAATATCCCTTCTTTTTTTGACCTTTAGAGTATAATCTTTGATTATACCCCCAGAGAAGGAGAAATGGAGAATATGAAAGGGATGATATTATCTTCAGACTTAACACTCAAATTCATCATTTTAAATGATATTTAAGATTCCAGAAATGAATAGGTATATAATCACTGGTAACCAGCATGCTGAGACAGGAGAATTGCAGATTCAGCTTAGGAGAGATAGCTCCACAGTTAAGGAAACTTACTGCTTTTGCAGAGGACCCCAGTATCCACATATGTAAACACAACCTTCTGTAACTCCAGTTCTATGGGAGACAAGCTCCCACATTTATTTACCCCAAGAACCCTTGAGAAATAAGAAATGAGAGAGCTAGATAGAAATAGAGGAGAGAGAAAAAGAAAGAAACGCAGGATAGCATCACATGGGCCTGGATCCTTCCTTATCCACAGGCCCAGAACTTTATTCAAAAGGACTTTTTATAAGAATGCCAAGAGGAGGGGCTAAAGACCTCCCCCTTGCGAGGTACAGCCACGTGTAGACCCTTCCAAACACCTGGCACTCAGGAATGTGGTCCAGTCAACCTCTTATGTAGTCTTCCTGGGTAAGGCCACTAGGAAACCTAGATGGGTTCCAACACAGTTCCAGGGAATCCAATGCCCTCTTCTGTCCTCTATGGAACCAGGCATGCATGTGGTACACAGAAATATATGCAGACAAAACACGTAAAATAAAATAAATTAATTCAAAAATAAAACCAGCCATGAAAAGTGAATTCCAGGCAAATCTAGGAAACTTAAGACCCAGTGTCAAAATAAAAAAAATAAAAATAAAAATGTGGCCAGGAATATAAACCTGTGGCAGAACTAAGGCTCTAGGTTCAGTCACTAGCACTGAAAATAAGCCTTAAGTAAGTTATCTTCTGTCATTCTATTTCAAGAAAAAAGAAAGAAAACACTTGAGTTTGCAAACTAATACATGGCTTATTCCAATGTTTTCTACAGATTTTTTTCTTTTCTTTCTTTCTTTTTTTAATGGTGATGTTAAATTCAATGCATTAAAAAAAAATGGCCAAGTGAAGGTGTGGGGTCATGGCATGTTGTTGGCTTTGGGAATTCAATTCCTATTCTTCACTTTCCTCAATGCAGTCTTAGACAAATTACCTTTTGACTCTATTTTTTCACCTGTGAGGGGCCCATAAATCTACCTGCCTTGTAAGAGCATGACGAGGATTTAATGATTTCATATATGTGAAGGGCTTAGATTCATGCCTACCATAGATTAGTTCTATATAATTTGTGATATTACTTTCATAATTTGGAGACACTAAAGCCAATAGACCAATTTCTCATCCTCCATTTTTACTTCCAGAGATAGTGAGGACTGGCAGATAATTTTAATTAGCTGTCCTTGGGGACCTTTTCAGTGTCCTAGTATGACAGACAGAAAGATAACATCTTTTACAAAGTGAAAAGTCCTTCAAATTATGAGACTCGTTCTTGAAATTATAATTTCTTGACAGAATATCATTTATTATATTCTAGTGCAAGACAATGCTCTTATGTTTTTAAGATAAAAGACTTCCTCTGTAGTTATTCAGTGATAATATTCCATCTTGGGAACAGAGGGTCTGGATTGTGATCTTTGCTACATGACTACTATTCTAATGATGCTGCAATGAAGATGATATTGGAATAGTTGCTGTATTCCCAATTTTATTTTTCTATTCCCAAATAACCTGAATCACCACATCAAGTGATAACATCTCTGAAGCAAGAGACATTGAACATAAAACACCAGCCACAGATTCTTGGCTTTTATTCCATATTTGCTTACCACTCAATATCAGCTACATGTCCTAATATTATTCTTTGCAACACTATGGAATTATTACTTCAAAATGAAGTTAATGAATTCCTTAATTGGAATATTTAGGTTGCTATGAAATACTTATGGATCCATCCATCAGTAAAATCCATCCAGATTTTAAAATGCATGTGTTAGAAAATTATATGAAAACTAAAAACAAGTATAAATTATTGGTTCTGGAAAATGATTGATTCTTTTTCAGACTTGCATTAATAACCTCTACAACTTAGACAGCATTGTGAAGTTTTCCCTTTATTTAGTGTTTGATTTTGCAATGTCTGATGGACTTCACATTAGGTTATATCTTTAATACCATGTAAATTCTTGCATGGTCGTTCAAGAACAGTGTCACTTTTGCCTTATCTGTGGTATACAAAGAAGAGCTCTGAAATGCCAGAATATTTTTAGAACTCACATGAGGTCTGAAAAGTTGTAAAAATTTAATGAATATGATAGCTCTTGGCTAATGCAAAAAAAAAAAAAAAACTTTGCGAAATTGCTTTTTAAACTAAATTTATTTTTAATGCAGCCATCAAAAAAACCATTGTATATATTAGTGTGCCACCCTGTAACATTTCTATACATACACTCTGCAATTTTTAAACAGTCAAACATTTATCATTTCTTTAACCTTTACTTCAGTAAAGAAACAAATAAAAGCCTCCCTATAATACAAAGAAACAAGTTCACACCATTAAAATGCATCTACATCAGGAATGGAGTGGAGCAGTTGTTTTATTTTACATGTGGTTCAGTTCTGTCTGGCTCCTCAGTATTCCAGAGATTATTTGATTTGGGGTTTCATGATATTGACCTCACAATACTGAAATCGGTGCTATACTTCTGGTTAGAAATGAGCTGGTGGCAATCTCTAATTCAGTCTTAATTTTCACAGTAATTTAAAGGGTTATTCTATAAAAAAAAAAAAGTTAGGTGGATTCCCACCCCAAAATACAATTGTACTTCCATTGATGGTATGAAGTTAGGTGAGGTTCCCTGAATCGGACACAGCCACCTCTGAGAGTAAGCGTATGGAACTGAGTGCTCACTGTCGTTTCTCTTCCAGATCAGCATTTTCATGACACATCTGTCCAACTATGGGAATGATCGCCTTGGCTTATACACCTTCGTGAACTTGGCCAACTTTGTGCACAGCTGGACCAATTTGAAACTGCAGACTCTGCCTCCAGTACAACTGGCCCACAAGTACTTTGAGCTCTTCCCCGAGCAGAAAGACCCTCTCTGGCAGGTAACATTTAAACCTTTTCTTCGTGGGGATGAAAAACAATGTGTTACTATTTATTTTGTGTTAGGAACTTATTAAACAAATATTACATTAAATAAATCACATAAATATGTTAGGGCATATTAAAATGTATATTTAATGCAAAGTATTTCCCTTTCCAATTGTCATACTCTCTTCAATAATATTTTTGTATCTCTTACAATTCAAATGTTTAGATTTGTAGTTTCATTTTGCTTGTTTGCTCAATTCATTTGGAAGCTGGGCAGTAAGGATGGTGTTTCATTGGTAGAGTTTTGACCATGCCAATGCTTTAGACTTACGTGGGACATGAGTACTAGCTAGTTGTAAAATGGTCAGCACTGGACAGCTCAGGAGACTAAAATTTGAAACAGAAAGAAGAGCCTCTGTAATCCAAGATCTTGTCACCATACCCTAATATGTATATGTATGCTACAGAGTACATCAAAAAGCAAAGAGTAACCTCTTGCCTATGTTCATATGGATCTGGAGTCTGTTTGGTGCATTTTGCTTTTCTTTAAGTCTAACTAATTTCAGTAATGTTAAGCCTATCAATAAAAGAAAGACTTGTCAGTTTTAGGATGGCTTTTACTTCTAATATGATTCTATGTGAGGCCACACAGCTTGAAGGCACCAAATGTAAACTATCTCTTCTTAGCAGTTATCTAGGAAGCACTACCTCCCACTTACTCGGTTCTTTATGCATCAGATTGCATCGACCCACACAATCAATGAGCTGGCTGCAGAGAGCAGATCAGATGCTCCCCCGCTAAGCAGTCGGTAGAAAAGTAGCATCATCGTTAATGAGAAATTACTGCAAAACAGACCTTCAAAATCATCCCCATTTCCTTTCTTCAGAACCATTTGCTTCCCTTTATCCCATGAATCACACCATACAGTACTATGTCTATACAGCCAGGGATTCTCTCTACCTGTGTTCATTGAGGATCGGCCATGTATACAGTTCTAGGGCATGCAACAAAGAATAAAATACTACAATTTCTCTCTATTCCAGCAGAAGACTTTTACTATATTTTAAAATGAACTATTGCCTCAAATCATATCCTCTTTGGATGAATTAGCAGCAGCATCTACCACATGGGTTTACAGTAGACTGCCTATTATGAGGAAAATCAATTATTTTTACACATAAATACACATACATCTGTATATATATGATTTTAATTGAAAATAGATTCTTTGCTCATGCAATAAACCTCAATCACAGTTTCCCCTCTCTTGACCCCTCCAGTTCCCCCTATTACCTCCCCTCTCCCCAAAATCTCCTCCTCCTCTGTTTCCTTCCTCTTCAGAAAAGAGTAGGCCTCCAAAAGATGACAGCCAAACAGGACAAAATGAAATATAACAAGACAAGGCAAGCCCTCATATCAAGGTTGGAGAAGGCAACCCAATAGGAAAAGAAGAGTCCCAAGAACAGTCGAAGAGTCAGATACACCCAATAGGAGTCCCACAAGAATGCTAAGTTAATAACCATAATACATATACATCAATGAAAAAATCAAATTAATAAGTATATTAGATAGGTTGTTGACATACAAATGATCAGTCAGCTCAGTGGCTCCAAGCTCTAATTTAGGGGAAAAAAATGTTTCTTTAAACATGGATGTGTATTTATTCAGATTGTTTGAACTTTCAGGCATAATAACAAAAATGTTCTGATAATGTTTGGATATTGTTAATATTGCTATTTACCTTTCAAAAATTATTGATTGACTTGCTTTAGTGGTGCATTGGCATATGTGTGGATGCAGATGTGGGTATGCAAATCCTACTGTGCAAGTGTGGAGGACAATTTTATAGAGCAAAGAGTACTAAATGTATGCGATATGGAGAGCATTTGACTTATTGCAGAAAACTGGATAACCTTTATCAATCAAAAGAAATGTCATAAATGAAGTTGGTGAAGTGATGATAAAGTATGTGAGACTTCAAGTGACCTTGCCTCTGGCTGCATCTACTTTCATTCATATCGATGATAGCAACCCAAAAGGAAACAGAAATTTCCCTCATTTTCTACATGAAAGCAAAACCAGAATTAGTTAGTAAACATTTTATACCCTTCTCCTAATGACCTAGATTTAGGATAGGCAAATAGTATATCTTTGTTTTTTACGTATTGTGAAAATGAAACACTCAGAACCCTTTTATATTTATGAGTATAACTTCATATTTAGTACTCTTCATAGAAAACAACTGCTATTTTCCTTTACATTTCAGTTCACACTTTTTTATTACTACAAATAGAAAGAAAAAGTGCAAAATGGTAATCTTCACATCTGTTTAATTCCTTTGGTTCCTTATGTAAATTTTCATTAGCACCAACCACTCTATATGTGGGACTGCTTTGTCACTTAATTAAAAAGTGCAATGTGAATATCTGCCAATAGGCAGGATGATCAGCAACTACAAAATACCTTGTGGGAAATTGGTTCTTCCAACACTGCTTGATACAGACATGTATATCCATGCACACACACACAAAAATGTAAGTCCCAAATTGGCTCCTCATCAGCTTTGTCTCTACTGTATATAAGTTTTAAAATTACACTCAAGGGTTTAAGGGATAAAATAATACCTCTTATTGTTTGGATAGAATAATCACTGTAGAGTATGAAAAAATAATTTTCTTCTTACACACACACACACACACACACACACACACACACACACACACACATACACACACACACAACTCCTGTTATAGGAACCAAAGCCACAAACATGGAGGCAGTGGGAAGGTCAAATTCGCACATGCTCTAATCGATGCTCTTAAGCTCTCAAGCTGTCAGGTTAGCTCAGCCTCAATCTTCCTGCAGCCACTATGGAGTCTCACTATCAACAAACATCCAAGCATGAAGTGGATTCTTGCTTGCTGTGTGTCCAGGGAAATGCTCAAAGAGCTGTCTTCTAGGCCTCTGCCAGTGTCTCCAGAGTTAGAGAGAGAGAGATGTAGGAAAGTAAAATCCAGTTTTAAACAGCAGGCAACTAGCACTTTGGTTGATTCTAGATATCAAAGCATTGGTTTCTAGTCAGAAATGATGAGATTTGAGCATCAGTGTTATAAACAAACCACAAAACAGGTAACACCGGCACTGCACCTGCTATTAATATTTGTCTGGTGAAGCAGCAAATGAATGCTGACATGATGGGAAGTTACAGATGGGAAGAACAGGACAAGTTAGGGACATTCAACCCAATCTTGGGAACTGAAATAAGTCCCTTGACTTATTAGAGATGAGCTGGGACTAAATCCAGGCTTTCTTCTTCCTGCTCAGATGCAGTTTGGTGATTTTACACTTAGACAAGTCTCCTTCTATCACGGGCTCTCTCTTGAAGCTCAGAAGAATCTGATGATGAGTTCAGTGGGAATTTGCTAAACCTAAACTTCAGAAATAGTTATGTAATAAAGGAAAGTTTTACCACCATGAGATTTGCAAACTGCAATAGCTCCTTATTGTTTAAAAAAAAGTAACATTGTAAATTTGCTTTCATATTTTTACTCTCTGAACTACTTTATAGCTTACTTGTAATTTGGTTACAAAATAATTGCAGACATATGCCTATTTTGCACAGCCTGCAAGCCATATTTTATATATATATATATATATATAATAAGCTGGAACTTAATGGTACAAGAGCCACTTATTTAAATCACACAAGAGATACAAAAAGGTAGAGGTGTATAGAGAACAACAGAAGCAGCTGAGCTGCTCCTTGTACAAAGAGACAGATTGAATGGAAGGAAAACCTAGGAACAGGCAGATATCCTCAGGAAAACCTGGAAATCTCCTGTGAATTTGGACTTGATCTGTAACAAAGAGTGGTGCATTCTGACGGCAGGTAGGACATGATAAAAGAAAACCTTGGGGCCCATGGTGGTGTCCAGTGTCTATGATCTCTGTACTGTGAAGAGCTAAGGTAGAAATACCACAAATTCAAAACCAGTGAGTTATATGGTGAGTGCGAACCTGTTAGTGACTTTCCTCATCACATTGTCAAAATGTCCAATAACATCACTTGTTAACCAATAAATAAATAAATTGCACTGTTCATAGTTGCGACGATTCAGCCTATCAAGGCAGGGAGGGCATGATGGAGCCCAGCAGTACATGTCATGGTAGGCCAGGAGACAGAGGAATGGGAACCAGCTTCCTTCTTCTTTGACCTTATATTCCTCTTGGCCCATGAGCGCATTTCAAGATAACATTCACGGTTGGTCTTCCGTCCTCATTCAAACAGCTCAGCAAATATCTCTATAGGTATAGCTTAGAGGAGCATCTCAATCTTCTAGATGCCTCGAAATCCACTGGAGTTGCTGTTTCAGCAAATTGAAAAAGGGAGGAAAGAAGTAAAGAAAGATGGTCTGTAGAGATAATTCCAGAAATCCTTTTTACAGGACAACAAAGAGTAGAAAGACATGAAGTTAGGCAAATGATCTATCTCTGAGATAGGGAAGCTCTGAATGGCTTTCTCAGTGAACAGCAACACCCTCAAAGGCAAGAGGCTGAACTTGTTTGTAGGTGAGACTGAAGAAAGGGTTGTCAGTGAATATTACCCCATTTCAAGAGGAAAATAATATTTTTAAGTTTTGGTCTGTTTATCTTTTAGCCTTTCTAGTGAACTGGTCAATGCAGTTATTATAGAGACTTCACTGTAGCACGAATCTTAACAGGTCTTATTAATAAAACAAAACTGGAGCCAGTTATTGGGGTGAATGCTGAAAGATCAGAAAAGCAGAACAAGCCACGGCTACCTCACCTTGCCAATTCCTCAGCTGCTCCAGTTTCCTCAGACTGAGTGCCTCTCAGCTGAACTGTGCTAATCAAAAGCCTAAAAGCTTAACCAGGTCTAGTTCCTGGTTCTCATGCCTTATATCACTTTCTGCTTTCTGACATCACTTCCTGGGATTAAAGGCATGAGTCGCTATGCCTGGGTGTTTCCAGTGTGGCTTTGAACTCACAGAGATCCCAATGGATCTCTGCCTTAGGAATGCTAGGATTAAAGTGTGAGTGCCACCATTTTCTGGCCTCTGTATCTAGTGGCTGTTCTGTTCTCTGACCCCAGAAAAGTTTATTAGTGTGCACAATATTTTGGGGAACACAATATCACCACACTTTACTTTTAATTAACTAAAAGTATCTTAATAATTAAGATATCTTGATTATTTTTCCAATGAAAAGTTGTCTGTGTTAATACTCTACTTATCTTGCCCTTACTCAACAACACTGTTTCTGATACTCTCAGGAATGCTGCTCAAATACTTCTTCCCTGTCTTGGTTGTTTAGTGAAGCACACTACCGTTTTGACTCTACAAGCTGTCAGAGACTGTGACAGCTGAAGATGATGACATAAGTCTGGGTGTTCCATCTCCCATCAATCATTTGCAGATATGTTCTTGTCAAGCACCAAACTGACCACAGAAACACTTCTGTGCAGTCAGTGAAAATAAACTACAGAGACCTCCCTTGAAAGAGGAAAGTTAAAGCATCTTCATACTTTATGAACTAAAGTAATCATAGAGCATATTCAGGACTCCATTTAACAATAAAAAAAGAACACTGTTTTATGTAGGCTTTATAGAAACTTCCAGTGTTTTGAACATTACACTGAATGAATAACCCTGTATGAAACCAACTGATTAACGAGAGTTCAAAGATCCAGATGTTTTGACTTGGTTATTTATTCCCCGTAGGGTAGTCATGAAAATGCAAATAATAGCAGAGAGTTTTGTGGCGGGGGGGGGGGGGGACTGCAGTCATTTGCTAACAGAGGCTTCTGGGTTTTTTTATGAAAAGATTTCTGAGTAAATACTAAGAGTAACCACTCACTTTAATAAATATGGGTCTAATATAGTAAGCAAGACAAGATTATTTTTAATAAATTAGATACCTTGTGCTTACAGTAGCATTGTTAAAATGTTCATCTACCCCAGTCACCCACAGAAACAAAGCCCTTTTCCATCAGCCCTCACCCACAGTCTGGCTGTTATCCAACGATGTAAGAGTGAACTCTGAAAAATAATCAGACCACCAGGTGCCACAGGAGATCTGGGAAGGGAGTTCTTATGGATCAGCACTCTTAGGAAGGCCAGGATTTCCTGAGCCTTTGGGGAACTCAGGAGAGGATTCTTAAAGCACAAACAGAATCAGGATCTGAGCTGGTGTCTGTTTCACGGATGCTCCATGAGGATTTGTTGATGGAAGCACTGAGAATAAACATCCCTATCTTATTAAAATATCTCATCAGTGCATGTGGATTGTATTAGGCATAAGTGACAGTGACAGAAAGTTGGAAGTCACTCCCCTGTTTGATGGAGCCTGGGTAACAGATCTTTACAGGCATGTGCAAGGCAGAAATGCAATAAGCAGAAGCTTCAAAACAACACTGCCATGTAAGGAAATGAAAGAGTCATAGTTCAAAAACTCTTTTTTTATATATCACTCCTCACCAGTGAGGGTGGAACAGCAGAAGCCAAGCTGAAAGGAAATGAAGAGAGGAACAAACTTCGTAGAGTTTACAGTTAATGAAACAATGCTGCCACCATTAGGGTCTAGATAGGGCCTAGCTACCTGGAACAGGCATGTGACCCATATGAAACTAACCAATCGCCAACTGATAGTTCACTAGTGGCCTAGAAGAGAAAGGTGAAGTGAGAAAAAACAAAACAAAACAAAACAAAAAACCAGATGTTCAGAGGGACAAAGAAAATGCAGGTTTGGGCTGATGAGGTCTCATGGGAACAAAAGTGGTCTTCCTGCCTATGATAATATGCCCTTCAAAATGGAGTAGGTGGTATGATGTTTTCAAAATCCATATTTTAAACATTTGTGAAGAGGGGACTTCATTAGCATTGACTTCCACTTTTAAGTCTTGCCTTTTGCTTCAGAAAATCTTTTACCTACCTACCTTACTTACTTAAAAGCAAAATTGCTTCATATATTCTATGTACCAAGCCCCTGAACTGCCTCATCCTCACGAGGGCAGAGTAGCAGATTTTCAGACTGGCACTGAAACCACAAGCTGCCTGCAGCAAACTTAACTTAATTTCCTTTTCAAGATTAACTATATCTATCTATATGGCTAGATACAAAAGGCAGTAACTTACTGTTTGTTGTGATTTACTATTACCTGTTTATTTCAGTTATGTAGGGAACAAGCATATTGTAGAATGAGAAGGGATCTACATAAGTGCCCTGTCATGTTCTGAATTTTAAAATTAAACAATAGCAGGAGAACAGAGCATAAAAGTACAGGGAACTACTTTGCTGCCCTCTGCTCCTGGAAATATTCTGTGAACTTCATTCTTTTTGTTAAAGTCTGTCTCTTTATCCTTTCCTTTCCCACAACAAAACAACACTCTATCTTCTTTCTCTCCCTCCATCCCCCCTCTTCTCTCTCTCTCTCTCTCTCTCTCTCTCTCTCTCTCTCTCTCTCTCTCTCACACACACACACACACACACACACACACACACACACACACAAACACACACACTTTAACTTCAGAGACAACACCAGCTTCAGATTCTAAATATGAACTAACTTGGTGTGTGACGTGACCTTCAGTAAGACCAAAATAAAACCCTTTGCATCTTACCTTCCTCAGCTATAAAGAAGGGATAATAAAATCTGTCTTGCCAAGTTACTTTGAGGATTAGAAATAATCTATGTCAAGCAAATGCCTGGAATGCTGAAGGTGATCAATAAAAGTTGGATATTATATTCATTGCCATTGAAATAATAAGACAGTATCTTGAGCTCAGCATAGGAAAGGTCTAAACAACGACTACCAGAATATAAAATAGAAAATGCAAATGCTTTGTCAATATAGTTGTAATTAACAGGCAAAGGGGGAAAGATGCCAGGGAAGAGGTGACAGCAGAAATACAGGTAGCTGGAAAGTCCCAAGGAGACAGAGCACAGTCATAAAAAAAGACAGTCTGCTGAGATGTGAGCACTTGGCCAGGACCTAAACAAACCTGTGGGAAGATCTGAAGTGATGCCAACTGTTAATATTAATGAAGCATTTGGAGCTGTGTGCATTCCACCATCTTAGCACCAGATAATTACATCTATAGCTTTTATCTATCAGTACAGTATCTGAGAAGAACATCAATTTAACTAGTATCATTATTTAACAACTATGGGGATCTTCTCTCTCTCTCTCTCTCTCTCTCTCTCTCTCTCTCTCTCTCTCTCCCTCTCTTTCTCTCTCTCGTGTGTGTGTGTGTGTGTGTGTGTGTGTGTGTGTGTGTGTGTGTAAAAGAGAACTCTTATTTTTTTTTTAACATGGACAGCACACATGGAGGAAAGATGATGACATGTGGAGAGCTGAATCTTTTCTTCCACCATATGGATTCTGAAAAATCTAACTTAGGCTTCTTGAATATACACTCAGTTTGTGCCTGCTCCACAAAGTTTTCTGTGCCTTCTGGAAGTTGGGATATGAGTCTTGTAGTCTACAATCATTGATTAAGCATCTCATATGCTAGACTGTAGCAATGAGGGACACAGATGGAGGAGGCGTTGCTCTCAGAGAACTCACAGTCTTGTAGATGGACTTCTGATAAACTGTATAAAATTACTGGGAGCATGAACAAAATAATTCTAGGTGTTGAAAGTTTGACACAAGAGTATCATAGACAAAGCAGGAGGGAGATCTAGCTATGTCCATAAGGGAAGGCAATAGACCCAGTGATAGTTGCTCATAACATAATCTATTGATTAAATTAAACTCCCTTTGTTCAAGCTGTATTCTTAATAGGGCAAAAGGAAAGAAAAGGCTTGTATGGAATGAAATAATAAGCATTTTCTTATATAAAGCATGATTTTATTATTTTTAAACTAGTAACAAAAAACCCTATATGTGGTAGAAACTATTAATCATTGTTTTACAAATAAAGAAACTAGGGTCCAGGGATTTAAGAACATCAATTATAGCATGGTAAGCCCCTTGGGCTCATGTTCTTGCTGACTGGGCTGAGAGAAGTTTGTGGTTGGTATTAGCATAAGCCAGAAAAAAAGTGACAGTACTTGACTATGAATTGGTTGAAAACTTTGGCATCGAATGAGAAAATAAATTATTCAAAGATTCTGAAGCAGACTCTCCTGTTTCTATGATAGAGAGTGGAGTGTGACTGATGCACTAGGTGGTCTAAGCAATCTTCAACATTCAGACAACAGCTGCTCAGTGTGGTCCATGAGAAGCCTTGTACTAATGAGAGAAGAAGCATATGCAAAGGGCAACTTGACTATATCCCCTAAAGAACCCTGGTTGTTTCAGCTGTTGTTAGTACACCTCACAGCAAAATATTCTAGTTGAAGCAAAGAGTGTATTGATCCACATTCTGTCATAAGCTTATTATTATTATTATTATTATTATTATTATTATTATTATTATTTTACAGAAATAACCTTGAAACACATTGCATTAGATTGTGGATATATCTGTGTAGAGGTTGTACAGTGACATTAAAATATACCTTGTTTGAAACAAGATAGAAATGTGATTCTCACTCCTCTAACTATTCTAAGGGGAGCATTGTAGGACACAGATATCTCTGTTCCATATAGCAATCTAATGCCTTAGGCCAGTAATTCTTCTACCTATGGTTTCCACCTCTGAGTACAAGACAAACTCATTCTTCACTTATAGCCATTTTATAGCCAACAATAACTGAAACAGGGAAAACACAGAGATAGTGGCTTTAATCTTAAAAGAAGACTTCATGTCATTTGTCTCACTTTCAATTGTTTAAGACTTTTTCACCAGAGAGAAGATTCAAGAGAGGTTGTGAAATATAATCTCTAGTTTGGAGACCCGAGTACTGAGGAAAACAAGGATTGTTCCATTATTAAATAAAAATACAAAATAAAAAAGATGAAAGCTCAGTCTTCTTTTCCACTGTGAAAAACATGGCTAGAGAGTTAAGCTAAGCCTAGACTGTAGAGGACAGAAGATTTAATAATGAGGAGAAATATTGTAAGCAATAGATGATAGTCAATGTAGAATGGAATATATGTTCTTTTTACATTTTAAAAGAAGGACTTTTGACTTTAACGTCTTGCATTCACTCCATTTTAGGAGTTTTCTATGGATGAATTTATTGGAAAATCCAAGAAATATAGCTTAAAATTTTCCAAAGTAAATTATCACATACTTCAATTGTCTTTACAAATTATTGGTCTTTAGCCAAAAATGTGACATCTATGTATCATTTCTCCTCCCAATGCTCAGAAGTAATGGAGCAAAATAGGGAAGAAAGTTTGCAAGAGTCAGAGGCAGTGGGTGACTACCACCAAACTGTTCTCAGGATACAACAGACAACTGCAAACATGAGTTCATAGTGTTTATGAGAGTGTTTATGTAATTACCACTTATCAGAGTACTTATGTACAAGACCTGTTCAAGATCACGCTGGACAACATCCTAGCATGGATGGGACAGGTAGTAATGCATTCTCACCATGGCTGAGGAGCTATTGCAATTGATGACTGCTAAGGGAGATAATGAGTCTTCTTCAGGGATCTAGGCTATGAGAGGCTACATAAGCCCCAGTAGACAGTCCTGGACCCAGGCACATACAGGCAGCACTAAATGAACTCAGTGGATTTTAAAAGCAGAACACATGAAGTTGGGAAAAAAGTAGTGATGAAGAATTATAGGGTGGGACATGGGAATGAATATGAATATATGAAATCCTTAAACAATAAAAAGAGAAAAATGCATATTTCTGCTTCTTGGTACTATCAATAGGAGGTGACGAAGTAAAGTACATTTAGATAGTGTGTATCTTCAAACTGTATGAGGTGTGAATGGCACCTGCCATAAATAGTATTCTTTAGAAGAATTCACAGAGGAAACATTGTTGGGAAAAATCCATAAGTGAAATTATGGACAGAACAAAAGGAAAGCTCTGACTGAGAATGTGACCTCAACAAAGTCTAGTCCTGCCTTACCCTGCATGGAAGACTACTCACACAGACAACTGTGCCTCCTGAGAGGAGTGAGTCCCCTTGTACTCTCATACCAGGCACTGGATATGGGCTGTGTGTGGAGAGCAGGAGGGAGATGTATAGTGTGCCCTGCCAGTCAGACTGCACTCATCATCCAGCAAAGGACAATTTTCAATCTGTTCCACCCCCCTCCCCAAACAGCATTTACAGATGAAGGTCTGGAAAGGTCTGTTGCTTGCAGTAGTATGAAGCAGAACAGTTGGCATTTCCAGTGAGCAGAAATGCATCCTCCACATGAAATACCACATGTCTATTCATTTTCACTTGTTTCTCAAAGTGGGCAGTTTTCATAAGATTTCTAAGAACACACTTCCTAAGGAAACCTAAGAGATGCTTGTTATAAAGATCTGTAACCCAGTTGCTACACTTGGTGCCAAAGCTGTAGTCAACATTCCCTCCTCCCTACTTGTATTCTGGATCTCCTCACGTTGGGCTTAGTCTTTCATTACTAGAAATCTTACCTGGTGGCTCCAGCACTGTCTCAGGACCAGATGCCATAGCAATAGCTATGTTCTGCTCCACTGACTCTCCTTTTATGAAATTTCTCCAGGCGTTCTGTTAGGGAAAAGACGGTGCCAGAGCAAAGACTGTTTAATCTGTAAGGCGAAACACTAGATAGAGTTTGCTATGGTTGTAATCCAACATTTCTCAAATCATGATTGTTGTCCTTTGCAATTTACAGTTAAGCTGAGTGTGGAGCACCCAGTAGCCTATAGTAGACTGAGTGTCCCATTCTCAATATATAGTAGCTATCTTATTTCCTTATGATGACTAGCTCAAGCACACCTACAAGTGTAAAGACTTCTGAAAATTTGTTATACTAATCTAAATTCTGTCAATTGAAAGATATCTCTTAAGCAGTGGTTTTAGGTTTCATTTTTTGCTTAGAACTACATTGTAGCAAGTGTCCATTTTAGGCTTCTGCCCACATATGTATCAACCCATCCACAAAACACACCTGTGTTTTCCTCTTCACCAGATTATAGAAACACATATCATGAAAGTACAGAAATGAACACCTTGAGAGGCATCCTCGGGAAAATGCAGGTGACAGAAGAGCATGGAGTACTTGTTTGTCAGAAGTGCTTGGATCTGTTGAGGACCAATCCCAAATGTATAACTTCCATCTTATAAAGAAATGTTGCTGAACACACCTATAGTTACGATTTGTGGAACACAAATACCAGTTTCTGATGGGGAAAATAATCATGTCATTACATTATCGACTGGAAAAATTACTTTCTTCCAGAGCTTGGCCACACACCAGAAGCTGTTTGAATTGTCTCATTCAAATGACAGACAGCCATAAGCACTTAGTGGGGTGTGACATGCATTGGGTCTCATTTCAGTGGCTTGCCAGACATTGTGTGGCAATTGATGCCACAGTGTCAGGAGTCGTCTGGGATACATGGCTGAAACCCCTTCTGTGCTGTAGGGCCACATTCAAAGATTTCTACAAATCTTGCTGCCTCCAAACCCCAAAGAAACTGATCAAGCACTCTGCTTTCATTTTAGCAGTAAGGGTTGATGAGGTAAAATTCACCTTTGCCGTGGACAGGATGTCTCAGTATTCTTCAAAACTCTATACATTTTTTTTTTTTTGAGACAGGGTTTCTCTGTGCAGTTTTGGTGCCTGTCTTGGCTCTCACTCTGTAGACCAGGCTAGCCTTGAACTCACAGAGATCTGCCTGGCTCGGCCTCCTAAGTGCTGGGATTAAAGGCATGTGCCACCACTGCCCAGCCACTTCTAAAACTTACAAGTGTAACAAACTCTTTGAACTTGGCTTGTTTGAACTCCATAATGTCTTTATGTTGGTTTGGACTGATTTTGAGTCAGTGTCTTCATTTTCCCAGCTAGTCTTGAACTCAAAATCTTTCTAACTCCACTTCTGCTACTGAAGATTACAGGTGTGTATGGCTACCTGAGTTTTCTTCCTCTAGAGCTCAGTTTTCTTAGCCAGGCACCCAGAATGTCCTCCTTCTTTGGATCTGGTGCAATGAACATTATGCCAATGGGCCAATGGGATGTTTTGTGAGACCTCTAAATTAGAGGAGGAATTAGCTTGAAACATTTAAAAAAAATACACCAAAATGTTATTTGGAGAAAATATATAATTACCAAATGAATTATACATGTTAAAAGATTTAAAAGTATAGTGACATATATTTGTAATCCCAAGTATTTGGGAGAGCAAAGCGGGAAGAGCACTTGAGCACAAAAGCTTGAGGCCAGCCATGTCCCAAACAAATAAATAACAAATTTTTAAAGAAAAAACATTTCCTTGAAACAATATTCTCCATTTTAGCACTTTTACCTTATTTTTAAAAATAGAAATTTGAATCAGTGAAATTAAACAAATTAACTAATAAGTGTTGAAATGACATAAAAGGTTTCAGTTTTGCATTCTCTAATTGAAAAATGGAGGCTCATTTGTGTAAACATTTCTTGACAGATCTATCATCATTAATTGGCTACATGTCTACTCTCTCCTAGAAAGAATGTAATATTGGAAACTATGATTTTTTTTAACCTGTATTTGTCAAAGTGGTAGGAAGAATCATAATTCAAAACAACTCATCTAACAGGTATTACCTTCAGAAACATTTCCCAAAGAAAGTCATCTTGCATTGAAAATAAAGTACCAAGCCTCCCTCCCTCTCTCTCTCTCTCTCTCTCTCTCTCTCTCTCTCTCTTTCTCTCTCTCTCTTTCTCTCTCTCTCTTTCTCTCTCTCTCTTTCTCTCTCTCTCTCTCTCTCTATATATATATATATATATATATAGATAGATAGATAGATAGATAGATATGGATATAGATATAGATATTTCAATGTTGGAAAGAAAAAAAAAACAGAAAAGAAACTGGGAAACTACAGTCAAGTGAGGCTCAGTCAAGTTAAAACCTCTTTGATGCACAGACATAAAACACAAACTACAGATAGAGCAGAATCTCCCATTATTATCTGTCACATATAACACGCACATCACGGCAAGACTGATTTGAGGCTCTGCTCTATGTGGCCTTGGGTAGGGGAACCAGCTAATCATTGCACCAGGAAAGGATTTGAGAATCAAAGAACCATAATGGGATTGTAATGCCCAGCTCTAGGAGATTAAGCAAGAATCTCATCCTGTCTTACTTGAAACTTTAGGACATAGCAGCCAGGATTCAGTATTCAGTAAGATGTGTTATTCTTTCTTGCAGAATCCATGTGATGATAAACGACACAAAGACATCTGGTCCAGGGAGAAAACTTGTGATCATTTACCAAAATTCCTTGTCATTGGGCCTCAGAAAACAGGTAAGGCTAGGCAGGGATACTTCTGGCCTTGCTGTCATTATTAAGTTCTTGTGTTCTAAGAGCATGCAATCTTGTTTTGTGACCTCTGCAAGTTCTTTGCTGAACTTCTGTACCTTCTCATGATATACCTTTTATCCTACAGTCTCAAAAAGATCCTGATGTTGCCATTTATTAGACTTGAACTCTAAATGCTTTTACTATGGATTTTAAAATGGTTTAACATATGTATCAAAGTTTTGATATTATTGAATTTAAGTATCACAGTTTTCCTGTTTTGTTTTGATTTTTACTTTTTGCGGTGTTGCCTAATTAATCCCTGAGTTAAGTTATGGAAAAGGTAACTTATGGTTCAGACTCAGACGGTTTTACACTGTACATCAGCATTGCACTGATTTCTGTTCAGAACTATGGTTGTTATTACTCACAGATTATTTTATGTGTGTGTTGTTAAAACTAATCTTCAAGTATTAACGTGTGGTATAGTTGTTGTGGGCTATGCTCCACTCTCCCCAGGCTGTTCTCCCTTGGTATTTTCTTGTGCACTGAAGGACAACTGTGTAAGGATGTAGTAAAAGAGAATGAAAGTATTTCACCAATGAGATGACACTTTCAATTAGAATATTTTATACTTTCTTCAGTGTGTGACAGTTTTATATACTTTGCTTATATCCTGATTAATTAAAGTTTTTATTGAGTTGCTGTATCTTGAATTCACTACTTGGAGTTGAAGCACACTCGGCAAGGAGAGCCCAAACCATAACACAAAGCAAACAGTCACAATAAATAAGCCGCAATGAAGACATTTGTAATACAAGCAAGTAGATCATTTTAAAGGTTATGGGTAAAATTTCTAGACTATTAGATATTGGTTGTTGAAATCTTTTCTTCCTCTAGGAATATGAATTGTGTTACAACAGCAAATTAACACATGTGCAGGGAGGGTAGACAAGCAATATATATTTTCAGATATATCATGTTTTTGTTGTTTAAAATGTGCATTAATTTCCTGCCAACTCCCTACAGCACTGTGAACTTGAGAATAAATAGTAAAGAAATAAAACATCCCTGTGTTGGAAAATTTGTTAAAAATTTAATTTAAAGACAGACCCTCTATCATTTGTCATTGAATATTATTACTGCTTAGTTATGCTAGAAAACCACACATTATTAACTATAAATCTTTTTCCTTCTCATTGTTTATATTTATAAAACCAATATGTTATACCTTTAGATTTTAATATGTGGCCTATTCGTGTGGCAATGATAAAGCTTTTAACTGTTTTTGTTGTTGTTTTTAACTTTGTCAAATACAATAAGAAGTTAAAGCATGGCATGGATATATTATTTAATATGAAAATGGTTCTAATAATTTAAAAAATTCAACCATAGATGCCTGTTTTTGATATTAGTAAAACATTCACTGCTGTCAAGAGATTGCAAATCTCCTGAAGGGAAGTCACAAGTATCCTGTAACTACCCACCTTTGGGCACACTCAAATTTCAGTGACCTACAGATGATAGTCACCCCTTATAATAAATATGCAGTACAAAAATTGGCCTTAAAATCCCCTTTTTTGTCATGAGACTAGAAGAAAGTGAGATCCCATTTCTCACTACTGAATCCTAGATGGGATCCTCTGCTGAGCTCAGCCAGGGAATGGCAATGGACTGAGACAGTGGAGCCTGGATCTTCAGGCAGCCATACTATGCTTCTAGCTTCCTCTAGACAGTTCTGCACCCTCACACTTGGAAGCAACATTGACAGTGTGAAAGAGGATTTCCAATAGTGTCACACTTAGCAGATTATTTGAAGTGCCATTTGTTCAGTATTAATTTCTCATAATTTGCCTGGCTTAGTCTGGCACATTAAAAGTAAAGATTGTTTGTGTAAAAATAGATTATCTTGGTTGTTACTAAGACAAAACCATTTCCTCCAGTTCCACAAAGCGCACCAAAGGGATTGTATAACAAATGGCTGACAAGAATGATAAAAACAGAGGACAAAAATATAAACATTTCATGGCAGCAGACATAGAATTCATGGTTGATAAAGAACATGAAGCCATAGATTTCTTGTTCCTAGTAGAGTGCATTTTCTCTGCTACCAGGGGAACAAGAGGACACTTCACATCTTCCGAATACTGTTGGCATGAAGGTATAGGGCTCAGATCACAAAGGCAGACCTATCTCGGTGCAATTTCACAGGCATTGAACGATTAAAAAAATTCTTTATTCTGAGTGAGGTCATAAAGTATCCATTGTTGGATATTCAGCAATAACTTTAAAGCATTCATTTATCTGTTCCCTGATCCAACCACGCTCAACCCCTAAGACATATTAAGCTATCAGTTTTCTCAGTTCTCTTGTAGGTTTAAAAAACAAATCAAACCTCTTTGCACCCCTTCCCTCTAGTTTTCCTCATCATTATTTAATTTTTGCTATCTGAAAACACAATTAAGGAAACCCTGGATTCATGTTCCCCTCCATTCTCCAGTCTGCCTCTGATGCACTTTTCTCTGGAATGTGCAGTTCTTCCTGTCACATTTTCTCCTTTGTGTTCTGTTGTTCTCAGGAGCAAATTAATTCCTTGAGACTCCTCTCATAACTTTAATAGCTGTACTTTCTACTGTGTTTGAGATGTTTCTTCTGACTGGCATTTCATTCCTTATCAGGTCATGTTTGGTTCTTAACCATCTCCCTCTCCCTCTCTTTCTCCACTGATTTATGTTAGTGATTATTTCTTAAATAATAAACATTCAAATGGGTATTAGATTTGCCTAAGGATTTTTTTCTCTTTGAAATTCTTTCAAAAAAACAGTTGTCTTGGGCTCCACTAGGATGGAAATAAGAAGTAGTTTTTCCAGGGCCAGCAGATGTAAGATCCTGTGTACCACACCTGCATATCTCTGAAATTATTGTCCTAGACACTCAGCAATGGAGACTCATAGCTCTAAGCTTTCACAGCTGGGAACCCTAAGCTTTCACAGCTGGGAACTGACAACTGTAGGTGCTCAGATCTGAGGAAGCCATGAACCTTTAAAGCCAGGAGCCATGGGCTCTGCAACTGAGGAAGCCGTGAACCTTTAAAGCCAGGTGCCATGTGCTCAGATATGAGAACCTTTAAATCCAGGAGCCACATGCTCTGCAGCTGTAGGCCACAGCTTCCAATGTCAGGACGCTCCACATTTGAAGCCCTCTGGAACTCCAAGGCAACAAAGCTCACTGTTTCAGTGATTTGGTTCTTTGTAGCTTTCTCTTCTCAGGTCTTATATCTTCTCTCCAGTTGTTTTCTAGTATTTCCACCATTTTTGTAGTTTAAAAAGTATCTGCTGCCAGACATGGATTGAAACATTTTTGCCACATCCTGATAGCTGAATAACCAAATAGTGAGCTTTTAAAGTCAGTAGCTCCGAACTGTCTAACTAGTGTTGTGGTATCTAAGCTTTGAGTTTTAGAAACAGCAATAATAGCCTCTGGAGTCTCTACCTGGACTCTTTCTAGATGCTGGTGTATAGAACTGGAAACCCAGAATTCCATCCGCTTGTATTGTTACTATGTCAGTCAGTCATCACTAGTCAGCATGAAAACAACTAGACAATGAAAGACAACTAGGGAGCATGCTCACTTGGTATGAGGACCCAGATTCAAGCTTGCTCCCCACAAGGGACTCTCCAGCCACCAAACTATAACCTGTACACCTAGAGCCCTGGAAATAGCCTGACTCAGACACTCCAGTTGCCCTCTCTATCTTTGTGACCAACAACCAGTCCACACTGTGTTTGTTGTCTGTGACTTCTTGGTGTGTTTCTCCTATTCAGATTGGCATATTCCTTCTAGTATTAGCTGTAGAGCAAGCATAGCAGTCATAAATTCCTTTATCTGATTTTCAATTATTTCTCTTTCAATATTTTTGTTGTTGTTTTGGTTTTTCAAGACAGGGTTTCTCTGTGTAGCTTTGGAGCCTGTCCTGGAACTCTGTAGATCAGTCTGGCCCCAAACTCATAGAGAGCCACCTGCCTCTGTCTCCTGTGCGCTGGGATTAAAAGTGTGCACTACCACTGCCCAGCTTCTCTTCCAATTTTATGGATAGTTTTGCTGGGTATGATAGTCTGGGTTGATAGTTGTGAGTTTTAGGACTTGTAATATGTCTTTATTTGCCTTCTGGTTTTAAAGATTTATGTCAAATTATCAAATATTCAGGAAGACACTATGTTCAGGAAGGTAGTACCCCATAGCAGGGTTAGTTATTGATTTCTTCTGTTTGGCATTTGAAGTTACAGACTCTGTCCTATGTCTTCTGTTTACAAAATACAGCCTTTTTATCTTCAGCAGTGTGGCCAAGAGCTTGGAACAAGTTAACCTTGGCAGGGAAAAACTCTGGAATTTGTTGACTTCATAAGTCAAGTGAATCTCACAGATATCTACAGAACATTTCATCTGAATACTAAATAATACACATTCTTTTCAGCAATCCATCTACTTTATCCAAAATTGAACACATTTTAGGACATAAAACAAGTCCCAATACATGTACAAAAATTGAAATAGCAACTTGCATTCTGTCTGAACATGCTGAAATAAAACTAGGTATTAACAGCAATGGAAATGACAGAAACAACATGAACTCATAAAGCCAAAAACACCCTCCTGAATGTTGACTATATTTGTGTCAAGGAATTGACACAATCTAGAAGGAATTTTTTAAAATTCCTAGAATTTAGTGAAAATGAAAACATAATATACCAAAATATATGAGATACAACAAAGCTTATAGTACTATGGGCCTATATCAGAACATATAAAAACTCTCAATAAGAAACTTAATGATGCATCTTAATGTCTTACAAAACCAAAACAACAACCCTATAAAGTAGGAGAGAAGATATAATCAAAATCAGGGCTACCATCAATAAAAATAGAAATAAAAATTACAAAGAATAAATAAAATAGAGTTGATGCTTTAAAAAAAAATTATGTTTGAAAAAAATTTAGTCAAATTCACCAAAATAAATAGGAAAAGATCCAACTTAACAAAATTGTTTTTGAAAATGGAAAGACTTGCACAAAGCCTGAGAAAATTCAAAGAATCATGAGGGCCTACTTTAAAAATCTGTATTTCAACAAACAGGGAAATCTAAAAGAAATGTACACATACAAACACACACACACACACATATAATATATACCCATGTATATGATTTGTGTCATACAGACATTATATATATAATATATGTATGTGTGTAATATCCTACCAAGCTAAATAAAGATAAAATTAACTATTAAAACATACCCATAATATTCAATATGATAGAAGTTGTAATTAAAAAATTCTCAACTGAAAAATTCAAGTGTCAGATGGATTTCATATATAATTCTACCAAAACTAAGGAACGAACTTACACTAATACTTCTCAAACCGTTTATTTTATAAAATAAAAAAATGAAGGAACACTTCTACATTCTTTTTTACAAAGCCAGTACGACACTGATACAAAAATTTGACAAACATTCACTTAAAATGGGAAATTAAAAGGAAGGAAGGAAAGAAGGAAGGAAGGAAGGAAGGAAGGAAGGAAGGAAGGAAGGAAGGAAGGAAGAAAAAGACAGAAAGAAAAAGAAAACTTCTTGTGTCCTAGTTTGTGTTCTATTCCTGTGATAAGCATCATGATCCAAAGCAACTTGGAAGAAAATGTTTAATTACTTGCATGCCCAGATCACAGTCTATCACTGAGGGCAGGAACTCAAGGCAGAAACCTGGAGTTAAGACCTGGAGGAGAAAACAAGGGACAGACGCTGGTTACGGGCTTGCTTCCAAGCTCACATTTATCTGTTTTTTTTTTTTGTTTGTTTGTTTTGTTTTTGTTGTTGTTGTTTTTCATGTATTACTCCCCATACTACTTCCCCAAGGGTAGCTGGGCTCTCCCACACCAACATTATACAAGAAAATTTCCCTTAACCTAGCCTACAGGTCCACCTTGACAAAAATATTTTCTCAGTTGAGGTTCCCTTTTCCAGATGTTTCTAACTTGCACCCAGTTTCTGCTTTAGTTTTTATTATTTAATTTTTATTAAGACAAACAAAAACCTAACCACTATATTGTGAAGGTTGCCTTAGAACATTTGCCAAGGAAGAGATGTCTTGCCTGAGAGCTCCCTGCATAAGACATCCATATACAGTGGTTAGGGTCTTTGAACTATTATGTTCCCTGTAATTTTGTTTATTCAGAGGATTGACTAATTAATTAATTAAAGGATATTTATAAAAAGAATACTCAGGAAATTAAAACCTGCAACAGTATTTATCATTGCTTAAATACCATCTACTTGCCATTTACAGAGTGTTTTGTTCCTTATTTGATTCAACCTATCAAACTTAAAGCCATATGCTTAATAGATTTCAAATGCTGTATGTTTAATACTCCTTCTGTGAAGAGTGATGGATCCCTTAGGTCTGTTGTTTGTTAGTGTCTTTAGCTACTCAAACCTCTTTTCAACCCTTCTATTACCTATGTACCAGACTAAAGTATACATGTGAACTCCAAATTTATTAAGGTAAACACATGTGGTTTTCTGTTCAAGAATTATCACCAATCATCACTCCTATGTCATATAATGAATAAAGTATCAATTTATATCAAGTATTTTTATCTACTTGATTGAAATTAAGCATCAACAATGATTCAACAGATTTAGGTGCCAAAAATAGAGAGGCTCTCTATGCCTGTCGTACTTTACTCCAGAAGGAAATTGAAACAAAGCTTTCCTAACTTCTACCTTGACTGGATCTCTCATCCACTTTACTTTGGCTATGCAGTAATATTAAACAAATGCTTAGATAAATAGAGTCACAAAAACTAATTTAAATATATTTGGATTGTTATTAAAATAAAGTACATCTATTTAGTGATAAGGAAACACTAGAAAGAATTGTTCTACTGAATTTTGGTTTTGGTTAGGATATGACATTGATAGTCTGATATTTTACTGCCATATAACATGTATCTTCTTTTCTTTGTAATAGGAACAACTGCCCTTTATTTATTTCTTCTTATGCACCCTTCCATCATCAGCAATCTCCCTAGCCCAAAAACCTTTGAAGAAGTTCAATTTTTTAATGGCAACAACTATCACAAGGGAATTGAGTGGTAAGAATAACAACAAAAAATGAACTCCAATATTAACACATGCTCCATCATTGCAGAGCAATTACAGATGTGTGCATGGCATCTGCATAATTACAGAATAAATTTGTTATGCTCAATTCTACCACAGTGAATTAGAAATTAATTTATAATGATGATATGTTTAATCAGTGTTGCTTATAATTTGATTTGGACAGTGCAATAATGATAATATTTTTCTGGTAAGTTAATATGATTGAATAATGAACATTGCAGGGTATTTTTCATTAGAATTATTCATAAGGATATTTAAAATTCTCTTTAAGCATACTCTTATTTTACAGTTTCTCCATTTATTTTATTAAACACATAATTTGTCTTCACAGTGATGCCTGAGGTTGCTTTATTTTGTATACTGGGACATGTGTCTTCATTAACCACATGAGCAGTGTATGTTGTATTGCAATGTAGGCAATATTTGTCATGCAAACTATAATAGAGCTTTTCCTAAACCATATCAATTCCACTCACACACGCAAAGGAAACATTAATTAGCATTTGATAAATGATGGAAAACACTTAAAATAACAATACTTTCTATAAGCTGAAATAGAATAAACTTAATATTGGACATGGTATTCAGTCTGGTGATGTTTTCTGGCTGTATCCTAACTTTCCAAGAAATTATGATCTTAGATTTGATTTCCCTGGATTTACATTCCCAAGGAATATAAGGCAAATCTCATATGAGGAAAATTCCTTTTGATGCACAATTTGTAGCATTAATTTTGTGTGTCACCATAACACATGAAACTTCTAGAAATAAGACCCATCAAGGGCAATGCCATTGGGCAGATCTCACTTCTCATCTTGAGTGAAACTGTGTTCACTCTGCATCTGAGATGTTGCTACCCTATCTCTCTAATTTTGGAATTACACACAAATTATTAAAGAAAAAAAAGCAATTTTCTCTTATCTCTGAGCTCAAATGGAACACAAATTTTTAAGCAAGAATACAGATGAGATTCTTCAGTACTCTTCATTTGGGAATCATAATAACAAATGTCAAAGAGGAAAATAAGTGTCTTCTATGAATTCTTAATTGCTCTCATTATTTTTTTCTAGAACATTTGAGGTGAGAGAAGTGATGAGCTGTAAAGAGGGTTACACACATAATTAAAGCCTTGTACTGAATTAGCCTCAGAACATATTGATTCCATAATCTACATGGAGAGGAATGTCCTGACAGCATATGGAGGAGTGAACCTATGGAGGCATTGCAGGATCGACTGACAGAAAATAGCCCCTTAATTGCTCTAGATAAATTATCATGTGCTGATATTACTGCATATATTAGTAAATTTTGTAGAAGTTAAAAAGGAGAACAGCTATGCTTTAATCTGTTTAATTTTTATAGCTGTTTTGACTTACATGTCTTTCT
This sequence comes from Onychomys torridus, assembly GCF_903995425.1. Classification (NCBI taxonomy): domain Eukaryota; kingdom Metazoa; phylum Chordata; class Mammalia; order Rodentia; family Cricetidae; genus Onychomys; species Onychomys torridus. The sequence continues at coordinate 101,085,334 of NC_050448.1, forward strand.
GTCTTGTGACCTTTAATCTCACCTTAAGAATCTTAGCATTCAAATTTGCAAACACACACTTACTATAAAGTTTCATTCAAGCAAGATTGTACAATATTTTATTTTTCAGGCATAATCTGTAATTTTAGGTTTGGTTTGTGACAGCAGAGAGTATAAGCTCAAATCCACCATATTATACCATCATTCATTTTCAACTCTATCTATCTTGCTCTTTCCTTTGTCTTAAATAAGTTATAAGTATATAACTTTCTGGGTTGCTTTCACAGTAGAAGTACAGAGAATGATGACTATTTGGATGATTTTATAATGCACTAATTTGAACTTGATGCAAACAAATGTAAGACCTGTTCAAATTCCTCCTATTAAGAGGATGGCAGGATGAAGAATATTGCCCAGATTAATTAATTATCTCTTCTTACCTGCAGGTATATGGACTTTTTTCCTACTCCTTCCAACACTACCAGTGATTTCCTTTTTGAAAAAAGTGCTAACTATTTCCACTCAGAAGAGGCTCCAAAGAGAGCTGCATCTCTTGTTCCCAAAGCCAAGATCATTACTATCCTCATTGACCCCTCGGACAGGGCATATTCTTGGTACCAGGTATGAATGTAGAAAAGCAGTGCTGAGTGCATTCAGGTGTACCTTGTTTTAATCATCAAATAAAACCCCGACATGCTAAATGGTCAAATACAAAAATTCCTAGGTCAAAAATTAGACTGTCTATTTCTCTATCCATCTGTCTATCTGTTTGTCTATCTCTCCATCCATCTATATATTTTTTCATTTAAATATTTAACACATGCAAAATTGTTGAATGGATTTTAAATAATAAAATGACAGAAAAAGTAATAAACAGTAGTGTGGTGGTGGGACACACCTTTAATGTCAGCATTTGGGAGGCAAAAGCAGGTGGATCTATATGAGTTCAAAGCCAGTCTAGTATGTAGAGCTAGTTACAGGACAGCCAGAGCTAACTAAGAAACTCTTTCTTGAAAAACAAAGCAACAAAAATAGTAATAAACAAAATAATTGACATATTTCCAAAATCATACAAACATGTAAAATTTTGGCCCATCAAAATGTCTTTAAATTAAAAGTCAGCATCTAAGGAGTACATCTTTAACAGCACAAGGAAAATTACTTTGTGCTTTAATTTACATATGACCTCCAACTTGTCAAAAGAATAAATACTAGTATCAGTAAACAAGTGAGCAAAGGAAACAGACTACTACACATCAAGTATAACCACTCAACAGTTTATGTGGAAATGGCCAACTTGGAGGTCAATAAAATATAAATTAAAATGGAATGCTTTTTTAATAAAGTAACAAGTCTTGTGTTATGTTTGTTTGCTGGCAAGATGTGATGATAAAGGTCTCAAACATTTCACTAAAAATATATTTAGATATTTTCTGAAAACAATTGATAATAACATAATAGGTATGTTAAAATCCTTTCTACTGTGATTACTGACTTTGGAATTGATCATAAGGAAAATCTGAAATGGATGGACAAATGTTTAGGTATATTGAAGCCCTATCTATCAAAAAATAGCAGAAGATAAAGCAAATGTGCAAGATTTGAATATTGTGCTGCTATACTTAATTATCATATTAATTAATAAGATGTCAATGAACTGTTTTTAATCCAGTTTTATACATAATAATTCACAACTAGCAGTTTTTGTTAGAGTGCTTTAAGAAATTCTGTAACGGTGTGCTGAGAACAATCTCTATAGTCCAAATGAACTCTGGACTTAAAACTAAAGGTCACATAGGCATCAAGTGTTTGAAGGTGAGGTTAACAACAAAGGAGTAATGTTATAAATGAAATCCTCTGGCTATAAAAGCTCATACCCCATTTAAAGAGTTAATAGTAATGCCATTGTGGCCCCAAGGAAAACCCACATGGACACTTCATAAGTTGAGTCTGAAATCCATTAGGACTGTCATCTGAGCACCTGACAACGACCACTACCATATTTTCTTTAGGAAACATCATTAAATCTGCTACTTAAAGTATAGATTAGGGTAGTTCAAAGGACCATTCAGAGATGTCATACTAGAAGCTATTGCAATAGCCTTACTAAGAAATCAAGAGTAGATAAATCTGTTAAGTAGACACAAAAGGGGATATAAAGTAGTATGCACCTAGGGGTGAAAATCAGCAGAGCTTGATGAAGACAGTTCAAGAATAAGTAGTTTCCTTCACACTGGGCAACTGGATAATGAGCCTACATTTCCATTCAACAAGTGCAGGAGAAGGAAACAGGAGGTTGTACGTGCTAGAAAGCAGGTGATGGTGAGAGTAGAATGCTAGAGTTATGGAAATAATCATAATGTGTAGACTCCCTATGCTAATATGTATAATAGAGTCAGTCATATGAAACTCCGGGGGGAAATCTGAGCTACAGACAGGAATTTATGAATCAGAGGCATAAAGCCTGGGAAACAGAAATAGTGAAATCACCTCAGACAAAGTTCAGAGATGCTCAGAAAGATGAATTGAAGGAATCATTGTGAACACATTGACTCCAAGTACAAGAGAAGGCAATACTATCAAATAGAGGTTATAAGTATAGTGCCAGGGTTACTAAGAAATTCGACAAATACATAAACTAGGCCTGAATCACTTTAATTGAACTAAATGATGTGGCAGGAAGTGTGGCCTTTAGTAATAGGGTTAAAAGAAGAAAAAAAAAAAAAAAAACAGGTAGTTTTGGTCCACACACAAATGGGGAAGAAGGAATCATGGCAGCCACTGCTAAAGACTCACAGGTGTGACTCTGAAGGAAAAAAATAAGACATGATTATTACACATGAGTAGAAGTAGGCTTAGAGAAAACACATGTGGTCACATGAATCTAAAGAGAAGAAAAACAAATGAACAATCAATTCTGTAACTGATTATAAACTCAAGATGAGGCATTTATGATAAATTGTTTAATAAATAGAAATGTATTTTCAAAGCATCAAACTGAATAATATAATTAGAAAAAAACACAAAGAATATTGTGAAATGTCATCCTTTGGACATGACATAATTATTGCATGCATGAGGTCACATTAGATGTGGCTACCTGCATGAGACCCGAACAGATCAAGGCAGTGAAAATTTCAGCCGAGATTGGGGAAGGGCTCCCAAAGCTCCTTCCCTAGCTGAGAAGCTGTTGGCAATTGATGACTGCTAGGGAGGGAAAGTCACTTTTCTTTAGGAATATGGCCACTGGTAAGTTGGCTAGGCTCCAATGGATGACTCTAGCACTCGTGTGCACATGGGCAGCACTAACTGACTCAGTGGATTAGTAACAAATAAATACATATAAAAGAAGACAAAATTGATGTCAAAGTAGAATGTAAGTTGGGAAATAAGGCATGGAAAAGAGCAAGATACATGTGTAATATTTTGAAATAAAGAAATATTTTAACTAAAAAACTATAGGAATATTAAAAATTTGTATATAAGCATTAATACACTTTGATTTTTGTAAAACAAGAAAAAAAAGTGAACTGCTTAGAAACAATCAAAATTGAATAGAAATCGGCAAAGAGCTATTTTACAAAGGATTTTTTTTTTTAATTCTACACAGATCTCATAGCAAAAAGTATTTTATTGACTCTCGGTTACATTATTTATATTTCACTGACAAAACAAATAATATAAATTGATAGTAAAAAAAAAATGAGAAGTTGTAAGGCAAAGCAAGACAAATTCATTTCTTTTTTTATTTTTATTTTTTTATTTTTTTGTTTTCTGGAGCTGAGGCCCGAACCCAGGGCCTTGCGCTTGTTGGCAAGCGCTCTACCACTGAGCTAAATCCCCAACCCCAAATTCATTTCTTTTAAATACTACCAATAATTTATATACAGCTGTATCTTAGTGAGGATTACCATTGCTATGATGAAACACCATGACCAAAAGCAACTTAGAGAGGAAAGAGTTGATTTGGCTTATGCTTCCACAGCACTGTTCATCATTGAAGAAAATCAGGTCAAGAAATCAAATGGGGTAGAACCTCAGGCAGAAGCCATAGGGGAGTGCTGCACACTGGCTTTCTCTGTCTGCTTCCTAATAGAACCAAGAACTACAATCCAGAGATAGCATCACCCACAATGGCCTGAGCTCCATTCCATCAGTCATTAACGAAGAAAATGCCCTATATCCAGATCTTACAGAGATATTTTCTTAATTGAAGTTCCCTCATTTCAGATGACTTAACCTGTGCAAAGTTGACATAAAACTAGCCGGCATATAGTATATAATGTGCAGAAGAGTAAAGTAGAGGGCTAAATGTTAGAGGAGGTAGAAGGACCAAATGCAGGCAACGAACATGAGTTATGAAAGAGAATAAAAAAGATAATTGCTTTTCTATTTCTAACTCTGTCATGGATTTTTAAGTTTTGGTGGTGGACAAGTGCATAAAATGTATTCTATACTGAAAGTGTGAAATCCAATATGAAGCCCCACAGCTTCAGAATCCCTAACTATATAGAAGTTTATTAAGATGTATAGACTTTACATCTGGTGAATCTGAGTGTGTGGAATTTTTTATTTGCAAGGCTTTTATAATAAAGTTAATTTAAAAAAACTATCAAAACACTGAGATATAAACTTTAATTAAAAGTTTTAAAATCAAATATTGTGAGAATGCTGAATGTGTAATCTATTCAGGGTAGACTAAAATGGATGTTGTATATAGATTAAATCACTTGAATGAAATAGAATGTACATAATACAGTGCTTACCTATGACTACTTTCCAAATAAATTCTTTGAATACATAGGTTTAAGGGAATTATTTTTTCTGATAATACTTTTTATTGCCTGTATTGCTGAAGCTAGGGCCCCAAAGTACTCCACATTTCAAAATAATGTAGCCTATTACTTAGCTAGACCTGTCCTTTCTGTGAGGGCCATAAATCTGCAGCTCAGCAGGTGTGAGTCAGAACCTAGCACAAATGTCACCTGCCACTGTAATTTCTACCCCACATTTCTATAATGGACCTCACAGAGGAACTAAAGTGCTGTTTTTCCATAAAATATGCTCCTTTGTGACTTTCTGGTCATATTTTTATGCTAATCTTAGTTGCAGGGACATAAAGAAAATTTGATGCTAAACTTAGGTAAGTCAATAAAAGCCCATTGAGCACACTCTTGTCACTGATGATAACAGAAATTTCAGCCCTGCTGTACTCTACTAATACACATGCCCTGCATATTTACAATTATTTTTCCAATTAGGGAATCTCTACACATTTTGTTGTTTAGGTTGGTTATATAGTCTGCATGCTTTCAGCATGATGAATTAAACAAAATATTAGTTTTACCCATCAGGCAGTTACTTTCCACTCTTGGTCTTTGGCCCCTCCCTCAACTATTTTTTCCTTTTCTAGAATAATTTACATGCAAAATTTACTTATAAAATAAAAACCAGCTCTGCCAGACATAGCAAGCCCTATATATTACCGTGCTTTTTCTAGGTTAGATTTTCCTCCATATTAGCTTTTAGGTATTATGAAACACCAGTTCATTTATATGCACACACCTTATACACCTTAATACAGACTTACCTTGCCTTTTCCACTTCTATTTTCCTTGCTTGTTTGCTTATCCTCTAATTATTGAAATTTTTGGCTCAAAAAACATTTGACTCAAAAGCTTCACCCATTATTAAAGTTTTCTCGTTGGTCAGTCTGGATTACTCCTTTATTGGCCTGGATGTCTCCATTAAGATACTTTTTATACCTCAGTCAAATATATGACTTTGGTATTGTCAACTGCTCTACTGTCTCTCATGATAGGTTTCATTTCTTTAAAGACAACAATTATGCTTCACATCTCCTTATATTTAAAATTTACCACTATTTTTTGTTGTGGTTCTAGGGATGAGACTAAAACATTTTCAAACATCTGCATTATTAAATCTAACTCTCATTTAGTTGGGCTCTGTTTTTTTTTCCAAATGGTAGTTTTGTGTGAATGACTGTTAGGCTTTGATACTGAAAAGCAGGAGTGAAATAGTATTTGGTGGAGACCCACAGAGAGCAAAAGCACTTTGAACATCCTCAACTTGAATAGGACATCCCTGAGCAATGGTTAGCAATCAGAGTCTGAGGTGGCCATAGGCATAGGATCTGCCACACAAAGTAACCATCAGAAGGAACTGGGAAGACACAGTAGGCCAAGCAACATGTGAGACCACTCCTGTCCATCTAAATTTCGGCTTATCAAGCTTAATTTTTGTCTCTAACATATTTTCATTTCTAATCAGACCCTTGTAGAAAATCCTTTCTTTCTGTCCCTTTCTTTTGCCTACATGTTTTAAAAGCAAAACAACCCCAAATATATCTGCATATCACTTGATATTTAGTTTAAATCTGCTCTTTAAAATAAGCAATGTGCCAAAATGCACAGGTCCACATGCACACAACATTGTGCAAACATTTATAAAGCACTTCACTTTTCCTTTAAAGCACCAAAGATCCCATGAAGATCCAGCTGCCCTGAGATTCAATTTCTATGAAGTCATCACAACAGGACATTGGGCTCCACCTGATTTGAAAACATTGCAGAGGAGATGTCTGGTACCTGGTTGGTATGCAGTACACATCGAAAGATGGCTGACCTACTTTGCTACTTCTCAGGTAATGGTATGAAATTAGGTTCTATTTACATCATGATTGCATTGCACTGACACACAGAAAGTAGAATGAGCTTCACCACAGGTAACAGTTTGCAATAGAGACAATAAGAAGAACTATGGATTTTTATATATTTTTTATTTTACTAATACCATTCAATGTAGTCAGATGGCTCTGAAGCACGTTATGTAGGAGACATCATTATGAGTAACTGGTTTCAAGGAATGCATTGTCCCAAAGGAAACATCATATAATTCAAAACTGAAACTCTTCAGCAACTAGTAGAGAGGCCAGTTAGCCAGAAAGTTTGTAAAAGTACCCACATACACTGGGCAATGGTAGCACATGCCTTTAATCCCAGCACTCGGGAGGCAGAGCCAGGTGGATCTCTATGAGTTCGAGGCCAGCCTGGTCTACAGAGCGAGATCCAGGACAGGCACCAAAACAACACAGAGAAACCCTGTCTTAAAACAAACAAACAAACAAACAAAAGTATCCACATGGATTCTTGCTTTTTCTCTGTCATGTGAGAGCCTTATTGGGAAAGAAGAGGTTCTTATACTAGATGACTATAAAGAGAAGGGCCTTAGCAGACATGGGATAGAACCACAATAAGATTTGAGAAAAACAATCTCCATGTTCTTCAATTCGGCCCATGTGCAATTTAAGCTCTAAGGAGACTTTTTTTTATTAATACTCTTATTAAGCATCCCCTTGGGCAAGTCTCATATTCTCCAGTAATGACCCAAGGTGAGAAGGTCAGAGACAAACATTTCCCTCTCATTCTCGGTCATGGTCTGTAAAAACAGACGGGATACTTGCACCTGAGTAGTCACTCTTGAGCCATTGTCCTCAAGGTTAGTGATGACATTTAGTAGCCTGGACAGTTAGTTGGTAATATAATCTAGAGATGGGAAACCCCTGTGTATATTATAATTCCAAAGCAACAAACATTTGCATCTGCTTAAGAATAAACTGAGTTCATAATTCACCAACACAAAAACAATTTCTAAGGTAAACTTTAATTAGTATTAGTTAGGAAAAAAACAAAAAGAGCAACATTCAAATGTGTGCTATGCAGTGCATGTTTTCTTCTCATTCAAAGTGACCTGACTCATTAATGCCATACCAGGTCAAGACGGGCAGCTTGGTAGATTTAATTCTGTTTTGTTCTTCACACGTGACTATTTTTGGCTTTGCAGTTGCTAATTATTGATGGACAACAGCTGAGATCTGACCCAGCCACTGTGATGGATGAAGTCCAGAAGTTTCTAGGAGTGACACCTCATTATAATTACTCTGAAGCACTAACGTGAGTCTATTCTCATGCTTGATTTCACTTCTATTATTTGCCATCATAAATTATCACTGATCTGTATGTATATAGCATCATTAATACTAGTTATGAATTTATACATCATTCTGCTACTCAGACACAAAGAAATATTCTCATTACTCATAAGATGTCTCCTTTTGAATAACAGGCATACTTTACATTATAAAGTATAATATGTACTTTATATTATGATGAATCTTGCCTTTGAGCCTTTCTCCAATGTAAATTTGTTTAGATATTTTATATGTCTACTTTGTGTACAGTGTCCTAAAATCTGAAGTTACAAAGGCAAAAATGGCTTGTCCTTTCAGAGCAAGTTATAAGTGAAACATGGGCCTGCAATGGTGCCACACACCTTTAATCCCAGCATAGGCAGGTGGACCTCTGAGTTTGAGGCCATCCCAGTCTAAAGTTCCATGACAGCCAGGGATACATGAAAAAACCTTGTCTTGAAAGAAATAGGACAGAACAGAATTGAAACATGGAAAGTCATCATTCCTTTTGAGACAGTGAACAATATTTAGGACAGATTTGGAGAAGTGCATTTGTGTTTGTTTGTGTGGTACTATTCCTGGGGATATATAAATAAATGTCTACTTACCCTAGATAGAAAAATGACAACAGACAAAATTACAGATACACTAAAGCCCACTTTGGTGATCCAATGAGTTTTATTGTGGTTAATAGAGGAGCAGAAATAGCTCAAGGACAGCTGTTATCGCTAAACTTCTGTCCCACCACAGACAAAAGCTGTAAACCTAGAGTACACGCCATGGCCTACAGGCAGCTCTATAGGTTGGAGATGCCCTTTCTCATGCTTCAGTTGGTCTGAGCCTTTTGCAGGCAGCAGCTCTGTTGGTCTTTGTTTCTTTTATGAAGTTTGAATGGTTGGTATCTGTTTGTTCCTGGCTGCTTCTCTAGTCTCTGCTTCTGCCAAGCTGCTGGCTCTGAGTCTTTAAGCTCCTAAACCCCTCTTACAGTCACTGTCAGAAGTTTTATTGTTTATATTAATTGTTTATATTTATTGTTTACATTTTATTGTTTATATTTATTGTTCAGTTTCAGGGACTTCCTGCAGGTATTTTGAGTTGTTTATTTCATGTCTTAAGGAACTTCCTTGAAGAATGGAATGTTTCACTTCCCCTTAGAACATTCTGTTATTTCACCTCCTTGTAAACATCCTGTCCTAAAGTATTCCGTAGTTTCATCTCACTTTTCCTATCCCATGTCTTAAGAAGTTTGCCTTCAAGTTTGAAAGTTTTAGCCTCAGAGGAAACCATTACAGAACAATGTTTTATTCTGCATTTATTAAAATGTTTATAACCAAATGGAATCATGTAGTAATCTATTGTTGCATCATGAACCATTACTAAACTTTGTATGCATGATTACAGCCTTTTTGCCATGATCATGGGTTTTGTAGGTCAGTGACTAACAAGGATTGCACTGAGAATTGTTTGCTTTTTACCCAGTGATATGTAAGATCACTGTAATTGGAAGTTTTCCTGTGTCCACAGCCCCTCAGATCCAAGTAAACACACAGAGGCTTATGTTAATTAAAACTGCTTGGCCATTAGCTCAGGTGTCCTACTGACTAGCTCATACACTTAAACTCAGCCCATTTCTGTTAATCCATATGCCACCACGTGTTCTGTGGCTTTACCTGTGTGCCATTACATGCTGCTCCCTGGATGGTGGGGTGGTGTCTCCTGACTCAGCCTTCCTCTTCCCAGAATTCTCCTTGTCTGCTTATCCCACCTATACTTCCTGCCTGGCTACTGGCCAATCACCATTTTATTTATCAACCAATCAGAGCAACACATATTCACAGCATACAGACTGACATCCCACAGCAGATCACCACTGGGAAGATCTGAGTATCTGTTTATGACTCAAATGGCAAAGGACTGAAATTATCTGGAGACTTCTTCATTCACATTTTTGGCTACTGAGTCAAAGACTGAATTCAGTAGCATGAAGTTTCTTTATATAGCTTCTCTGTGCCCTTGGCTTTTTCTCAATGAACTAGATGTATTCTAAAGACAAATGTAAAGCAGAAGAACCATGTGATCTAAAATCACCATGGCTGTTGTGGCCTAGGCTTGACAGCCACAAAATTTGCTTCATGGTTTTTTCTGTTGGTCACAACAGTCAGTAAATCAAATCCAAATTCAAGGGATGGAGATGCAACCCATGTCTTGGCAGGGAGAGACATAGTATGTGACAAAAGGGCACGTGGAATAGCATTTATGTTGCCCTCATCTTGGGATGACAAAACTATCTATTCAAGTAATTTTAAAAAGGGATAAGCAAGTTAACAAGAAGAAGTGCTCCAAACAGCTGAAACACACTTTAAGGGGCCTGTACTTTACTCATAAAAGACTCCCCCAAGCTCTGATATAAAGCCTATTAAATTTTAGGTGAAATTCTAACAAGCCTGATTATATAATTTCCCAGTTCACAGAAGATTAGACTCGGCAATTAGACAATTAGAGAGGGTAATGGAGGGACAGGAAAAGCAGTAATGAGATTGGGTTTTTCCTTATCCGCTAAAACAATCCTAATGAAGTTCTTACCTACACATGGAAACAGCAGCCTCACAAGGCATGCCCCTGTTGATGGAGTAGACAAAGCTTCCCATAATGTGTTTTGCATTAATAGTTATTGATGTTGGCATATCTTGCCCTTCTCAGCAGTAGCCTAAGTAATGGTTCTGTCCTTTTAACTGCAAATAGTTGCTTATGGCTCAATAAACCCGTAAAGTCATACTTATGAAGGAGAGTTTATAAACAAGCACAAAATATATGGATTTTAATATATTTCACATATCACAAAATTTAACTACCATAGTGATGCTTGGCATAATAAATGAAGTCAAATGTCAGCCAACTCAGCCCCTAAGAGTTGTTTAACAATTAAGTGAAAAAAGCTTTGAATCTTATGTTCACAGTTTTATGCTTGTTAAAATAAAACCATGAAACAATGAATTGATATAACCTAGAGAAGATTTGTCCGTTAGACTTAGTGTCAACGAAGTTAGCTATGCAATAAATGGAACAGGACCCCAAACAGTCAGGGGCACAAAACTGTATGTTTGAAAATGACCTTCAGTATTCAGGGTGGCTTATTCCCAAGTCTGAACAAAGTTTTGACTTACAATATCTGCTGTGCAGAACAAGAAAAACCCGAAGCTTACTCTAAGACCCCACACTACTAGGAAGGAGAGATGCTGTCAGCATGGGTCCAGATACCTCAGCTTTGTTATCAGTGTTGTAGTTTGCCTTAACACAGTTAAATATTCTCAACCTGAGGCAGAAAGTGCTGTTTAGGGCCATCGTGCTACCAATGTCCCCATCTCATTTTCCACAGCAAGCCGGATTGTTTTTCCTCTTGGGAAATTAATGAAAACTAGAGGAAGGCCTGTGATATACAAGGAGCAGATTGGAAAGTTCAGGTTGGAAATGACTCTGTCTTCTTTTATCCATTTGACTACTGATGTATCTAATTTTAATTGGTAACATGTACAAGTACAACCTGGACAGCATGGATCAGGTCACTCTAGCAATAGGTCAGGAAGGAAACTAAAGAAAATTTCCCTCATGCCATAAAACAGAGCACATATGTGCAGAGGCAAATTTCAGGTGCAATGGTGTTATAAGAATGGGCCCAGGGCAACAAAATATTCTGCAACTAATTAACTTTACATCCCAGTCAATTATGCTTCATCTTTCTAAAACATCTGCTGAGCAACAAAACTGCAAACCTTTTCCATGTTTTATGCATGCAGCAAGTCCCATAGCGATAAATTTAAATTTCTCTTTCTTATTTGGTTCATTCTTTCATTTTTCCTATCTTGTTAGTGCTCATCAGAAATTCTCATACATTTGACTTTACACAAAACAGTTAGGCCACACATCCTTTCTTTTGTAACTATGTTGCAAACATAGAAATGAAATAGCATTAGAGTTTCTGTGAGCATCTAGGGATCTGATTGGGTCAAAGCTACAGCACCACTTCCCTTCCAGGCCCAAGAGTCAAGGACAGTGCCTGCCAGCAGGGCTCTACCAAAGTCCAATTTATCTGCAGCTGGCTGTAACCACAGGTATCAAGGTGTTTCATAAGGAGGTTGGCATATGCCAGGAACTGCCTGTGAAATCCATACTTCTCTCTTCCTTTCTTCATCTTTTGCAAAATGAGTTTGCTGCTTGGAGCACTAGCATGTGGCTGATCAGCCTTTGACTGGTCATGCAATTGCAGTAGGCATCTTCTTGTTCTTTGACTTAGTGGGACTGATTGGAGCTATAAAACACCATTAGTGTGTGTGTTTGTGTGTGTGTGTGTGTGTGTGTGTGTGTGTGTGTGTGTGTGTGTGTTTCTGCTTCTAGTTATTGTTCAGTTTTCTGTCCTTTGTGCTTAGTTAGCTTTGAACTGGGGACAACAAATTCAGCTTCTGCAGTTTGGCTAAATCAACATAGCAAGTACAGGAAATGACAAGGAGAATATAAACTGTGAGTTCTGAAGTTTTAACTTCAAATAATACCTGGCTGGCTGGTTGTGTTGATAATGGGCACCAGCATTCTCCACCTGCTTGAGAAACTGGGCAGCACAGTGGAGAGGTTTCAGGCATGTTGGTGGCATTGGCTTCTTCTTCAAGTTTGCCAAATTCTTGGATGTTTGACTAACCCACTAAGAACTAGAAAGAGCCTCTCATTAGCAGCAAGTGGGCTGTTACTTTGCTGATTATGACCTTGTTCACTTTCCCTGGTTTTAATTAAGTTAATTTTTCTGTTTAAAAACAGTGTCTGAAAAATTACACTAGCAACAGTGGAATTGTATCCTCTACCCTTCTGTTTCTTGAAATGGTTTGTTTCATCAGTGAAAACATTTTGAAACTCATGGCATCCTCTGAGCCTTGATGGTACCCGTGATCTGCCACACTCAGTTTCAGCTCTGCCAACCATGGCCTCTCAGCACTTTGGCCTTAAAAAAAAAATAAAACTTTGTATCACTACAGTGTCAATCACATGGTGGCTCTCCATCAATACCTGGCAGCAATTTTCTATATGACAATGTTTTCTATGCAGAGTGTCCACTAGAAATTCCAGAGGATTATGAAGACCATGAAGCTATGGCATCTAATATGTTAAAAGGTCATTATGGAAGATCCTAAATTTTTTTGTCTTTTTAGGAAAACTATAGTGTGGTGAGAATATTAATACAAATCGACAACTTAGTAGACATTAATAATCACAGCAATGTATTCTTTAGGAAATGTTGGTTTAATGTTTGAATTTTATAAGTACAAAGATGCAGTATCAAAAGCACGCCAGTGTCTGATTTGGGTATTCTGCCTTGGCATAAGATGAATTTTAGAGACTTAAGATGCATTCCTCCATACCTTTGACATTCTTTCTCTCTTAAAGATTATTTCCAATGACTGTATTGTTAAGCAGGTTGCTATTAGTATAGCATATTCCACCCAGAAATATATATATATATATACTTTATTTTCTTAAAAATAACTGTTTTTTTCCCAAGATATTTCTCATTATCACAGTGGCAAAGTGTCAAGTCTGTACAGACTTGAATGTGGTATCTGCCCAATCTGAAGGTGAGATAGTCTTCTGATAGTCTAGGCTGTTATTCTTCTGATAGTCTAACATGTGACAGCCAGAAGCCTTTAAGTACAGAAGTACAGCTATGAGATTCACCCAACAGGACTATATGCCTTCAAAAACAGGCAAGAAGGGGACTACATTCTACTGACCAGCTGTAGTGCCTGTGTCTTGTATCTGAAAACATTGTAATGAGTTATATCTTTATACATTTAAAAAATTTAGAGACATAGGTATCCATTTAAATAAAGATATTTTAGTAGACATAATATCCAAATTAACAAAATCAGAAACAAAAAGAAATGTTTAAGTAGGACAAGTTCATTCTTTCTAAGTACAATGAGATATTGTTGAATGTTTTAAAGCTTTTTTAACTATGAAAAAACTCGAAGTTCATTTGAAGGATTAAATGAAATACCATAAAAAAGTGAATTAATAGTATTTTGTTATACTTTTATTCACTTTTTGAAAGTTAAAAAAACTTAACTCTAGAATAGAATACAGTCTATATACATATTTTTTTCAAATTAGAAGACTTGATTATGTTTATACCCAGAATAGCATACCTACATGAAATTCAGTCTTATTAATGAAACCCATTAAATGATTTCAGAGAAATCTTTAGTATATTTTGACATGGAACTCACAGTCATAAATAAACAAAATATCCAAGGGCCCTTTATATGTAGGCTGTAGCCTTAATATTTAATCATTTACTTTATTACAGATTTATAACTAAAATATGGAATACAACAGTTTCAATATAAAATTGTACTGCACATCTATGTGCCTTTTACCTTACAGTAGAAGTACTTGAAAATATAGCATTTTTAATATCTATCCTCATTTCTCAAATCAGCTGAATATCTGTACAAAAGAATTTAAAAACAATAAGCATTGAAAAGTATAGCCCTTTTATCTGACTGGGAAGGTTGATTACTCAATATGATTTTCAATTATTATATGTCTTATATATTTTAGGTTTGACCCCCAAAAGGGCTTCTGGTGTCAACTACTGGAAGGAGGAAAGACCAAATGCCTTGGGAAGAGCAAAGGCCGAAAATATCCACCCATGGATCCAGAGGTAATATTTGCTTGGTTTGAACTACTCTGGCAAAAAAAAAAAAAAAAAAAAAATTCTGTTTAAAAACTAAGAAAAGAAATTTGCTTCTTTTTTGGCTGATCTTTCTTTGCAATCCATAATTTTATATACTTAGAAGATGTTAGAGAGAGAAAGAACTGATAAATGTCATTAGAAATTGTTTCCTGTTGGAATTCACCTCAAACATATTTATATACTGAAAAATAACACCTTTCCACATTGTAAGGTACTTAAAAATAAATTGTTTGGTAAACAATGGCATAAAAAAATACAAGTATTATTAACACGTGCTCAGTGCATCCTGTTCTCGTTTGCTTTCTGTTCCTGTGATAAGCACCTTGACTAAAAAGCAACTTTGAGGAAGAAAAGGTTTATTTCAGCCTACAAAGTTCAGATCACAATCCAACACCCAAAGAAGTGAAGGTAGAACCCTGGAGTCAGGAGTTGAAGCAGTGGATATTGAGGAATGCTGTCTGTTGGCTGGCTTCCCTTGACTTGCTTAGCTAGCATTTTTCTACATTCCTGGCCAACATGCCCAGGGTTGGCACTTTCCACAGTAGGCTGGGCCTTCCTGCATCAAGACAATGCCCTACAGACATTCCTGTAGGCCAATTGGATGGAGTCAGTTTCTCAATTGAGGGTTTCTCTTTTTCAGATATCTCTAGTTTGGGCGAGTTGACAAAAACTAACCAGTACGTGTACATCTGGTGCCAAAAACAGGCCTGACACTGAGCTAAGCAATGAAGAATATATACGGATGAAATAGTTACTAAAATTCATCATGGCATGAATAATTTAGTTAGGGTCATTGGATTATAACAGGAGGCACAAAATAATAATAAAGTAAATTATAAAAATACAAAAATAATAGAAATCATAATATGTGAAAAAAGTATTATATTAAAGGTGTTATATATTGTATATTAGAGATGTTGGCTGGAAACCAGCCAGATATTGTGAGTATTTCTCCTAAGGCAAGGTGGGCAAGGGCAGGATGCATTCTTCATGTGTTGCTATGGTGATATAAGAGCCAGAAAGTCCTTAATATACTTTTGAACTCAGTAATTTCTAAAGGGTTTCAGAAATCACTTTAATCTGCCCAAAACATCAATGTAGCATTCCCACTACTGTAAACATCTTATTCCCCATTTGAAGTGCTTACCATCTGCTTTAAGGGAAGAAACATAATGAAATGCTTGGCGAATGGTCCAAGATGAAATGTAATTGTCCTAAATCCATTTCCACAGTATACACAAAAGCTGCTAGGGGAGTTTTATGAAGGAAGAAATTCATTTGTGCTTAAAATGTTGAGAAGAGCTTAGGAGAGATGATAGAATTTCTATGCAAGAGAAAAATGTGTTTGATCATTATGAATATTTGCACATGAAAGTATTGATCAATTTTATGGGTGACAGAAAAAAAAAACCAAAATAACATTATTGGGTTGCTGTGTGGAGAACGTGGCAGAAATAAATAAAAGTAAGTTCATAATTTTCTGTTTTCCAGAAAGCTCTCTCTCTCTCTCTCTCTCTCTCTCTCTCTCTCTCTCTCTCTCTCTCTCTCTCTCTCTCTCTCTCTCTCTCTGTGTGTGTGTGTGTGTGTGTGTGTGTGTGTGTGTGTGTGTGTGTTCACTCATTTATCTGGGGTCTGGAATGATAGCTCATTGGGTACAACTCCAGCACAGCCCCAACCTAGCCAATGTCCTAGTCTAGCCTCAGCAGGTATACACACACACACACACACACACACACACACACACACACACACAAGCATATAAATAGAAATAATCTTGGAAAAAAAGTCAAAACTCAAAAACTCCATATTTACCTTTAAAAGAGACCAAACTCTTCAGGTTGAAGAGGCACCTAAAAAAATTAAAAGGAAGCCTAACTTTTCAGAGATATTACATGTAATATTTTATAAAGAGA
Source organism: Onychomys torridus (assembly GCF_903995425.1). Classification (NCBI taxonomy): domain Eukaryota; kingdom Metazoa; phylum Chordata; class Mammalia; order Rodentia; family Cricetidae; genus Onychomys; species Onychomys torridus. Next base: position 101,101,955 of record NC_050448.1, read on the forward strand.
AAATTCCTGAATAAAATTTCCAAATATATGCTGTGGCCAGTTAGGTTTATAATCAGAAATCTTATTCATTACAGGCAGATAAGTTTTTTAAAAGTTTAGTGTAATTTTTAAAGGAAACATGTATTTTTATCTTACTCATTCTTGTACATTTGGTTGTGCATTAACACTGCCTTATTCTCTGGTATCATGCTTCAGTTTTCTCTCTGTACATCTCAAAGTGTGTAAGCGCCATAATGGTAGTTAACTCTTCCAGGGCACACTTGCATCTCTTTATTTTACATCTATTATTTAGACTGAATTTCTCAAAATGTAAAATGAGTGATTGAAGGGAAATAGAAAATGAACAGTTTGCAGACACGTATTGTGACAGGACACTTCCCACATGTAGACACTTGATGAGCGAAGAGTATCCTTTAAGTCTTGTTTGTTTCTTTGCTTCCAGTCCAGAGCCTTCCTCTCCAATTACTACCGGGACCACAATGTGGAGCTCTCAAAGTTGCTGCACAGGCTGGGGCAGCCTCTGCCCTCATGGCTGAGACAGGAGCTGCAGAAAGTGAGATAGCACCTGCAAGGAGAACGTGGAATTGAGTCATCATTAAGTACAAAAGGCAAACCATACAACTTTATCCTTTTCATACACTTGCGATTGTCAAGAGAGGACTGTGAATAAATCCCCTTCAGTGTTTTTCGTAAAACAAAAACATATGCACGCCTTGGCAATTATTAGCATTAATCTTTATTTAAGGCTTTTGGAAACAAAATATGGGGTTTGTAGCACTAACCAGTTTCTAGCTTGAAGATCATCATGCAGCTTACTTCTCTGTTAAGCAGCTTTCAGGATATCACATGACGAATGTTCTGACTATATGCAAATTACCAATTAAAAATTTGAAGAAAAGATAAGGACTATAGTGTGTATAAATGAAGTCAGGTCTAACCGACTGTCTGAATTAAGGGCTAATGTTTATAAACATCCTTTACCTGGTTCTGTTGGTCCATCTTCCTCTTGTAAGGCAGGGAGGGACCATGTTCACTGAGAGTTACAAGTCATCACAAGGGCATGCCGTCCTCAGAAAACAAAACATGGTCTCTAGAGAGCTCCAGTAAGACAGAATAGTGTGAATCTGAATTGCAGTACCCTAGCGGGTGAGGGCCATCTTTAATGGGCCCATGATCTTACTACATTAACAAGGTTCCTATCGTGGCAGTGTTGTAGCATTTATATATATATATATATATATATATATATACACATACATACATATATATATATATATACATACATATATATATATATATATATATATATATATATATATTGTTCACTATTCTAAATAGGAAGAAAAAAGCTTTATTGACTAGAAATGTAAACACCAAGTCGTACTTGCAGATCTAAATAGGTACTGTTCCTCCTATGTAAGAAATATGTCCATCTCTTTAAAAGCATGATATTTCATATATGCCACTATATCTACTATAATAAAGTTTTACTGTATACTTTAAAATATATCTAAAACTTAAATTATATCATAAAGTTACCTATTTGAACATCACTAATTCTCTAACTCAAACCCAATTTCATAGACGTAACGCTCACAAGTTAATTTCAAGACAAGAAGTTTTGTTTTGAGTTACAGGTTCTTATAATATTTGAAGACTATATAAAATCATGGTAACTGGAATTTTATCCTGTTTGTCCATGATAATTTATGAAGGCTTTGCTCATTTTTTGTGATATATGAAGGTAAAATTTCTCCAGAACAGTCAACCAAACTGACTTTGGAACATTACCAACAAATCTCCCTCCTCCAGAGCAATTTTTCTAAATACCATCATCCCTATTATTTGAGAATTTATCCTTGCATTAGTTCAATAACAAGCTGATAGGTTTTGTTTATGTTTTTTGTTGGGAAGATAGATTAGATAAACAAATCAAACTTGGCTATTCTAAAAGAGTGCTGGTGTTTTTTATTTTACATATTGAAAATCCAACTTCTTATCTATTTTTCACAATTTTTAATTTAACATTCTTTTCTCTTTATCAGAAAGTGTGAGCTTTTAAAAAACTTTTTATTAATAAAACCACAGTAATTTCCTATTTCATTTTTAGCTGTGGAGATTAAATTCTCACCCTTGTTACTTATAAGAGAGTATGACACAGTCTCTTAAAAATGGTGAAATAATAACCACAATTATTTATTCAGACCACTACAATTTATTCACCATCTCCCTCCCACTTATAGAGTTTCTGCCATTTTCTTTTTTCCTGTGTGAGACGGGATATTACTGTCTAGGCCAGCCTGACTTCAAATGTGCAATTCCCCTGTGTTTCCCTTCAGAGCACTGGGATTACAAGTGTGGAGTACTACATTCACCTCTAACTATTGTTTTCTTGACCTGGAGGAAAATCTTCTTTTCTTCACAGGGGACTATACTTCTAGTTACAGAATGTAAAGTGAGTATTTTCACACCAAATAATATTGATACAATTCAAGAACTTCCAACACATCACCAAATTTAGCAGTGAAATGAATTTTCTGCATTTTCTCACCTTTTAATAATATATACATATCAGTGACCCACCTACCAGTATCTGAAAGCAAAATATCACCCAAACTTAACCTATCTCTTTCTTTCCTGGTTATTCTAATCATTATGTATATTTTTCTTGCTATGTTTGATAATGAAATGAGCAACTTTATTTAATTATTTAACAAACCTTCATCTAAAAGTTTGAAGGAATCTAGATTATGAGACTCTGCACTGCAGTAATTGGGAAATCTCAGCTTTAATAACATTTTCCTTTTCAAGATTTCTTCCCACTTCGGGATGGTCTCTTGGAATTTAAGAGTATAATTTTTTTTTAGAATTTTAAATTACATCTTCAGTTTTATGCAACATACATTTATTTAAATATTAGAATTTTTTTCATGTCCTTTAGCATACAGGCATGGTCTCTTCATTCCTTTCCAGACCTTGAGTCCTTGCCTGACTTACAAGCATAGCTGTCAACTACTTCCTTTTGTTAAAGACAAAAATAGTATTTAATTGTTTCAGATACCAACACCTAAAAGTTATATTATAAAAATTCATCTAAAATAAAATTTGGTTTCTATTTAACAAGGACCAAAACACATGAAGAACAGCACTGCTGTTTTAATACACACACACACACACACACACACACACACACACACACACCTTATAGAAGGTATTTTTTTTGCCTAAATTTTAGCAAACCCAACTTATGTTTAGTCTTGTGCTGCTTTTTAAATCTTAATGTTTTAAGTAATACAAAATAATCTATATTCTAGACTTATTGATTGATTTTAAAATACAGGAAACACAAAGTATTTATATAGAAATGATATTAAAGCCTTCTCTTTCTGGTGGTGGCAGAAAATGCTGTTTGCTTGAGGAAGGTAGACTCAAAACATCCCTGGCCACAAAGCAGACTATCTGATCTAGTAGTCTGTGCATATCGGCTTTTTTTTTTTTTTCCTAAATCAACTTTAGGAATACAATCCTGCCAGAAATCTATATGCACACTTAAAAATGTGCAAGTGTCTGTAAATGTGTTGTGTCTGAGAAACCTAAAGAGTTTTTGACCTCACAAATCTTTTTCATTAGCCTGTGAGACACATGGCATAAGCAGAGTTTAAACTCTACATTGACTGGAATGAAGTTGTTAAAATGGCTGTCGTCACCCTAGCATAAAGGACCACGGCTGTCTCTTCACCAGAATCTGCCCTGCTGCAGGCACAGCCCTAGAGTAATGCTGTCTCTCCTGAAGCCAGGCTTTAAGCACTCATTGATTACTTCTTCCCTTGTCTTCATCATGGCATACACACTTCCTGGATGTCAAACATCAAATGCTTGTCCCCCAGATGTGGGAATGAGTTTTTCAAGATCAGCATCCTCATCCTGGTCCTACCTCTCAGTAGCTGTGTGGCCTTAGATAATTTGTGGAACTCCCCTGAGCCACAGTCCTTTTTTTCCTGTAAATTAGAGACAAGAAAATAATTACTCATGAGGTTATTACAGCCTCTCAATGAGAATATGTTTGGGTAGCAGCACAATGCCCTGAAATAGTTGTGCTGGAATATGTTAGTCATAAAAGTAATGTATAACTAATCATGGCTCTATTCTCTTCCAACAAACAGGAATGTCTGTTTTCTACTCCTGTTAAAAATAAAACATATGTGATAAAACATATAATTGTATCTGGTCAAATGAGAAACGATCTTCCTAATCATTATCCCAATGTAGGTTTTGTGCTGCTCTCTGCCCCACTCTGGTGATCAGTACTCACAGCAAAGTAGCACCTTCAATGTCTGAATGTTTCCCTCCTCCCCAGTGACACCTTTGAATTCGTCACCAATGACTTCCCTTTTATCTGTTCTTCCCATCTCTCTCCATAATTCTTTTCTAACCCAGTAGATACCAGATGGTATGCCAAATATATCAGGTCTACACCTCTAATTTCCTCAGCAAATGAGAAGCTTAGTGGTGGCATATGTGAAAACGTGTTATATGAAGGCATATATATCATAAAGAGTTAATACCATCAGTATTCACTTAAAAAGTACAAGAAAATGTCTATGAATTCTCTATAAATCTTAACTTCAACCCTCTAATGAAAAAATTTTCCTGTAGACAAAAAATTATATGTTTATTTTTATAAATATTAAGCATTATTTTCTGTATTTACCCATGACTAATATATAAAACATATAAGACATATCAGCAGACCAACAATTAAAAATATTTATATAGTTATATACCTGTGTTTATATTGGGTCTTCAGGATCTAGTTGGCATTTGACCCCTATAACACTCAAGACTTTGACTTAACACATTTCAGATGTACAGGAATCACAAGTGGACAAAAACTACACTATCCATCAGCACAGATCTAAATTCTCCTCTCACTTGGGGCTTGTTTGGTAGCCTACTATTAATTCTCTGGGCAGGAAAGGTATTTCTGCATAGAGTTTTAAGAGATTGCTAAACTTGTAGCACTTAACACAGGACAGACACAATCAATAGTAGTTTACTAACTGTGTACAATCACAGCTGCATGCCAGACAGGCCTATGAGGGGGCTTTATTTTGGAACAGAGTGAACAGGGGCTGTAGGAAGCAAATATTGGGTTGCAAGAAGGTGACTCCTAGTTCCACAGATGGCAGGCACAGGCGGCTTCTCTGAATAAGACTGTGTGCTGGAAAGGAAGTAAGCTCACTACCATGGACAAGTTGACGGTCCGTGACACATCCGATCTGGATGAATGTGAGCGACGAAAATTCTGTGCTGGAGTAGAATAAGACCTTCCCTGGAACTCACTTGGTAGCCCAGGCTGGCCTGGAATGAACTCACAGAGATCCGCCTGCCTCTGCCTCTCGAGTGCTGGGATTAAAGGTATGCGCCACCATCGCCCTGCTACACCTACCTTATTAACATAAACTCTGAACAGGATCATCATCCACTTCTCTGTTAATTGTATCTGGTCGCTTTGTAGCTTGAAAATAGAACCAGATATTCACTATCTTTAAACTTTCCAATATTCCCATAAACAAATGTTTCATAGAATTCACAACAAGGTCTGTGAAGATTTTTTTTAAAAAAATAATTTGTGGTTTTGTCTCTAGACCTTTCTTTCTTCACATTAAAAAAAAATACATGAAAAATTCAAGCAACAATCCATTTGCATTTTCAATTACACTACAATTTTTAGACTGTAGACACTTGTGTAGGAGCTATTAAAGTATTTATTTTTGTCTCTTCCTTAATAAGTTTCTTAGATGCGTTGGCATCATTGATTCCCTAACATTTTAATCTTTGAACATTAAGTAATCAGCATAGCTATGGAGATCCATTTCTCTTCCCTCCTTAATTTCTTCTTATCTACAATAAAGCAACACTGTCTCTCAGTTCTGCAAGACTTAACTTGGATCTCTATCTGGAGGCTCTTTCATAACTCTCTCAGTGCTTACTAGGCTACTAATATCAAGTTATTAATACAAGAACTTTGATATGTTTAGATTATATATCCTATAGTATAATAAATTATACTACTCACTTATTTCTACAATTTTCCACAGAAGGCTATGTAATACCCTATAAAAATGAGTTACAATATCTTTTTATTAGTGTATCACATATGCATAACATAAAATACATCACAGAAAAGTAATATTAGATGAAAGCATGAATTATCTTCTGTCTTCTACATGGTAAAAACTGGAATATAACTTTGGGGTACATATTTATACAGATACAAAGTCATTCTCTAGTTCATAGGCCCAGGACATGTCTTTTGAGAGGCATTTGGTTGAAGAGTTAGGCCTGCTTTCTAAATGCAATTGTATTTGTAAATCTGTATCTTCTAGCCAGGTTTTTCAAGACCACATTTTCTCTCCGCCCCGCAGATGAATTTGGTAAGAATTAAACATCTCTAGACAGAAGAATTGAACTCTTCTGACTGTTGTTCTTTCACACTGATTTAAAGATCTCAAAGTATTGCTTCCCACAAATCTGTTCATTTACAATCAGAACAAAGCTAAAAGCTGCCTGTCTGCAACACACTGAGTGAAGAAAGGGCATGGCTTTGAATTTAAAAGTTTAATCTATTGACAAGGATAGACATTGGTGACTTAGTACTTGGCCATGGAGGCCAATGAGTTGTAGATTTCTTTTTCACTGACAAAAACCATAATATCAATTGCTAAGGAGATTGTTAATATATCTATAAAATTATGCCAAACTTTGGTGTACTTTCTGATTTGAATTAAAAATATCTCTTTATAATTCAAGTATTGAATATTATTAATTATTTAAGGCTCTATATCAGTCCCTTAAGTTTCACAAACATTTTCAGAAGTACATATGACCTAGCAGAAATGTGGTCCTAGCACAGCAGTGAAAACACACAGCTGAAAAGGAAACAGATAGTTGTGGGCAAAGATAAAAGAGAATCATGACAATATTCTGTGGCTGCCAAAGGCCATTTCCAGTTATTAGACTTGGGATAGAAGAGAAAAATCTAATGTACCTCAGCACCAGGAAGCAACCTTCTGACAGGGAAGCAAAACAGAATTCTAGTGCAAGGACCAAGACACACAGGTGTACAAATGACCTTGTGTCAGGAGAGAGAATGTTACATTGACATATTGTTTTTTCTTTTTTTCTGTGCTTGCTGATGAAGATAGACCACAAAATCAATAAATTGCAGTGGGGTGTGTTGGTGTGATGGGTACACTAATCTGCTTGTTTTTGAGGTTCAAACCAAGACTGATTTGTCGAAGTTACCTGAAATAATTTCTGCAGTCTACATTCTCCACACTGAAGGCACAAACATAAATTTTCTCCTTGTAGATTCAGATAGGAGTCTAGGCACTAAATTTTCAGTGTGAAGATGCATTTTTTTTTCTCTCTTCAATGTTTCCCCAACATTTCCTAAAAATCAGTGTTCCTACCCAGAAACCTTCATCATATTAAAATAAGTAAGCCTATGGAAATCTATTATGTATATTGAAAGAGAAATCATTTCATCTGCAGAAGACACTTAAGGGCAGGGCAGCATAGAAAAACTAAGAAGAAACATGACAACAGACACAGACAAGTAGTTATGTTCTTGTCACACATGGCACACAAGCAATGGATGCAAACCCCAACCTCCTCTCTCCAAGGCTACCCTTAATCAATGCACATAATGTAACCATTTAGCAGGTACTGCACAGTTGTTTGAAAAGAACCACCTCCTCTCAGTGCCTTCTCACTGTTCAACCTGAAGACTAAGCACCTATTTAAAATACTTTCAATCAGATAAACAGGGCAGAATAATGTAGGAGCAGGAAGGACAGCTTGCACTGAGGTATGGCTACTTCCTGATTCTGCTTTGTCCACAAACCCTTTGTTTATCCTCACTGTCTTATGATTTCCTGATATTTATACTACAAATGATAGTAGCAGCTACCCCTGGAGTTATTGTGAAGGTTACATAACTTACAACTTGAAAGCACCCAGTAACAGCAGCTGGCATGAAATGTATTTTACAGTTCCTCTTATAGACACACAATATGGACTTTAAAAATATATCCCCAAAATTTGGACTTAAGCATATCCAAAAAAAAAAAAAGCAAAGCTCTGTGGTCACTGAGTGATTTAGAATGATAAGAAAGTGATAGCCTTTGTATATACTTGTAAGCTCCAGTTCTGTCAAAAACATGTATGTTGTTGGCCAGGCTATGAAATTCTTCTGAGCCTCATTTCCTCCTGAAGAAAGTGCTGAAAATAAAAAGCTAAAGATACAGCACAGGCAAGTGAAACCAAGATCTAAGATAAATGAATAAAAGGTTGTAATAGGAAACTAAAATGCTCTCGATAAATCACATCTCCACCCACCCCCCCAGAAAGGGTTTATTCATAACACCAAGAAAATGGCCTAAGTCCATCATCATGTTTCTAGAAGAGAACATAAAACTGTCAGGAACTATTCTTGAAGAGCAAAGGGAAAGGCAAAGTTCCCGAAGAAACTGGAGATTAGAAAACATCAATTTAGATTATCAAATTGGGTAAAGAAAAATGCGTTAGAGAAACTATAAACTTGAACTTCACAATATCACTCACAACCAGGAATCTAAGGTTCCAGAATAGTTGTATAAAATATCCCACAGAAAACCTTTTTTTTAATAGATTAATAGGAATCTAGAGACAAAGATTCCATATTGTGGAAGAATTCCTGGAAACAGAACTAATTGACCAGGCATCTTTAATCCTCAAGTATTAAACCTACTATGTTGGTGTACTTTATGGATTCTCAAGATGCTGCTAGAGTGAGTAATTCTCTCCTCAATTATTTAAACACTTTTTTCTTGTCTTACATAACACCCTTTAGGGTAAAAAGTTCATGGGTTACAAAAGGTAAGGTACATGCATTAAACAACAAGATTGTGTCAGAAAATTGTGTGCTAAGGGTCAAGTTATCTTTTTGTATATACTGTCCAAGAGCTAATAAAGATTTTGTGTTTTAAATGTACTAAATATTTAGATAAGAATATACACCATGTCTGGTAGCACACACTTGTCATTCCAGCAATCACAATGCTGAAGCGGAATCATGAGTTTAAGGCCAGCCTAAGTGATATGGAAGAGCTTGTCTTAAGCTAGTTGTTTAATTAATAATAATGAAAGTCACAAGAAAATAACACTAAAGAAGAATATGAGCCAAAATTTCTCTATGGCCTAAGGAAACCTAGAATTCATTATATGATTCTCTATGAAAAAAAAAAAAAAAGTTTGCTAACTTTTCTGCTGAAGAAGCAGTCATTTTTTGAATCAATATTACTTGGCTTTACCTGTGAGAAGCCCAAATCAAAGAAATACTGTAAAACAGCAGAGCTAAATCCTAAGAATTGCTTGTAGAGCTGGTAAAAATTATGGATGCAACGTCCCATCTTCTCAGAAAGTGCAGTCAATAAATGGAGAGTCAGTGGACATTGCAATTCCTCATTCAATTCCAATGCAGCAGTCACCAGAACACTTTTGATGTTTAAGCATACACTTAGATACTGAGACGTTGAAGGCTCCAAATATTTGGTAAACCATTAAAGCACCTATCCCGATTTTAGCAGCCATAAAGGGTATTTCTCTTGATATATAGATGAATAAGCAAGTGAAATATAAATCACAAAGTAGTAAGATTCAATAAATTATCAAATACTGCATTCTTTGGGGTCAAAGAACCAATAGGTTTTGCTTTCTAGATGACTTTGTTGTCTTTAGGTATGTTCACTGGAGTATCCTAAGAATAACTGCTGACTGTTGTCCTGTTGTCAACTGAGTAGATTCCAAAGGAATTACCAAGACTTGCCATTTATCAGTAAGAAACATAAATGGAAAACAAGATAAGGATGTAAATGTCAGATTGTGGTAGGATCTGTACCCAGCATGAATAGAGTAATTAAATGGAAGCATCTTAGATCTAAAAGCCTTACTAATAAAGTCCAATTTTCCATCCTCATCCTGGGTGTCGGTCCTTAAGCCTGAAGCACAGGGAGGGTCAGTCACAAGCATTTTTGTAAGTCTCAGAATGACATGTATATCACACCACATTGGTTAGAATCTAGGGAGCAAAAGCAAACTGTACTGAAAGGTAGCTGGAAAAGGTGGTCCAGCTAGGTGTTTCAGACAAAAGAAATGTTTGGTAAAATAGCTAGAAATTCTCCATTATAACTGCCCCTTCTAGTTTCTAGTTATGTTCTTCTTATAGAACACATCTACCTTTTCCCCAAGGAAGACAAAGCAAAGTCCTTGGGTCACTTTTTCTATGGCAGTGTAGAAAAATCTGAGTCATGTACTCTGACAGAACCAGAGACAGTTCCCTGTGCTCTGGCAGTTCCAGCACAAATCACATCTCTCCTGCAGACAGACACACATGGAACTTGATCTATCCTTTGCCGTGGATGACAGCTTTGCCAGTGCTGTGTCATTTGTCTCAGACTTGGTGGCCCTTCCCTCATCAGCTTCTGCCTGCCCTAAGGAACTTGATGAATGTTGTTCTTCTTTGACAATAACACCCCTTCCTATCAATTGGAAAGCCCCCTTTCTGAGACGTTTTGTTGCCACATATTAATTATATGTAACATTGGGTTTTATTATGTCATATTCATGTATGTATATGATGTATTTTGATAATATTCACCCCAATTATACTCTCCTTTGATCCCCTGTCTCCTAATGACCCCTCCCTTTCCCAATACATCCACTTCTACTCTCATGTTTATTTATTTGTTTTTCTTTTTTTACATTTTAGTACAAGGAAAAACAAAATTAAATAAAGACAATACACACCAAAATATATGCTGCTAAGTGATTTTATAAACAGAATTGGCATTCAGAATGAAAGCTGTGAAGACTGACATTAAGTTTTACACTTTTGGTATAGAATGTCTTTTATGTACTTCTCAGCATATTTATTCATTTTCCATTATTTCTCTATTCATTTAGTTTTGATGACCAGTGAGTTTCACTGAAGTTGCTTACAGGGTCCTGATGATGTTTACAGGAGAATGACCTCCTTAACTGTGGCCACACCATTGAAGAATATGTCTCTCCCCACCCTTGCTACCAGAGACTATTACCTGCTCTCAGATAGAGAGGGAGAGGTGGGACTTCATGAATCCTACTAGATATCAATTTTTGGCTATGGATATTGATGGAGGGGCCTCACCCAATCCTCCTCTCTCCTCATGACAGTGACCAAGAGTACCAGATAGCCTTCTGCACTTGGCTCCTTCATCCAGATCATGTCTTCTGTGATTGAGCAGTGCATTTCAGGCATGGATCTTCTCGTGTGGAATAGGCCTCAAATCTTATCAGAGAGTGCATGGTTTTTCACATTACTGATTTACCGCTATTGCAACAGTGAGAATCTTTTGATTGGCTAGTCAGTAGTGGAGCATACAACAGCCACAAATGACTTTTGAAAATTCTCCCAAAAACCTCAGTTGTACCTCCCTTCAATGTATGAGCTAGAAATTAGAGAGAAGACTTCCAGAATGTTCTCCTTATCCCCTGATCAAAGTGTGCAGCTTCTTCAGCAACTATATCTCACCATCTAATTCTAATGGGCAACAGGTAGCCATGGCAAATGCCTATATGTTTGGAGACCTCAGAGGCTTTCTTAACTATACACTCACTAGTCACCAGCTTACACCTGGTATGGGACATTTTGCCTAATAACCTGTTGTTTCAGAAGCAACTTTGTATATACACATAGGACTTGTATGTTTAAACTCTCTCATTTTCTTTTTTTTTTATTTCATTTTTCTTTATTAAGAAATTTTCTACTCACTCCAATGCTATCCACAGACACCCCTCCTCCCTCCTCCCACCCCCAGCCCTCTTTCCCAAGCCACCCCACATCCCCACATCCTCCAAATCAAGGTCTCCCTTGGGGAGTCAGCAGAGCCCAGCACACTGAGCCTAGGCAGGTCCAAGCCCCTTCCCACTACACCAAGGCTGTGCAAGGTGTCATACCACAAGCACTGGATTCCAGAAACCTGCCCATAGGCGAGGGACAGATCTCAACCACCCTGCCTGGGTGCCCCCCAAACGGTTCGAGCCAAACAACTGTCTTCCATATCCAGAGGGCCTAGTCGAGTTCCATGGGGGTTCCACAGCCACCAGTCCACAGTTCATGGGCTTCCACTAGTGTGGCCGGTCATCTCTGCACATCCTCCCATCATGATCTCTATGTCCCTCACCTGCAGTATCTCTCCTCTCTCTCATCAATTGGATTCCAGGAGCTCAGCCTGGTGCCTGGCCGTGGATCTCTGTATCTGCCTCCATCTATCACTGGACAAAGGCTCTATGATGACAGCTAGGTTATTTGTTAGGCTGGTCACCAGAGTAGACCGGGTACAGGCACCCTCTGGACCACTGCCAGCAGACCAAGGTGGTGTCAACCTTGTGGATTCCTGAGAGCCTCCCCAGCACCCTTCCTCTTCCTATTCCCATGATGTCCTCATCTATCATGGTATCTTCCTCCCTGCCCACCCACTCTGTCCCTGTTCCAGCTTGACCCTCCCATTCCCCTATGTTCTCATCCCCCACTCCTCGCCCTCTGCCACCCCCCCCCCACCACCCAGTCTACCTATGTAGATCTCATCCACTTCTCCTTCACAGGATCATCCATGTGTCCCTCCTAGGGTCTTATCCTGTTAGCTAACCCCTTTGATGTTAGGGGTTGCAGTCTGGCCAACCCTTCCCTCCCATCTAGTATCCACTTAGGAGTGAGTACATACTATGTTTGTCCTTCTGAGTCTGGGTTACCTCACTCAGGATGTTTTTTTCTAGATCCATCCATTTGCCTGCAAATTTCATGATATCATTGTTTTTACTGCTGAATGGTACTCCATTGTGTATATGTGCCATATTTTCTTTATCCATTCTTCAGTTGAAGGGTATCTAGGTTGTTTCCAGATTCCTGCTATTATGAATAATGCTGATATGAACATAGCTGAGCATGTGTCCTTGTGGTAAGATTGAGCATTCCTTGGGTATATGCCCAAGAGTGATATAACTGGATCTTGAGGAAGACTTATTCCCAATTTTCTGAGAAACTGCCAGTTTCTTTCATTATATTTTATGACTAGCTTACCCATGAGCAAGTTTTTCTGGGTTTTTCAGCCATCCTAGTTTGATGGATACTCCCCTTACCTCTTCCACATTTTCTTACCCTCTCTCTTCTTTGAACCCAACCTTCTTGTTATCCCCTTTATTTTTAATTTTGAATGTATTTTTACTATCCTTTCATCCCTTAAAGCCTCCCAGATTTACACATATTAATTCACACTTAAATGTACATTTATAAAAAGTAGCAACCAGGACTCACATATGTGAGAAAAAACACACACATTTTTTTTTTTTATATTGTGCTGCCTCAGTTAAAACAATATTTCCTGTTCCATCAATTTTCCTGCAAATTTCCTAATTTGATTTTTCTTTTTAGGTGAACAAAACTGAATTGTGTGTATGCACCACATTTTCATCTATCAGTTAGCTGAATGGCATCTAAGCTGATTCTGTTTCATTGCCATTGTGAAAATAGCATCGAAAGGCATGGAAGAGGAAGTGTCCCTGTGGCGGGATGCAGAGTACTCTGGAGATGTGTCCACAGTTGATTACATAAGACTTCTACTTTTAGCTTTTGAGAAACCACCACAATTATTTCATTACTGGCAGTACCAATTTACATTCCTACAAGCAATGAATAAGTATTCTTCATTCGTCAGCTCTATACCAGCGTTTATCATCATTTGATTTCTTGATAAAGTCCATTCTATTGGTTGTTAGATGGAATCTCAAAGTACTTTCAAATTGTGTGTGTGTGTGTGTGTGTGTGTGTGTGTGTGTGTGTGTGCGCGCGCGCGCGTGTTGTAAGTATTCCCACCTGTGAATGCAGGGAGGGCCAGAGGTTGATAGCAGGTATCTTTCTCTATTGTTCTCCATTTATTTACTCAGATATTATCTCTCACTGACTTTTGTGTGGTAACTTTGTATTCTACCACTTTGCTGGAAATTTCTGTCAGTACTAAAGATTTTCTAGAGAAGTCTTTAGGATCCTTTATGTGAAGAATCAACTCATCTGAAAGGAAAGAAGGATATTTTAACTTCCTTTCTATTGATATCCCTTTATTTCCTTCTCTTGTCTTATTGCTTTAGCAAAGAGTTTGAATATTAAGTTGATAGGAGCAGATGAAATAGACACCCATGCCTTGGTCCTTATCTAAGTTGGAATGCTTCAAGTTTTCCCCCATTTATCATGAAAAAGTTATCTGTAGGTTTTCATATATAGTCCTTACTGTGTTGAGATATACTCTCTCTAACCCTTGTGTCCTCAGGGCTTTAAATTTTTTTTTCTTGACCTGTAAAATTCCAAATCAGTTAAGGTAGCATGAAATATTAAAATAAATTAATATCTAATTCTACATATTATCATGAGTATAAAAGTCTATGTAATCCAAATATCAGCAAGGAGAAAAGTTAATTAGCAGAATCTACCTTATAAGCAAGTACTTAGATTGCCTTGTCTTAACGAGGAGGTATAAGAGAGGAGAGAAATTTGAGGCCTTTTGAGATCTGGAAGCCAACATTAGCAGGCACGTTTTTACTCCTTATCATCCCTGTTCCGTCTTAGTCTTGAGGCTTCACTTCACTACGAGAATGACTGAGAATTGTTTACCAATGGTCTCAATGAAGGGGATGCACATTTTATGAACAGTTTCATGGCCCTGTGTGTGTGTAGCTGTAGAACATTTACACCATTCCATCCTTCAGGGAAACTCCTTGAGACAGAAAGTAACAACTCATAATAGCTTCAGGAAGTCCTTGAAACTGGCCAGATTCATCAGCTCACACATTCTTCAAAAGTAAACAGCAAGGGCTGCTGAGAGTCACTCTTTGACAAGGAAACTGCAAAGGAGACTCTGAGACACACTCAGGCACTTTGAAGTAGCAGAGACTAGTTGTGCTGCCTGGAAGAGGTCTAGACCAACTGAGCTAACCTGTTGAGCTTCCTGCAGGCTGTGTGGGATGATCCAGGCTGCCAGCTTTTGTGAGCTGTCACCCATGCTGGGGTAGGCTGTAGTAGGCTGGGGTGGGCAATGAAGTTGTCTTTGCATCATCTCTGCACCTGTACACAATCCTTCACTCATAGTCATGTAAGTAATCCCAATAAAACTCATTGGTTCACCAAGTGGAACACTGGTGGGAATTCATACTTTAGTCTGTCATGGGGAGAAAGGCATGTGTTATATCTGCCCAGGTAAAGTCTATCACACAACATAATTGACACACGAACAGGGACCCAACAGAACCAAAGATGAGATGGGGAGGAGTGAGTGCATGGTCCTGGTTACAGGTAGCAAGGCATACAATCGAGGTGTGTGTTAATGTGCCTTTGTGATATGAAGAAGTTGCATGATACTTGCTAGGAGTAGTGAGATGTGCAACTGAGGCTGAGCCATTAGGATTAGGAATGTCTGTGGAAGGAATATCAGGATAGAAGTCTATGTGGTATGGGGTATCATGCCTGGTTTATCAGCTGGGTGTACCACATGAAAATGGAAATCCCCTGAAAACAGTTATTAGGTCTTTGGAATTAGAACGAAGGGTCAAGATGGTTGGTGAGCAGCAGCAGTGATTGCAAGCTCTTGTGGTATAAGGTAAGAAATAGATAGTAGCCAAGCTGGAACTTGTTTGTGTAAAGGGAGATGTGGTAAAGTAGAAAGGGCTTTGGCCAAACTAGCTGACTTAGACCAATATGTAAAGAGCAACCTAGGGGAAATAAGAAAAAGGAAAAGCAGAGGAAGAAGACTATCTGGGTTACTTGAAGGCAAATGTAGCAAAATTTCTGTGCAGTTGGAGAACTGCACTCTGTGTTGAGGAGCTTCTGGAAGGCTTCAACACCAAAAGGGTAATTCACAGAAGACATTCCTGACAGAAATACACAAATGAAGATGATCAAGTCTGCCTAGGGATGGATAATTATCCCCCAAGGTGAAGAAGGGTGTACTGGGGGTAGAGATGGTTTGGCCAGCTAGGTACAGTAAATAAAGAGATGACAGTTAGAGCTCCAGCCACAGTGGTAGTCCAGGGACTCTAGAACCCAGGGGTCCAGCAGGTGCAGTAGAGGAGAGCAAGGCCACATTTCCCCCTTGGTCCTGGGTAAGTCTACGAAAATTAGGTCAAGTCCAGTGAGTTCACCACAGGTAAAAAAATGTACAGTGAAGAACAATCTAGCCCTAGAGAAATTTGGAAAGAAAATCTAAATTAAAGCACATTGTACACAGTAGAATTATATTCAGCTGCAAAAGAATGACATTGAGACAATTTGTTGTGCAGCCAATTTCCTGTGAGATCAAAACCTTACACCCTGAAGGGAAACTCTGACAGATACAAAATGTTTCCAAGGGGGTGAAACACCAGGTTTTTGTGAACAGAAGGTGAAACACTCCATCCTGCAGAAAAACTCATTGACTACAGGACATAAACAATTCAAAGGACTTAGGAAGTCCCTGAAACTGACCAGATACACTTGGTTCCTCCCTCCCCAAGCATGTTTAAGGTGTAAGGACTGCTGAAATCACTCTCAAACTAGTCAAGCCATAAAGAGCAGCTGAGCTGCCTAGAAGAAGAAACAATCTGAGCTGTCTGGAAGAAACTCAGATCCCTGAACTGCCAGAGACACTTTCGAACCTGTTGAGTTCCCTGCAAATTGTGCAGTGCACCTGAGGTTTCCATCATTATTTAGCTGTCAGATATGCTGGGATAGGCTTTGTGATGCAACTGTCTTTGAGTCACTTCTGCTGCTGTAAGTAAATCTTCACACATTCCTACAAATAATTTCAACAAAACTCATTGATACACCATGTTGGAATTCAGTGTTATTCTTACTTTTGGTTCATTGCTAGTTCCCTATCTGAGATGATTAGACATTTGTTAATTTCTCCTCAGGAATAGTGTGAAATAGAACAACTAATAGTAACTAATGAACCAGAAATCATTGTATTAGGTAAAATAACCTAGATTCAAAAGACAACCATCACATGTATTATTATATATGCACATTTGAGATTTAAATTTATATATGCGTGTGTGTGTGTGTGTGTGTGTGTGTGTGTGTGTGTGTGTGTGTTTGTGTGTGTGTGTGTGTGTATGTGTGTATTTGAGGGTACATAGGCATGTGTATGCTCACAAAACACATGAAAATAGAGAGAGGAATGTAAGAAGGAGAAACAGGCCTAAAGGGAAGAGAAGAGGAACAAGAGAGGATCAATTAATTTGTCTGATATGAAAGCAAAATGAGAAGGAACCAACTCCAAGGAGAAGGATTGGCTGTGAGAAAGCAACATATTGGAACAAAGTATAGTCACAGGCACATACAGAATATCAGAATAAAGCCTGCTACTCAGCATGTACCTTTGGAAGAGGGAAGTCCTCCCTTTAGCTAAGAAAAGTAGCTTGGTTTAATTATTGTTTGGAAGTTTCCCTGGGAGACTTTCAGAGCTTTAACCACCTGAGTCTCCATGTTCCTCAAAGCAATCCCCAGGAAGATATTGATTCACTAGACTGCACTTAGATTGAATCATTGTTTTTTGTGTTTTTGGAGGGGGGTTCTCTGGCATCCCCTCTATGTAAGGTGAGTAGACATCTCTTCTCAACCCTCCTAAGAAAAAGTCACATGGGAGGTTTATGAAAGAACCAAGCAGACACCATAACAGGATGCTCAGTCTTCTCTCAGAGATCAGGCCTCAATTTTAGTTTCCTGAGATTGAGCAGTTTCTGAGAGGGCCATGCACAAAAGACAATTAATCACTGATGCCCCTGTCAGCAGGGACAGGGAGATAGAACACACCACGCCTAGTCACTGAGCCAGCCCTTACAGTCAGTATGGGCTAGTTCAGCCAGCCTCCACAGCAGCTCAAGAACAAAGCCTGGGACTTGTCTGAGCCTGCCCCAAAATGAATAGCTGTAACCCCCAACTAACCCTAGCCAATTAAAGGTAACTAATATGATTGCCACCCATATAAACCAATCCTAAGTCTGTTCCTATGTAGTCTGTAGACCCCAAGTCCCCCCCAACCTGCCCCCTTTGCTTTACCCCCTATAAAAACCCTGCCCTATTGCTACTCAAGATCTTTCCTGCTGGGCTGTTAAATCAGATGGATGGAGAGACCTGAGTTAACTCAACTCTTTGCCTTTGCATCAGATTTGATCTCTTGATGGTCTTTGGGGGTCTGGACTCTGAGCACAACAAACATACACCTGAACCATACCCAATACATGAACTAGTTATTCAACTAACTTCCCTGTAACCCTGTGCCTCTACCTTACCATCTTATGTCCAAATTAACCACCTTACACTTGTCTGAACTTACCAAACAGCTTCCTATCTTAGAGCTCTCCATGTCTTCTCTACAAGATATAAGTTCCCCGATAGTTACATCATTCCTTTCTTTCTAGTCATCTCAGACCCTTGCACTGTCAAATGTTCTATGGGCCTTCTGCTTTGTTATTCTGTATCAGTTCGCACCAACTGGAAATGAATTGTCCTTTGTTTTTCTGCTTCCACTGATGAGATAATAAACCATGAAAAAGAATGGCTCTGTTCCTTGTAGTGTTTCTGTACCTGAAGAACTCTGGCAAATTTTATTAGGTTTTCAATAAGTATGATTGAAATGATGAGTTGAAGAGAAAGGCTATGATATGTGAAAAACAAGTAGAAAAAGTTTGAATATAAGTATAGACAGAGAATAAAGAGCTGGTAAGAGTAATAGTTTAAGAATGTATCTGTCTCAAGAACCTAACAAAAAATAGAATGGAAGCTTTTTTCTCCTCAGAGCATGAAAAGTTTCTAGTAAATTGGCTAAATATAATGAGACACTTGGGGAAGGAATTCTTTGCACATCTTTCAAGTACTCAAGAATAGTATGTTACAGGAAATCTTAACATACAATATCTCACATTTTTGTTCATTTCCATTTCTGAAGAATATGATATTCAATAATTAAAGGAGAGAAAGGGATAGTTAGATAGATAGATAGATAGATAGATAGATAGATAGATAGATAGATAGACAGATAGAGTATCCCAAGCACTGAGAAAGAGGAGAAAAGCCGAGTGGATGGATTACATTTGCTTGATTAGCAGGCAGTCAATTTTCTACATAGGTAGTTTTGTATTGTGTTTATTTATTTAATAATTCAGCTATACAAGTTCTGATCAAATCATAAGGGATAAAACTTTTGAGTGGATGACTTCTATCTCCCTCAAATTTACATAGAAAGTTAAGGAGAGCTCCAGGGATATAGTTCAGCAACAGAGCATTTGTGTGGTCTATACAAGATTCAGTTCCCACCCAGCTCTGCAAAGTAGAGAAATGAATAAGTGAAAGAATCATCTTTAAGCCCAAGGGTGTGAATTTAATATGTGTACTTGCACATGTGAATCCACACATTAAGGTGTATGTAGCTAGAGTTTTCCTGCCTGGCCCAGTCAGGACAAATCTCTCTTACCCGCCAGTCCCACAGTTGCTCAGACCCAACCAAGAAAGCACATAGAGACTTACATTGTTTAGAAACTGTATGGCTGTGGCAGGCTGTTTGTTATCTACTTCTTTTCTTAAATTCTTTTATCTTAAATGAACTCATTTCTGTTAGTCTATAGTTTGCCACATGGCTTGTGGCTTACCAGTGTCTTTACATGTTGCTTTTCATGGCGGCGGCTGGCGGTGTCTCTCCCCAGCCTTCTACTTCCCAGAATTCTCTTCTCTCATCCTGCCTATACTTCCCGCCTGGCCACTGGCCAATCAGAACTTTATTTACACAGAGCAATATCCACAGCAATTCCCCTTTTCTTTTTTTTTAAGGAAGGTTTTAACTTTTACATAGTACAATTACATATAACAAAACAATTATCAAGCAAGAATTATAGTTACAATATTAAAGAAGACATCCTATCTATCTTATATTTATGAGTCTAAGGTTTTATATCTAACGTATCTTTTATCATAACTGAGGAAATTATAACTATCTAGTCTTTAACCACATCAAAGACCTCAGAAGGATATAATATTACCTGAGAACCAGGAGAAGGATGCAAGCAACTTTTGGGAGTCTTGCAGGGTAGACAGAGACAGCTGGCAGCCTGGACAGTCACCTAATGTTCCTTTGTAAAGTTGGGGCATTTGTCTTCAGCCTACAGGGCTAGAGTCTCTTGGTCACTTTTTTTAGTGTCCTGTAGAATGTCTGGCAGTTTCCTCTGCGGAGCAGGAACCTGAAGGACCATTTTGTCCAGCAAAGTCTAGTGGTCACCTTTCTATGGATCCTGCACGTCCAGTCAATCAAGCAGTCCAGGCAAGAACAGTTTCTTGCCCAAATGGCTATTTTTGCCAAGGTGAAGATAAACTCCATATGAAGTGTCTTCAATGCCCATCCTCCTCTCTGAAGTAAATCGGTTCTGCCAGGAGCAGACATGTCTCACTGTCCAGAAAGTCTAAATTTTAAAAATATTTTAAATGCCATATTCTGTAGACCTTTGAAATGTTTGAAGATTACCTGTCTATCTGAAATATCTCTGTGTATACATAGAAGACTTAACTAACATGGCTATGAGTATGATTATCATAGATGACCAGTTATTAATCTAATTTTAATTATCCATTACAATTTTAAATGAGCTGTACAAACATAATACCTTAAACAAGAGTAGAAATATACACACAGTATAACAAAATTAACTTTAAGTTTGTATCAATAGACTAAAATCTATACCAATGTAAAACATTTTAAATGAGTTGTTGCTCTTTAGAAGTAAGTTCATTAATCTACCCTTTCATCCTATCATATCTATATCATATCCCCTTTTTATCTTTAGAAATAGATTGTATTTATAATCAACCTGTTTTAAATAAAATATTGGTTTTTTTCTGTCCCACACCAGAGGGCTCTTCTGATTTGGGACACAAGAATCTTTTAACTTTTTTTTTTTTTAATAATATGTTTGGGTTTAGAGAAGGAGTGAGCCAATTCCATCTCCAAAGCCAGCTTGATAATTTTGGGAATGTGGGCGTAGTTTTTCTTACTACTTCCTGCTGGAGGGGGGCGCTGTATCTTATGGGGACACAAAGAAAATTTTAGGATCATGGAGTAGTCCATTAGGGTAAACCTCTGAGCCAGTTGTCTTGAAACCATTCTGGATGTTGGATCATCTGGGCCATGGTGTCATTGGAGACCTTTCAGGTGGTCTTGGCTGATGAAACCTGATGTATCTTAATCTGGAACAAATCCATAGCCTCTGGCTTTCTGTGGAAACAAAAGCAGAGATTCTTTTTTAAAGCAACATATCCTTATATCCAAATTTTGAAGTCAAGGTACCTTTAAAATTTACATATTTGTTTAACTCAACAGCTTTTACAATCAAATCTTGTTCTGCAGTTAAAAATTCCAAAGACAACATAAACCATATTTTCTGTGTAATATCCATCTTTGTAAGACTGAAACACCACTGTGGCTGCTGGCTCCGCCCACCTCAGCTTCCCAACATGGCGATGGTACAGTTTACCACCAGCTCTGGGTCTGGAGCCATGTGTACTATCAACTATCAAAAGCAGTTCTATCAAAGCAGTGCATAGCCCAAACTAGCAAAGGCTAAATCTACCACGCAGCAGAGTAAAGTGCCTCTTGTAGATTCCTCACTCCTGCCACACTGCAGGTCAGATGTACACGCCAGGAACCCGCCATAGTAGCTCAAACCAGCAGGCTGCCGCTAACTTGAGAAATACAACTAGGAAGCTGTTTTTAGCTCCGTTTAGAATCTTTTTCTCAGGTTTTAGGTGGAAACTTTTGCCCCACGTTGGGCGCCATTTGTAGCTAGAGTTTTCCTGCCTGGCCCAGTCAGGACAAATCTCTCTTACCCGCCAGTCCCACAGTCGCTCAGACCCAACCAAGAAAGCACATAGAGACTTACATTGTTTAGAAACTGTATGGCCGTGGCAGGCTGTTTATTATCTACTTCTTTTCTTAAATTCTTTTATCTTAAATGAACCCACTTCTGTTAGTCTATACTTTGCCACATGGCTTGTGGCTTACCAGTGTCTTTACATGTTGCTTTTCATGGCGGCGGCTGCTGGTGTCTCTCCCCAGCCTTCTACTTCCCAGAATTCTCTTCTCTCGTCCTGCCTATACTTCCTGCCTGGCCACTGGCCAATCAGAACTTTATTTACACAGAGCGATATCCACAACAGGTGTATGTGAATAATATGGTATAGGAAGAAAAATATTTCCAATGCAACACAACATAAGATGCTCTCCTAAATCATGGTAGACTGGAAAACAGAATCTGTTGTTCCTGAAAATTCATCTTGTTATCTTTTACAATCCATTTCACTTCATGCAGCAGTGAATAAATACCTTTATTTTGTCTGTAGCATTTTATTCTTCCTATTACAGCACTTACACCACTTATTACCGAATCCTCTCTTTCTCGTAGATTTTATGATCCAACTTCTCCAATAAAAGTTTTATGGCGGGAGTCTAATGAATTACACCCTATAGAAAAGAAAATAAACTGGCCTGCTTCTAAGCTTCAGAGCTGCAGCAATGAGTCCTACAGATTTATTGTGGACCTCTTCATTGCTCCAAGGGTACTGATGGAATTGTTGCTAGGCTTTCTTTACAACATTTTTAGAGGCAGGAGCTGCTAATATCTGTTTCACTTGAATCACAGATAGTTGAAGACCCATATAGAAAACAAGCAAAGAACAATGGATTCAGTAAATAACATGAGCACTGAAAACAAAACAAAACAAAACTGGTAGTGCAGTGCTTGCTAAGAATGGTGTTAGTACTGCTTAGACTGCCTGTACCACAATTAAACCAAGGAAAATATGAAAAGAGTAACATAAGCCTAGGCCCTTAGGAAAATAGAGCACGCCCAAAGGCAGGAATGTCTATGTCCAGGGCCTTAAGGGACCATGAGGGCAAGCAGTATTAGGAAAGCAGGAAACATTCCTCAAACATCAGAGAGACCAAGAAAAGAAACCAAAGAGGGCGATAAAATAAGATGCTGTATTTTTTGGCACATATTCTAGATGAAGTTATTAGATTTGATTGTTTGTTTGCTTTTGAACAAATCCAAAGAGGATTGGTGATCTGGCATGTAGACTCAGAAACAAGGGCTATCATCAATGTCCCCAAAGGATATAATTTTTCTAAACAGTTCTTGCTTTATGTTTAGATAAAGAAAGAAAAGGAAGAAATAGAAAATGTGATAAAAAATTAATAACAGTATTTACATGGCTAATCAATGACATATTTTATTGGTATAGGAGGTAGCTATTTCCCATACATAATTTATCAAGTAATAATTTTGAACTTGACAATTTTGTTTAAGAGAGTTTAAATGTCAATGAAACAAGTGAAAATACTGGTGGGAAGTTACTAAACTATTCTATTTCTAAATAAATATATTTGCATAGCTCATTTTAAAGATGAGAAATTAATTGGGCACTCAGTACAGTTTTCTATAATTGAAATTAACACAATAGACTAGTTGACAAGTGAGTAAGATCTTTGGTAACACACTAGGCTGACAATATGATACACTCCCACTTTACCTGATACCAAAGAAAATGAAATACATGACAAAAACATTACTTATGTACAACACTCAAATCCCCTCTGAGATTATTTTCTGTGATATTCTGTATATAATGGTTGGCTTATCTGAATATTTTAGTAACATTTTCATTTTAAGATTTCTGTGTATCTTGACATCATTCTATGTCATTTGCTATTTAACTAGTTTTGTACAAAGGGGAATTTTTCTTAGGTGTAATTTTAAAAATGTTAGTTTCATTATAGGGGAAAAACTCAATCTGTATTGTGAATCTTAAAAGGTCTTATTAATAAAACAAACCCGGAACCAGCTATTGTGGTATATGCTGAAAGATCAGAGAAACAGAACAAACCACATCCATCCCCACCTCGACAATTTATTTTTTTCAATTAAAATTTTTTAATGTTTCTTACATCTACGTGATGCATTCTGATTACTCTCACTCCTTCCTGTCTCTTATTTCTTGTCACCCCTGTCATCCTCCACACCTTCCTACAGACCATTGCCCATGTTCATACCTTTTTGTTTGTTTGTTTGTTTGTTTTATGATCCATGGACTTTAACCAGACATTTCCAAGTAACCAGAGACATGGGACTATTCAATGGAGCCTGGTGGGGTTGCCAGTGGGAACACATGTAAAGATAATGATTCTCCATCCCCGGAGGGGTAATCCCTCCAACTTCCTTGTCCACCCTTGATGGACTGTTGACAGGTTAGTCTTATGCAGGTGTGAGGCAGGCAACTATAGCTGCTGGGAGTACAAATAATCTATGGGTTATAATTATAAATATTTAGAAGGCAGTTCAATACTGTATCAAGTTAGAGAGGCAACAGAAGCAATTTCTTCCCGAGCACTGTGATGTCCCCACCCATGCTTCTTGTTGTGTCTTAGGCATGTTTTATAGTGCCTGACATGAATTTTTTCTAGATTGGAAAAGGCCTCAAATTCAACCAGAGATGAACTGGTTGCTCCCATAACAGTCTATAATAGCTACTCTACTCTTGCACCAGTGGGAACATCTTGGCTTATGAGCAGTGACTGTAGTTTATAGGGGTTACACCTGCATTGGAACACTGATTCAACCCTCTGGCAAGTAGTAAGCATCACATATTGCCAGCAGGGAGGAAGCTTCAGCTAGCTTCCATGAATCCCATAATATTCTTTCCCTTTCATCTCTTCTGACAGTGCTCTCAAGTAATCAGTCTTCAAGTTCACAGTTTTTCATCTGCTTGACAAATTTTCCTTACTGCTCTTCCTCTCTTTTTTATCTCATGCAATATATATTTTTAGTTCTAAATTTGTGAAACTAAATAAAATGATTTCATTATTAACTTTCTGATTTTGACTATTTATATTTAGCCTGACTTTAGCAAACTATTCTTTATATTTTCTTGTTGTTCCTGAGCTTCTTCAAGATCTTTAATTCCCAGACTTCCGTTAGTTTTCTGAATGAAAAGAGAAATTGAAATAAAATGCATGGTTCTTTCTTTTCTCCTCATATATCCATAATTCCTATCATATCAATAGTTTTACATTTAACTTTAATTTTTATTTTGATTTTATGTGTATGAGTGTTTTACATTCAAATATGTCTGTGTACCACTTGTGTGCCTGTTGCTAACATAGGCCAAAAGAGGGTGTTTGCTCCCCAGGAACTGGAGTTGTAATACTTGTGAGTAGTTTTGTACATACTGGGAATCTTCTGGGTCCTCTGGAAGAGCAGCCAATACTCTTAATTGCTGAGACAACTCTCCAGCCACACATATCAATATTTTTAATGGCTCATTATAATATATTAAGCTAACAAAACATACTAAATTTATATTATTTAATTTCCTATGAATTTATTTATTGGTATCCATTCAGGAACACATTGCTCTGTAATGAATTTCCAGAGTTATTCTCATTTAGTCATAGCAAAATTCTAACCAGAATTTAATCCAAGCATATTAATGATTTTATTATTATTATTGGCAAGTGTTATCAAAATTTAATTATCGGATGAAAAATAGACTTTCGAAACCATGTATCAAAAAAAACATCTATAAATTTGTGAAATGTTAATGAATTCAACAAAACTATTACTAGAGAAACTTGGGTTAATTTTTGTCCTTTCAATACAAAATCCTGTATGACAACTTCAAGGGACCTCAGAGAATCATTACAAACTTGGAAATATTTGATACTGTTTAACTATAAATGCTAAAATTATGTGACCTATAAATGTATTTGATGTAACTATAAAAATAAAAGAGTTTGATACAATATTGTAAACTAATCTTCAAGTGATAAGAATAATTTTTAAATGTTCCTCTACAGTGAGCTGAAAATGATTGCTATTTATTCTATATAGTCCCCCAAACAATATCAAATTCTTTACAAAATTTGGTACATGAATTATTTGAATGAAATGATTGACTTAACTTTGGTGCTATACACTGGTTCTATATTCAGACTTACTTTATGTAGTATCTTTTACTCTACATGAGAGACTGTGATGTGGGTGGTTAAATGCTGTCAATTTGATAGTATCTAGAACAGTGGTTCTCAACTTGCAGCAGGTCATGGCCCTTTCACAGGGGTCTCCTAAGAGCACTGGAAAACACAGATGTTTATGTTACAATTCATAACAGTAACAAAATTACAGTCATACAGTAACAACAAAAATAATTTTATGGTTGGTGGACACAGTGTTAGGAAGGCTGAGAACCACTGATCTAGAAAGACCTAAGAGTTAGGACTGTGGGTATGTCTGTGAGCAATTGTCTTTTCTGCATTATTAGATTTGGCAAAACCTACCTACCGTGGGTGGTGACATTCCCTAAATGGGATCCTGAGCAGCAGCATGCATTCTTCTCCATATTACCTGATTATGGATGCAACAGAACCAGTTCCTGCTACCTTGACTTTTCTCCCCTGGTGGACTACGCCCTTGAATTGTGAGCCAGAATGAACACTTCTTTATGTTACTTTGTCACAGAAACAGGAAAAGTAACTAGGACAGAAATTGGAACTCAGAAGTGGGGCCAGTGATGTGATAAACCGGCCGAGACACTATTCCTGTGTTGTCTTGGCCAAGAATCTGGTTTCATTCTGTTTGTGTCCTGAGAGCCTAATACCAGCTAAATTTTAAAGTAATAGACTAATGGTTTGACAGAGGAAATTTTAAGATAGGAAAGCATTCAGGTTGGTACTGAGAAAGAGGTTGTGATTGCTAAGGAGATCAGCACCATGGAAGAAAACATAGGAAATATGGCTACCCATCAGCCATTCTATCTTGTGAAGATCTAAACTCATTTAAAAGAAGAAAGCTAATAGGAAGGAGTTCCTTGTTCTTTCAAAGTAGCTACCTTAATACAGTGGTTTTTCTCTAGTTTAAAACACAAAAACTGATACAGCTGAGGCCCACAGAGGACAGACAACCCCTCAAGTGGGCAGTGAAACTTGGCAGCAGCATCCTGCGGAAATGGTTTTGCAGGAAAAGAGAATGCAGATTTAAGAGTTTTTCCTCAAAGTATCAGGACAGATGAGGCCAAACAATATGTAGTAAGGTCAAAGTTCCGACCCGGGGGCCCTGAGAGGGAGGCTGTTGACTAAAACTATAAGGGGAGTTCTAGGTTGCAGTGAAGATTACAGCATATTAGATATACCAGAACTGTGGAGTGTGGACCAAAGGGATACAAGGGTGGAATGGAGACAAACCAGGAGAGAATCCCTGTGTGCTCAGGGCAGCCAAGCTGGAGGGGTGGGTCTACCCAAGGCTTTCAGAGCTTAGTTGATTACATTTATAAGACATGGAGCTGCAGGAACTGGTGTTTACCTTGCTGGCTTTGTGGTTTGCTTTGGTGTTATTCACTTGTTTGTTTTGTAAATTTTCTAGAGTCTCACAATTAAGAGGTTTTGGACTTTTAAACTGTATGGACTTTTAAGTTATAATACAATCATAAGCCAATGAGGACAAGGGGTGTAAGATTATGGCATAAAAGTGGTATCTTTGACAAGGTGTGGCACTGTAATGGTTAGTGTTGATTGTCAGTTTGACAACATATAGAATCACTTAGGAGATGGGCTTGTAGGCTTGCAGTATGAAGTTGTCTTGATTGGATTAGTAGATGTGGAAAGACCCACCCATGGTGAGTGTTGCCATTTCCTGAGTGGAATCCTGGGCTCCTTACAAGGAGAAAGAGAAAGCCCAGCTCTGTTCCTTGATTGTGAACATGTGATCAACTGCTTTAAGCTCTTGCTGCCTTAACTTTTCCACCAGGATGAAATGTATCCTTGAACGTGGAACTAAAATAAACTCATTGGACCTCAGTTTTCCTTTGTCTTGATATTTTATCACCATTGGGAAAAGAAACTAAGACACTTTGTCAATTCATTTGGTTAAACATTGAATGAAATGATTTCTTTTTTTTTCCCTTTTATTATTATTATTATATTTGTGTTTTAAGTTTACACAGCATCCATGGGTTCCCCTGTCCTCCTCCCTCCGACCCCACAACCACGTTCCCCCCATCTCCTCCCCTCCATTCCTATCTCCTCCAGGGCCAAGACTCCCCTGGGGATTCATTTAAACCTGGTGGATTCAGTAGAGGCAGGTCCAGTCCCCTCCTTCCAGGCTGAGCAAAGTGTCTGTGTGTAAGCCCAAGGTTCCAAACAGCCAGCTCATGCACTAAGGACAGGTCCCAGTCCCACAGCATGAATGCCTCCCAAACAGTTCAAGCTATTCAATTGTCTCAATTATCCAGAGGGCCTGATCCAGCTGGGGGTTCCACAGCCTTTGGTTCATAATTCATGTGCTTCCATTCGTTTGGCTATTTGTCCCTGTGCTTTTTCCAATATTGTTGAGAAAGAGGAGAATGAAATAATTTCTATGTATTAGGAGAGGCACTGTGGGATAATCTTTCTGTATGATGTGAATATGTGTTGCTACTATTTAATAATAAAGAAGCTGTTTTGGCCCATGGTAAGGCAGGATAAGAGACAGATGGGAAATTAAGAGAGATACAGGGAAAAGAGGGTGGAGTCAGAGCAGATTCCAGTCTGTCACCCAAGGAGCAAAATGCCAGCAGGCCAATAATGCCATGGCCACAGGGCAACACATAGATTAATAGAAATGGGTTAATTTAAGATGAA
Organism: Onychomys torridus; assembly: GCF_903995425.1. Classification (NCBI taxonomy): domain Eukaryota; kingdom Metazoa; phylum Chordata; class Mammalia; order Rodentia; family Cricetidae; genus Onychomys; species Onychomys torridus. The sequence continues at coordinate 101,130,775 of NC_050448.1, forward strand.
TGAGCTAGCTAGCAACAAGTCTGAGCCATAGACCAAAAAGTTTGTAATTAATATGGGCCTCTGTGTGTTTACTTGGGGCTGAGAAGCTGCAGGACACAGGAAAACTTCCACCTACAGAGAAGTATTAAAGTACTATTGTACTTCATAAATGGTAACAAAGTGCCCAGGTGTATGGTCACTACTCCTTAAAAATAATGGTTTTGTGATCATTGAAACACCATAATAATTTATATAGAAAATCTATTTTGCTACCCAGAATATTAAAGTGAGTAAATATACTTTTAAAATATATTTCTAAGAGACCAACCCCCAGCTCCTGTCCACCACGGAACTCCCATCTGGACCAGAGGTGAGTGCCTGGGGTTATAGCCAGAGAGTCAACGGCCCCTGGGTCCCACCACTGGACACAGGCCATCCCAGGAGCACCTGCCCAACTTGGCCCCAGTTTCCGGCCAATCAGCGGACCTGTGGGAAGGTTCCCCTTTTCCAAGACTGCGGGCAGACCCTGCAGTCTCCACACCCTGCCCCAAACCCACCTGCCAGAGACCCCAGCCACTTCCTGAGAATCAGAGACCAACCCCCAGCTCCCATCCACTCCAGAACTCCCATCTGGACCAGATATCCCCCAGCTACCATCTGCCCCAGAACTCTCATCTGGACCAGAGCTTCCATCCTGTCCCGGAACTCCCATCTGGACAAGAGGAGCTCCCATCTAGACAAAATAAGGAGACCCCAGGGACTTCCCGAGACTCAGAGTACAGCCCTCCAGCTCCTATCCGGCCAGCACTCTCATCTGGACCAGAGCTCCCATCTGGCCCAGAGATTCCATCTGGACGAGAGAGAGGCTCCCCAAATCTGTCAGTTCTGTCTGGACCAAGTACACTGATAAGACCAAGAATGAACCCAAGAGGAGATGGGCAGACATCAAGGCAGAAGTACATACACCAAAATAAAGAGCAATACAACATCACCAGAACCTAGCCATTCTCCAACGGCTAGACCTGAACATCACAGAATGGAAGAAGGAGAAGAAAAGAACCTTGTAAGTAACATCATGAAGAGGCTAGAGCCTTATATAGAAGAAATCAAAAATAAAGTAGAGGGGCAGACAAACAAAAGTGGGAAGAATGCTATAAAAAACTAGAGGAAAGGACAATTAAAGCAGAAGAAAACAATAAGTCCTTGAAAGAAAATCATGAAAAAGCAAGGGGGACAGTCCAAGACCTGAAGAGGGAAATAGAAAAAATGAAGAAGACACTAGCAGAAGGAATGCAGGAAATAGAAAATCTGAGTAAACAAACAGGAACTTCAGATGCACGTATAATCAACAGAATGCAAGAGATGGAAGAGAGGATCTCTGGTGTTGAAGATACGGTAGAAGAAATAGATTCATCAGTCAAAGAAAACACTAAAACCAACAAAGTCATGACCCAAAATGTCCAAGAAATTTGGGACACCATGAAAAGACCAAACCTACAAATAATAGGGATAGAGGAAGGAGAAGAATACCAACTCAAAGGCACAGTAAATATATTTAACAAGATCATAGAAGAAAACTTTCCCAATTTAAAGAAGGAAATGCCTATGAAGATATAAAAGCCTATAGAACACCCAAGAGAATAGACACCCCAAAAAAGTCTCCTTGCCACATAATAATTAAACAACTAAATGTACAGAATAAAGAAAGAATATTAAGAGTAGCAAAGGAAAAAGACCAAGTGACTCATAAAGGCAAACCCATCAGAATAACACCCGATTTCTCAATGGAGACTTTGAAAGCCAGAAGGACCTGGACAGATAAAATGCAGACATTAAGAGACCATGGATGCCAGCGTAGACTAATATACCCAGCAAAACTTTCATTCATCATAGATGGAGTGAACAAGACCTTCCAAGACAAAACCAGATTTAAACAATACTTATCCACAAACCCAGCCCTACAGAAAGCACTAGAAGGAAAACTCCAACCTAAGGAAGGCAGATACACCCTCAAAAACACAGGCAATAGATAACACCACAGCAGTAAACCCCAAAGAAGAGAAGTACACACACACTACCACCAAAAAATAAAAATAACAAGAATGAACAATCACTGGTCATTAATATCCCTTATTATCAATGGACTTAATTCACCTATAAAAAGACACAGACTAACAGAATGGATATGAAAACAGAACCCATCTTTCTGCTGCATACAAGAAACACACCTCAAATTCAAAGACAGACACCTCCTAAGAATAAAAAGCTGGGAAAAGAAATTCCAATCAGATTGTCTTAAGAAGCAAGCTGGTGTAGCCATCCTAATATCCAGCAAAATAGACTTCAAACTAAAAATAATCAAAAGAGATGATGAAAGACATTACATACTCATCGCAGGAAAGACCCACCAAGATGAAGTCTCAATTCTGAGCATTTATGCCCCAAACACAAGGGCAACCACATGTGTAAAAGAAACATTACTAAAGTTTAAATCACATATAAAACCCCACACATTAATAGTGAGAGACTTCAACACCCCACTTTCAACTCTGGACATATCGGCCAAATTGAAACTTAACAGAGACATAATGAACTTAACTGATGTTATGGCTCAAATGGACTTAATCGATATCTACAGAACATTACACCCAAACAAAAAAGAATATACCTTCTTTTCTTTGATGCAAAATTACTCAGTAAAATCCTGGCAAACAGACTCCAAAAACACATCAAAACAATTATCCACCATGATCAAGTAGGCTTCATCCCAGGGATGCAAGGGTGGTTCAACATAGGAAAGTCTGTCAATGTAATACACCATATAAACAAACTCAAAGGAAAAACCACATGATCATCTCACTAGATGCAGAAAGGCATTTGACAAAATCCAACACCCCTTCATGATAAAGGTCTTGGAGCAATCAGGAATACAGAGAACATACCTAAACATAATAAAGGCAATCTACAGCAAGCCAACAAACAACATCAAATTAAATGGAGAGAAACTCAAAGCAATACCACTAAAATCAGGAACAAGGCAAGGCTGTCCCCTCTCCCCATACTTATTCAATATAGTGCTTGAAGTTCTAGCCAGAGCTATAAGACAACATAGAGAGAATAAGGGGATACAAAGTGGAAAGGAAGAAGTCAAGCTCTCCCTATTTGCAGATGACATGATAGTATTCATGAGTGACCCCAAAAATTCAACCAAGGAACTGTTACAGCTAATAAAAACCTTCAGCAACATAGCAGGATACAAGATCAACTCAAAAAAATCAGTAGCCCTCCTATATACAATAGACAAACAGAATGAAATCTGAGATACATGACCCTTTACAATAGCCACAAATGATGTAAAATACCTTGGGGTTACTGTAACTAAGCATGTGAAGGACCTATATGACAAGAACTTTAAGTCCCTGAAAAAAAAATTGAAGAAATGTCAGAAAATGGAAAGATCTCCCATGCTCATGGATAGGCAGGATTAACATAGTAAAAATGGCGATCTTTTCCCTAGGAAAGACCCAGGGTTCACCCAATGACAGAGAAATGGATGAGATCTATAAGAACAACCTGGATGACAGTGGGAGTAATGAAGGGCAAGATCTGAGGGAAAGAAAGCTTAGGGGAGCAGGAGATCCCAGCTGGATCAAGAACAGAAAGGGAGAACAAAGAATAACAGACTATGATAAATGAAGACCACTTGAGAACAGGAATAGGTAGAGTGCTCAAGAGGTCCCCAGAAATCCACAATGATATTTCCTCTGTAGACTGCTGGCAATGGTCGAGAGAAAGCCTGATCTGACCTAGTCTGGTGATCAGATGACTAAACACCCCAACAGTCGTCTTGGATCTCTCATCCAATAACTGATGGAAGTGGATGCAGAGATCCTCAGCCAGGCCCCAGGTGGAGTTCCAGGTGTCCAACTGTCGAGAAAGAGGAGGGACTGCAAGAGCATGAATTGTTGAATCCAAGATTGCAAAAAGCACAGGGACAAATAGCCAAATGAGTGGAAGTACATGAATTATGAACCAACAGCTGAGGAGCCCCCAGCTGGATCAGGCCCTCTGGATAAGTGAAACAATTGAATAGCTTGATATTTTTGGAGGCACCCAGGCTGTGGGACCAGGACCTGTCCTTAGTGCATGAGCTAGCTGTTAGGAAGCTTGGGCTTACACACGGACACATGCTCAGCCTGGAAGGAGGGGACAAGACCTGCCTGTAATGAATCCACCATGTTTAAATGAATCTCCAGGGGTGTCTTGGCCCTGGAGGACATGGGAATGGAAGGGAGGGGCTGGGGGAAGTTGGGGGTGGGTGCGGGAGGGGGGAGGCCAGGGGAACCCATGGCTGATGTATAAAATTAAAACACATGATAATAATAATAATAATAATAATAATAATAATAATAAACAGGCCAAATTTTATATATATATATATATATATATATATATATATATATATTCTAAGAATAATTGTTCAGCCAAACAAATAATGCAAATTTAATTTGATTTTTTAAAAGATATTTGATGTGAGCCATAATCATAGTAATGAACATTTTTAATAAAGTTAACTTGTTCAAAGATTGGCCTATCTATATTTATCTAATTGTTCCCTAGCAATTAATTTAAATAAGTCATGTGATGTCTAATATTTTAAGATATCCTCTCATTAACTGAAATATTTCTTATACATCAGACTTTTAAAAATCCAAAGTAGAAATCAAATGTCCACTTTTCAAGCTTTTAACTCATCAGCTATAAATTTACTTACACCAATCTCATACTTTCCCTTTAAAGACATTTTACAATCAATATATTTAATAATTAATAGATATTCATTAAACATCATATCTTCTGTAAGTTTCAATGATAATATTATGTTAAAACTACACATATATATTTCCAAGGGAAAGAGAAGATGTTTAACTCAGACAGTAAGAAAAAGAAGGTAGTTGTAATTTGAGATACCAGTAGTAAGCAAAAATAAACTGGAGTGATGGAGAAACTGGATTGAATTTCCCGAACCTTAAAATGTTTTACCGTTTCTAAAAGGCTTGGTCATCCCTGAGTTCTCTACTCGGCCCCTCTGCCAGTACTCTCATGTCCACCATAGAGATATCCTAGAAACGAAGAGTATAGCTCTCATTGTTAACCACAGAATTCAACAAATTCTGATCCAAAGCTACATATCAAATAGACTTTTAAACCACCATGTTTAATATTTAAACCATCTTTGATTTAGTCATGTAATCATAAAGCAAGATGTTACAAGGAAGTTAAATGCAGAAAAGGGAATATTGTATTGGTTTTTGTTTTTAAGTAGTGCTGATTTTTTTAAAATGGAAACTTTACACTTTGTCCTGTTTTACCAGAATACAATTTTTATGTCTAAAGAGCCCATTGCTCATATTTCCAAGTCGGCTTTTTTTTTTTTCTATCAGTGTACTACTGCAATGCTATTTCAATCAACTGAACATTTGTCAGCCCCAGAAATAAGGTTTAATTCACTGTAGACATAAATAAATCGAGTCAGAGAAATGTGAAACCTCAAGGAAGGTCTTTATGTTAATCTAAATTTTCTCATTGTCAGAAACAAATCACTTTTTAAAAATGATATTATTATTGTTATTGTTTATTATTATTGTTATTATTATTATTACTATTTACATCCCTACTGCAGTTTTCCCTTACTCCTGCCAGTTCCCCGATCCCATTGCCCCCACATCCACTCTTCCTTTATTTCTTTCAGAAAAGGTCAGGCCTCTCATGGATATCAATCAAACATGGTATATCAAGTTGCAGGAAGACTAGGTACCTCTCCTGATATTAAGGATGGACAAGACAATCCAGTGTGAGGAACAGGGACCTATGCAGGCTCCCTGGTTGCCAGTTCAGTCTCTGTAAGCCCCTATGAGCACAGGTTTGTTGATTCTGTAGGTTTTCTGGTGGTGTCCTTGAATCCTCTGGCTCCTACAGTCCTCCCTGTCTTCCAAAGGATTCCCTGAGCTCAGCCTAATGTTTGGTTGTGCATCTCTGCATCTGTTTCCACCCATTTCTGGGTGAAGCCTCTCTAATCACTATTAGGCTAGGTGCCAATCTATGAGTACAGCAGAATATCACTAGGCATCATTACATTGTTTTTTGTTTATTGTTTGTTTGTTTTGGGGATTTTTGTTTTTGTTTTGTTTTGTTTTGTCTTGTTTTTTTTGCTAGTCATGTTCGGTTCTATTTTGGGTCTCCTGGCTACACATCCTCTGGTTCCTGGCTGTATGAGAGGTGTGCTCCCTCTTGGGGCATGGGCTTCAGGCTGGACCACTCACTGGTTCACTCTCACAAATTTTGTGCCATCTTTACCCAAGCACATCTTGTAGACAGGACAAGTTGTTGTAGATTATATGGATGGCTTGGTGTCCCAATCCCAGTACTGAAGTCTTGCCTGGTTACAGAAGATGGCTAATTCAGGCTACATATTAGTAGCCTATTGCTAGGAGTCTTAGCTGGCAACACCCTTGTAGATTCCTGGAAGTTTCCATTGCACTAGGCTTCTACCCAAATGCCCCCCTTTTCCAGTTGTCTCCTTCAATATTCTCCTCTGTGCCACTCATCTTATCCTTCCTGTTCACATCCATACCCTCCCCCAGTCTACCCATGATACCTATTCTATTTCTCCTTCCTAGGGAGATCCAAGCACACACACCCCTCCTTGAACCTTCCTTGTTACTTAGCCTCTGTGAATTGCAGCATGGCTATCCTTTTTCTTTACATATAATATCCACTTAAAAGTGAATACATACAATGTCTGCCTTACTGGGTCTGGGTTATCTCACTCAGGATGATTATTTTTCTAGTTCTATCCATCTGCCTGTAAATTTCATGAGCTCATTGTTTTTAACAGCTGAGTAATATGCCATTGTGTAGTGACCACATTTTGTTTATCCATTCTTCAGTTGAGGGACATCTAGGTTGTTTTCAGGGACTGGCAATTACCAATAAAGCTACTATGAACATAATTGAGCAAGTGTCCTTGTGACAGGATAAAGCATCTTTTGAGTATATGCCCAAGAGTGGTATTAAGGTAGATAGATTCCAAATTTTCTGAGAAACCCTCATAATGATTTCCAATGTAGCTGTACAAGTTTGCCCTCCCACCAGTCTTGGAGGAGTGTTCCCCTTGCTCCACATCCTCACCTGCATGAGCTGTTACTTGTGTCTGTTTTAGTCATTCTGACAGGTGTAAGATGGAATCTCTGAGTCATTTTGATTTGCAGTTCCCTGATGGCTAAAGATGCTGAACATTTAAATATTTCCCGGCCATTTGAGATTCCTCTGTTGAGAATTCTGTTTAGATCTGTATCCCATTTTTTAATTGGATTATTTGGTTTGTTGATGTCTAGTTTCTTCGGTTCTTTATATATTTTGGAAATCATCCCTGTAGTATGAAACTTAAATAGTTATTTTAATAAAAAACCAGGAGCCAGATATTGTTGTAAATGCTGAAAGATCAGAGAAACAAAGGAACAAGCCACTGCCACGTCTCGCCTCTAGGACTCCACAGCCTGAAAAGCTTCAGTTCCCATCTCTTCACACCTTATGTACCTTTCTCTGCCCAGCCATCACTTCCTTCTTAGTGCTTCCTAAGCAAAGGCATGAGATCTCAAATGCTGGGATTAAAGGTGTGTCCCACCACTGCACAGCTCTGCTTCTATCCTAGACTGATTCAATCTCATGTAGTCCATGGTGGCTTTGAACTACAGAGATCCAGATAGATCTCTTCCTCCCCAATGCTAGGATTAAAGGTGTGTGCCACCACTGCCTGGCATCTATGTTTAATCTAGTAGCTTGTTTTGTTCCCTGATCTTCAGGCACATTTTATTAGGGTACACAATATATCGCAACACATCCCTCTGCCAAATATAGAGTTGGTGAAAATCTTCTCTCATTCTCTAGGCTGCTGTGTTTGTCCTATTGTTGGTGTCCTTTGCCTTAGAGAAGCTTTTCAGTTTCATGAAATTTCATTTATTAATGTCAATGATAGTGCCTGTGCTATTGGTGTTCTGTTCAGAAAGTTGTCTCCTGTACCAATGTGTTCAAGGCTATTTTTAATTTTCTCTTCTATCAGATTCAGTGTATCTGGGTTCATGTGGAGGTCTTTGATCCACTTGGACTTGAGTTTTGTGCAGAGTGACAGATATGGATCTATTTGCATTCTTCTATATGCCAGCATCCAGTTAGACTAGCACAATTGTTTAAGATGCTTTCTTTTTTCATTGTATAATGTCAAAATTCAAGTGTCCATAGGTGTGTAGAGTTATGTCTGGGTCTTGAATTTGATTCCATTGATCCAACTGTCTATATTTATTTCAATATCATGCCATTTTCATTGCTATAACTCTAGAGTGGAGCTTGAAATCAGGGATGGTGATACCTCCAGAAGTTCTTATATTGTACTAGATTGTTTCAACTTCCATGAGATTTTTTTCTCTTTCATATGAGGTTGAGTATTGTTCTTTAAAGGTCTGTAAAGATTTGTGTTGGGATTTTTGGGGGGATTACATTCAATCTGTAGATTGCATTTGGTAAGACAGCAATTTTTACTCTGTTAATCCTACTAATCCATGAGCATGTTCTTTCCATCTTGTGATATCTTCTCCAATTTCTTCTCAAAGACTTGAAATTCTTGTCATATGGGTCTTTCACTTGCTTGGTTAGAGTTACACCAAGTTTTTTAATTATTATTATTTGTGGCTATTGTGAAGGGTGTTGTTTGCCTGATTTATTTCTCTGCCCAATTACCATAACCAATCATTTTTTAAAATTTTTATGAACATATAAATTTCCTTGAAATGACATCAAAGACTTTGAGCATACTATCGTAAATGGTGTTTGGAACACTATCTGCTGCAGTGGTCACCCAACAGCTCACTAAGTGTGGCATTTCCCCAAGCTGGGGCACTTTAAAAATTTTTATTTCTCAATTGATCCACTTAAGCAACAGTAAGAGCATTTTCATTGATGAATTCATAATTTGTCTAGACAATACAAACCTGCTGTAATCTTTACCAATTCAGCTGTCTTCCAGATGCTCAGCCACTCAGGGGTGACGTGGTATTTTTAATGATTCTTTGCAGCATCTAAAGATGAAATATATCCAGCAGAGATTAAAATGTGCTTATGTTTACTGAGTTCCATGTGTATAATTTAAAGGAATATAAAACGACTAAAACCTAAGGCCTCTGGATGAAAAATGCCAAAATATAAAAGTTTATCACATATTGTCTATTCAACATTATATCATACTCATAAACCAAACACACCATTTTAAATGCCTCAAATTTTTTGTTGTATAAGTGCTCATATAAATTTAAAAAAGAATTCAGTCCATGACTCTAAAAAATGACTTTGATAAATTAGTGAAGGGATTGTGTTCCCCTGTTTGGTGTACATTGTGGAAATTAAAAAACAACTACAGTTTTAAAATTAAATTATGAGCTGGGTGGTGGTGGCACACATCTTTATTCCCAGCACTCATGAGGCAGAGGCAGGCAGATCTTTGTGAGTTCGAGGCCAGCCTGGTCTACAGAACAAGATCCAGGAAAGGCACAAAGCTACACAGAGAAACCCTGTTTTGAAAATAAAAAATAAAAAAAATTAAACTATGGTTTAAATACTCAACTTAAAAATTCAATATTAATGAACATTTAAAACACCTTAAAGATGCATTTAAATCTCTCTCTCTCTCTCTCTCTCTCTCTCTCTCTCTCTCTCTCTCTCTCTCTCTCTCCTTCTCAGTAGCAGTCCAAATATTGACACCATAGTCCTCCAAGTTTGCAGTCTTCCCAACATCTTTGACTTTTGAATTTCTGAACTTGACCTGACTACCCTGTGCTCTGAAGCAGGCATTTCTCACCTTCACCATCAATGAACAGCTTCATTAAGAGCAGTCCATCAGCTTTGGGTCTTTCTCTGATGCAGAGGACATCAAAGATGGAGATTCAGAGATAACAGAGTTTAACCAACCAAGAGTAAGACATTGGGTGTCATGAAAGTCAAGAATGTCAAATTCATAGATCCATGTGGCCATGCCCCCACTTGGCCTGCTTCACCAGTAGGGATGCTGTTTTAGGTCTCATAGTTAATATTGATTGTCAGCTTGATAAAACATAGAATCATCAAGAAAATAAACCTATGGTGTATCTAAGAAGAATTTCATAAACTAGGTTCTTTGTGATGAAAGCCCATTCTGAATAATTGAATAATAAAAAAACGGAAAAAACCAGCTTAACAACATTTATCATGCTTCATGACTGTCAACAAATGTGACCAGCTGACTTTCCATACTTTTCCTACCATGATAGACTTCATAGCCCCAAACTGTCAGGCTTTACAATATATCCTCACACACACTTAAGTTTCTTTTTGACCAAGTATTTGGTCAAGTCAATAATAAGAAATAAGAAATAATAAGTTATAATATAAAGTTATCAACAATATAGTAATAATAAAGCAATAAAGAAAGAAAGAATAAGGGATAATGATAAAGTAATATGGGACCCATGGAGGAATTGTAACTACTGTAGAAGGGGTAGGGACTGGGGCTAGAGTCACATAGGTACAACAATTTACTTCAAAGACACAGATATGGAAACGGACAATCCAGAGACTATGAAGACAGAAGCCAAAGTGGTTATGACTAGTACCCAGAAGGAATTGTTACAACAGAGAAGATGCATACACACCACACAGCAGATGTAACGATACTTCTGCTTTTGGATCATTCTTACAGGTTGCTGAGTTTAGAAAGACTTCAGCATTGAAGCACCTGCTTTAGAACGTCAGATTATTTTTGAATTGAGCTACCAAGATGGCTTGTGAAAGATGCTTCACCCATTTGAAGACAAATTCTGAGTTTGTCCTTTTGTGTGTTCGTTTGTTTGTTTGTAAAGTTTCATTAGCTATCCTCTAACCAGATTTTCTTGGAGTGGGGGGTGGGCTCTGAGAATTATTGCTTCTGGTTTAAAAATATATATTAAGTTTGGCCAGACATCTCTTCAGTTAATATGCATCTAGGGACATTTTCAAAGACTGCACACAATGTTTATCATGGCCAGAATGTGATTTCTAAATCTACCTATGAATATTCTGCATCAAAACCAAAATTTCTTAGAGATATTTTAAGTTTAGGTCACTTGATAGAAGATTTCTTGAAAATGTCTGTGAATGCCAGTGTTTTAATGCTAGGTAAAATGGTTTATGGCATTTTGGGTCCTTTATGGAATTCATTGGAAAGATAAAATGCAGTGCAGAAGAGCCAGGCAGCATCAAACAGTATATGTGTCCAGGATATTAGAAAATGGTCCAGAGACTTTAATTGCCAAACTTTCTTTACTCCCTCAAACTATACTATTTTTCTAGATGCCACATATTAAATTATTTTTAGTATATTTTTTTTAAAAATAAGTGCAAGAAAATGAAAAAAAATCTAGTTTGGTGGATGTACACAGTAGTAAATGTGAAACTGTACTTGAGGTAACTATTTTTATGAATACCTTAAAAGTAATGTACTGACCAAGGAAAGGAAACACCCTCTTCCACACCAGTATTCAAGACCGCAAAGACAATGACTAGCAGGTAGAAATTGCCTGTAATGACTGTTATAACAAGCTACGTGAGAAAGTCGTTAAATTAAACCAAATATATTCTGTAATTGCTTCCATTGAAAAGTCAATTGAAAACAGAATCGTAAAATACAGATTCATTTTATATTGCATTAATTTCCTATTTTTAGGAAAGTAATAATGCTTCAAAATCATTCATTACATTTCACTTTTAAAGGAATAACTATAAAAGTAATATTGTGTATTATGTGATAAGATCACATAAAATTTCAGGCTGACGTCTGATGCTTTCTTGAGTCAATCATCCCTTTGTGCATTTTCTCTCCTTTTGCCTGGTGGCAAAATCTTCTATCATGTTACTATGGAACCTACAAATCTTTCACTTCCCTTTGACTTAAAATAACAGTAATTTTTTGTAGGTGGATGCATATATTTACAGGTGAGTAATTCATATGGCTTGATGTATTCCCATAGAAGTCAATATGGATTATAATCTACTAATATGTAGATTTTCTTCTCTGCTACTTAAGAACTAGTGAAGCTTGCACCCTTGGATCCATATCAGTCACATGGGAAAGGAAAGATGTACACAAACAAATTTTCCAAAATGACAGTTTAAAGTTTAAAAACTGGTTTTGAGTTATCCTACCAAAATAAGGCCAAGTACAATAATTGGTATAACACTGAAGGAGAAAATGTGAGTGACTAATAAACCTGTCAAAAATCGCAAGCTCGAGTTTTATCTGAGTCAACGCTCAGTCCATGATGACATGACATCCTTTCAGTGGGTGGGAAACCAAAATTCAGAGTAGATGAGTAAGTTATCCAAGTCATGTAGAAGAGTTAAGTTGGGACTCAAATATAAAAGGACCACTGTAGGATGTATATTCCACTCCAAGTAAACAACCAAGGAGCAAAATATTGAGGACAAAAAATGTATTCATTTTTCTTAACAAACATAAAATGCAGCTGGACTTGGTGGTGCACGTCTTTAATCCCAGCACTCGGGAGGCAGAAGCAGCAGGATCTCTATGAGTTCGAGGCCAGCCTTGTGTACAAAGCAAGTTCCAAGACAGCTAGGGCTGTTACACAAAAAACAAAAACTAAAAGCAAACAGATTAGAAAATGGGAGAGCTATAATTAAAGTGATTGTGATCGTTAGAAAGATAAGAACTGTTTGTCCTTTGGACCTGTGTTTAAGAAAGTTGTAATTTTGTATGTTAAAATTCCTTCCTATTACTTCACAGCTCACACTCTCTACCTCTAACACAGGAGTGACTGCCCTCACCCTAGCACCAGCACCTATACTAAGAAAGCAAGAAAGGTTTTAGCAATGTTGACAAAACAGATTTCCATCACAGAACAGGGCCACTGGCCCACAAAAAAGATTCCATAAAGAGTGATTGACCGGGCAAGTGTGTGCATGCATTAAAACACAGCAGAGCACAGGCAATGAAGGCATTCTCCATGCACTCTAGCTGTGTTTGTGCCAAAGGATGATGATAGTGAAACACACACTCTGAAACATTCATTGTATCTACTGTTTTGAAGAAAACGGACTGGATTACTGCTCCTCACTTCATCATTTTCAAAAGGGATCCTTTCACTAGCTGCAGCAGACTTACCGGTTGTTTCTTCCCAGTCCAAAATTTAAAAACAAAACAAAACAAAAACAGGTTTTGCTTCCCCTAGAAGAATCATTTCTTCCCAGAAGCACATGATGTTTTCCTGCCTTTTGCTAAGCATCTTAACGCCATCCTGTGAGTTGCTGTGACTTCGTCTCTGAGGCACTAAGCTTTCTAAGTCCCAAGATCAAGAGGAACACTGCAGTGAGGATCAAGAGAAACTGTAAAATACCAGCTTTTGTCTCTATAATAGAAGCATACTGCTCTTCAGTTGGCTGACATTTTAACAAAGCTACAAGTTTTGTCCAGGTTCATTCTCAAAATACAGTCTCTAAGCAGTTCCAAACTTTACCATGGGAATCAATGTGTAGGAATTTTGGTGAACATACTTCTTTTTTTGTTTGTTTTGTTTTGTTTTGAAGACAGGGTTTCTCTGCATAGTTTTGGTGCCTGTCTTGGATCTCTCTCTGTAGAACAGGCTAGCTTCGAGCTCACAGAGATACACCTGGCTCTGCCTCTGGAGTGCTGGGGTTAAAGACATGTGCAGCCACTGCCCGGATCGTGAATATATTTCTTTAGTAATTATGTCACCACATATTTGTAAAAAAAAAAAAAAAAAAAAAAAAAAAAATAGTAGCGTCAGAGAAAAGGCTGCTAAGTATGTGGTAATGCTCCCTGGGAATTATCACAGGTGTTAGATCATCTCTCACCTACAAAGTCAAAATCCAAGAACATTTGAGGCAACATCCCAAACATTCCTCTTAATCCTAATAATTTAACATCATTGCATAAAATATTCCCAGTGCAATTCTATGAGACTAAAACGTCATTATTTTGTCCTCAACTTTGTGTTTTCTTGTTGTTTGCTGACAGTTTGCATACAGGTTCCAGTATGGTTGCACTTCCTAGGATCTACAGGCATGGGGGCTGACTCCCAATGGTTAATGAGCAGAGACAAGAGAACTTTATCCTGTTTTTCAGGGTCCCTTCAAACTGTCACTTGTTTTTGTCCAGGTAATACTCCTTGGATAATAGCATTAACCTTGGCCATTTGCTCTCCTCTTCATGCCATTGCTCCTTCAGAATGGAAGAGATCTAAAATAAGTAGGAATAAGCATAACAAAGGGTACAGAAATAGGAAAAGACACAAACTTTTAGCCAGCAGACACCAACTTACCTGAAAATAGCTTGGAATCTATAATTCATGTCCAGGCCATCGTCATGGACAGCTGACAGAAAACTGAACGTAAGTATGCTTGCTTCAGACAAAAATGCTTGTGGATTTGATTTAATTAAGAGAAAAGTCATATTTAAAATCATTGCTCTAGAATGTGTTTTGATGAAGAAATATAATATTTGTTTCACATTGACCTTTTATTCTAGTTAACCATGTACTAAAGCTAGCAAGTGTTGGTACTCAGTTCACTCTTTACACGTCCTCTCTTCCCCTTGAAGTACTTTTAAGATTCTTCTTGCAGTATGGCTTTTCTGTCATTTTTCTTTTGATTTTTCAGGTTTTTTTTTTTTTTAAAGAAATTCACATACTAACAGTATCTTACACTGAACAATAATTTATGGCTGAATAGTAAACACCTTTTTTTTAATCTCCTACTCTCATGGTATATTAAGAGTTAGGAATTTGCCTGGTGGTGGTGGCACATGACTTTAATCCCAGCACTCAGGAGGCAAAGAGGCAGGCAGATCTCTGTGAATTTGAGGACAGCCTGGTCTACAGAGCTAGTTCCAGGACAGCCAGGGCTATACAGAAAAATCCTGTCTCCACGAACCAAAACCAACCACAAAAAACAAAGAACTAAGAATTATAATAAAGAGTAAGAAAACAAATACCTATTGAAGACCATAAAATAATAAACAGACCCTCTATGGACATTATTTTCTTACTTTCCCTCCCCACACTCTTTCTTTATTACTCTATTTTTATACTCTATGCCATTCTTTCAGAATATTTCTCAGATTAAAAATAATAGATATCATTTCCTACTATGTTTCCTTAAGCTAGATTCTGTTTGAAGCCCTTGCCTACCTGAAACTTGGAAGTGAATGTTGGTATGTGCCTCCCAGTCCTGCTTTCAGTTAAGGACCTAACTCTTGACTCTGTCCTTCGGGTTCTGCCACTGAGAACAACCTCTGCCACTACTGGGCCTTTATGTTGTGTTTCTATATTCAATGAATGATCATGGGAGGTAAAACTTGGCTCCTCAGCAGAGCTGAGATGACTCCACAAGCTTTCCCACAGATCCTGGCAGTCTGTTCCAAACTTGTGACACGGATGGACTTCTCCACACACTGTGTTTCATCTTTTCCTTTCCAAGGATGTTGTGGAACCTAAAGACACAGATGTGTTCTAAAATATTCTTGCTCATTTTTAGGCACTACAAATTATTGGAAAGAAACTTCCCACAGTCAAGCAATATTACATATATTTATGTATTTTACATACATATGTTCATTCCATTTTTCACTCACCTCCATTTTTCATCAATGAAATGGGGATAAATACATCAACTCTCAAGTTTTTCTGTAATGGTTAGATACAATAGCCTGTTTAAATGAGTCAGCATTCATCAAAAAATAATAGAACAGGCAATCCATAAATGTGTCCCTGCCAATCCTTCCCAACATTATTCATTACTCAATTTATTCTGGGCATAGGCTAATAATAGCGCCATTATACTTTTTTGTTTCTTTCTGAAAAGATTTGCATTTAGTTTTATTTAAAAAAAAATAGGTTAGAGAAAAAGAAAAGAATTCATTCCACTGTTTCAGGTTATTCATTAATTGCAACACTCCTTAGTTTTGTTTTGTTTTTTCAGAGACCATGTTATCAGGAGCTGACCCAGTTTATAATAATGCTGAGTAGCATTACTGCCATGCTTCTATATTAGAAAACAGATGTCATGTTTTATCAGTCATGCACCTGCTAAAAGGTTCCAGCTGCCCGATGAACCATAGAGAATGTCAGCAACACTGCTCATCGTTAAGTTTTAGGTGCAAGATTATAATGTTTTCCGAATACCAGTTATCAGATCATGGTAGTTAATATCATCAAAACAATGGAGCACAAACAGTTTGCTGTAATCTAGTCTCATTAAGAGTAATATCAACAGAAAAATGCTACAACTGCCTTCCTTAAGCAATAGTTAACGCAATAATAAACTAATTTTCAGCATTGACTTTGAACCCTAGGAGACTCCAACATAATAGTAATTCAAAATCTTACTTTTGAAATTAATGCATGCAAATATTTTATTTGAAATCTATTAAATAAGAATTGTACACCTTCCCTTTGGACAGCTACAATTTGCAGCTATTAACTTGCCATGTATTTTGTTATGTTTATCTAGAGATTTTAATAATCTGCGTGCAAAGGGTCCAAGATTTGATCATTATCAAATTCACTTAGGCTATACCTCCCTGAGCTGAGCATCCTTTAGAAGTGGAAATACAGTTACAAATCACATTTTAAAATTATGATGTACTTGTTAAAGTAATACTCCTGCTTCAATACAAAGTTAGACTTCATTTAACAGTATTAATACTAACATTAACAGCTACATTATTTAAGTAAGAAATTACTCTGGATAGAGCACCTTTCCTGCTCAACAGGAAATTCAAATTAATGAATGTCAAACATGAACACTTCACTACCACATGGTCTGGCTCCAGTTTAAGTAACGAACTCTTTCAGCCTCAGTTTCTCCATTTGTATGATGAATCAAATCCTGAAAGACAGGTAAAGTACCTGAACATAGGGAACCTAACAACCTTAGATAACCCGTCCTCTCACCCATCTTTTTTGAGCAATTAGCTAGGTAGAATCTAGAGGTGTTATTTGGAAAACATCTATAATAGGAAGCTATGTGCATAATGCTTGGACTGCAGCAGAGATGTATTTTGCATCCACTCACAGTAAAATCTAAACCTGCACAGGAGAAATATACATAGTGAACAGCTACCCAGAGTTTTACATGTACTTGTAATATTTTATTTTGCTCAAACATTTAAATCACTGCAACAAATCATATTATTTTAATTAACTTTATGAAGGTTAGAAATATATCAGAGCTGGAGGATTGAAATTCCTTTCATAATTCTTGAAATGCTGAGGGAATTCAACATATTACATAGATCTTTGAAAAATATTTCTTTTCTCTCCAATAGCTGTAAATTCTCTCTGATATCATGTATGTTTCTAGTATTTGTATTTCTGTGAGTGTCTTTGCTTTCCAAGATTTAACAAGAGACAAGAATCCAAAAATAGTATGTAAAAGTTTGAAAGAATGAGGGCTTGAAATGATTAATGCTATTCCTAGCTCTGTTCTTCAAGTCCACACAGGTCCCTGGTGCTCTAGTCTAGTCTAGAATGAATATTTCTGGAAGTGGACTACAGATTATTTTAATCTTGAATTTTCCTATTAGAAGAATGGAGAAATGATTATTAATAGGCAAATTATAGACTCCCCATCCTCCCAAAAACTCAGCAAAGTTTAAATAAGTATTTCCAAAGGCAGTTGGATATTCATAATACAAGCATAAATATGTAGCTTGTTCTGAACTACACAGACTTTTGCCTGGAGAAACAGAGCTAGGAATGATTCAAGTTCATGGGTCAAGAGTTACTTTCCTTTTCAGTTTTGATTCATATGTATTTGGTTTTTTGCTTGTTCATTGTGTTTTTATCTGTTCAGAGAAATTATGAAAATGTGTCATAAAGAACAAAAATTGTATCTGTCTTAGATGCTCCAGATACAGCATGTAAATTCATGGAAATCTGGGTTTGGAATTGAATTGGACTTGGAGAGAATAGAGTTTTGGAGTTCTTACCTCCAGAAAAAAAATAGCAAATATCAAAGGATTGGTTCGTAATTATAGAATAACAGAGGTTAATCCACAATGTATGGGAAATGCACCTTTCTCATTTTGCAAAATACAGCTAGGAAATAAAGCATGAGGGAAAGGCAGATAGAGACAGACCCACAGGATCCTCTTCTAAGTTTCAGTGTTATATGACATCTTAAAGGTTTTGAGGAGGTGTTTCTCTGATTCAGGCTAATGTTTAGAGGGAATCTATGCTACTTATTTTTATTAATGCGACACACGAAGAAAGAGTTACCTGGGGAGAAATAAACTGAATTAAGAAACTGTACCCACAGGTATACCCATAAGCCCATCTGATGGAGCAGCAATTTCTCACTTAAGATCCCCCTTCCCAAGTGTCTCTAGTTTGTGTCAAGTTTACCAAAATGAACCAGCACAACTGACCCCTTGTAAACTTGGCACACAGTCACATCACTTTAAGCCATAACATTTTCTTTTCTTGTCTCTGGGATCACATATATGTAAACATCACAATATAAAACACAGTATAATGCTGATAATGTTAAAAGATCCTTGCTATTGGCCTCTTTGAGTACCTGAACTTACATGCACATACCAACACACACACACACACACACACACACACACACACACACCCTTAAATATTCACAGTTAAAAATAACAATAAAATCTTTTTTTTAAATAATTTAATATAATTTTACATATCCAACCCTCTCCCGCCCCCATGCCCACCTTTCCCCCAGCCCACCCACCCCCATTCCCATGTCCTCCAGGGCAAAGACTCCCCTGGGGATTCAGCTCAACCTGGTAGACTCAGTTCAGGCAGGTCCAGTCCCCTCTTCCCAGGCTGAGCAAAGTGTCCCCGCATATGCCCCAGGCTCCAAACAGCCAGCTCATGCACTAAGGTCAGGTCTGGGTCCCACTGCCTGGGTGCCTCCCAAACAGTTCAAGCTATTCAACTGTCTCACTTATCCAGAGGGCCTGATCCAGTTGGGGGCTCCACAATAAATCTTTTAAAAGAAAAGAATCAATCAACAATGCACTAGTAAATGGCTGAGCATATTCAAAAGAAAAAAATCATTCTGAAATCCTAAACAATATAGAATAAATATTCAATTTGGTTGATTTGGTAATAGAAATCTTTTTCTATATAAACTTTTACTAAATTTTAAGAAATTACAGGATCTAAGTATATGAAATAAATCAGAGCAGAATTAGAGTAATAACTGTAGTCAGTAATCCTGAATAATACTCCCTCTAAGGGGGGGAAACTGCTTAGGAGTATAGCTCCATGACTTGCCTATAGGCCCTAGGTTTTCTCTTTAGCACAATAAAATAAAATTAATTTTATTAATTTTATTAATTAATTAATAAAGTGTTTATCAT
This sequence comes from Onychomys torridus, assembly GCF_903995425.1. Lineage (NCBI taxonomy): Eukaryota > Metazoa > Chordata > Mammalia > Rodentia > Cricetidae > Onychomys > Onychomys torridus. The sequence goes on from NC_050448.1 coordinate 101,150,243, forward strand.
CATGGGGCTGGAGAAATGGTTCAGTGGTTAAGAGCATGTACTGTTCTTGCAGATACCCTGAGGTTGGTTCTTGCCCTCATATGAAACAGTTCACATCTGCCTTTAACTCCAGCTCCATAGTATCTATTTTAGTTATAATTTCTTTTGCTGTGAAGAGACATCATGATTATAGCAACTCTTATAAAGGAAAAATATTCAGGTGGGTAGATTATAGTTTCTGAATTTAGTCCATTATCATCATGGTAGGACATAGCAGCATTCAGGCATACATGGTGCTGGAGCTGAGAGTCCTACATCTTGATCAGCAGGCAACAGGAAATTAACTGAGACACTAGGCATGGCTTGAGCATATATGATACCTCAGAGCCTGCCTTCACAGTAACATACTTCCTCCAACAAGGCTACACCTTCTCCAATAAAACCACACCTCCAGATAGTGCTACTCCCTTTGGGAACCATTTTCTTTCAAACCACTACAGTATCCAATGCCCTCTTCTGGCCTCTGAAGGAACCCACAACTTTAAAAAATTATTAGCTTTACCTTATAATTTCAAAACTGCAAGTCCATACCAGTTTGACAATTATTACTATTCAATAACCCCAAATGCAATAAGAAACCTAATCCCATTTTATCTTAATTATAATGACCTTATATACTTATAAGAAATGTAAATAAAACATCTCTGAAGACAGGTATGGTGGTATACATCTGTAATCCTAGGCTTAGGAAGCCCCAAATTCTTCAGGATGATAGATTTTTAAAGCCACTCACTGCTACATAGTGAGAGCATGAAACACACACTCACAAGAATACACTTTAATAAGTGTACTTCTGGGGACAGATTTTGTTTGGTGGCTGAATATAGAGCACATGACCCCTGAATTCACAGATGTCATCTCCTCATGTACTCCCAGACACTTAGCAGAACAGGAAGGAAAAACCAACACATGTGTTAAGGGGCTTTCTGTTTGACCTTTAATTTTAATGAGAGATGCTTTACCATTAGAGATCGATTAATGTAATCTATATTAATAGACCACAGGACATAAACATGATCACATTAATAAAGGAAGAACAAAAGCACTTGAAAGTTTCCATCCATTTATGGCAAAATTTACTTTGTTAACAATAGAGTTGTGAGTCCTATCAGGTAATTGTGAATCTATGTTACATGTATATTTCTTTGGTTATATATTTGAAACATTTCATTATTAAAATGTTTATTGCTATCCTGTGATTACAACCATTATATTAGGTAACAACTGGTGGTCATGGCTCATTTTATCAGTAATGATTATAAATATTGAGCAAAAGTAATGAAAAAATTAGTGTGCAAATTCTAGGATTTGAACAGTGATCTTTATAAAAGCACGAGTCTTCATTGTTAGCTCTATATGGTCTTAAGATATCACAAGTAATAATATAGAACTCAGTCCTTCCAGTTCCCTTTGTTGTTGTTTTTCACTGACAAAATTCTAGATGTAAAACTAGATTTCATAAAAAAAAATCCTTTTGAAAGTACACAGTCTCATGTTTTTAAGCATATTCTGAGAGATATCCACCAATCACCACTCTTAAATTTAGAATACTCCACCACGTCCATCAGAAACTCTACAAAACAGAATTTGTTTTCCATATCCAGTCCTGTAGTGTTTTGCAGAAACTAACACATACTCACCTGTTGTGAATTTACCTCAACATCCATCATAGAAAAATAGTTACTTAGTGTTTTGATCTCCAAAACTATAAGATGGATGGATGGATGGATGGATGGATGGATGGATGGATGGATGGATGGATGGGTGATGAATGGATGGATGGGTGGGTGCATGGGTGCATGGGTGGATAGATTAGACAGACAAGCAGGCAGGCAGGCAGACACACAGAAAGACAGACAGATAATAATTGTCAATTTGTGCCCTTTGTGTCTGCCTGTTGCTACTCAGCATGTTTTCCAGGCTTAGCATATTGCAGCAAGTATCACTATGTCACTACCTCTTTTATCTAGACCATACTTAATTATATGGATAGAGAGCACTTGGCTTATGCACACATCCACTGTTAGGTCATTTGGATGACTTCTGCTTTGGGTTTACATACATCATCTATGTTGATTTCAGTTCTTGCTTATCACACCTTGGAGTAAAAGCACCATGTCAAATTATAACTAGGTTTCATCCTTGGGGTTTACAAGGATCCAAAGTGTTTACATAAGGTAGCTGCCTTATTTTACAATCTCCCAAACAATGTATGGGGATTCTAATGGCCCCACATCCTCAGTGATGCTGAAATTTTGTTGTTATTGTTAAATATTCTTTTAAATTTAATTTTTTATTTATATGAGTGTTTTACCTACATATATTCATGTCCACATACATGTCTGGTACCTGTAGAAGGGGGAAAAGTGTAGGTTCCCCTGGAACTGGAAATACAGATGACTTTGAGCCACCCATGTAAGTGCGGAAAATCAAATCTGGATCCTCGGCAAGATCAGGGAGTGCTCTTAACCACTTACCCATCTCTGCAGCCTCTTGACTGTTGTGTTTATTTTGATTATAGTTAATATGACTTACTATCTTATTTTGTTCTTAACAGTTTGATTTTTCTAATAACTAATGACTTTCATTTTCTTGTCATTTACTCACTTAACCTTTGTAGAATCTATTCAAATCTTACTCATTTGTATGTGTGTGTGTGTGTGTGTGTGTGTGTGTGTGTGTGTGTGTTGTGTATGTGTGTGTGGTGTATGTATTCATGTACATGGTCATGTGTATGCGTGTGTGCATTTGCATGTGGAGACATGTTTGTCTTCCTTAGGCATTATTCTGGTGTATGTTCAGTATACACATAATACGCATGCTCATGTATGTGACTGCACATCTATGTGGGGTGTATATTCACATGTGTGCATGTATATGGAAGCCAAAAGAGTCTCTCAAATGAATTCAGAGTTCACCTATATGGATAGAATGATTAGCTACCCTTTTCTAAGGATCCCTTATATACTGGAGAGGTTTAGTAAAGAAACTACTGAAATGACTGCTCCATGGTTAGGGGGAAAGTTTTTATTGTAGGTGAGAGACAGAGAACAGCCAAAAGCATCTGATGGAGTCTTTCATGGCTGCCTCTCAAGGACAGAGAAAGGAGCAGAGAGAAAGGTGGGAAGAGAAGCAGAAAGGCAATTGCCAAGGCTGCAGAAGTAGAGATGATAGTGAGGAGGTCAGGGTAGATGAATAAACAGCCTGGGAATGAGCATGGTGCTCCAGTCTGTTGGAGACTTGTTGTGTTAATAGAGAACTAGACACACTTTCTGGAGGTGTGGAGCTGTAGGAGATGATACAAAAGTAATAGCTTTTTCTTGGCAAAATAAACCCCCTTTACAAGGTTTTTGACAAATGTTGGATGTATTCCAGGTCAGAGTCCATCCTGAGCTAAGCCCAGACGCCACCTTGAGGGACTGGGACCTGACATCCTATGTCTGCCTTCCAAACCCTGGGATAATGCACAGGCTGATGAAGCCACCATCATTTTTGTAGATTCTGAGAATCTGTACCTGGTCTTCATGCTTCTACAATGTTTACTTTATATGTGGAGCATCTTTCCAGCTCTCTACCTTATATTTTGAAATGAGGTCTCTTACTAAATCTGTTGCTCACTGATTCCACAAGACTAGCCTGTCAATAAACTTGAGGAATCCAACAGTTTCCAACCTCCAGGTGCTATGGTTATAGATATACAGTGCTATACCAGGCTTCCATTTGAGTGCTAAGGATTCTAATTCAGATGCATATGCAAGCACTTTACTGAGACAGCTCTCCAACCCCTCTTTTTAATCACTTTTATTGAATGATTTGGATTTTTGTTCTCACACTATAAAAGTGATTAATGCATTCTGAATTTGATTCTTCTTCAGATGTATGATTTATAAACATTTTCTCCCATTTTGTGTCTTGTCTTCTCAATGCCTTGATGCTGATCTTGGAAAGAATTTATTTTTAATTTGGATGAAATCCAATTTTATTTTATTTTATTTTATTTTGTCACTTATTCTTGTGTTATTCTCTCATAGAATGTACTGACTCACTTGAAGTCACTAATATTTATTCTACTGTGAACTGAAAGTATTATCATTGGATTCTTACAACAGGTCTCTGATCTATTTTGAACTTGTTTTGTACATATCATAGTATAAGTGGTCCAAGTTCACTGTTTGTATATGGATATCCAGCTACCTCAGTATCAGTTGCTAAAGACTTTCTGAGATTTTAGTAAGAATGTGCAAGAGAAATCTGAATGGGCTCAGAAATCATCCTTCACTCATCCCCCCTTCATTTGTTAACAAGCATTTTTCAGACAACTGGGACTTCACTCCTGTACTATTCTGAAGCAAATTGGTACTCATCCACTTCCACCAACATGAAGAGTTGTTGGCAAATTGGATCGTTTATATATAAACGGCCCACAGAACAGTTCTTCACTGGCTAGTAAGCTTAACCATTTTATAGTTTGAAATGTAGTAAACAGGCACATTTGCTCCTACAAACTAAGAAATGTGTCTTCCTTCCACCACTAAATGTATCTTACAAGTAAACAGACAGGTACTAAAGATGCAGCATGGAGGAAGGCACAAGGGTCTGTGTCTGGGAACCAAGTAACCAGGATCCCTCTCAATGTTCTCTAAAATGATTTCTTGATTAATTGCCTTTTGTTTAGTTATTTATTCATTCAGATAAAATGCCTGCTGCATGCAAAGGAAGAATAACCTAAAATTTTATATTAAAAAAGTACTGATCTCATGGAACTCAAAGCAGTGATAAATTTTTGTATTTATCACATAATACAACTAGTAATACACCACAGCAATTAAAGATGGCCATTGGAAAAAGAAAGTCATAATTTATGACAGATCATAATAAACATGGATTTTTGTTTAAATCAGGAAAGATATTCCTACCAAAACAATGCTTTTCTAAATCTAAAGATTAGTAACTTTTTGTTTGTTTGTTTGTTTGTTTGAGACAGGGTTTCTCTGAGTAGTTTTGGCACCTTTCCTGGAACTCACTCTGTAGCCCAGGCTGGCCTCAAACTCACAGAGATTCACCTGCCTCTGCCTCCCGAGTTCTGGGATTAAAGGCGTGTGCCACCACCACCCAGGATTAGTAACTTTTCCCCAGGAAAAAGAAAGTATATTAACTTTCCCAGATAAAAATAACGAACAAACAAATAAAAATCCATAAACTCTTAAGCAGATCAAGCTACATAACTGTCTCACTTATGCAGAGGGCCGAGTCCAGTCCCATGCAGGCACCACAGCTGTTGGTCTAAATTTCATGAGTTCCCACTAGTTTGGTTTGGTTGTCTCTGTAGGTTTCCCCATCATGATCTTGATGCCCCTTGTTTATAGAATATGTCTTTTCTCTTCAACTGGAACCTGAAGCTCGGCCAAGTGTTTGGCTGTGGATCTCTGCATCTGCTTTCATCAGTTACTGGAAAAAGGCTCTTGATGACAGGGTATTCACTGATCTGATTACAGGAGAAGGCCAGTTCAGGCACGGAGAAGGCCAGTTCAGGCATCCTCTCCACTATTGCTAATAGTTTAAGCTGGGGCCATCCTTGTGGACTCCTGAGAACTTCTCCCTGGTGCATGAGCTGGCTTTTTGGAGCCCACTACCTATGGTGGGACACCTTGCACATCCTTGAGACAGGGGGAGGGGCTTGGACCTGCCTCTAATGAATGTACCAGGCTCTGCTGACTCCCCATGGGAGGCCTTCCTTACCTTCTTGAATAGGAGGGAATTGGGGGTGGGTTGGGGTGAGGGGGGAGGGGCAAGAGGAGAGAAGAGGGGGATCTGTGGTTGGTATATAAAATTTCTTAATAAACAAGAAAAACTACCAGAAAAAAAAGAAAAATGAAATTATAAAATTTGTCCTGAGTAAGGTAACACAGACCCCAAAATAAAGGCATTTTATATTTTCTTTAAAAAAAAATCCATAGGCTCTCTGCTTGGTGAAACCATCGACTTTAAACATATAAGGAGGCCAGAAGCCATTGTTAAGGAAGTGTGCTTCTGTTCTTTAAACAGGAGTGGCACTAAAGATGTAGCATGCATTAAGAATGAATGGCTTATTTTCCAGATAGTGAAGTCAGATCCAGGGTTGCCTGTGTTTTTGCTTGAATTCTTTTAAGCCATTGCAAGATTAGGAGAGTGGCCGTGTAAAGGAGTCCACTGTCTCAATTCTTCCTTTGCTACCAATCTTAATGTACTTTTGCTTGCATTACCTGTGTGTTCTCATATCCTGTCTTAGCAAGCTGCCTTGCCACTAAATGAGGCTGTGAAGTTGCCAAGAGGCATCTGCAGTTAAGTCCAAGTTGCAATGTTTAAAGCACTTAGAATTCAATGCTGTGGTATCTCTGGCACCATGACAGCAATGTTGTCCTTTCTCAACTCTGACACAAGTCATGAGAACTTCTATTTATTTCTATACTTACTTGGCTTTAGTTTTCTCATGAACTCTCTAATATTCTTGCTAGCTGCAAATTTCTAGTGTCGCTCCATATATTCTCTTCATTTTTGCATGGTAACAGATATGGATCTATTTGCCTTCTACATGTTGACATCCAGTTATGCCAGCACCATTTGTTGAAGATGCTTTCTTTTTTCCATTGTAAAGTTTTGGCTTCTTTGTCAAAAATTATATGTTCATAGGTGTGTGGGTTAATGTCAGGGTCTTCAATTCGATTCCATTGGTCCACATGTCAGTTTTTATGACACTACCAAGCTGTTTTTATTACGGTGGCTCTATAGTAGAGCTTGAGGTTGGGGATCGTGATGCCTACAGAGGTTGTTTTATTGTACAGGATTCTTTTGGCTATCCTGGGTTTTTTGTTTTTCCATATGAAGTTGAGTATTATTCTCTCCAGGTCTGTGAAGAATTGTGTTGGTAATTTGATGGGGATTGCATTGAATCTGTAGATTGCTTTTGGTAAGATCGCCATTTTTACTATGTTAATCCTGCCTATCCATGAACATGGGAGATCTTTCCATTTTCTGACATCTTCTTCAATTTCTTTTTTCAGGGACTTAAAGTTCTTGTCATATAGGTCCTTCACATGCTTAGTTAGGGTAACCCCAAGGTATTTTATATCATTTGTGGCTATTGTAAAGGGTGATGTGTCTCCTCATTTGTGTCTGGCTACCCTTCCTTCTAATCAGGTAAGATGCTTCAAGTTAGCCTAAATTTGATCCTTTCCAATTAAACATCCCATGCAAAGAAGCTGCTGTTCATCCTATGTAGTGTAGCATTATACCATCAGCAGAAGCTTGGTTCCAATCCAAGCATTTCTGCAGCATGAAAAACAGTCAAAATTGGTTATACAAGGAAGAAAAAAGAATCCTCAAATGAATCAGGTGGTTTGATCACCACACTCAGTGTGAATTCTTAATCACTTCCTATGAGTGGGCAAATAACTATTTACAAAGCTATTACAGGTCTCATTAATTGTCATTATTGCTTATGGCTATCACTGCAATTACCAAAGCGCCTGTGTGCACTTTACCTTGGAGTTCTCTCTTTAATTAGTCATATTGAGTGTTAGTAGCTGACCTCCTTGCATAATGGAGAAGGCAAAGGAAGTGTACAGAGTCTTGATTTAAAAAAAAAAAATCTTTGTTATGAGGAAGGAAAAAAGGATAAGTCTGTGAGGATCAGTCAGTGACACTTCATCACCAACTACCAGCTGCAACTTCACCAGTCCAGAAATGAGAGAAACAGCACCATTGTAAGTGCAGAATAATGAGGTTTTGGTGGACTTTTCCAGGAAAGACAGAAACACTCCATCTTCGGGAGCCTGGAAAACAGGAATTAAATTGCCAGCAAAACTTTTGCCACCCTGTTATTTAAGCATTTAACCCAAACCCCTGAAAAATCACAATTAATGAGAAATCTGCCCACGGTATCAACTTTCAACTAGAATTCATTGTCAGACAGTACCAGCACACTACAAACTTACAATTTGTTTTTTAGGCTGATTTATTCTTGGGATTCATTTGAACATAAAGGTTGGCACCTTTTTATATTAGCAATTTTAGCTCATAATGTCATAATTTTGTTTGTTTTGTTAACATAAATTTTGACATTAGCCTTTTGCAAAACAAAGTTACAATAAGCTACTTGAAATGATTAATATTTCTCTTATTACAAGCATGCTAGTTTTTATTCAGTCAATCAAAACTATTTTTGAACATCTACTGTTAGTCTAGTGTGATTCACTAGTATGAAAAGTAGAATAAGAAAGGAGTAGCTAACTCTTACAGTAGCTATTATAGCAGGCTACAAATAAAAGAGCAAATAGGGAAGAGATGCACAAGAGAAGAGCTTTGGGAAAATAGTCCACAGGTAAGTAATACTGAAGGGACGTGAGATTTCTTGGCTAGTTCCCATGGAAGGAGTTGATTCAGGAAAAAAGAAATAAAATCAGATGTAATAGGAATCTTAAAAGGTTTTATTAATAAAAACAAACCCAGAGCCAGCTATTGGGGAGAATGTTGAAAGATCAGAGAAACAGAACCAGCCGCAGCTAAACCTCACCTTGCCAACTTCTCAGCTGATCTTGTTTCCTCAGACTGGAAGCCTCTGAGTCCTCATCCAAATGGGTCTCGGCTGAACTGCTGCTAAAAGCCTAAAAGCTTAACCAGGCTCTAGTTCCTGGTTCTCTCACCTTATATACCTTTCTGCTTCTTGCCATCACTTCCTGGGATGTTTTCAGTGTGGCTTTGAATTCACAGGGATCTGGAAGAATCTCTGCCTCCAGAGTGCTAGGATTAAAGGTGTGAGTGTCACCATTTTCTAGCCTCTATGTCTGTCTAGTGGCTGTTCTGTTCTCTGACCCCAGATAAGTTTATTAAAGTTCACAATATATTGGGGTACACAATATCACCACAATTAGAGATAAATTTACTATATTTGGGGGTCAATGAAAATATTATTTATTTTGAGAATCACTGAAGCATCTGTAGTATAAATATATAAAAATTATATGGAGCCTTGAAAGATAAACAAGAAGTACTGTTAAAATACATTTTGATAACAATAATTTAAAAGTATGTATGATTCTTCATAATTCCTTCAAGATTTTTTTTTAACAAATTCTCATTTTGACTGACCTGAAGTTTCTGTGTCTCCAGGGTTGGTCTTGGCCTTCCTATATTTCTGTCTCTACTTCACAAGGGATAGGATTATAACCATATGCCACCAAAAGCTTTGATGAAGATACACTTTAACAAAAAATATGAAGTTTAGAACAGTGACTATCAAGTCTCTCTCTGTGTGTCTCTCTGTCTCTCTGTCTCTCTGTCTCTCTCTCTCTGATCTGTCACTGGGGATTGATTCCAGGGCCCCATGTATGCAGGACAATGAGTTTATCAATCATTCTTCGTAAGCAGTTAAAGCAAAAGCCTTAAGACAACCAAAGGACTAGTAAGTTATAAGTGGCTTCCAGGTTGAAATGAGTGACTAGTTTCTGAGGCAGGGATTTGACTACATCACCGGCCACACAGAAAGAGCATGAACGTGATGACCAAAGAAAACGATCTTACTAGAGTTGTCAGTAACGAGGGCCAGCAGTCAGTGCTGTGTCTATCCTGCCTGAGATGATAAGGACAGGTGTGAAATGGTCAAAGAACAGGTTTGATGAACCAGAGAAGACTAGTTCAGAGAGAAGAAAAGGATGTTCAATTAATATTAAGATTTGGATATACAAGGTGGACTTTTATGGGGATTTGTAGTTAGAGTTTTTCTGTCTGGCCCAGTCAGGACAAATCTCTCTTACCCGCCAGTCCCACAGTCGCTCAGACCCAACCAAGAAAGCACACAAAGACTTACGTGGTTTAGAAACTGTATGGCCATGGCAGGCTGCTTGTTATCTACTTCTTCTCTCTTAAATTAACCCATTTCTGCTTATCTATACTTTGCCACATGGCTTGTGGCTTACCAGTGTCTTTACATGTTGCTTCTCATGGCGGCGGCTGGCAGTGTCTCCCCAGCCTTCTACTTCCCAGAATTCTCTTCTCTCTTGTCCTGCCTATACTTCCTGCCTGGCCACTGGCCAATCAGAACTTTATTTACACAGAGCGATATCCACAACACTTCCCCTTTTCTTTTTTTTTTAAGGAAGGTTTTAACTTTTACATAGTACAATTACATATAACAAAACAATTATCAAGCAAGAATTGCAGTTACAATATTAAAGAAGATATCCTATCTATCTTATATTTATGAGTCTAAGGTTTTATATCTAACATATCTTTTATCATAACTGAGGAAATTATAACTATCTAGTCTTCAACCACATCAAAGACCTCAGAAGGATATAATATTAGCTGAGAACAGAGAGAAGGATGCAAGCAACTTTCGGGAGTCTTGCAAGAGTAGACAGAGACAGCTGGCAGCCTGAACAGTCACCTAATGTTCCTTTGTAAAGTTGGGGCATCTGTCTTCAGCCCACAGGGCTAGAGTCTCTTGATCACTTCTCTCAGTGTCCTGTAGAATGTCTGGCAGTTTCCTCTGCGGAGCAGGAACCTGAAGGACCATTTTGTCAAGCAAAGTTTAGTGGTCACCTTTCTATGGGTCCTGCATGTCCAGTTGATCAAGCAGTCCAGGCAAGAAAAGTTTCTTGCCCAAATGGCTATTTTTGCCAAGGTGAAGATAAGATATGAAGTGTCTTCAATGCCCATACTCGTCTCTGAAGTGAATCGGTGCTGCCAGGAGCAGACATGTCTCACTGTCCAGAAAGTCTAAATTTTAAAAATAGTTTAAATGCCATATTCTGAAGGTCTTTGAAGTATTTGAAGATTACCTATCTATCTGAAATATCTCTATGTATACCCAGAAAACTTAACTAACATGGCTATGAGTATGATTATCACAGATGATTAATTATTAATCTATTTTTAATTATCCATTACAATTTAAAATGAGCTATACAAACATAATACCTTAAACAAGAGTAGAAATATACACACAGTATAACAAAATTAACTTTAAGTTTGTATCAATAAACTAAAATCTACACCAATGTAAAACATTTTAAACAAGTTGTTGCTCTTTAGAAGTAAGTTCCTTCCTTAATCTACCCTTTCATCCTATTATATCTATATCATATCCCCTTTTCTTCTTTAGAAAGAGATCACATTTATAATTAACCTGCTTTAAAAAAAATATTGGTTTTTCTCTGTCCCACACCAGAGGGCTCTTCTGATTTGGGACACAAGAATCTCTTAACCTTTTCTTTTAGCAATATGTCTGGGTTTAGAGATGGAGTGAGCCAATTCCATCTCCAAAGCCAGCTTGATAATTTTGGGAATGTGGGCGTAGTTTCTCTTACTACTTCCTGCTGGAGGGGGGCGCTGTATCTTATGGGGATACAAAGAAAATTTTAGGATTATAGAGTAGTCCATTAGGGTGAACCTCTGAGCCTGTTGCCTTGAAACCATTCTGGATGTCAGATCATCTGGGCCATGGTGTCATTGGAGACCTTTCAGGTGGTCTTGGCTGATCAAACCTGATATATCTTAATCTGGAACAAATCCACAGCCTCTGGCTTTCTGTGGAAACAAAAGCAGAGACTCTTTTCCAAAGCAACATATCCTTATATCCAAATTTTGAAGTCAAGGTACCTTTAAAATTTACATATTTGTTTAACTCAACAGTTTTTACAATCAAATCTTTTTCTGTAGTTAAAATCCCAAAGACAAGACAAACCAGATTCTCTGTGTAATATCCATCTTTGTAAGACTGAAACGCTGCTGTGGCTGCTGGATCCGCCCACCTCTGCTTCCCAACATGGCGGCGGTACAGTTTACTGCCAGCTCTGGGTCTGGAGCCATGTGTACCATCAACTATCAGAAGCAGTTCTATCAAAGCAGCGCATAGCCCAGAAACTTTCTTTTCTTTTTTTCTTTCTTTCTTTTTTTTTTTTTAACTAGCAAAGGCTAAATCTACCATGCAGCAGAGTAAAGTGTCGCTTGTAGATTCCTCATTCCCGCCACACTGCAGGTCAGACACACACGCCAGAAACCCACCACAGTAGCTCAAACCAGCAGGCTGCTGCTAACTTGAGAGAGACAACTAGGAAGTTCTTTTTAGCTCTGTTTTAGAATCTTTTTTCTCAGGTTTTAGGTGGAAATTCTTGCCAACACATTGGGCGCCATTTGTAGTTAGAGTTTTCCTGTCTGGCCCAGTCAGGACAAATCTCTCTTACCTGCCAGTCCCACAGTCACTCAGACCCAACCAAGAAAGCACACAAAAGACTTACGTGGTTTAGAAACTGTATGGCCATGGCAGGCTGCTTGTTATCTACTTCTTCTCTCTTAAATTAACCCATTTCTGCTTATCTATACTTTGCCACATGGCTTGTGGCTTACCAGTGTCTTTACATGTTGCTTCTCATGGCGGCGGCTGGCGGTGTCTCTCCAGCCTTCTACTTCCCAGAATTCTCTTCTCTCTTGTCCCGCCTATACTTCCTGCCTGGCCACTGGCCAATCAGAACTTTATTTACACAGAGCGATATCCACAGCAGGGATTGATTTCAAATTCAGGCTTGAGTATTTAACTTGAAGGCAACTGTGAAACATCCACAGAGAACTAGAAAGTGTTCTGTATGGGAAAAGACTCCTGCAGATAACTCTGGGGGAAGAGGGAATTACCAAGGGAATGCAATGGAGGAAATGTGAGAAAGTACCCAGAACACAAAGAGAAGGAACAGGATGGGCTGCCACATTGCACTAAGGAGAGCTTTGGGGAAAGGACAGGGGGGAAAAAGCGTTCCTTGAATAAAAGCAACACAAATGTGGAATAAAAGCCAAGGCTTTTTTTTTTTTTTTTTAGATTTGATAAGCCTCTTCACATTCACAACCACTGTAGAAATTTTTATCCCAAAAGCATGCCTCTGAAATAGGTTATGGCTGTCAGTTCATGACCAGGAAGCTTGTAACTTAAGCTATGAAGTAAAGACTAGTTTAAACTTCTTAAATGTTCTATGAATTCTGGGAGGTACCAAGATTTTTATCCTTCAGCAATTTGAAGAACCCAAAGAGGGGAGAGTGACAGGAATAAAGAAAGGAAGTGGGACACAGCGATATATGATGGAAAGCAAACGTGCCTTCCTTAAACAGCAACAAAAGCAAGAGGAAATGTATAGGAAGCACATTAGGGAGATTAAACACATTTCAGAAAGGGCATCAAGGGTGAATCTGACAGGAGCATCCAGGATGCTTCCCACCATCAGCAACCAAGACCAGTGTGGTTGAAGAACACATGCATTTGGTAAAGAGTAATAGGAGTTCAGCTTACAGAATTGGGTAACCAAAGAGTTAGCTTTACATGACCATATAGTCCTCAATATATATAAATTCATTGTAATTTTGTTAATTTTTATTATGTATAGATCCAGTACCTCTTGAAAATGCACTTTTTTAAAAAAACTAGTTTCTTTGTGTAGCTTTGACTGTCCTGGAACTCACTCTGTAGACCAGACTGGCCTCAAACTCAGAGATCTGCCCACCTCTGCCTCGCAAGTGCTGGAATTAAAGGCACTACCACCAGTGCCTGATGAAAATGCAATCATACTACCTTATAGATACCTTACATCAACTCATGCCCCAGTGAAGCCCATTGCCCCTCCTCCAGCTCTGCTTCCTCCCAGCCCAAGGACTAGGACGCCATAGTTCTCACAGCAGAAATCAAGAAACAGTCTAAGGTGTCTTCTTTTGCCTGGTCTTGTAACAATCTGTTCTAAAGATTCCCTCTGACTCCATAAAATCTCTAGTCTCCATTCTCCAGTATCTCTTTACTTCGGTACTATGACAACAGACTGCCCTGTCTCCAGCTGTCACACATTTTTCTTCCCGCACCAATACAATCCAGTCTTCAATTTAAATTAAGGATAAATTTGTGAAAAGACAATCTTAACATGACCTTATTAGGGTAGTATTGAGGTCATTACATGTACCACCCACTGGATGAATTAAGCAACAGTACCTAGTTATTAGCTTCAAAACCTGGAGGCTCCATGTCCGAGATAAATGTGTCAGCTGACCTAGCTTCTCTTGATGCCTCTTCCTCCGGCTTGCAAATGAATGGTTGCCTGTACCTTTCTGTGGTGGTATTGTGTTCCCCAAAATATTGTGCACCCTAATAAACTTATCTGGGGTCAAAGGACAGAACAGCCACTAGATACAGAGGCTAGAAAATGGTGGTGTTCATATAGTGATATTTTATTTGTATTGAAATGTGATTTTATTTGTATGTTAATAAAGTTGCCTTGAGGTCAGAGCAAGCCACAGCAGAAGCTGGGTGGTGGTGGTGCATGCCTTTAATCCCAGCACTTGGGAGGCAGAGCTAGGTAGATCTCTGTGTGTTCAAGGACACAGCCAGCATCACAGACACACACCTCTAAGACCTGGAGGCCTGTACAAACAGGCAGTGACAAGGAGGTCATGTGGCTGGGTTTACAACCAATGAGAAAACAGAACAGAAAGTCTATAAAAAAGACAGGACACACAGAAGTAGCTCTCTTGTAGAGATGAAAGACAGCAGAAGCAGTGAAGGGTAAGGCTCTCAGCTATTGCTCTGCCCTCTTGGTTCTTAAATCTGCAACTGGCTTTGTGCTTCTTATTTAACAAGATGGTTACATCTACATACTCACAACTTTAATCCTTGCATTCCAGAGGCAGAAATCCCTCTGGATCTCTGTGAGTCAAGGCCACATTGGAAACAGCCAGGCATGGTGACACACGCCTTTAATTCTAAGAAGTGAGCCTTCAATTCTGCAGAAAGCAGAAATATATATAAGGCATGAAAACCAGAAACTATAAGCTTTTGGCTGGTTAAGCTTTTAGGCTTTTAGCAACAGTTCAGCTGAGACCCATTCAGATGAGGACACACAGAGGCTTCCATGATCAACTGAGAAATTGGTGAAGTGAGGAAGCTGTGGCTTGTTCTGCTTCTCTGATCTTCCTGGCTTCAGGTTTGTTTTTATTAATAAGACCTGTTAAGTTTCATGCCACAGCTTTCTCTTTGTGCACAGATATCCTTGGTACTTCATCCTCTTCATTAATGGATGCCAGGGTGTGTAGGATATGGCCCTGTCTGTTATGAACTCATTGGAGCTCAGCTGCTCCTAGAAGTTTCTATCTCATAATAAGTTTTACCACAAAATAGAACTTTAACATGTAGGTTGACACACCCCAATTTAACACAAACTCCTCTTCTAAACCCTCGGATAGCACCAACCCCTTTCCCCACTGCGCTTGAAGCATGGCTTCATGATGAGTGCTTGCCCACTCTCCCGTTTCATTTCCAGGAATGTGTATACATCCATACATTGTTTCTATCAGAAAATAACTAAACGTATAAAAACAAATATAATTTTGTTCAGGTTTTGTTTGTTTGTTTGTTTGTTTGATTTTTTTTATTTTTTTTTTTTTGCTTTTGTTTTCTCGAGACAGGGTTTTCTTGGTGTAGATTTGGTTGCCCTGGAACTCTCTCTGTAGACCAGACTTGTAACATAAATCTTAAAATGTCTTATTAATAAAAACAAACCCAGAGCCAGCTATTGGGGTCGACACTGAAAGATCAGAGAAGCAGAACAGGCCACATCTAACCTCACCTCACCAACTTCTCAACCAATCCTGTTTCCTCAAACTGGAAGCCTCTGTGTCCGCATCCAAATGGATCTCAGCTTTACTGCTGCTAAAAGCCTAAAAGCTTAACAAGGCTCTAGTTCCTGGTCCTCACACCTTATATACCTTTCTGCTTCCTGACCTCACTTCCTGGGATTAAAAGCGTGAGTCACCATGTCTGACTCTTTCCAATGTGGCTTTGAACTCACAGCGATCCAAACATATCTCTGCTTTTGGGATGCTAGTATTATAGGTGTGTGTGCCACCATTTTCTGGCCTCTATATCTAGTGGCTGTTCTGTTCTCTCACCCCAGATAAGTTTATTAGAGTGCACAATATATTGGGGAACACAATATCACTACACCAGACTGGTCTGCAATTCACAGAAAACTGCCTGCCTCTGCCTCCCAAGTGATGAAATTAAATGTATGTGCCACCACCACCCAACTATACTTCTATTCTTAACAGGTAAAAAAAAAAGCAGAGAGAATTTCATGTCTCTTTAAATCCTCCCATGTCTACGATGGATAATCCTGTCAGAATTTTCCATACTACTATCTACACTAACCATTACTTATTCTTCAAGACCTGTCATTTGCTAAAGACTGGAGAAGACTCCTGTCTCACCTATGTAAGTAGAACTCTATTCTATTAGTACCCAAACCTAATATTTGTCACATTGTGTCCTTCATACAATATATTTGTTTCTTCCTGACTGTTAAGCTATAACTGTGGTAGCATCTAGCTTTTAGGCATCTATTGCAAAACATTAATCAAAGAGGAAAATAAGCGAAAAGAAGAGGAGTTATTATAGACACAGGTGAATTTTGTTCTTCCCTGTGTAAAGATTTTTACCCAGTAAGTCTTTTATTTCCTATGATGAGAAAGCAGGCAAGCAATATATATTTCTAAATAGTACCATGAGACCTGGCAGCTTTGTTAGGCAAGCAAAAGACTAAGTAGTGTTAAATATAGATTTAGGGTAATAAATGGGGTCTCTTGAATTTTACTGAGATTTGGGATGGATTATAATACAGAAATATGGAAATAAATGTTTTTCTATATTTCAGATAAGATCAGTTTCAAGTTGAAGCAGTATCTGTTTTCAGTACCTACATGGAAAAAAATCATGCTGTCAAGTTGACTTAGCAACATATGGATGAGGAGAAATGAAAACAGAGATAGATATAACAACCTTTGGCCTTTTTATCTACTCAAAATTAGTAAGTCATTGAAAGTGTCTCCAAGTTTACTTAGATGACAAAAGAAAGTCCTTATTTTTTTTAACTTTACTGAAAAATTATTTTATATAAAAGGATGCTGCTTTTAGAATCCAGTTAATATTAATTAATGTTACAGTGAAGTTTACAGGGTAAAGTTACAAAAATATGAACATGGAAAAATCACATTGTTTTTGCAGAGTTCATTAATATATACATATTAACACAAAGGCAGGTCAGTTTACCTTAGAAATTGTGAAATTATACAGACATATTTTTGACTGCTATGTGGTGAGAGGTTTATGAGTGAATCTTATTGAAAAGAAGTTAGGGTTAAAAACTAGACTTTGCAGTTAACTCAATGCCATTTGATTAGTGGAACTGGAGAAAATTTAATTTTAATAGAAAAATAAATACTTCCAGACACATTCTTGTCTGATTGAATGAGATTACATATCTCATGAAATAGCCAATCTCTACAAATAACAATGAAAATGGGACTATACTATTAAATGTAAGGCATATCTTCTATTATGCTGAGCTAAAGATCTGTACTCATGCTGTGAATTCTAAAGCTTAGGTAGACCACAGGGATTATTATGGAGGAAAATGTTCTCAAGAATCCTTGGAAATTTCATCTACAAGTCTCCTCAAAACAGGCATCTGCTTCATCAAAAACACATTTAACTGATAATTAAAAATTCTTTCAATTATAGCTTTTTTGTAAATAATATAAGATTTTTTAGAACTTATTTTTATAATTAATACATGAAAATATAATATTAAACTATGATCATAATAGTAGTAATGCCACAAGACATAGGGGCTGCTGTATGCAAAGGCGAGAAGCATCCCATATTTGATTCTTGGTGAGGCTGTGCACGAGCTTGTCACAGAGTGATGATCCTAATAACTAATATCTAACTGATTTTCACTCACCTAGTTTCATGATTTCATTTGACTTTTCATTAACATTGGGCTGCTAGATGCAAGCAGCTTGGTTGATATTTATCTATGAGCCATGAATTTTTAAGTTGCTATTTTCAGTTTCTGTTTTATTTTCTCATGCTTCTAGCTGTCTCTGCAGCCAGATTAGTGAGTCTGCATACATTAAAAGTTATGTTTCCAAGGTAGAAAATCTGAGGACAATATCCACAATGTGCCCATCCATCACTCCTTTGTCTGTAAGCTAGCTCTCCTCACAGAGCACTATTCCTTCTTATTGCTAAAATGAACCAAGGAGAAAGAAAACATTTTATTTTAGAGTTTATAATAACTGAGAAATGAAGACATGTACCCTTGAAGGCAGGAACCCAAACATTTAGAAAAGATATGATATTGATTTCATGATATGAAATTCTGCCATAGAAGGTAGCTTAGGGAGTCTCAGAAATACAATCTTTTCAATTATAGATGATCCCATTGAGAAAGATAGAAAAATGTCCAAGGAATGCCTGAAGACTGGCATAGTATGCTCTGATGAGCCTACAACTTAAAATTCAAATACAGAGGCAATGAACATGCTTTAATATCAATAAGAAATTATCACATAAGAATTTAACATCATGTATCAAAGCTTCTAATAGGTGATGGCTTTAAGATATTTTCCTGAATGATGCCCTCCCCACCCTGTTTTGTTAAACTCAAAAAAAGACTATAAACAACAAAGGCATGTTTTTCAGAAGCCTTTCTTGTTCTGTGAATGGACATCATGCACATTTTATTGGTCATCAGGTTTTTATCTTCTTTTTCAAGGAGAAAGATGATCTACATGGTAAGAAGAAAATAAAAAATATGAGAGAAGAGAGTGTAAAAGAATGCCCAGACTTTTGTAAATGAAGTACATTCTCATGGTGAGAGGATAATTATATCTTACAATATAAGAAAAAGGTGTAAATGAGATCAGTGAACTATGCTTAGGATCCTTTGAAGAGTCTGAAAAATATGAATGATATCAAAGGTATATGGAGAAATAAATGCCACTGCTAATTTAAAAAGAGTAAAAAAATAGCATCCTTGATCTATTTGTCATTTATTTATTATTTACTTACCTCTTACTCTACTAATTTTACATAGGCTGTGATGTATTTTATATTAAAGCACTGTAAATTATAACAGCAATAATTGATACACAACAAGAAAAAAGAGGGTAGGGTGAAAAGGGGGAGCCCTGACTACTAACATGTGAACTGTTCTTAGAGACATATTGTCCACTTTCCCAGGAGGGCTCTTTTCCCCTGACCAAAGCTAACTAATTCATCTGAAATGGAAAGCTGATCAGCTTTGAACTACTAGAAGATGCGAAGGAGGTCACATGGAGCTGATGTTTGCTGGAAAGAGAAGTTCAGTCTCAGGAAACATGCTTGGGGTGACAGCAGTAGGCTGTTGCTGCTGAGAGTCTCATGTCCAGCTTGGATTCTTGTCCAGCTGAGACTTGATTACTGAATTCATTTTCTGATATTTCCATCCCTGTATTGAGGATGTAGATTAGTCATTAAAACAAGAATTCTCCATATTGTAGTAGTTTGTGAAAATAAAAAAAGAAGAGGAGGAGGAGGAGGAGAAGGGAGGGGAGGAGGAGGAGGAAGGGGAGGAGGAGGAGGAAGAGGAGGAGGAGGAGGAGCAGGAGGAGGAGGAGGAGGAGAGGAAGAAAGTGTGCAGCTGTTTGCACAATACCCCATTGTAAGTCATTTTAGTAATGGAATTTCCTAGAGGGAACCTCATGACCTCATGAGACAATATGCAGTATCCAGTGTACATTAGACTTCTTATATGTACGCAATTGCTCTACTCTACCATCATAAAGTGTCTCCATTAAACAACTAAATAGCCAATGGGAATGGCTTTATGGTTCATACTTGAGTTCAGATCTCTTGTATTGTCTATTGGTGGGAACTCAGGCCACTCATTTTATCTCACCCAGGAAGGAACAGAAGTAGTTTAGAGAGAAGCCAGCAGTATTTGCCCCAGGCAATCCTTCTAGTTACCAAATGATTTCTTACTGTCTTCTCCTACACAAGGAGTATTTTCTCCATGCACAAGGGACATCATCTGCAATCATGGAATTTCCATGTGCATATAACATCTAAAAAAGGCAAAAGCTTGGTGCCAAGCTCCTATCACACTTCAACTTCTTTCTTGAAGGTTAGGAAAAAAATCTGTGTTCCTCAGAATAAAAAACCTTTCTTAAGGTGTGGCAAGATAGTATAGTATTGTCAATAGCAACCCAATCTTGAAATTCCATAGTATTTATACATACATGCATATAGTTTATACATGTAACATATGTGTTGGACGTATTTACACACGTGCACACCTACTGTACAAAGGTGTTTTACTTCCAGCGGTTTCGGTTTAATCTGGATCCGAGCTGTGGCCCTAATTCTATGAAGATTCTGCCTGGATGATGATACTGTCACGTACATTCAGTCCTTGAAACACTTCTTAAGGTTTAAAGGAGCTACATGGACACATGTGCACCATTTATAACAGTGAAGCCAATGAATTAAGAATAATTTTTTTCTACATAAACACAGACTTCACCAAAATAATCTACCAGTTTTCATATTCTAGTCACTTGACTAATATTGTTTAACCATGTCCAATATAAATGCACCAATTCTTTCATGATGGGGTCCCATAAGAGCCCATAGTTTGAAGCTGATATTTGATAGAATATACAGTCTGATGTAACTAGAAGTCATCAGGCAAATGGGCTTGCTACCAAGACTGAAGACCTGAATTTGATTCTCAGCCTCTACATGATGGAAGGAGAGATTCAACTCCCTCAACACGAGTGAGGGACGGGGGATCAAAATGTTAGTATTTTTGCTGGAATTAAATTTGTGTTAGATAGGAATATTATCTCAGTACGCCCTGTGGAAAAAAAAAATCCCTGGAGCAGGGGATATAACTCAATCAGAAAAATACTTTCCTTGCTCCATGAGAACATAAATTCAGCCCCTGCGACCCATTTTTTTTTTTTTTTTTTTTTTAAGCATAATCTTAGAGTTGAGGAGATAGAAATAGGTGACTCTCGGGGATTGTGATGCCTCCAGAGGTTGTATTATTGTACAGGATTCTTTTGGCTATCCTGGGGTTTTGTTTTTCCATATGAAGTGGAGTATTATTCTTTCCAGGTCTGTGAAGAAGTGTGTTGGTAATTTGATGGGGATTGCATTGAATCTGTAGATTGCTTTTGGTAAGATCGCCATTTTTACTATGTTAATCCTGCCTATCCATGAGCATGGGAGATCTTTCCATTTTCTGACATCTTCTTCAATTTCTTTTTTCAGGGACTTAAAGTTCTTGTCATATAGGTCCTTCACATGCTTAGTTAGGGTAACCCAAGGTATTTTATATCATTTGTGGCTATTGTAAAGGGTGATGTATCTCTGATTTCCTTCTCAGCCTGTTTGTCTACTGTATATAGAAGGTCTACTGATTTTTTTGAGTTGATCTTGTATCCTGCAATGTAGCTGAAGGTTTTTATTAGCTGTATCAGTTCCTTGGTTGCATTTTTGGGGTCACTCATGAATACTATCATGTCATCTGCAAATTGGGAGAGCTTGACTTCTTCCTTTCTAATATGTATCCCCCTAATCTCTTTATGTTGTCTTATAGCTCTGGCTAGAACTTCAAGTACTATATTGAATAAGTAGGGGGAGAGGGGACAGCCTTGCCTTGTTCCTGATTTTAGTGGTATTGCTTTGAGTTTCAAGTGTCCAACTGTTGAGAAAGAGGAGGGTCTACAAGAGCGTGAATTGTTGAATCTAAGATTGCAAAAAGCACAGGGACAAATAGCCAAAAGAATGGAAGCACATGAATTATGAACCAAAGGCGGTGGAGCCCCCAGCTGGATCAGGCCCTCTGGATAAGTGAGACCATTGAATAGCTTGATCTGTTTGGGAGGCACCCAGTCTGTGGGACCAGGATCTGTCCTTAGTGCATGAGCTGGCTGTTTGAAACCTTGGGCTTACACAGGGACACTTTGCTCAGTCTGGAAGGAGGTGACAGGACCTGCCTGTACTGAATCCACCAGGTTTAAATGAATCCCCAGGGGTGCCTTTATCCTGGAGGACATGGGAATGGAGGGGAGGGGATAGGGGGAAGGTAGGGGTGGAGGCGGGAGGGGGGAGGACAGGGGAACCCATGGCTGATGTATAAAATTTAAAACACATAATAATAAAGAAAAAATATTTAAAAAAAAGAAATAGGTGACTCTCTGCAGCTCACTGGCCTGCCAGACTAGGCTAACCCATGAGCCCCAGATCTCAGTGAGATACACTGTCTCAGAATTAAAGGTAGACAGTGCTTGAAGCATCACAGCAGAGGCTGTCCTCAGACTTCATTGCACATACACACCCACCCACACACAAATATATACATATGAGTATACTCCCAAATTCCCTTTACTCTTTCAATATCAATACATTTGAGCATTCACCAAAGAGGGCATCAGATATGTGTAGATACTGGTTCTCAGGTCCTCTCTACATAGCTTCTTTATCTGACTGGACTAGCTCTCTTCTTTGCAGGCTCCACATCCGTTTTTGTGATGGTGAAGCTAGAATTCTACCTGAAGACTGTGAGAGGAGAGAGCCTTTAACAAGCACCCCACAGGACACTTCCATCTATACTCTGAGGTAGGTAGCCCAGAGGTATAAACCACCTGCCCCAAAGTTTGTCCTTAATGTTTTTAGAGGATACAAATGAAATCTGTAGTTGTATCTTCAAAACCGCCTTAGGATTTATGCAGACGTTGAAAGATTATTGAATCAAAACTTTAAGGAAACAAAAATGACAGCAGCAAACAACTAAAAAATATATGTTCTTCTAAACGATGACTTTGACTTCAAAGAGTTTGACAGAAGTAATGTTTCAGTGATGCACCAAAGTCAGAAAAAGTGACTTTTATCAAGAGTGGATAAAATAACTCTGTTTAAAATGGATTGTCTTACTTACAGCTATGTGGAAATGTATACACTGAAAAATAAACACAAATTATTCCTATAGACATTCCAAAGTACTATATAGAAGACAGAAAAACATTCTACTTAGGCATTGGAATAGGAAACAATTGTGGTATTTTCATAATTATTACATCCAGTTCCTAAGTGATTTTGATAATTTGGAAGGCATCAATAATATACAGATTTTGGAGGGATTTCCTGTGTTGATGCAGAAGCCATCAGTATAGTAAAACCATGTTTTTTGTGGACCTGACAGCACAGATTTGATCTATGATCACACTTCATCTAGGTATTTAAAGCCAGAGTAGCTGGGAGGACACATGTAGTTGTTGTACACTATTCATTAGCTGTAAATGAGGTCATTTGGGGAAGGCTGGTCACCAAGTATCCTCTGTTTGTTTTTCTAAAGCACATGAATTTTTTTTAAATGTTGTTTGATGACTTCATACATGCATAGAAGGTTTTAAAATCAAATCCATCCCCAACTCTTTCCCCCTATCCAAGCACACTTTTTGAAGTATATACACATTTGTCACGCATGTTGTCTTGTTAACGTTCATTTTTTGGTGTATATACAGATTTT
The DNA here is from genome assembly GCF_903995425.1 of Onychomys torridus. Taxonomy (NCBI): domain Eukaryota; kingdom Metazoa; phylum Chordata; class Mammalia; order Rodentia; family Cricetidae; genus Onychomys; species Onychomys torridus. The sequence goes on from NC_050448.1 coordinate 101,173,699, forward strand.
TTATATATAAGAGTGGGGTTTAAATCTGGTTTCAGGTTAATTGGCAAAATATAATAATACATTTTACAAATTATTTTATTTTCCATTTTATAATCATTTTACTTTTAATTTTCTATCACTCTCAAACATCACATACTCTTTAAAATTAAATTGATTAAATTCCTTGAGGAAGCAGTTCCAATAACTAATAATAATGAGAGAGACATTTTCAGACTCTTTAATTTCACTTCATAAGGACTACTCCTGTATGGGAGAAGACATTTAGATTTTTAAGAAAATTGCAGACAAAACGAAAATAAGATACTAGTTGGTTAGAATATGGTTCCTTGCTTTGTTTTACGAATTTTACACTTGGTGAAGGCCACAAAAGCTTTGCATGTCCATTTACAGTGCATGGTTAGCAGGTTTGGACTATTCCACTGTGAGATGGTGGGGCTAACTTGCATTGTCTATTTACATTAGGTTTCCAATCTAAAACAGCACTGGAGCTATGTACACTCATACTGCTAAGGAGTTTTCACTTCTGGTGAATCTACTTTAGGTGAATCTTTTTCATATAAAAAGCTATATTATATTTTGAAATAAAAACATATCTTATTTACCCTAGGCAAAAACCATTTTTAATGCAAATACTAAAGGCTTTGTCTTCATAGATTACATAGATTAGTATTCAAGCAGCAGGCATGTTAAATCCTAGGCAAAGCATTTGATTTACAAACATCATAGTAATTAATGTCAGATACATATTTCAGGAAAAAACAACATATGAAATAACAACTCAAGGCAGGGTGTTTGTCTCTATCCTAGAAGATAGATTAGAAGGTTAAAAGGCATACATACTTTCATGTTTTGAGTCTCAACTGAAGAAGTATATTTTTCACATGCTATGAAGTGACACCTTATTGTAGAACAGATTAAAATTGAACCTGATAAATTCAATGTCTCTAACTCAAAGAGAAGTGTAAAAATTGAAAATGTCATTTACTAATCCCTCTTCTCTGGTGACAAACTCCAAATTCCTCCCTACTGAGCACAGAAAATTGAAGAAGGAATTATAGATGAGATATTTTTAAGGCCCATGAAGTATGATATTTTTCTGAAGATTTTAAAGAAAAGAAAAATGTGAAAACCAGAGAATAATATAAATATTAACATATTTTATTACCTAAGAATTTATGGCCCATTTTTTTAGAGAGGGGAAGAGAGCAAGAGACAATATATGGGAGTGGTTGGACAAAGGAAAGGAAAGAACAAAAATTATGTAATATATTACAATCCCCCCCAAATTAAAAAGTAATACAAAAAATAGTCACAAGGATGTTAGGTCAGACATGGGCAAGGCATGACCTCTTTTGAAAACAGAAAGTATCTGAAAAAGAATCATACATGCTAAGCCTTTTTTCCTCAAAAATAACATACTTCACTTAAAAAGCACTCAAGGGCTGAGAAAAAAGAACAATTTAGTTCAGCAAAAATTAATTTATCTGGATAGATTTGAGATAAGAGCTTAGATGTCTCCTAACAGACCAGCTTGTTCTAACAGACATGTGCCTTGGTTTTAGTAGAAGATGCCAGCAGGACATCTTTACTGGGGTTTTTCTTCACAGTCTCCAGTTTCTGGTTCACTTTGTTCTACAATGTTGTTCAAGATCATACTCTCTAGGTGGTCTAGCAGCCAGAAATGTAGCTACATTAGAGTTAATTTTTCTTACAATCCATAATAAATAAGGTCAAAGAACCTTTTTTTTCCTTGTTTGTGTTTTGGATCTTGAAACACCCCTTATTTCCTTGCTATATCTTCCTCTTCACCCTAGGAAAAAACAAACAAGTATAATAATGTGAATAGGTTATACCTACAAATGGAGAAAGAGAAGGAAGGGAGTCAGTGAAGGAGGGAGTTATGAAAGAAGGATGGGGGTGGGGAGGAATGGAGCAGAAAGGGTGGGAAGAGGAGAGGAAGAATGCAGTAAGGTTCTTACTAAAATCTATAGGCATCATTTATTGAATACAATGTTCTATATTGAATTTTGTTTTGTTTTGTTTTGGTTTGGTTTATCAAGACAGGACTTCTCTGTGTTGTTTTGGTGCCTTTCCTAGATCTCGCTCTGTAGATCAGGCTGGCTTTGAACTCACAGTGATCCACCTGGCTCTGCCTCCTGAGTTCTATGATCAAAGGCATGCGCCACCACTGCCCGGCTCTGTGTTGAATGCTGTATGTAATTCATTCTTCATGACACTGAACATTATATTTCCTGAATTTACAGATGAGGAAAAAAATAAGGCTCAGGACATACCATTTAACAGAAACATTGCAGCTAGGTAATTACCCTTTAGCCTTCTGTACATGTTATAGGTTTATTGAAACCTCTGTTTCTTTTGCTTACTGTAGGCGATAGGTTAGAATTTTACCTCACTTTGATACACCTGGGCAAGACAATTAAAGCCTAAGTCTGTCCCTTCTCATTATGACCTGTCATTGGCCATTCTCACAACATCTTCCTAACAGCCAACATCCACTTGCATTAATTTGCTTGACGACTCATGTGGCTGGGTTTACAACCAATGAGAAAACAGAACAGAAAGTCTATAAATAGACAGGACACAGAGAAATAGGTCTCTTGTGGAGAGGAAGA